>NC_138772.1:539638693-540261925 GCF_965119305.1 Pelophylax lessonae
TGCAGCAGCCAGCAACAATAGACCCCTCCACCCCCCTCCCACACACACACACACCTAGAACAGTAGATACTCTACAGCAACAATAGGCCTCACAGCAGCACTACAATCCCCAGCAACAGTAGGCCCCTCCAACCGCAGTACATCCCACCAAAAACAATAGATCCACCCCAACAACAAAAGATCCTGCAGCAGCCAGCAACTATATGCCCCTCAAACCGCAGTACATCCCCCCAGCAACAACAGATCCTCCCCAATAACTATAGATCCTGCAGCAGCCAGCAACACCATAACCCCCCCTAGAACTACAGATACTCTATAGCAACAATAGGGCTCACAGCAACACTACTCTCCCCAGAAACAATAGGCCCCTTGAACCGCAGTACATCCCCGCAGCAACAATAGACCCCCCCAGCAATAATAGATTCCCCACCAGAAACACCAGCAACAGTATATCCATCAAAATAATAGATCCTCCAGCAGTCAGCGACAATATACCCAAGGCTGGTGCTGGACTATTTTGAGCCCTAGGCAAGACCACATACTTGCACTTGATAATGAAGATTCTGTGTTTCTGCTAAGCATCTCTGCCTTCCCACAGTCAATATCGGTCACCTCAGGGGCCGATTCCGATATATCGGGGAAAGTGCATATCGGCCCTCGATATACCAGCTTTGCCGATAATCGATCAATCCCTAGTGTGTTACTGGCAAACAGTGCCAGGACAAGGTCATCCAGCGCCCAGAGCAAGGATGCCAAACTGCGCCCCCCCCCTTCCCGTAGGTTTAGGGTCAAGTCGCCCCCCCCCCCCCCATCCCTGCAGTAAACCATTGCGCCTAGGGCAACCATCCCCTCCTGCCCACCCCTTGTCTGCTCCCTCCTGCCCACCCCTTGTCCGAAATATCGACATTATCGGTACATTATCGGTACCCTCAGGGAACAATTCCGATATATTGGGGAAAGTGCATATCGGCCCTCGATATATCAGCTTTGCCGATTATCGGTCGATCCCTAGTGTGTTACTGGCAAGCAGTGCCGGGACAAGGTCATCCAGCGCAAGGATGCCAAACTGCGCCCCCCCCCCTTCCCGTAGGTTTAGGGTCAAGGCGCCCCCCCATCCATGCAGTAAACCATTGCGCCTAGGGCAACCATCCCCTCTTGCCCACCCCTTGTCCACCCCCTCCTGCCCACTCCTTGTCCGCCCCCTTCTGCCCACCCCTTGTCCACCTCCTCCTATCCAACCCTTGTATGCCACCTCCTGTCCAACCCTTGTCCGCCCCCTCCTGCCCACCCCTTGTCCGTCCCCTTCTCTCCACCCCTTGCCCGCCCCCTCCTGCCCACCCCTTGTAAGCCCCCTCCTGCCCACCCCTTGTCCGCTCCTCCTGTCCACCCCTTGCCACCCTCTCCTGCCCACCCCTTGTCCGTCCCCTCCTCTCCATCCCTTGTCCGCCCCCTCCTCTCCACCCCTTGTAAGCCCCCTCCTGCCCACCCCTTGTCCGCCCCTCCTGTCCACCCCTTGCCGCCCTCTCCTGCCCACCCCTTGTCTGCCCCCTCCTGCCCACCCCTTGTCCGCCCCTCCTGTCCACCCTTTGTCCGCCCCCTCCTGTCAACCCCTTGTCCGCCCCCTCCTGTCCACCCCTTGTTCGCCCCCTCCTGTCAACCCCTTGTCCGCCCCCTCCTGTCCACCCCTTGTCCGCCCCCTCCTGTCCACCCCTTGTCCGCCCCCTCCTGTCCACCCCTTGTCCGCCCCCTCCTGTCCACCCCTTGTCCGGCCCCTCCTGCCCACCCCTTGTCCGCCCCTCCTGCCCACCCCTTGTCCCGGCCCTGCTGGCAAGATCTAGAGGTGGAAAAAGAGGGGGGAAAAGCCTAAAAAATAAAAATAAAAAAAGGAAAACAAATGCAGCCATCACATCTAATGAGTTGATAAGCTGCAATATATTACATTTCTGGTTTTGGGTTTATGCTATGGTTAGGACATGCTGGATGGATACTATGGCCGGAGCTGTCCGTTCAGCACCACGCTCTCCGATAGACAGGATTCGGCTGCAAAAGGATTTATTTGCAAATATTGCCACTTGTGTATCCATGTGCGCCCTTAATAATTTATTAAAGCATGACATTTGTTGACGAGCGAGTATATGCCATAAGGAATCAACATATGGATTTTAAAGGAAGCCGAGAAAAAGGAAAACCACAAGAGAAAATGACATCAACCCTGCAGGTCTGGTGGATTATGTAACGGAATGAAGGCCGACGTGGGCAAAGCCAAGGGGAATGACAGAGAGGGGAATAGAAGCACTGAGACAGAAGCAGCTCCCCCCCCCCAACAACACTCCACGGGCTGGAATCTACTTGTAACGCGTCCAATTAATGCGTTCTCCTCAGCTGGAATGGCGAGGTTGAAAACACGTTTTAATTGCAGAAGCAGTTAACGGATTCCTGGGATTGTTGGACTGCGGCGAGTAGCGAATCACAAAAAAAAAATAGCGAGTAATACTTCCTAAAGCGCCTCTTCGCAAGTGTCACACTTTGGGCTCATAATAGAATAGGTGAAACTACAACAAATGATAGAGCCAAGGGAATTCCGGAGAGGAAAATAAATACAGCAGTTCGTGTCGCCAGGAGGCAGCGGCGGCGGTTACTAAATACCACCGGAACGCAAAAAGCCCAAACCGCTTTATTAATAGGTGACCCCCTAATAGGAAAGTTATCACAGATAAACCTGAATATAAAAATATTAAGAGCTTAAAAAATAACTAAAACCATTTTTGTTGGGGAATTGGATGGTGTGGTTAGGGGTTGGATCCTCTGTCAGGTTTTTATGGCTGTCTGTGTCCCATTCAGGAGACAAATCTTCCAACGGGGACACTTGCTCTTTGCTCTGTGACAAAGGGGGGGACTTCCCCCATATGAGATCTTCTCACTTCACCTGTTGTTTGGTCAGAGCCCTGCTGATGGGTTAAAGCGGAGTTCCGGCCACTACATTTTTTTTTCAATAAAAATACCCCGGGACAGTCAGGGCTAGTACATTCCACAATGGATAGCCTCTGTACTGTCCCGGGTCGCACTTACCTTTTAGAAGAAATACTTACCTTGAAAATTTCTTCTCCAGCGCTGCCATCTCAGATGTGGGCAGCTGAAGCCAGCGCGTCCTCTTCTGCGTCCTCTTCCGTGTCCTCTGCTCCCAGAATGTGCCTGCACTGGCCCCGCTCGTCACTTCCGGTGCGGGCGCGTCATCCCTCCACAGCTTCTGGACATGCCCAGAAGCTGTTTAGCAGGGAATGAGGCGCTGTACCGGAAGTGACGAGCGGGGCCGGTGCAGGCGCATTGATTCCTGGGAGCGATGACGTTCAGCGCCCAGGAATCAATGCAAAGAGGAAGTGACGGCACGGGCCGCGGCCGCAGAGGGAGGAAGTGGAAGAAAGGTGAGTATATTTTTCTTCAATAACAAGATAAGTAAACAAAAAAAAAATCTTAACTATCCATTTCTTTTTCAGGTGACCAATAGCAAGCGGATGGCCCAAAATCGATTATGTAGATTTTGTGGCTGGAACTCCGCTTTAAGGACCCTCTACTGCCCTGTCCATCTCTCCTAGAGTAACTGCCTGTCTCCTGGAATCTCCTCCATGCTCTTGAGACTGTGCTGGGAGACACAGCAAACCTTCTGGCAATGGCACGTATTGATGTGCCATCCTGGAAGAGTTGGAAGGCCTGTGCAACCTCTATAGGGTCCAGGTATGGCCTCATGCATGGGCGTCCGCAGGTAGGGGCAAGGGGGGAGGGGGGGGGGGCAAATGCCCCCCCTTGGAATCTCAACTTGCCCTTTCAAGTGGTTGTTAAGCCACTTTATACCGTTCTGTCTGGTCTGTTTAATAATCCTGTGTGTCTGTGTATTAAAAAAATAAGCTGTTCTTTACCAGTTTTCAGAGGGTCGAGCACCGCTCACATGACCCGTTGGCTCTCTCCTCTCCCTGTCTGACAGCTGCCTGCATCGGGCAGGGCCGAGGATTCCTCACTGATGTCAGTTGGGAGGGGAGAGGGAGAGGAGGAGAGAGGCGGCGGGTCACGTGGGCGATGAGTGGCATTCTGAAAACTTGTAAAGAATGCCTTTTTTTATAAAACACAGACACAGGGGCACACAGGATTATTAAACAGACTGTAGACAGGATATGAAACTTTAAATGAAACTACAGCAGCAGGAGGGGAGGGGGTGGGGCACTGCCACAGGAGCAGACAGGCAGGGAGGGAGGGAGGGGGGGAGAGAGGACAGAGGAGGACAGGAGGGCTGCGGATGACAGAGGCACGTAAACTGACCACAGTGTCAGGGCTCAGCAGCCAAGGTATATCGTGGTCAGTTTACAGAGGGGAGGACATAGCCAGGCAGGATAGGGCAGGTATTTCAGGGGATACAAGGGGCCAAATTACACAGCACAAGCACTGCGTTGTATAACATGCTTTAAGTGAACAGGATACATTTTTTTTTTTTAGGTTGACAAAGGCTTTAAAATGAAATGCTGTTTGCTCTTTAAAAATAAATACTCAAAATAAGTATAATGACTAAGCCCCTCCCCTTCATGACATTGTTGAAAAGGGGCGGGGCATGGGTGACCTTAAAAATATGCCCCCCCCCCCCTGAAAAAAGTTCTGCGGACGCCCATGGCCTCATACTACCAGTAGTGACACTGACCCTAGCCAAATGCAAAACTAATGAAAAACAGTCAGAAAAGAGGAGTAGGGAAAAAAATGGTCAGTGGCCTCCACCTGTAAAACCATTCCTGTTTTTGGAGGTTGTCTTATTGTTGCACCTGTTGTTAATTTCATTACCACCAAACTGATTAACAACCCCCCTCTGCTACTTAACTGACCAGATCAATATCCCAGGAGTTTAATTGACTTGATGCTATACTCTGATTAAAAAGTGTTCCTTTCATTGTTTTGAGCAGTATATATATATATATATATATATATATATATATATATATATGTTGTGGCAGGGCGAGCCTGTGCGACTGTTTAATATTGTGTTTTATGCCAGATTTTGTAAGAAGCAAGCACACTAATGGTAAAGGTGTGCTCTGGCTTCAGATAAGAGCCATGGAAATAAATAGATCTCAGAGCCCCACCCTCCCGAGGCAGTCAGTGTAGGAAGGGATCAGTGAGAGAGAGGTACACCTCTGCACTGTGCTGTCCAGGTCAGGACAGACCAAGGCCTGAGCCTGAAAGAGTTCATGAAGGACAATGCATCGGGGAGCTGCAATGAAAGATGTAGAGCTAAGAGACAATGTCTGTGCACAAACACTGAGTCATGTTTGATGGACAGGAGGACCAAAAGGTACTATTTGGAACAGTAAAGCTGCCACGAGAGTCTGGTTGAACATTATGTTTTGTCTGTACTGATGGTGAGAACCCCCAGCATGGGAAGACATATCTATATGAACTTGACCTTCTTTTAAATAAAAGTGGGCAGGAAAGCCCTGAAACTATTTCCGGCGTGGAGTAAACTCACTGTTTTGGCACTACCACTAAGCTACAAAACCCCAACTTGTCCCAATATACTATATATATATATATATATATATATATATATATATATATATATATATATATTGTATATCTGGTGAAAAATAGCCCCGATGGCTCAAACTTGGGATAAAATGGACATGCATTCATTTCAATAGTGATGACTATTTTTTCAAGAGATCACCTGGCAGAACAGAATGCTGCTTGCTCGTAAACGCTTGCCTCTATCTTCTCCTATCATTTAATCTATTCCCTTTATGTTATCCCTTACCCTGATAATGTTTTCATCCCCTATTCTCTTTATATGAACCCTTAGGGCTCATTCACACCATACATGCATGAAAATGAATGCAAACTGAAGGGAAAACCGTGCAGATTTCACTAGCAGAGACATCAGTTTACATCAGCCTTCATGCGCGTCAGTTATGTGCCCTGTTAACACCGATTGTGATGTCACATCAGTTTTTTTTCCCATGCACACATTACAGATTTGTGCGCATAAAAAATCCACACATTGCGGTGTGAACAGGGCAAATAGAGAACAACTGTTCTTTTTTGTGCCCTTGCAGAATGGGTACAGAAAAACTGACGTCTCTGAATCATGCTGTGAATGAGGCCTAACCCTGATAATGTTCCTGGACTCCCTTCCTATCCCTTACCCTGATAATGTTGCTGAATCCCTTCCTATCCCTTACCCTGATAATGTTCCTGCACTCCCTCCCTATCCCTGACCCTGACAATGTTCCTGGACTCTCTTACTATCCCTTACCATAATAACGTTCCTGGACTCCCTTCCTACCCCTTACCCTGATAATGTTCCTGGACTCCCTTCCTATCCCTTACCCAGATAATGTTCCTGACTCCCTTCCTATCCCTTTCCCTGATAATGTTCCTGACTCCCTTCCTATCCCTTACCCTGATATTGTTCCTGACTCCCTTCCTATCCCTTACCCTGATAATGTTCCTGACTCCCTTCCTATCCCTTTCCCTGATAATGTTCCTGACTCCCTTCCTATCCCTTTCCCTGATATTGTTCTTGGACTCCCTTCCTATCCCTGACCCTGACAATGTTCTTGGACTCCCTATCTATCCCTGACCTTGACAATGTTCCTGGACTCCCATCCTATCCCTTACCCTAATAATGTTCCTGGACTCCCTTCCTAACCCTTACCCTGATAATGTTCCTGGACTCCCTTCCAATCCCTTACCCTAATAATGTTCCTGGACTCCCTTCCTACCCCTTACCCTGATAATGTTCTTGGACTCCCTATCTATCTCTGACCTTGACAATGTTCCTGGACTCCCATCCTATCCCTTACCCTAATAATGTTCCTGGTCTCCCTTCCTAACCCTTACCCTGATAATGTTCCTGGACTCCCTTCCTATCCCTTACTCTGATATTGTTCCTGACTCCCTTCCTATCCCTTACCCTGATAATGTTCCTGGTCTCCCTTCCTAACCCTTACCTTGATATTGTTCCTGGACTCCCTTCCTATCCCTGACCCTGATGTTCCTGGACTCCCTTCCGATCCCTGACCCTGACAATGTTCCTGGACTCTCTTCCTATCCCTTACCCTGATAACGTTCCTGCATTCCCTTCCTATCCCTGACCCTGACAATATTCCTGGACTCCCTTCCTATCCCTGACCCTGACAATATTCCTGGACTCCCTTCCTATCCCTGACCCTGACAATGTTCCTGGACTCCCTTCCTATCCCTTACCCTAATAATGTTCCTGACTCCCTTCCTATCCCTTACCCTGATAATTTTCCTGGACTCCTTTCCTATCCCTTACCCTGATAATGTTCCTGCACTCCCTTCCTATCCCTTACCCTGATATTGTTCCTGACTCCCTTCATATCCCTTTCCCTGATAATGTTCCTGGACTCCCTTCCTATCCCTGACCCTGACAATGTTCCTGGACTCCCTCCCTATCCCTGACCCTGACAATGTTCCTGGACTCTCTTACTATCCCTTGCCATAATAACGTTCCTGAATTCCCTTCCTATCCCTGACCCTGACAATGTTCCTGACTCCCTTCCAATCCCTTACCCTAATAATGTTCCTGGACTCCCTTCCTACCCCTTACCCTGATAATGTTCCTGGACTCCCTTCCTACCCCTTACCCTGATAATGTTCCTGGACTCCCTTCCTACCCCTTACCCTGATAATGTTCCTGGACTCCCTTCCTATCCCTTACCCTGATATTGTTCCTGACTCCCTTCCTATCCCAGACCCTGGCAATGTTCCTGGACTCCCTTCCTATCCCTTACCCTGGCAATGTTCCTGGACTCCCTTCCTATCCCTTACCCTGATAATGTTCCTGGACTCCCTTCCTACCCCTTACCCTGACAATGTTCCTGGACTCCTTTCCTAACCCTTACCCTTATTTTGTTCCTGGACTCCCTTCCTATCCCTTACCCTGATAATGTTCCTGACTCCCTTCCTATCCCTTACCCTGATATTGTTCCTGACTCCCATCCTATCATTTAGCCTGATATTGTTCCTGACTCCCTTCCTATCCCTTACACTGATAATGTTCATGGATTCCCTTCTTATCCCTTATCCTGATAATGTTCCTGGACTCCCTTCCTATCCCTGATAATGTTCCTGGACTCACTTCCTATCCCTTACCCTGATCATGTTTCTGGAGTCCCTTCCTATCCCTTACCCTGATAATGTTCCTGGACTCCCTTCCTATCCCTGACCCTGATAATGTTCCTGCACTCCCTTCCTATCCCTGACCCTGACAATGTTCCTGGACTCCCTTCCTATCCCTGACCCTGAGGTTCCTGGACTCCCTTCCTATCCCTGACCCTGAGGTTCCTGGACTCCCTTCCTATCCCTTACCCTGATAATGTTCCTGACTCCCTTCCTATCCCTTACCCTGATAATGTTCCTGGACTCCTTTCCTATCCCTTATCCTGATAATGCCCTAAGACTTTCCTTCCACCACCCACCCTATTGAACCCATAATAACCCCCCTAATTGATCTGCCAATGCTAACGTGTTTGGTTCTGCCAATAAAGCGTACTTAAATTTAATTGATTTAGATTGAAAAAAAAAAAAGGGAGATGGGAGGGGAAGAGAGAGAGTGTGAGAAATAAGACAGAAAAAATTAAGAGAGAGAAAGAAATGAAAAAATAAAAAAAATACTTATACTAATACTTAATACTTACTAAATAAACTATCCATATTTATGATACAAAATATAATGTATGAGCTGAACATGATACAAATCCTTTTTTGAATAACAGGATATGCAGAGTCCAGGCATACAGCACCTTACAACTATATATTGTATGACGTACTTGTCTTATAAGATGTATTTCCTGTGATATCTGTTTATAGATTACATATTTCACACATCCTACAAGAAAAAAAAAAAAAAAAAGCATTTCTACGAACAGTAGCATTGTATGATCTACCTCTGCACACAATACTCTGCACTAACCATCTGCACACCGTTATCTGAGATCCGGGGCCCTCTCTGTATAAATGTGTCAATGAAATGTTTACACTGTGATCCAGGCAGTGCCTTGGTTAAGTAGTAATTCTTGTGATTTACACATACGACTGCAGGAAAGTTGGTGTGTAATATACAGTATCTCATAAAAATGAGTACACCCCCTCACATTTTTGTAAATATTTTATTCTATCTTTTCATGTGACAACACTGAAGAAATGACACTTTGCTACAATGTAAAGTAGTGAGTGTACAGCTTGTATAACAGTGTAAATTTACTGTCCCCTCAAAATAACTCAACACACAGCCATTCATGTCTAAACAGCTGGCTACAAAAGTGAGTACACCCCTAAGTGAAAATATCCAAATTGGGCCCAATCAGCCATTTTCCCTCCCCGGTGCTATGTGACTCATTAGTGTTACAAGGTCTCAGGTGTGAATGGGGTGCAGGTGTGTTAAATGTGGTGTTATCGCTCTCATTCTCTCATACTGATCAATGGAAGTTCAACATGGCACCTCATGAGGATCTGAAAAATCTGAAAAAAATAATTGTTGCTTTACATAAAGATGGCCTAGGCTATAAGAAGATTGCCAAGGCCCTGAAACTGAACTGCAGCACGGTGGCCAAGACCATACAGCGGTTTAGCAGGACAGGTTCCACTCAGAACAGACCTAGCCATGGTCGACCAAAGAAGTTGAGTGCATGAGCTCAGCTTCATAACCAGAGGTTGTCTTTGGGAAATAGAGGTTACTTTTGGGAAGTATGAGTGCTGCCAGTATAGCTGCAGAGGTTGAAGGGGTGGGGTGTCAGCATATCAGTGTTCAGACCATACGCCACACTGCATAAAATTGGTCTGCACAACTGTCATCCCAGAAGGAAGCCTCTTCTAAAGATGATGCACAAGAAGTCCTGCAAACAGTTTGCTGAAAACAAGCAGACTAAGGACATGGATTACTGGAACCATGTCCTGTGGTCTGATGAAACCAAGATAAACCTATTTGGTTCAGATGGTGTCAAGTGTGTGTCGTGGCAACCAAGTGAGGAGTACAAAGACAAGTGTGTCTTGTCTACAGTCAAGCATGGTGGTGGGAGTGTCATGGTCTGGGGCTTTATGAGTGCTGCTGGCACTGGGGAGCTACAGTTCATTGAGGGATCCATGAATGCCAACATGTACTGTGACATACTGAAGCAGAGCATGATCCCCTCCCTTCAGAGACTGGGCTTCAGGGCAGTATTCCAACGTGATAACGACCCCAAGCACACCTCCAAGATGACTACTGCCTTGCTAAAGAAGCTGAGGGTAAAGGTGATGGACTGGCCAAGCATATCTCCAAACCTAAACCCAATTGAGCATCTGTGGGGCATCCTCAAACAGAAGGTTGAGGAGCGCAAGGTCTCTAACATCCACCAGCTCTGGGATGTTGTCTTGGAGGAGTGAAAGAGGACTCCAGTGGCAACCTCTGAAGCTCTGGTGACCTCCATACCCAAGAGGATTAAGGCAGTGCTGGAAAATAATAGTGGCCACACAAAATATTGACACTTTGGGCCCAATGTGGAAGTTTTCACTTAGGGGTGTACTCACTTTTTTTGCCAGCGGTTTAGACATTAATGGCTGTGTGTTGAGTTATTTTGAGGGGACAGCAAATTTACACTGTTAGTGCCGGTTCACACTAGTACGACTTGTCAAGCGACTTGTCAGCCTGACAAGTCGCGGACCGTCGCGGTCCATTGTGTAGTACAGGAACGGTTCTAATAGGAGCGACACAAGTCGCTCCGACTTAGAAAAAGGGTCCTGTACTACTTGGGGTCGACCTCGGAGCGACTTGCATAGACAAGTCGCGCCGAAGTCGCGGTGCACGCGACTTCACAGGTCGCCCCCCGAAGTCGTGCCGCTGCAGTGTGAACCGGCACTTATACAAGCTGTACACTCACTACTTTACATTGTAGCAAAGTGTCATTTCTTCAGTGTTGTCACATGAAAACATATAAAAAAATATTTACAGAAGTGTGAGGGGTGTACTCACTTTTTCAGATACTGTATATACAAAGATATATTATATATATATATATATATATATATATATATATATATATATATATATATATATATATACACACTGTATATACATTATACAATTAATATAGTAATATATATATATAAATATTAATATTATAATTAAAATGTATTTAGAATATAAATCATTACAATTTAGAATTTTAAATGATAAACAAATAATATTTACAATCAGGGTCACAGATAGGCTCTCATTATGGATACAACACAATACACAAAGGGACAATATGCAGCAATCCATTAGCCAATCAGAAGTAAATTGTGTTTCCTAACAAAAGCTTGTTATTGATTGTCGCAATTTGTCACTATGAAAATGATAACGATTCTCTGTGGGATCACCAACAGTGAAATTCTTACATTTTTATTTTATCGTTATGTCACTCGGTGATCGAGATTTACCAGTATTTCAGAAAAATCGCTAGCACCCGACGCTCATAAACGCTTTTCTATGAGATGCTGCAGCAATTGCTATGCTAAGTTACAAATCGTTGTACGAGAGCGATTAGTAGCAGAGTAAAACCCACTGCTGTAGCAAATCGCCAGCAATTCCAGCAATTAAATGGCTGGCCACAAAACAAAACTATTAATCGCTGGAATTAGCAATTTAAAGCAGCTATAAGGCCTCTTACACGCGATACTCCTGTTTAAGCATCTCCTTTTTCAGCCGTAAATTTCAGGCGTATTTGGCTTCTTGAAATGTGCGCATTTTTGCGCATTCGCGTGCATTTTTGTGCATATGCGTTTGTGCAAATTTGCGTCTTTTTGCGCAAATGCATTCTGGCGTTGTTTGTAAAATATGCAAATTAGCATTTTTCAGATCAACAGTATGTTCATTTGTTCTCAATCGCGCGTATTTGCGCACATATGCACGCATTAGGCGTAAATTACTGTCCAAAAGTGCTGATTTTTCTGTTTTGTTCTTACTGAAGAATGCGCGGCGCTCATTTACGTGCCTGTGTACATAGGCACATTACAATGAATGGCCCGTACACACGTACTGATCGTCGGCCGAAAAGCTTCGGTCGACGACCGATCTGCCGATTGTAGGCTTGTTAGTTTGATGCCTCTGACAGCCGTCAGCGCACATTCTGCCGACAAGAATCTGTCATGCAAGCATTAAAATTTTTGTATGCCGACACCAGAACGGCCGATTGTTTGCCAGTCAGTACAGATTTCGGTCGACAGACAGCAGATTTGCAAGACTGGGCATGCTCAGAAAAGAAAAAACACAGGGAAAGTTAACCATCACATGACATCACTTCTGCAGTTGGCTGTAGTCGGCGGACAAAATTCTTGTGCAGTCTTTTGCACTTTTCAACAGACACGACAGCCCAGGGACAAAAGACGGCCGATCTGTCGGCCGACGATCGGTACGTGTGTACGGGGCTTTAGTCTCTGCAAAAAAAAAAGCGCCAAAGTGTCATCAGTCTTAGTGTTCACACTACCGCGACTTGTCAGGCGACTGGTCAGCCTGACAAGTCACGATCCATTCTGTGCTACGGGAACCGTTCTAATAGGAGCGACACAAGTCGCACCGACTTAGAAAATAGTATCTGTACTACTTCGGGGCGACATCAGAGCGACTTGCATCGACTTCCATTATGTGAAGTCCGTGCAAGTCGCGCCGAAGTCGCGGTGCATGCGACTTCACAGGGTCGCCCCCGAAGTCGGATCGCCATAGTGTGAACCGACACTAAAGCAGTTTACTGATCTGATTTAGTCTCTGTTATCTGTGTCCAAATGATTGTTACAATGTCATAAAATGTGTGTATTTCCAATACAAAGTCAGAGTTTAAAGCAGATCTGAAGCCTCATGGCTTTTAAATTGCTAGCATACTGTGTATCAAGTAACAATTGCCATTTTCTTTTCCTTTTTTTTTCTTTTTTTTTTACATAAAATACTTGTTTTCACCTTTCTTTCATATTTTTTCTCAGTGCTGCTGATCTCCTCCAGCCTCTTTCAGTCACTTCCTGTCTACATGCACCCTCTCTAGCATCATTGCCCTGGAACCTCTCCCTGATACTACACTGGATCTCGAGCAGCAATGACCAGCATCCTGATAGTGACCATGGTGGTCCATGCCGGAGTGTGTCAGCATTGGTCCAAACACAAGAGATAAAACTATAATCCTAACACTTTATAAAACTCTGGTCCGACCGCATCTGGAGTATTCTGTCCAGTTCTTGTCGCCAGTCCTCAGGAGGGATGTGTTGGAGCTGGAGAGAGTCCAGAGAAGGGCAACTAAACTAATTAGGGGATTGGAGGACCTTAATTATGAAGAGCGTCTGCAATCGCTCAATTTATTCTCCCTGGAGAAGAGACGCCTGCGAGGGGACATGATAGCAATTTACAAATATCTCAATGGTGATCTCAGCATAGAAAAAAAGCTATTCAGTCGCAAGGATTGCATGAGGACTCGAGGGCATACAATGCGATTCGAGGAGAAGCGTTTTAACCTCAGGCTACGCAGGGGGGTTCTTTACTGTTAGAGCTACAAGATTGTGGAATTCTCTACCACAAGAGGTGGTTTCTGCGGGAAGTATGGTGGCCTTTAAAAGACTGTTGGACGTACATCTCAAGGATCAGAACATTCAGGGGTATGAGAGATGATTACGGCCACACACACCTACACAGGTTAAACTGGATGGACTATTGTCTTTATTCAACCTCAACAACTATGTAACTATTCTAAAATCTTAAAATTATTAGATCACATAAGATTTTAGATTCGTTTTTGTCTATGTGCACATGAGATATTGCTGCATTTATTATTAAGCGCTGGGTGATTGAGTTATAAGTTTTCTCTTAGTACTCGGTCCTTTTTTCTATATACTATGTAACTATGTAACAAGTGAATACAAAACACTGGATACAGATTTTTAATAGGCCGTTCACATCAGTGCTGGAACAAGGCCATCCAGCGCCAAGGGCAAAGATGCCCAACTGCGCCCCCCTCCTATTATGGTTAGGGTCAGGGCACCCAAATCCCTGCAATAAACCATTGCGCCCAGGGCAGCCGTCCCTTCTGCCCACCCCTTGTCCCGGGCCTGGTTCACATTATCTCTGGGCTCGCCTGGTTCGGCAGCACTCCACAAAACGAAGACACCCCTTTAAAACAAAGGGAAACCTAGAGTCGAGAATTCAGGCATATACAGTCCAATGAAAGCACCATAATACCTTCAGACAGTCCAACATTTTTAATAAAATTGGTTCATAAAGTCCAACGCGTTCAGGGGTCCAAACAGACTCCCCCTTCATCAGGGCTAAAAATAAGATCCAAATATAAAAATCATAAATATAAAAAATATCAAGTCAGCTCAAAAATGTCCTTTTTTCCTTGTTTTTGTTGTGGTATCCCATGTAATTGCTTTTCTCTGGTTAACTTGATGTCCCCGCCATGCCTACAGATTGATTCCATCTGGGGTAGGATGGTCAGGGATATCAAGATTTTTATAAAAACTTACAGACCCCTTGTATTGAAAATTACACCAATATTATCAACTACAGCTTATTAATTTGTGTATTGTTGTTCTTTACAAATTAATAAAATTGAAAAAAAAAATTGATTGTAAAAAAAAAAAATATATCAAGTCAGATATTTAAAAAGAAAGAAAAAAATCATAAATATACAATTTATTTATTTGCATATCGTTAGCTTTTTATTTTTATAAAGATGTGCAAATTTCCACGCTTTTGGACAAGGACTGGGCTTGAGCCTACCTCAAAATATAGTCCAAAGGGCTATATCATTAAAGGTAAGGTGAGGTAAATTGGCGCTGCTTTACTGGATGAGAAAAAAATTAATTATTATGTATATATGGAAGGGGTTAAAATGAATTATTCACTGAATAAAGTGCTATTGTGGAATGACGTACGGAAATGACGTAACCACGCACGACGTGTTTCGTCACAGCGGACGTCATCAGGTGCGTAAGTCACACCATGTTCACATTCACTGTGATTTTTAATCTAGAACATTTCTGTCATTTTTTACACTTTTATATATTGTTTTATATATATTTTTTATATATTTTTACTTACAGTGTTTATTGCACTCTTGGTACATATTTATATACACACAATAGCACTTTATTCAGTGAATAATTAATTTTAACCCCTTCCATATATATATAATAATTCATTTTTTTCTCATCCAGTAAGGCAGCGCCAATTTACATCACCTTACCTTTTTATTTTTATATTCATGACTTTTTAGGCCTCTGGATTATTTCTACTATGAACCAATTTTAGCAATTGGAGTTGTTTAGCATGCGTGTTTTGGTTTCCCCTGGGGTTTGCAATGTGACAGGGTGACAACGCAGGAGCACAATAGGGGAAAAGGGACAGAGTGTTGTCACCTCATAACAGGAAGTGCGTGAACAAAGGACCTTCAAGGCAGGATTATAATAAAAGCTGCATAAATTAAAGCCTATAAAAGAAATTAGTCATTGGGTTTAGATCTACTGTAAAAGAAAACGTTCAGGCGTGCTCATGGGAACAGCATTATGGTTAAAAAAATAAATAAATAATAATAAAAATACAAAAATCTACATATTTCAAAGTATACACAATTGTATCTCAATGTTGCTTCTTTTTATATATTCCTGCTTTATTTTTTTCAATAAAATTATTATTGTAAAAAAATAAATAAAATTAAAAAAATCTACGCGGTCACGTTGGAGAAATACACAAGTCCATCAGGTTCATCCAGTGTTATCTACATTTTTTCCTGGATACTCCACCTTGGTGAGCACAGTCTGAATCTAGCCGCTGTGCTATAGCAGGGAAGACCATGGCAGCTGCTATCTGCAGGTGCGATGGGTGCGTTGCCTGATTCGGTCTCTAGGATATGAGCAGCACTGCCTTCTCCACTGATGGAGATGTCCAGCACCCGGCACAGGAGAGAAATCAATGCTAGCTTGGAAAAATGACTGCTCACCTGGTTAATGGTCCGGTAAGGATCGACACACAAACATCTGACCAATTTAATATGGATCTCCTGAACAGAAATCCATCTACATTACTAAACAGATCACAAAGTAGGCTGAATATATAGGAACTCAATGAACCCTCTGCAGAGGATACAGAGCCAATATAGCCCACCCAAAACTGGGTCCCCGGGTCTGTACACCTGCTGTGCCCATTATGAGGGGTTCCCACTATCCCTGGGTTGACTTTTTAGGTCTGCACACCTGCTGTGGCCATTATGAGGAGATCCCACAACCTCTGCACTAAGTTCCCTGGGTTTGTCCTGCTTTGTCCATTATGAGGGGTTCACACCATTCCTGTGCTGAGTTCCTGGGTCTGTTTACCTGCTGTGCCCTTTATGAGGGGTTCCCACCATCCCTGTGCTGAGTTCCCAGGTCTGTACACCTGCTGTTGTCATTATGAGGGATTCCCACCATCCCTCTGCTGGGTTCCCAGGTCTGTCCACCTGCTGTTCCCTTTATGAGGGGTTCCCACCATCTGTGTGCTGAGTTTCCAGATCTGTACACCTGCTGTGGCCATTATGAGGGGTTCACACCATTCCTGCACTAAGTTCCCGGGTCTGTACACCTGCTGTGCCCTTTATGAGGGGTTCCCACCATCTATGTGCTAAGTTCCCAGGTCTGTACACCTGCTGTGGTCATTATGAGGGATTCCCACCATTCCTGTGCTGAGTTCCCGGGTCTGTGCACCTGCTTTGCCCATTATGAGGGATTCTCACTATTCCTGCACTAATTTGCCCGGTCTGTACACCTGCTGTGCCCAATTTGAAGCCTTCCCACAATCCCTGCACTGAATTCCTGGGTCTGTGCATCTGCTTTGTCCATTATGAGGGGTTCCCACCATTCCTGCATTAAGTTAATGGGTTTGTACACCTGCTGTGCCCATTATGGGGGGTTCCTGTCATCTGTGCGCTGAGTTCCTAGGTCTGTACACCTCCTCTGCCCATTATGCATGACTGTTGTGCCCATTATGAGGGGCTCCCACTATCCCTGCACTGTTTCAGTTTCTCTACACCTGCTGTGCCAATTACAAGGGGCGTACACCATCCCTGTGCTGGGATCCCAGATCTGTACACCTGCTGTGCCCATTATGAGGGTTTCCCACCATCCTTGTGCCAAGTCCCCAGTTGTATACACCTGCTGTTCCCATTATGAGGGGTTTCCACCATCCTTGTGCTGAGATCCTGGGTCTGTACACCTGCTAAGCCCATTATGAGGGTTTCCCACCATCCGTGTGCCAAGTCCCCCATTGTATACACCTGCTGTGCCCATTACGAGGGGTTCCCACCATTCTTGTGCTGAGATCCTGGGTCTGTACACCTGCTAAGCCCATTATGAGGGTTTCCCACCATCCTTGTGCCGAGTCCCCCATTGTATACACCTGCTGTTCCCATTATGAGGGGTTCCCACCATCCTTATGCTTAGATCCTGGGTCTGTCTACCTGCTGTGCCCATTATGAGGGGTTCCCAGCATCCTTATGCTTAGATCCCGGGTCTGTCCACCTGCTGTGCCCATTATGAGGGGTTCCCACCATCCTTGTGGTTAGATCCTGGGACTGCCCACCTGCTGTGCCCATTATGAAGGGTTCCCACCATCCTTGTGCTGAGATCCCGGGTCTGTCAACTTGCTGTGCCCATCATGAGGGTTTCTCACCATCCCTGTGCCAAGTACCCGGTTGTATACACCTGCTGTGCCCATTATGAGTCGTTCCCACCATCCTTGCACTGAAATCCCGGGTCTGTGCACCAGCTGTGCCCATTATGAGGAGTTCCCACCTTCCTTGCTGGATTTCCATCAAAAATTATATTTTAGCACATTGAGCTATGTAAAATAACAATCAAACTAAGCTGAATTTACCCTCAAATGCAGATGACCGCAGTGTTTTTTGCTAACGCCGAAATAATATAGAATATACAAAAAATGAATGCTGCCATTGCTAATAACCGCATATCTTCCTGCTGTTGTGTCAGATCTAAATAGATAAAGTGGAAACCCATTGATTTTTTCACTGCTAGTTACTTAGCAATGGCAGCATGAATTTTCTGTATTTTCTATATTATTTCAGTGTGCGCTACAACACTGCGGTCTTTTGCGTTTGGGACTAATTCAACTCAGTTTGATTGTTATTTTACATAGCTTGATGTAAAAAAATATAATTTTTTATGGAAATCCAGCAGGGAAGGTGGGAACTCCGCATAATACGCACACAGCAGGTGTACATTCCTGGGACTTCAGTGCATGGATGGTGGGTGCAGCAGGTGTACAGACCTGGGACTTCAGTGAAGGGATGGTGGGTGCAGCAGGTGTAAAGACCTGGGACTTCAGTACAGGGTTGGTGGGTACAGCAGGTGTACAGACCTGGGACTTCAGTGAAGGGATGGTGGGTGCAGCAGGTGTACAGACCTGGGACTTCAGTGCAGGGATGGTGGGTGCAGCAGGTGTACAGACCTGGGACTTCAGTACAGGGTTGGTGGGTACAGCAGGTGTACAGACCTGGGACTTCAGTGCAGGGATGGTGGGTGCAGCAGGTGTACAGACCTGGGACTTCAGTGCAGGGATGGTGGGTGCAGCAGGTGTACAGACCTGGGACTTCAGTGCAGGGATGGTGGGTGAAGCAGGTGTACAGACCTGGGACTTCAGTGCATGGATGGTGGGTGCAGCAGGTGTACAGACCTGGGACTTCAGTGCAGGGATGGTGGGTGCAGCAGGTGTACAGACCTGGGACTTCAGTGCAGGGATGGTAGGTGCAGCAGGTGTACAGACCTGGGATTTCAGTGCAGGGATGGTGGGTGCAGCAGGTGTACAGACCTGGGATTTCAGTGCAGGGATGGTGGGTGCAGCAGGTGTACAGACCTGGGACTTCAGTGCAGGGATGGTGGGTGCAGCAGGTGTACAGTCCTGGGACTTCAGTGCAGGGATGCTGGGTGCAGCAGGTGTACAGGCCTGAGACTTCAGTGCAGGGATAGTGGGTGCAGCAGGTGTACGGTGTACAGACCTGGGACTTCAGTGCAGGGATAGTGGGTGCAGCAGGTGTACAGACCTTGGACTTCAGTGCAGGGATGGTGGGAGACCCTCATAATGGGTGCAGCAGGTTTAAAGAACTGGGAGCTCAACATAGGGCTGTGAGATCCCCACATAACAGGTACAGTTGGTGTGCAGACCCAGCGGAGGGATGCCACAAGAAGACAGATTCCCTATGAAGTGCTCCTGCTCAGTGTCCCCCCCAACATTAATGGAACATGGAGGTATAAGGTGAAGAGCTGGCAACTCGCCCTTCTGAAAAATGTCACTTTATTACATTGGAGTGTACAAAGTACAGTAGTTTACGCGTTTCGCCAATAAGCCTTAATTATAGCCAAAGCCTATGGTTAAGGCTTATTGCCAAAATGTGTAAGCCATTATAATTTGCACACTCCACTCGATGTAATAAAGTAACTTTTTCGGGAGGATGAGTTCCTAGCTCTTGATTTTATACCTGCACCTCATAATGGACATAGCAGATGTGCAGATCCAGAAACTAAGTGCAGGGATGATGGGGAACAGTTATTGTCAGGGCTTTTTTTCTCAGAAAATAGCTGCAGGAACTCAACCACGACCACATCGTAGGTGGCTCCGACTCTCTCACTTGTAGGGAGATTATCCAGTGGGGGTGTCGGCATCTTGCGGCACCTGCATCCCCCTTGTCCCTGTCCTGCACTCAGTAAGAGCCGCTCAGGAGATCGTATCTGTGGGAGCCATTGGGAGACAAGCTGTCACTTGTAAACCCAGAAGCTGGACTTCTGGGCATGCAAGTGATAGTGGTGAGGAGAGGGCCTGAGCCAGAGATGGTGGAACTGAGTTCCACCACGTTCCAGTTGAAAAAAAAAAGCCCTGGTTATTGTGTAGACCCAGAAACCCATTGCAGGGATGGTGGAGGCCCTCATACGGGGGACACCAGATGTGCAGAATCAGGAAATCAATGTGGGGGTGGCAGAAGCCCCTCATAATGAACACAGCAGTTGTGTAGACCTGTGAACGCAATACAGAGATGGTGGAGAACCCACTTAACAAGTACAGTTGGTGTGCAGACTAAGGGACATGGACAGGGACCTCACCAGTCTCCAAGAAATAGAAATGATCAAGTGGTTTCAGCACCATGGACAGATCCTTTAAAAATATCCAGGCTCTATCAAACGCTTCCAGAGTTTAATTTAAAAATGGTATTTATGATTAAAAAAAAAAAAAAAAAAAACACATTGCATGCGTTGACCATAAAACCCATCATTTCCAGATCACAGCAGAACTCCTACAGCCTGTTGTTACAAAATGTCATGGTGAAGAATCGCTTAGGCAGCATTTTATGGCAGGCTACAGCAAGACTTTAGGCAGAATTTGTACACATTAGAGTTAATGCTAAACCAGTAATGCAGATGATAAGTGTTATTGTAGTGTGGAGCAAGACATGCTCTGATTGTAAAAGGCTTAAGGTCTATAACTGCTGAGCAACTACAAGCCTCAGAATGCCAGTTTGTGATGCTAAAAATAGATAGGAGAATGATGTTGTTGTTTTTTTACTGTAGGTAACAATTCCTGCCCTTTCTCATTACACAACACAGATCATTGTGAAATAACACAATATGGTGTTGTGTGATCTTTGCTATAACCTTGCTTTTACTTTCCTTAGGTATTCAGCTGCAGAGGAACTACAAGTATAAGCACAGCCTTTCTCCTCATTGCTGCTCATTCTAAAGTTTATCATAAGTTGTTAATAGTAAAAGAATAGATTCTACACAAATCCATATTGTTAATAAATTCTAATTAGCTGTGATACAGTATCATCGTATGCTTGATGCAGACCTCTAAATCTTTTCATTTACCACCTTCAGGAGAACTACAAGTCTAATAATCCCCTTAAAACAAGTGATTCAAACACACTGGGACATTCATAACTTGAAGCTTGTGGCAAAATCATAAGTATTAGTGTGTTAGGGAACTACAAGTCTAATAATCCCCTTAATATAGGTAGTTCAAACACAAACACACTAGGGACATTTGTTTGATGAATATACGAAGCTTGTAGCAAGATTATAATTATTACTGTGTTGGAGAACTACAAGTCAAAGCCTGCCTTTTGCACAAAAAAAAGTTATTTTTCCACACTGTACCTTCAGCAACCAGCAAATGACATAATGTTAAAAATACAAATGTGATATCTCTGCAAGGCTCTTTATTTATAGAAGAACTAGAAATGTAAGCATAGCCTCAGCATACATTTTGGAAGTAAACGGTCAGGATAGATTAGAATTGATATAGATATATATTGATATATAATATATATAAAAAAATATATATATATATATAATACCATATATATGTATGTGTGTGTGTATATGTATGTGTCTATATATATATATATATATATATATATATATATATATATATACATACATACACACACACACATACATATACATATATATGGTATTATATATATATATATATATATATATATATATATATATATATATATATATATATATATATATATTTTTTTTTTTTTTTTATTTATTTATTTTTTTTTATCGACAGTTGGGCACAGTTAGAACTTTTTGTCCAAGCTTTCCCTTTGTATACCACATTACTAACACAAAAAAAAAATTAAGGTTAGCAGTTTATACTGTATGTGTATATATATATATATATATATATATATATATATAAGCACCTCAGCATAAATTTTGGAAGTAAACTGCCAGGATAGATTAGAATATATATATATATATATAAATTCTATATATATATATAGAAATTCTATATTATATATATGTATATATATATATATATATATATATATATATATTCTAAATTATATATGTGTATATATATATATATATATATATATGCACACACACACATATATATATATATATATATTATATATATATATATATACACACACACACAAATACATACGGTATTATACAATATATATATGTATATGTATTTTTTTTTCTTTTTTTTTATAGACAGTTGGGCATAGTTAGAACTTTATGTCTGAGCTTTCCCTTTGTACACAGCATTACTAACACAAAAAAAACAAAAGAAGATTGCTAACACAAAAAAAATTAGGTTAGCAGTTAAGTGACAGATAATGTTCTCTATTAGCAACACTCATTGTATTTGCAATAGGCTTCTACTGGCCTCTAAACAGCAAGCAGCTGTTGAACTACTAGTATGAGCAATCCTTTTATATATACAAGCTAATGTTAAAAAAAAAATGTCCAGCAATGCAAAGAGAACAGCTGTTCTGTTGTAAGATAGTATTTTTCTTCCTGCATGCTTTTACAATTTTTGTATACAATGTTTAGTTTTACACTTTCTGAAGAGCTTCAGGCTTTCATGCACACACAACTAATGCAACACATAATGCAATAGCTAATTCATTTAGTGGACGGTGGCAGGATGTGTTTGCAGCAGGTCCAAGAAGGGGCACAACAAGGCTAAGCATGCTTAATTAATTAAAAATCACAACAAAATAGATACCTGCTATTTTAAGAATTCATAATAGGCTCTGGATAATACTGCGGCACTAAGAGGTTATGCATTTAGATATACCTAGACCTTTAGTTCTTCAGCAAACTTTAGACTTACAGGGTACCCTACTCTACCTTATTAACAAAATCTGGCCAAACTTGAGAAGTCCAACAATGCATGAAGTCATCTTATGGGGGTGGTGTGACTCAGTTCTTGAAGAGGGACCACAGCTTTATCCACCAGCTGCTACCTCAGCGACCCAGCCATGTTAAAAAAGGTCAACTAATTAAAGTAGTGGTGATGACAGCATACACTACAACTAATGCAACAAATGCAATAAATGCAGTAACTCATGGACAATGATAGGCTGTCTCTGCGGCAGGTTCAAACAGTTTACTCTTGCTGAGGGGCTACAAGTCTAAGCATGGCCTGCACAGTTCATATTAAATCGCAGTGCAATAGACAACTGATATTTCAGAAGGCTAGGGCTAATTCTAACGCTGTTGTAGAACTACAAGGCTAAGCATAACTTAAAGGTATGCTTATACCTATAGTTCTTCAGCAACATTAGACTTACAAGTCACCAGGCCAAGCATTAGACAAGCAACATATCATGCAGTCACCTTGATGGGCTGGTGTGTTCCACTTTTTCAAGAGGGACACTAATTTAGCCACCAGTGACTCCACCACAATCAAGAAGATCACCTGATTATAATGGTGGGGATGACAGTATATACTAAAACTAAAGCATAAAACAATAATGCATATAACTATTTCATGGACAGTAACAGGCTGTGCTTGCAGCAGGTTCAAACAGCCTTCTCCTGCTGACCAACTACAAGTCTATGCATGGTCTCCCTAGTTCATTCCAAATCACAATGCAATCGACAATTTGCTGTTTCCAGGATTATCGGTAGGCTCTGGCTAGGTCTAATGGGCCATACACACTATAAGATTTTCTGAAGACTTTTTCCTTTAGATTTACCAAAACCAGATAATATGAGGTCAAACCTAAACACTTTCAATTTGTATGCAATCTGGCAGGCCCTTGCACTACATAGAAAAGTAGTAAAATAGTAAATCTGAAGGAAAAAGTCTTCAGAAATGGCCCTTTAGGCTGCTGTAGCACTACAAGGCTGAAATGTATCCTTAGACTTGTAGTTCTATAGCAACTTTAGACCTATAGGTCAACCTTGGTTGCTTTACAAGAGTTGGCCAAGCGCTAGAAGAGCAATTCATGAAGGCATCTTGTTGGGTTGAGATTGACCCCAACTTTAACAACCAGCGCACAACCACACTCAAAAGTGCCACCTAATCATAATGGTGGTGATGACAGTATACACTACAACTGAAGCAACAAATAATGCACACAAAAATAAATAAATAATAAATGGACGGACTACAAGTCTAAGCACGGTCTCTAGTTCAATCCAAATCCCAATGCAATAGAAACTTTGCTGTTTCCATGATTCTCGGTAGGCTCCAGCTAATTCTAAGGCTGCTGTAGACCTACAAGACTGAATGAATTCCTAGACTTGTAGTTCTTTAGCAACTTGAGACCTGCAGGTCAACCCTTGGTTGCCTAATCCACAAGAGTTGGCCAAGCGCTAGAAGTGCAACAAACCCATGAAGGCACCATGTTGGGTTGAGGTGCCTCAATTCTTCAAGAGGGACCCTACTTTAGCCACCAGTGCCCCCACCACACTCCAAAAGTCACCTAATTATAATGGTGGCGATGACAGTATACACAACTAAAGCAACATATAATACAATACAAAAAATATTAAATAACTCATGGACCGACTAGAAGTCTAAGCATCTTCCCTCCAATTTATTCCAAATCACAATGCAATAGACAATTTGCTATTTCATGGATTCTCGGACTAATTCTAAGGCTGCTGTAGAACCACAAGGCTGAAATGCATGCATAGACTTGTAGTTCTTCAGCAACTTGAGACCTGCAGGTCAACCCTTGGTTGCCTAATCCACAAGAGTTGGCCAAGCGCTAGAAGTGCAACAAACCCATGAAGGCACCAAGGTGGGTTGAGGTGCCTCAATTCTTCAAGAGGGACCCTACTTTAGCCACCAGTGCCCCCACCACACTCCAAAAGTCACCTAATTATAATGGTGGCGATGACAGTATACACAACTAAAGCAACATATAATACAATACAAAAAATATGAAATAACTCATGGACCAACTAGAAGTCTAAGCATGTCCACTCCAAATGACAATGCAATAGACAATTTGCTATTTCATGGATTATCGGGCTAATTCTAAGGCTGCTGTAGACCTACAAGGCTGAATGTATGCCTAGACTTGTAGTTCTATAGCAACTTGAGACCTACAGGTCAACCTTGGTTGCCTAATCCACAAGAGTTGGCCAAGCGCTAGAAGTGCAACAAACCCATGAAGGCACCCTGTTGGGTTGAGGTGCCTAAATTCTTCAAGAGGGACCCTACTTTAGCCACCAGCGCCCCCACCACACTCCAAAAGTCACCTAATTATAATGGTGGCGATGACAGTATACACAACTAAAGCAATATATAATACAATTTCAAAGATATTAAATAACCCATGGACCGACTAGAAGTCTAAGCATGTCCCCTCCAAATGACAATGCAATAGACAATTTGCTATTTCATGGATTCTCGGGCTAATTCTAAGGCTGATCTAGAACCACAAGGCTGAAATGCATGCACAGACTTGTAGTTCTTCAGCAACTTGAGACCTGCAGGTCAACCCTTGGTTGCCTAATCCACAAGAGTTGGCCAAGCGCTAGAAGTGCAACAAACCCATGAAGGCACCCTGTTGGGTTGAGGTGCCTCAATTCTTCAAGAGGGACCCTACTTTAGTCACCAGTGCCCCCACCACACTCCAAAACTCTAAGGCTGCTGCAGAACCACAAGGCTGAAATGCATGCATAGACTTGTAGTTCTTCAGCAACTTGAGACCTACAGGTCAACCGCGGTTGCATAATCCATAAGAGTTTGCCAAGCGCTAGAAGAGCACCAACTCATGAAGACACCTTGTAAGTTTGGGGTGCCTCAGTTCTTCAAGATCAACCCCAACTTTTATGGGCAGCCCCCCCCCCCCCTCTCAAAATGGTGACTTACCTATAGTGGTGATGACAGTGATGGCAAAGTAGAAGGAACCAGCAAATTTCCATTGGACCCCAGCTCGGTGGGGTTCAGACTGCATGATGACCAGCTCCAGCTGCCTGTAGTCCTCATTGGTGATATTATATTTCCCTTTCAGGCGGATCTCCTCGGCTTTGAGCTTCTCCTCCTCCCTCATCTCATAATCGGACTCCAGGGCATCAAAGACTGCGGCCCCCACCAGCAGGTAGGTGAACGTGCAGATGATGAGGGACAAGGTCCGCACGTTCTGCCGCTTCATGGCCGCCAGCAACCGGCTGCTAAGGGGATCATGTCCCCCAGTCCTGGTGGTGGAGAGGGCACTGGGAAGTTGCAGACAGCAATGGCTGGGTTGGGCACCTGGAGAGTGGGAGTGGAGTGGGTGGTTGTGGTGATGGTGGTGGTGGATGCAGTGCTGGTGGTCACCTCTCCCCACTCCTTGCTCCTGGTCCTGGGAAGTGGAGAGGCAGAGGAGGCTACTGGATCTTCTGGACCAGGTACCCTGCAGCCTGGAGGCTCTGTGCAGGACTTGCCCAAACCAAGCCGTGCCAGTGCGCAGTGCCATCAACAAGACCACCTTCTGACTTGACTCCTGCCTGCTTTTAGCAAGACCCCCCTTTTTTTTTGGTTGCTTCTTTTCTTTTCTCCAGTAAGAAAGAACTTTAGAAGCTCTGGCTTCTCCAACAAACCTCAAGCTTTAAGAGCCATCATTGCCAAGTTGACCCACAGCGTTGGTGGCTTTTGGATCTCCACCAAGTTGACCCACTTGGTGGCTTTTGGATCTCCACCAAGTCAACTTTAAGGTTTTTCTTGGATGCCTTCTTGTCTTCTCAGCTAAGTCCACCCCACAACTTCTCCAAGCTTGGATTTCGAGACTTCCCCTTCCAACCAGTCCCAGTCTGTACCCCCTAACCACCCTCCCCGTTGGCTTACCTTCACCCACAAAAGCCACCACCGCTCTTCCTTTTTTTTCCTGGACAACCAGATCCTGTAGTCCAAGCACAACCAAAAGTGAAAGCTTTTGGACCCTTCAGCCCACTCTTGTCCCCTTCTTTGCACCCATAGACCAGAAGCAATGCAAAAGGCTTCCGATAATAATCGATGTAAGGCTTCCTGGGCTAAAACCACGTCCTTCTGTCTTATTTTAAGTGAATCTGAACAATGAGCAAACATTTGCCCCTGTGTACATGAACCATTGGCGGTGGCTTTCAAAAAACCCAAGATGCATCCAGAGGAAAGAAGGTAAAGGTCGCCTCCAAGCGCCTCATCCTAAAAGCAATACTTAAAAGATGGCTAAATGAAATTGGGAGAATTGGAAGAAGTAAAACAGCTTCCTTCAGCATGGAACCAGCAATGTGCAGTCAATTGAGACCAGTCCATACAAAGCGTCTCCTACCTTGGGCATCCTTGGACCAGCAAGCGATTAAATGTCATTGTCCCAAAGGGTTCCTTAGATTCCAAAGTTTAGTAGTCCTCTCCTGGTATTTTTTTAATTTGTCTTATGGATAGGAAGGCAGGCACAGATACAAGTAAACCCAGAAGTACTCCAGTAAAAAAAAAAAAATACTCAGAAATCCCTCCAGGGATCAGCAGCCACTTGTATAGAGAATCCAGGGTTCAGCAGCAGCAAAGGGAAGGAGACCCAGGTAGAACAAGGTGCAATTAAAAGCTGGGTGGATGACAAAGAGACCCCCTTCTGCTTAGGTCACATTGGGAAACAGCCACAATCCAGTCTGACTTTGTGTCCTCTTGCACACATCAAAAGCAAGGCTGCAGTTTCCCTGGGCTAGGAGCATTAAGACCAGGCTAGACTAGAGCTCACAATAGGCAGCCAAAGCAGGGTGGTGTCCAGACAGCCTGGTCATCCCAGTGGCAAGCAGCAGCAGCTAAGCATCAGCAGCAGCACTAAGGTACCCAGATAACTCAGGGACCTGCATCCTAACCAGGTCTCTTCTTTTGCTCTGCAAGTGCCTTTTTTTCCTCTTTTTTTAAAGATTGACAGGTGCTCAGAGGCTGATCAGAAAGTGGTCCTCAGATGGTTAAGGGCTCTGATGCCCTCTGTATGGCTTCAAGCACTCCTCTTGCTCTTCTATGCCTTATTGCCAACACCTGGTTCATTTTTCTTTTCTTTTTTTCCTTTCTCTCTCTCTCTCTGTGATCAGACTCCTTGCAACTCTACAGTAGCTTCTGTTGCATCCTCTCTCTCCTCTTCCAACTCTCCTCCCCCAGTGTCTTGCTGGGACCACTCCTACAGAATATATTAATCCTTCAGGGAATCACTGGAAGCCAGCACCACGTGGTCTACTGTTTGAAGCTGGGGTGTGTATGGGCAGGGGAGGGTAGGGATAGAAGGGGGGTGGATAGTTTGCATTAATGATGATGAAGCATGCAGAAAATAGGGAGAGAGGAGGCAATGTCAAACTGAGCATCACTGCTTCTGCTCTGACTGCTGGAGGAGACAGAAATAGAGGTTGGGGGGGGGGGGGGGGTGATCAAACACAGAAGATGCAATTCAAACTAGGACAGGGGAGGTTGTGACTTTGCAATCTGTGTGAGATT
Organism: Pelophylax lessonae; assembly: GCF_965119305.1. NCBI lineage: Eukaryota > Metazoa > Chordata > Amphibia > Anura > Ranidae > Pelophylax > Pelophylax lessonae. Next base: position 539,666,952 of record NC_138772.1, read on the forward strand.
AATATGTGCATCTGTTGGCTGGGACAAGAGGATGCATCTGTTGCTGGGGGATCCGCGGCGCGGTCTGGTGCGTGTGTGCGATAGGGACCCCGAGCTGGCCGCGGGCTTGGCGCCGCGCTCCGTGGCTCAGGCGTACAGATAAGAAAAAAAAATGTAATCGCTTGCGAGCGTGAGTCGTTAACCCCTTGCTGGCAGTTCCCTTTAAAAAAAAAAAAAGACGTATTGTAAATTAGGTGACTGTCAGCGAGGGGTTAAAAATCTTCGAGGGGGTTTTCGATTTAAATCGCATGGAGTTTGCATGTTCTCCCTGTGCTTGTGTGGATTTCCTCCAGAAAGAAAAAACAATCTGTCCGATAGGTGAACTTCTGCTTTACCCCACTGAGCGTAGAGAAAACCCGATCTTAGATTGCCAGCTGTGCGTCTTTGCATCCCAACGTGTCTTCTACGTGCCATGCACACTGTAAGTTATCAAAACGTCAGTAAGAAACTGTAGAAGGCTTTTTTCAGCATTTTTTAGTTTTTTTTCAGCTGTAGCATTCTTTAGCTTTTTTTTATTTTTTTTTAGCAAAACTATATTCCCACGAAATCTTATGGCTCAAAAACGTTGATAAATGCAGAATAGATGCGTTTCTCTGCGTTTTTTAAGCTTTTATTAGAATTCGAGTGTTTTTACAGCTGAAAAACGCCTCCTATGGAACAAAAAACGTCAAACACCAGCTAGCAGCATTTTTTGGCGTTCGTCAGCGTTTATCGGCGTTTATTGATGTTAGAGTGTTTTTACAGCTGAAAAACGTCTCCTAAAACCCACTAGTTCTGTTTTTTTTTTTTTTTTTATCCAGCCAAAAATCGCCCCCTGCCAAAAACCGCTGATAACAGCCTGTGTGTACATGGAGACATAGGAGAACATGCTGGGGAGACATAGGAGAACATGCCGGGGAGACATAGGAGAACATGCTGGGGACACATAGGAGAACATTCTGGGGAGACATAGAAGAACATGCTTGGGAGACAAAGGAGAACATGCTGGGGAGACATAGGAGAACATGCTGGGGGAGACATAGGAGAACATGCCGGGGAGACATAGGAGAACATGCTGGGGAGACATAGGAGAACATGCCGGGGAGACATAGGAGAACATGCCGGGGAGACATAGGAGAACATGCCCGGGAGAAATAGGAGAACATGCCGGGGAGACATAGGAGAACATGCCGGGGAGACATAGGAGAACATGCCGGGGAGACATAGGAGAACATGCCGGGGAGACATAGGAGAACATGCCGGGGAGACATAGGAGAACATGCCGGGGAGACATAGGAGAACATGCTGGGGAGACATAGGAGAACATGCCGGGGAGACATAGGAGAACATGCCGGGGAGACATAGGAGAAGAATCTGGGGAGACATAGGAGAACATGCTGGGGAGACATAGGAGAACATGCTGGGGAGACATAGGAGAACATGCTGGAGAGACATAGGAGAACATGCTGGGGAGACATAGGAGAACATGCCGGGGAGACATAGGAGAACATGCTGGGGAGACATAGGAGAACATGCCGGGGAGACATAGGAGAAGAATCTGGGGAGACATAGGAGAACATGCTGGGGAGACATAGGAGAATGTGCTGGGGAGACATAGGAGAACATGCTGGGGAGACATAGGAGAACATGCTGGAGAGACATAGGAGAACATGCTGGGGAGACATAGGAGAACATGCCGGGAAGACATAGGAGAACATGCCGGGGACACATAGGAGAACATGCTGGGGAGACATAGGAGAACATGATGGAGAAACATAGGAGAACATGCTGGGGAGACATAGGAGAACATGCTGGGGACACATAGGAGAACATTCTGGGGAGACATAGAAGAACATGCTTGGGAGACAAAGGAGAACATGCTGGGGAGACATAGGAGAACATGCTGGGGGAGACATAGGAGAACATGCCGGGGAGACATAGGAGAACATGCTGGGGAGACATAGGAGAACATGCCGGGGAGACATAGGAGAACATGCCGGGGAGACATAGGAGAACATGCCGGGGAGACATAGGAGAACATGCCGGGGAGACATAGGAGAACATGCTGGGGAGACATAGGAGAACATGCCGGGGAGACATAGGAGAACATGCCGGGGAGACATAGGAGAACATGCCGGGGAGACATAGGAGAACATGCCGGGGAGACATAGGAGAACATGCTGGGGAGACATAGGAGAACATGCCGGGGAGACATAGGAGAACATGCCGGGGAGACATAGGAGAAGAATCTGGGGAGACATAGGAGAACATGCTGGGGAGACATAGGAGAACATGCTGGGGAGACATAGGAGAACATGCTGGGGAGACATAGGAGAACATGCTGGAGAGACATAGGAGAACATGCTGGGGAGACATAGGAGAACATGCCGGGGAGACATAGGAGAACATGCTGGGGAGACATAGGAGAACATGCTGGGGAGACATAAGAGAACATGCCGGGGAGACATAGGAGAACATGCCGGGGAGACATAGGAGAACAAGCCGGGGAGACATAGGAGAACATGCTGGGGAGACATAGGAGAACATGCCGGGGAGACATAGGAGAACATGCCGGGGAGACATAGGAGAAGAATCTGGGGAGACATAGGAGAACATGCTGGGGAGACATAGGAGAACATGCTGGGGAGACATAGGAGAACATGCTGGGGAGACATAGGAAAATGTGCTGGGGAGACATAGGAGAACATGCTGGGGAGACATAGGAGAACATGCTGGAGAGACATAGGAGAACATGCCGGGGAGACATAGGAGAACATGCCGGGGAGACATAGGAGAACATGCCGGGGACACATAGGAGAACATGCTGGGGAGACATAGGAGAACATGCTGGAGAAACATAGGAGAACATGCTGGGGAGACATAGGAGAACATGCTGGGGACACATAGGAGAACATTCTGGGGAGACATAGAAGAACATGCTTGGGAGACAAAGGAGAACATGCTGGGGAGACATAGGAGAACATGCTGGGGAGACATAGGAGAACATGCTGGGGAGACAAAGTATAACATGCTGGGGAGACATAGGATAACATGCTGGGAGACATAGGAGAACATGCTGGGGACACATAGGAGAACATGCTGGGGAGACATTGGAGAACATGCCGGGGATACATAGGAGGACATGCCAGGGAGACATAGGAGAGCATGCTGGGTAGACATAGGAGGACATGCTGGATAGACATAGGAGAATATGCTGGGGAGACATAGGAGAACATGCTGGGGAGACATAGGAGGACATGCTGGGGAGACATAGGAGTACATGCCGGGGGAGACATAGGAGAACATGCTGGAGGAGACATAGGAGAAGAAGCTGAGGAGACATAGGAGAACATGCTGGGGAGACATAGGGGAAAATGCTGGGGAGACATAGGAGAACATGCTGGGGAGACATAGGGGAACATGCCGGGGAGACATAGGAGGACATGCCGGGGAGACATAGGAGAACATGCTGGGGAGACATAGGAGAACATGCTGGGGAGTCATAGGAGGACATGCCGGGGAGACATAGGAGGACATGCTGGGGAGACATAGGAGAACATGCTGGGGAGACATAGGAGGACATGCCGGGGAGACATAGGAGAACATGCTGGGGAGACATAGGAGAACATGCTGGGGAGACATAGGAGAACATGCTGGGGAGACATAGGAGAACATGCTGGGGAGACATAGGAGGACATGCCGGGGAGACATAGGAGAACATGCTGGGGAGACATAGGAGAACATGCTGGAGAGCAGTGGCGTAGCGTGGGTTGTCAGCACCCGGGGCAAGGCAAGTAATTTGCGCCCCCTAACCCGACTTTGAGGTCACAAAAGTGGGAAAGGGGCCTTCAGTAATCAAGGTATAGTGTGCCCCCTTTCAATGCAGAGAGATCATCGTGCCCCCTTTCAATGCAGAATGACCAGCATACCCCCCTTCAAGGCGGAGAGACATAGGAGAACATGCTGGGGAGCAGTGGCGTAGCGTGGGTTGTCAGCACCCGGGGCAAGGCAAGTAATTTGCGCCCCCTAACCCGACTTTGAGGTCACAAAAGTGGGAAAGGGGCCTTCAGTAATCAAGGTATAGTGTGCCCCCTTTCAATGCAGAGAGATCATCGTGCCCCCTTTCAATGCAGAATGACCAGCATGCCCCCCTTCAAGGCGGAGAGATCATCGTGCCCCCTTTCAATGCAGAATGACCAGCGTGCCCCCTTTCAATGCAGAATGACCAGCATGCCCCCCTTCAAGGCAGAATGACCAGCGTGCCCCATTCAATGCAGAGTGACCAGCGTGCTGTGCCCCCCTTCAATGCAGAGAGATCATAGTGCCCCTTTCAATGCAGAGTGACCAGCGTGCCCCCTTCAAATTTTAATTCGCTATTGTCACACAATGTGTGGGCTTGGGGCGCACTGCTCTGCGCCCCGGGTCCACCCATTTTTTAAGCCTATTAGAGCCTGTGGCTCTAATCAGGTGATTAAAAAAAAAAACCACTCTGTGACAGCGCCAGGTTGCTGACTCACTCGCTGCTAAACTGACTGAGCAGTGAGGAGAGGCGGCATAGGCGGGGCTTGGCTTGCAACGCCACCCCACCCTACACCAATGGACAGGTGAGGCACAGTCCAGCCCCGACCCACCATTTTCAGCCATAGGGCGGCTGCGCTGGACATCTCCCAGCCTAAAGATGGAGGCAGCCGCAGACAGTGTGTGAACTGTGTATGTCAGAGTCAGACAGACGGAGTGACACTGCAGATGCGCCCCCCCCCAGATGTTGCGCCCGGTGCGGCCGGCCCCCCCTGCACCCCCCACGCTACGCCACTGCTGGGGAGACATAGGAGAACATGCTGGGGAGACATAGGAGAACATGCTGGGGAGACATAGGAGAACATGCCGGGGGAGACATAGGAGAACATGCTGGGGAGACATAGGAGAACATGTTGGGGAGACATAGGAGAACATGCCGGGGAGACATAGGAGAACATGCTGGGGAGACATAGGAGAACATGCTGGGGAGACATAGAAGCACATGCTGGGGAGACATAGGAGAACATGCCGGGGAGACATAGGAGAACATGTTGGGGAGACATAGGAGAACATGTTGGGGAGACATAGGAGAACATGTTGGGGAGACATAGGCAGACAGGAGACCTCATTTTTGTTTCTGCTGCAGTTTAGCAACATTACCAGGTCTCCTTCCCTCCCCCAGCCCGTCAATGGACAGGGAAAAGAAGAAGCAGACTAGTGAGCTCATCTCTGTCACTCTGCTCTGTCCTCCCATCAGCATGTTTGTTGTTAGATCACTGCAGGACAACTGATTTGCTCCTTGTGCTGCTTCTCCCTCTCCCAGCCTGAGCGCTGCTGTACTAGGATTGCATTCAGGTACTTACATTGCTTGCCTATAATAAAATAAACCTAAAGTGGTATTAAAAGTATTATACTGTAACTTGTTTTTGTAATTATATGTTGTCTTCTGAGCTATGTCTCTCAGAACTGCTGTCTATTTTTTTTATCAGTGTTATCTTTTTATGGCAGTTTTTATTTACAATTTTAAAGTATTTTTTGCTAGAAAATTATACTGTACACTTTTTATACATTTTTTTTTCCTTAACGGAGACCCTAGGGAATAAAATGGCGATTGTTGCAATTTTTTATGTCACACTGTAGTTGCGCAGCAGTTTTTCAAACGCAATTTTTTTTGGGAAAAAAAAACATTTCAATTAAATAAAAAAAAACAGCACAATATACACCCCAATTTTTTGTAAATTGTAAAAGATAATGTTAGACCGAGTAAATAGATACCTGACATGTCACGCATGTGGAATAGCGACAAACTACGGTACTTAAAATCTCCATAGGCAACATATCAAACGCCTTTACAGGTTACCTGTTTAGTGCTACAGAAGACGTCCAGGGCTAGAATTATTTCTCTCACTCTGACGATCGCGCCGATATCTCACATGTGTGGTTTGAACACTGTTTTCCTTTCGAGGGCGCTACTTACCTATGCGTTTTCTTTCGTGCTCGAGCTCAAGGGGGCGCTTTAACATATTTCTTTTTTTTTCCTATTTACTTTTTTTTATTTTTTATTTTTAACACTGCTTTTAAAAAAAAAAAAAAAAATCTGATCACTTTTATTGCTGTCACAAGGAATGGAAAAATCCCTTGTGACAGTAATAGGCAGTGACAGGTACACTTTATGGAGGGACCCCAAACCCCTCCGCTGCACTTCAAAGTATTCAAAGCGCAGAAATTGGCATTTTTTTAATACTGACAGTCTTTTTAAATCTGCGTCATTGGCAGCTGAGTAAACTGGAAGTGACGTCATGACGTTGTGACGTCGTGACGCTGCATACGGGATACATGTTCAGAGCCCCAATCCGGCTTCGTTCGGGACTCCAACCGACAAGAAAACGTGCCGGCTGGTTGCTCATGTCTCCCGGTAAAACGGGAGACCCGGGCAGAGCTTCAGGGGGGGGGGGGGCATTCCTCCCCTCCCACTCGCTTTGATAATAGCTGAACAGCTGCTGAGCCGCACTGGCTGTTATCTCCTGAAAGCCGACCACCGGCTCTAAAGAACGGTACTGGGGTGATGCCTGCAGCTGCAGATCATCCCGCTACAACCACTTCTCCGAGCCGACATACCGGTTGGTCGGTTTGCGGGAAGTGGTTAACCACTTGCCAACTACCCTACAGCACATTTACGGCTACAGGGGGGCTGCGCTGCGCAGGATTACGTATATATACATGATTCTGCACTTCAAGGTATTGGGTGTGAGTGGGGGCTGCTGCGGGATCACCCTTACCATGATTCTACACAGCGGGAGCTGATCAATGAGTGCTGCAGACCCAATGTCCACCTTCACCCGCTGATCGTTCAGTCTAGTGCTACAATTATTGCTCTCGCTCTAACGATCGCGGCGATACCTCACATGTGTTGTGTGAACACCGTTTACATACAGTATCTCACAAAAGTGAGTACACCCCTCACATTTTTGTAAATATTTTATTCTATCTTTTCATGTGACAACACTGAAGAAATGACACTTTGCTACAATGTAAAGTAGTGAGTGTACAGCTTGTAAAACACAACAGTGTAAATTTGCTTTGTATGTTTGAGGGACTTACGTATGCGCTCGCTTCTGCATGGAATGAGTGCGCTTTAAAAAACTTTTTCATTATTTTTTTATTTTTATACTGTCTCTTTAGTTTTTTTAAATTTTATTTTTTTATCCGCTTCCCGACCACCCTCCGCCTTTTTACTGCGGCAGGGTGGCTCTCCTGCGCAAATCGTCTTAGACCTACGTCGGTCATGCGCGGGAAGCTAGGGGGCGAGCGTGCGCCGCCAGCGGCGCACTCCCGGCCTTACTCGGCAGCGGGGAAGCCGATTCACGAGTCAGGTGGCTCTGATTGCCGCTGTCACCCGCGATCGTTCCCCGCCGAGAGAAGGACGGTCAGATGTTGTAAACACAGCTGACCGTTCTTCTCTCTGCAATGATCACAGAGCGCCTGTGATCCTTCTATATAGGATCACATGTCTCTATAGTCATGTCAGAAGCCACGCCCCCCCCCCTCCACAGTTAGAATCAATCCCCTAGGTTTACACTTAACCCTTTGATCACCCACAGTGTTAACTCCTTCCCTGCCAGTGTCATTATTACAGTAACAGTGCATATTTTTAGCACTGATTACTGTAGTAATGTCACTGGTCCCGACCAAAGGGGCCAGTTAGGGGTCCGATCTGTCCGCAGCAATGTTGCAGTCCCACAAAAAAAATCGCAGATCGCCACCATTACTAGTAAAAAAAAAAAACAATAAAAATGACATAAATCTTTCTCCTAGTTTGTAGACACAATAACTTTTGCGCAAACCAATCAAAATACGCTTATTGCAATTTTTTTTACAAAAAATATGTCGCAGAAAACAAATTAGCCTAAAATGTTAAAAAATTTAGATTTTTAATTTTTTGTTTGGGAATGTTATATAGCAAAGTGTGAAAAATATTGTTTTTTTTTTTTCAAAAGTGTCGCTCTTTTTTTGTTTATAGTGCAAAAAATAAAAATCGCACAGGTGATCAAATACCACCAAAAGAAAACTCTGTTTGTGGGGAAAAAAGGACATCAATTGTATTTGTCTACAGCATCGCACGACCGCGCAATTTTCAGTTAAAATAACGCAGTGCTGAATCGCAAAGCATGGCCTGGTCATTAACCACTTAAGCCCCGGAGGATTTGGCTGCTAAACGACCAGGGGGTATTTTGCGATTCGGCACTGCGTGACTTTAACGGACAATTGCTCGGTCGTGCGACGCTGTACCTAAACGAATTTGACGTCCTTTTTTTCCCACAAACAGAGCTTTCTTTTGGTGGTATTTGATCACCTGTGCGCTTTTTACTTTTTGCGCTATAAACAAAAAAAGAGCGTAAATTTTGCAAAAATAACAATATTTTTCACATTTTTTTATATGAAATTCCCCAAAAAAAATGTAAAAATCAAAATTTTTTAACATTTTCGGCCAATTTGTTTTATGCTACATATGTTTGGTAAAAAAAATCGCAAAAAGCGTATTTTTATTGGTTTGCGCAAAAGTTATCGCGTTTACTAACAAAGGGAAAGATTTTTGTCATTTTTGTTGTTTTTTTTTTTAACGCGTAATGGCGGCGTTCTGCGATTTTTTTTGCGGTACTGCGACATTACGGCATACAGATCGGACCCTTGACTGACATTTTTGACACTTTTGGGGTTACCAGTGACATTTCTACAGTAATCAGTGCTATACATATGCACTGTTACTGTAAAAATACACTGGTAGTGAAGGGGTTAACTTTATTTGAGAGGGAGGGGCTGAGTGTGTCCCTAGGGGCGTGATTCTTACTGTGATTGGCTGTGGCTTGAGGTGTAAGGACACTGATCAACGGTTCTACATAGTAGAACCGTGTGATCAGTGTTTTTACACCGAGGAGAATGACAGGCAGCTTGTTTACACAAGCCGCCTGACTTTCTCCCTCTCCCCCGACGATCGCCGAGTGACCGGCGGACATCGGGTCCGCCGGTCACACACGCGGGGGGTCCGTGACCGCGCGGGAGCGGGAGCGCGCCTCCGCGGACGCGCACTCGCTCCCCAGACCCTCCCAGGCTAGTGACGTTAATTAACGTCACTCTGCCTGGCCGGGACTGACCGCCGCAGTAAATTTACTTGCGGCGGTCGGCAAGCGGTTAAGGGGGAAAACCTTCGGAGGCTGAAGTGATTAAAGAAGCCCCATCCCCCTGAGCTCGCGCACCAAAGAAAACGCATACGTAAGTCACACCCGCAAATGTAAACAGTGTTAAAACCAGACATGTGAGGTCCAGACGTGGGTGATCACTTTTAGGCTCCGTTCACATGTGAGCGTATGGATCGCGGGCAGAACCGCCGCGGTTCCGCCCGCGATCCGGAGATTTATTGCAAATCGCGGGACGCCTAGCGTTGCCCGTTGATTTGCAATAGCCCCCCAAACGCCGAGCGATGTTGCCGCGATTTCCGCCTGCCGAATCGCGGCAACATCGCGCAAACAAAATCGCGGGACGCAATACGCTCCAAAGAAGTACAAGAGCTTCTTTGGAGCGTATTGCGTCCCGCGATTTTGTTTGCGCGATGTTGCCGCGATTCGGCAGGCGGAAATCGCGGCAACATCGCTCGGCGTTTGGGGGGCTATTGCAAATCAACGGGCAACGCTAGGCGTCCCGCGATTTGCAATAATCTCTGGATCGCGGGCGGAACCGCGGCGGTTCTGCCCGCGATCCAAATGCTGACATGTGAATGCAGCCTTATTCCTAATAGAAGGAATGTAAACATCCCCTGTAATATAAATTAGGATGACTGGTCCTCTTTATGGAGAGATCCGGGGACAAAAAGACCTCATATCTCTCCTTTACCTTTAGCCCCGGTTCACTCTAATGCGATGCAGGAACCAGTGCGATTCCAGTGCAGGTTCCAGCATCGAATCTCCCTTGCATACAGTTCACACTGCCCTTTGCGAGCCATATTCAATTCGATTCCAGTGTGGGTTCCCACATAGAATCTCCCTCGCAGGCAGTTTACACTGCCCTTTGCGAACCGCATGCGATCCGATTCCAGTGAAGGTTCCCACATCAAATCTCCCTTGCATGCAGTTCACACTGCCCTCTGCAAACCGCATGCGATGCGATTCCATTGCGGGATCCCGCATCAAATATCCCTCGCAGGCAGTCCACGCTGCCCTCTGTGAGCCACATGCGATCCAATTCCAGTGCAGGTTGCCGCATCAAATCTTCCATGCAGGTAGTTTACACTGCCCTCTGCAAGCCGCATGCGATCCGAATCCAGTGTGGATTCCCGCATCGGATCCCACTCACTGGAATCGCATGCGATGCGATTCCAGTGCAGGGGGAAAAAAATGTTCCTGCACCATTTTCATGCGAATGGAATGTGAGTTCAGCCATACAAAATGTATGACTGATTTCGCATTGCACTGACATCGCATGTGACCTGCACAGCAATGCTATGCGAATCCCGTGCGATGTCTGTGTTCGGAATAGTGTGAACCCAGGCTCAGGAGCAAAAGATCAAAAAAAAAATGTTTTTTCTGCACAGATATGAACAGTAACATAGGGCGCGACTTCTCATGCGGCCTTGGGGGTGCAAAGTCGCATGACAATTCGCAGAAGTGTAAATGGGGCCTTATCTGTAAAAGAAAAAAACATGTCTGCTTTAACTGCCTATAAAGCGTGAGCTGGAGTTTGGCTTCACTGTGTTAGTGTATCTAAATGTGCCAGTCCATTTAACACTCCCCTTCACAGGCTGGCAATGATCTCTGTTGCTCCTTCATCCAGAGTGGGGGGCGTGGCTCTAATACAGGAGGGATGTCACTGGCCAGATCACCAGGTGGAAATAAAAGTAAAAAAAGCCTAAAAAGAAATAAAACAAATGTGGCCACCACATCTAATGATTGGAAGGTGCGATTTATGGCAGCTTTAGGAATGTAATAATGACGCCTGCGCTCATTTGTGGAGCTCAGCGACAAAGCTGCTTTAAGGCCGGTTCACACCAGAATGCGGTGTGGGGAACCTTCGTTCCCTGCGTCTTTCCCGCACCCTGTTTCGAAATGCACTGCATTTGCGAGCTGCAGTAAGTGTCAGTGTTAACTCAAAGACAATCCAAATACAGGTCACACAGTCAGTGTGTTTTCCCGCATGCTCAGGGATTTCTTTCTCATAGAATAGGTGCCAGGTACTCCCCCGCTTCACCCCTTGTCTCCGCCCCCCTACCCACCTCCAATCACTGTCCTCTGCAGTCAGGAACAATAGATCCCCCTCAGAAACAACAGATTGCCACCAGTCACAATAGATCCAAAGTCTGGGAGGTCCAAAGGACATCACTGCCCTGGAACTGCTGGGGGTCCCAGGAGTCAATGGATGGCAGCTTCCATCTGAGGCTTTTCAGGCAGGCATTTTTGATTTAACCACTTGACGACCGCCCACCGCAGATTTACTGCGGCCACTCCTGGGCAAACCAATGTCGCTCGCTCAGAAGAGTCTAGGGGGTGAGCGCGCGGCGCCACAGCCTCCGCTCGTCAGCCGGGTGGCCAGTGCGTGTGACCGGCGGCTCCGATGGCTGCCGGCCACTCGCAATCTCCCCCCCCCCCCTTGCTGACAGAGAAGGATGGACGGCTGATGTAAACACAGCCGTCCATCCTTCTCCCTGGAATGATCACAGAGCACCTGTGATCCTTCTATATGGGTTCGCATGTCTCTATGATCATTTCACAAGCCACGCCCCCCACAGTTAGAATCACTCCCCTAGGGTCACATTTAACCCCTTCATCACCCATAGTGTTAACCCCTTCCCTGCCAGTGTCATTATTACAGTAACAGTGCATATTTTTAGCACTGATTACTGTAGTAATGTCACCAGTGTTAATTTCGTTGACTAAAACCGACTAAAACGTTTTCGTCGACTAAATTAACCGGTTGCCGACCGCCGCACGACTATATACTGCGGCGGTCAGCCCCGGCCAAGCAGAGTGACGTATCGATACGTCACTCGCCTGTCACTGACTTGCGAGCCTATTGCGGGCGGGCGGGCGGGCACGCGCCGAGGCGCGCGCCCGCCGCGGCTCGTTCACAGACAAGTCAGTACGTGTGACCGGCGGACTCGATGTCCGCCAGTCACACTGCGATCGCTCCTGTGAAGGGAGAAAGACAGAGCGGCTTGTGTAAACAAGCTGCCTGTCAGTTCTCCCTGTGTAAAAGTGAAGATCTGACCGTTCTACTATGTAGAACCGTTGATCTTTGCTTTTACACCAATAGCAATGTCCCTGCACAGTTAGAATCACGCCCCTAGGACACACTTAACCCCTCCCTGTCCAATAAAGTTAACCCCTTCCCTGCCAGTGTCATTTTTGCAGTAACAGTGCATATATATAGCACTGATTACTGCAGTAATGTCACTGGTACCCCCAAAAGTGTAAAAAATGTCAGTCAAGGGTCCGATCTGTCCGCCGCAATGTCGCAGTACCGAAAAAAAATCGCAGATCGCCGCCATTACGCGTTAAAAAAAACCCACCAAAAATGACAAAAATCTTTCCCTTTGTTAATAAACGCGATAACTTTTGCGCAAACCAATCAAAATACGCTTTTTGCGATTTTTTTTTACCAAACATAGGTAGCATAAAACAAATTGGCCGAAAAATGTTAAAAAATTTTGATTTTTACATTTTTTTTTGGGGAATTTCATATAAAAAAATGTGAAAAATATTGTTATTTTTGCAAAATTTACGCTCTTTTTTTGTTTATAGCGCGTGATCAAAAAATCGCACAGGTGATCAAATACCACCAAAAGAAAGCTCTGTTTGTGGGAAAAAAAGGACGTCAAATTCGTTTAGGTACAGCGTCGCACGACCGCGCAATTGTCCGTTAAAGTCACGCAGTAAAAAATCGCAAAAAAACCCCTGCTCCTTTAGCAGCCAAATCCTCCGGGGCTTAAGTGGTTAACACAATTTTAGTCAACTATAATACGACTAAAACTAAAACAATTCAGATGACTAAAATACAACTAAAACTAAAATGGCATTTTAGTCCAAAGACTATAACTAAAACTAAATCGAAATTTGCTGCCAAAATTAACACTGGTGCATGCTCAAAGCATAAATAATAACATATTAGATTTTTCACTCCAGGACCAGCAGTAGTATATAATGAGTTTGGAAATTGTAGAGAAATGCTTAAATAATGCATTACAAATTACAATTGAACTAAGCCCATTCCATTATAGATGACTAAAATTAGTTATAGTAGACTAAAATGTAGGACGTTTTAGTCGACTAAATACGACTAAAACTAAAACACTTGCAGAAGACTAAAATGGGACTAAAACTAAAATGCCATTTTAGTCCTAAGACTAAAACTAAATTGAAATTTGCTGCCAAAATTAACACTGAATGTCACTGGTCCCCCCAAAAGTGTCAAAAATGTCAGTTAGGGGTCCGATCTGTCCACCGCAATGTCGCAGTCCCACTAAAAAAAAAAAATCGCAGATCGCTGCCATTAATAGTAAAAAAAAAAAAAACAATAAAAATGCTAAATCTTTCCCTTAGCTAGTAAACGCAAAATGAAAGTAAAATAAATAAATAAACATAAATTACATAAATCTTTTCCCTAGTTTGTAGACGTGATACATTTTGCACAAACCAATTATTATACGCTTATTGCGAATTTTTTTTTACAAAAAATATGTAGCAGAAAACAAATTGGCAGAAAATGTTAAAAAATTTAGATTTTTAAATTATTTTTTATTGGGAATGTCATTTAGCAGAGTGTGAAAAATATTGTTTTTTTTTCACAATTGTCGCTCTTTTTTTGTTTATAGCGCAAAAAATAAAAACCGCACAGGTGATCAAATACCACCAAAAGAAAGTTCTTTTTGTGGGAAAAAAAGGACATCAATTTTATTTGGGTACAGCGTCGCACGACCGTGCAATTGTCCGTTAAAGTAACGCAGTGCCGAATCGCAAAAAATGGCCTGGTCATTAAGGGGGCAAATCCTTCCGGGGGTAAAGTGGTTAAAAGAAATAATCTTTGCAATGATTTTCCTCCAGGAAGACTTTGTCTGTATGTCAGGCTGCAGGTGGCATGACAACGTCTTTTCCGTTTCACCTCTACGGCGTTCCTCCCGCTCTCCCAGGACGCATTTCTACTTAACGCCTTTAAAGTGCTACTATGGCGTGTATACGGCAGATCGCACCTCGCCTCCCCTCTGCGCGGAGGTGATGGACGGCCGGCTGCCTCTCAGCCTCCATCTCCTTGGAGACAAGATACAAATCTCACGGTGGGTTCTCCTTGTTAAAAATGTATGATGAATAAAAGCCGACAAAACTGCGATTTCTAGAACGCCATTCCTCTTATATTCCAAACGTGTCTGCATCAGGATTGGCCGGCCGGAGAGCACCAGTGTGGGCGTGAACAGTAAAACCTGGTTAAGTGCACCCGTCATAAGAGGGAATCTGTAGACCTGCCTTTGCTGGCTGCCCTCTGGTAATGCTACTTGCCTGGCTGCCCTCTGGTAATGCTACTTGCCTGGCTGCCCTCTGGTAATGCTACTTGCCTGGCTGCCCTCTGGTAATGCTACTTGCCTGGCTGCCTTTGGCTTCAGTATTTTCGGAGTCACAAGAAAAAGGAAGTGACATTTGGAGGCATCTATCTGTGCTTCAGGCCAGTGGCTCAGATAGTATTAAAGCCAATGCAACAGTATTACAGCCAGGCAGTTAGTATTTTCAAAAGTAGGCATTTAAGGCAAATAAAAAATTTTATGTCCAATCAGGTATTTGTTAAATCTGACCTCCAGCCTTCCTCATAGTTGTACCGGCTCCTCTCCTGGACTGAAATGGCTTACTCTGATTTCACCGCACACTGCGAGCTTCTCACAATGTGCATTAGAAGCTGCAGCAAGTCACATAGAGTCTGCCTCATTTCCTGGCTGGAGGACATCCAGCATCATCTAGGCCAGGGGTGTCAAACTCAATTTAATCACGGGCCGCATCAGCATTATGATTGCCCTGAAAAGGGCCAGTTGTATCTGTAAGATTAGATGTCCAGAGCATTCCCTACCCTTACATAAGATGTCAAGAGCCTCTCCACCATCAGAAGTTAAGTGCCCCAACCTCCCTTACATCACAGTGCACCCCCATTGCCTTGTGCTGCTGCCGGGAAGAAGCTGGAGGCAATGCTGGAAAGTACAGGATCTGGAAAAGGACCATAGGAGGGCTGGAGCTCGTCTACAGCTGCAGTAGAGATGTGAGGGCCACATGAAATGGCTTGGAGGGCCGGATTCGGCCCCCGGGCCTTGTGTTTGACACATGTGATCTAGGCAATTGGCCTCCAAACTAGATCAAGTGTAGTATCTGTTCTTATCAGTGGGTATGGACCTTAAAGGTTAGTAGGGGCAGGGGCCGAAATGAACCAGGGCACCCAGGAGAATCTGGGGGACTGGGAAGTAGGCACTGCCAAAGAAAGCCAGATGGGTCCATTGCCTTCTGATTTGAATGGGAATCTCTCCTATCAGTTTGAAGGGAGCGAGAAAGCCGGCATGTCCTGGGGTCGGTTAGTACTGCTCCTGGATGCCATTGGTAAGGAATGGTGATGGCGGTGGGAAGGCCTTTCCTCCTGGGTTGAGTTCGTCCCCAGTTGAAGGCAGGCTCTCCCTAAGCTGTCTAAGTTCCGATGCCTCCTGGTAGGGATGGGCTACGCTGGTCTAGCCGAAACAAGCCCATGGTGTATGTGCCCCTGGGGTGGCAGGTCAGGGGTGCCATAATTCTCAATGGTGGGGAAGCTCACCTTGAGTTTTTGGCACCTTGGTCACTGCACCACACACACTTTTTTCGCACCTGCCTATTGGGACGAGACCATAGGAATTTTTTTTTCCTGGCCGAAGTGCCTGTCAGGGTCTTGCACTCTGACACTCCAGCACTTCTCCACTTCCCTTTGCCCCACTGCGTGTTTGTGTGTTTTTTATTTGTGGGTTGTCACCTCTTTCTTTCTCACTTTTTTTCACAATTAGTAGTGTGTGGGTCCTCTGGCCTACCTTGAAAGTCTTGGGAGGGGGTGGATATGGCCTTTTGGTTTAGTTCGCCCTCTCCCTTCGGGGGAGCCCCACCTAGTACTTGGGGTGGGCTGTGTTGGCAGTCCTCCCAGAGAACAGGGTCTGCCTGGTTTCGGCTGGGCAGGCCATAGCGAGTACCTTAGTCCCTGTCAGGAGTCTTGCGCCACGGGGGATCAAGGTCAGGGTCCGTCCTCTTCGGAGGTGGACTTTTCGCATACCCTGTGCACTTTTTGTGTCTCCACGTTTGCGTGTGTGCACTTTTTTATGCACCTGGTGTTAGTTAGAAGGAAGTGGACTCCAAACTGTGGTCTGAGGGCCGGATGCAGCCCATTGTTTGCTTTTATCCGGCTCTTGGGGTACTATTCCCCCCATTGTCCGCAATAATGGTGCATAGTTCCTGCCACTGACAGTGGGACACTAGTCCCCTGACTGACACCAATGCAGGGGCATTATTCTTCCCACTGACACCAATGCAGGGGCACTATTCCTCCCACTGACACCAATGCAGGGGCACTATTCCTCCCACTGACACCAATGCAGGGGCACTATTCATCCCACTGACACCAATGCAGGGGCACTATTCTCCCACTGACACCAATGCAGGGGCACTATTCCTCCCACTGACACCAATGCAGGGGCACTATTCCTCCCACTGACACCAATGCAGGGGCACTATTCCTTCCACTGACACCAATGCAGGGGCACTATTCCTTCCACTGACACCAATGATGGGGCACTATTCCTCCCATTGACCCTAATGATGGGGCATTATTGCTCCCACTGACCCCAGTGATGGGGCACTATTCCTCCCACAGACCCCAATGATGGGACACTATTCCTTCCACTGACACCAATGCAGGGGCATTATTCATCCCACTGACACCAATGATGGGGCCCTATTCCTCCCACTGATACCATACCAATGATGGGGCACTATTCCTATCACTGACACCAATGATGGGACACTATTCCTCCCACTGACACCGATGATGGGACACTATTCCTCCCACTGATACCAATGATGGGGCACTATTCCTCCCACTGACACCAATGATGGGGCACTATTCCTCCCACTGGAAGGAAGGAAAGAAGAAGTGATCTTAGAAAGAAGGAAAGAGAAAGAGAGGTAGAAAAAAAGGGGAGAGGGGAGAAAGGAAGGGTGTAAGCGTATGAAAGGAAGAAAGAAGATGAAGAAGCGGGAGTCCTTTCTGGAAAGAAAGAAAGAAAGAAAGAAAGAAAGAAAGAAAGAAAGAAAGAAAGAAAGGAAGGAAGGAAGGAAGGAAGGAAGGAAGGAAGGAAGGAAGGAAGGAAGGAAAGAAAAGCGATTCAAGGAATAAATTATGGAATGGAGGAGAAATTAGGGAAAAATGAACACTGGAGAGGATTAGGAAAAAAATAGAAGGGGGGCAGAATGATAGGAAAAAGAAAGAAAATCCATGGAGAACAGAGTTGTAGAGGGGGTAAAGAAAGAAAGAAGAGAGGTGGAGGGGAGATAGAGAGGGAAAGGGGAGAAAAAGAAGGGGGGGATCAGAGTAGTAGAGGGGGTATGGAGGAGAAAAAGGGAGCGATAGATAAGAAAAGGGGGATAGAAATAATTGGTGGGGGGGGGGGGTAGAGAAGGGGTGTAAGTGTTCTGAATCTGAACATATTCTCCCTTTCATCCTGTGCAGAGCCGGCCCGGCTTCCCAGCGCTCATCGCAGAATTGCACTCGGCGGCTCCAGCCAATATGTCAGGTCTCCTTGGGACTTGGAATACGTTAATGTTAAAGCCCCAGAGGGCCCTGTCTGTAAAATCTGCTGGTTTCATCATTTGCATATGCCAGGCAATGCTGTGGCATTTGTTCCTTATGTAACACAACATTGTGTAATAGGAGAGGAGATTGCCGGCAGGAAATTGGACACGGCTACCCCCCCACCCCCCACCCTCCTCTTGAAATCTCAGATTCTAGAAATTACCAGTGATTTATATAAAAAGTATCTCAGGCGTGGCTTTCTAGTTATAATAAGCCTATAGTTGAAATTGAATTAGGTTGTGGGTGGACATATTCAGGATTGGCTTGCTCATGAGGTTTTGTCGAAGGCTTGTTTACTACTATGATGTGAATAGCTTTGGTTGTGAGTAAGCTTGCATGGCAGGATATCAGGTTACACACAGCTGAATAAGTGGGAAGAAGGACACAATTCCCACTCTCCTATCAGAGAGTGGGAATTGTGTTCTGTTCCCGCTGATAGGGGGTGAGCGCGCGCCGCTGGCGGCGCGCTCCCGCCCCCACTCGTCAGCGGGGAAGCCGATGCACTGGTCAGGAGGCTCCGATTGCCGCCTGACACCCGCGATCGCTCCCCGCTGAAAGAGAAGAACGGCCAGCTGTTGTGAACACATCTGACCGTTCTTCTCCCTGGAATGATTACAGAGCCCCTGTGATCCTTCTATATAGGATCATAGGTCTCTATGGTCATTTCACAAGCCACGCCCCCCCCCCACAGTTAGAATCACTCCCCTAGGCTCACATTTAACCCTTTGATCACCCATAATGTTAACCCCTTCCCTGCCAGTGGTTTATGCCGGTTCTGTGTTGATAGCACTGTTGGACATCTTCCGATGTGGAAGGGAAGTAAGGATGATGTCTGTCACCTGCTGCAATACACCGTTTGTTACCCCAATACTTCATATTCTTATTATGTGGCTGCTGTACCATGATGAAGTCTTCTGTTCTCTTTGTATTGCTTCCTCTATGTGAAATGCCTGGTGTTCCTGCCAGTCCTTTCCTTTTAAAGACTGACCACAGTAAGTAGAAGAGCACACCGCGTGGTCAGTTCTCTAGCTATGCTGGGAACTCAGCCTGCTCTCCTCCAGAGATCATACTTATCCTGACACCCCCCTGCCTCCCCCTGCACAGCTATTCACTGGGAAGATCAGTTTGCTGCTGCTTCTCCTCCCCTCAGTTCTTATACAGCTAAGAACAGAGGGAATGTGATCACTTATAAAAAGGGAAAAAGGGATGCATAATGTTTTTTTTTTTCTATACACAAATTATTTTCCTTTCATTTCTATTTTAATCTGAATGGGTTGTTTTATGAGGTGATTGTTTACAATCACTTTAAGTTTCCTTGGCCGACCACTGCACCTGCAGTCCTCAACATTGGCCGGTCAACGGTGTCCTTAATGCTGAGAAATAAAGGCAGATCCATCATGCCATATCATCAGGGAGGGGTGTGATTTATTCTGCAGCAGGACAACGACCCCAAACATACAGCCAATGTCATTAAGATCTATCTTAAGTGTAATGAAGAACAAGTAGTCCTGGAAGTGATGGTTTGGCCCCAACAGAGCCCCCTGATCTCACCATCATGGAGTCTGTCTGTGATTACATGAAGAGATTTGAGGCAGCCGACATCCACGTTCTCCAAGATGTTTGGAACAACCTACCTGCCGAAAAACTTCAAAAACTGTGTGCAAGTGTACCTAGAAGAACCAATGCTGGTTTGAAGGCAAAGGGGGGGGGGGGGGGGGGTAAAGCAATTATTGACTGGATTTAGATTTTTCTTCTGTTCGCTCACTTTGCATTTTGAAAATTGATACAATTAAACAATTAAAATATATATTTTTGAAAGCATTTTTACTTTACAGCAGGGGTGTCAAACTCAATTTAATCATGGGCCGCATCAGCCGTAGGGTTGTCCTCAAAGGGCAGGTTGTATCTGGAGTGTGCTATGTACAGAGTGCAGGGTTTAGGAGTGCATTACCTGCAAAGTTCAAGTCTACACTATGTACAGAGTGCAAGGTTCAGAAGTGTGCTACGTACAGAGTGCAGGGTTTAGGAGGATGTTATGTACAGAGTGCAGGGTTCAGGAGGACGTTATATACAAAGTGCAGGGTTCAGGAGGACATTATGTACAGAGTTCAGAACTATTCTATGTACAGAGTGCAAGGTTCAGAAGTGTGCTCCGTACAGAGGGCAGAGTTCAGGAGGACGTTATATACAGAGTGCAGGGTTCAGGAGGACGTTATATACAGAGTGCAGGGTTCAGGAGGACATTATGTACTGGGTGTAGGATTCAGGAGGACGTTATGTGCAGAGTGCAGGGTTCAGGAGGACGTTATGTATAGAGTGCAGGGTTCAGGAGGACGTTATGTACAGAGTGCAGGGCTCAGGAGTGCATTATGTGCATATTTCAGGACTATTCTTTTTACAGAGTGCAAGGTTCAGAAGTGTGTTACGTACAGAGTGAAGAGTTCAGGAGGGCGTTATATACAGAGTTCAGGGTTCAGGAGGACATTATGTACAGAGTGCAGGGTTCAGGAGGACGATATGTACAGAGTGCAGGGTTCAGGAGGATGTTATGTACAGAGTGCAGGGTTCAGGAGTGCATTATGTGCAGAGTTCGAGACTACAGACAAGAAAGAATGACCGCACTTCTGATGGATTTTCAAGGAAAGGAGTATCTTTATTCCACATCAACCAAATGGCAGGTACAGGTACACACTGTGATTGCAGGACAATAGGTGGACGCGTTTCACGACTGGATATGTCGCTTATTCATCACCAAATTCATTCTGGATGTGCACCGGCCATATATACCCCCCATACATGCAGCTGGCAACAATTAAATTCATCAAACTAGTTGTTCCTCCCATCGGTCAGCTGTTGGGAATCCATGGCCGGATTACACAGGCAGAATGACCCCAGCAAATACAAACTTGAACACACTTGTGAAAAAAACATTTTACATTTTCATATATATATAAATAAAATAAGTATTCTAATGATAAAGTGTTGAAGTAAAAAATAATCAAGAATGAAAAGCAATCCAAAATAGACAACATAATCAATATTAGTGATGCATTTTATCATATATCATATCTGATATGTGTATATCTAGTATAGATAAAAAGAAGAATATGTGTGGAAAGCTTTGTAAAAGTGACTTTAAAAATGAAAATAGTGATAATTATCATAAAAAATAAAAAGTGAAAGTGTATATTGATAAAATAATTTTTTGTTATGTGTAAAGTGTCACAAAAAAAATCTTGAGTTCTGAAAAATCAATTTGGCCGATGTTTTTTAAAAAATATGTGTGAATGAAAGAATAATAAAGTGTATATCAGAAAGGGAGTCACGTGGAAGCATCTCCCCTCCGTATTTTCTGCCCAATAGTCATATGTGAAACAATATAATAATGTAAAAAATGAAAAACAGAGGAAAAATTAATTCCTGCATAGATTGTCGTGTGTATGTCTCAAAAGTACATTTTCCATGAAACACATATGGATGAAAAACACTACTAAAAATATATCTGTAAAAATACATGAGAAAAAAATTCTCTCGCATATGTAGTCCATGCATTTTTAGGAAGCAAAAATAGTGATCTCGGTATGTAGACAAACACGCCTAGTTCACGGTATCCAATATGATATATGGAAAGGATACATAGTGCATAATGATAAAGCCAGTGTTCCTTTAAGTTGCAATATGTATCAATTTAAATGTTACATTAATATATCATGACGACACATTGCTACATTAAGAACAATACAAACACTGTTATGCACTTGCTTTCTCATGGACTGAAATTTCCTATATAGTGTTAAAAACCAAATTCTCTCTCTGTATGAAAACCTTCGAAAAAGGCCCTCAAACAAGAGAGAAGAATTCTTTGGGAAGAAAAAAAGGAATACAAAACAAACACAAGAACGGGTATGGTTGACTATATATCCATTGGCTGAATCTATCTAGATATGGTTTTCCATTTAGTGTTGGAATAATCAACCATTAAAAAAAGGTGCGTATAGGAGCCTCAGCCCATATAAACACTAGCAGCGCTAAAACAACCTCTAACAAGGTTGAAGGTAAATGGCAAACAAAGTAGGAAATTAATATAAAGCCTTAAAGTTCATAAGTCCATAATATTCTCAGGGTGAAGTCACACGAAAGAATGGGTGCATAGAAAATTCGTTGTGTGGTGGAACACAAGACTTCTTTATCGATCACTCAGCAACCATCATATCCTTCACCTCACCACTGTGCTCCCCCCCTTGAGAGTGGACACGTACCCTTAACGCTAGGGTTTAGCGCTTTATTCAATCAAAAATCCTCCACTTCCGGATGGTGATCCCCTCAGGATTCCACTCCAACTAGTAGGGATATAGTCAGCGCCTCCTCCTCTCCTCTCACATAAAAAGGGGGGACAGATACCTCCTCCTCTCGTCTCACATAAAAGGGGAACAGATACCCATAGCGTAATATGTACAAACAAGGCTTTATTAAAAAAATTAAAATCACACTCACATGGAATCGGATGTATTTATGCGAACAACATATCCAAGGCACAAAACCCGGTCCTCCTACTACTGACGTTGTCCCCACTGAGCCACACGGTACGGGTGATCCAGCCACCCTATCACGATGTTACTCGGACTCAAATGGCGTTTAGTGCTAGGGATCCTCTGGGATGTCCTTGGTATGGAACAGAATGACCGCGTGCTCACGCCCTGACGCGTTTCGTCGGCACTGGACTTCTACTGAGGGCGTGAGCACGCGGCCACATCACCTCATCTTTATACCCTTATGGGGGGGGAGGGTGCAGGTGTGCGTGGTGCTAAACGAAGGGCGGGGTCCTCAACCACGTGGGCAGCCGGAAGTCCGCCGCCAATACGCATACAATCTACGTTGGCGTCCGGAAACCACTCCGCCGCTGATCTCCAGGTCCGTACATCCGGACGCTGGAGACACCGGAAATGACGTCTCTGAACTCCGCCCGTCGTTGTGTCCGCCTATCCGGACATCGATGGGACCGGAAATGACGTTCGTCATTCGTCCCGCCCTGCCCTCGAGGCAGGAAACAGGAAACGAATTAGAGGTGACGTTTAGCAGAACCGCCCCCCACTGAGTCCGCCTATCCGGACACAGAAAGGGACCGGAAATGATGTGCATCCATCGTCCCGCCCTGCCCTCAAGGCAGGAAACAGGAAGTGGAGCCAGCTGTCATCTATTTGTCTGGACAGGAAACCGGAAATGGAGCTCTCAATCTACATATCCCTCATTCTAATACACCGGAACGGCGTAACCCCCTACATGCATATGATGCGAACTTCTCAATAGAGCGAGCCACATCTAGGTCCCGCCCCCCCCCCACCGCAACTATGCTACTCGCTAAGGCCGGCTTCATGACCGTCCCTGCGGACAGTGGGGACATCGCCTATATGCATTCCCTCATATACTCCTAAACATTAATTGTATTAGCACACACTTAATGCATACATCTATTATCTCATAACAGTTATACAACCAAAATGAAGGAATATGGGTATAGTTGACACATGCCTCAAAATTGCATATCAAATATCCTCAAAAAATACAAAAAAAGAGAGAGAAACAGGTACAAACACTGATTCCCAGAACGAGCTTGCTATTGCCCGCCAGGCTATATCCCATCAATGTTATATATAAATCAGTGTAAAAATAGTAGTATGAACACTGATCGTTATACTCTCTTAATAAGTACTCACAATGGTTTCTTAAAGTACTGATCATTATGAAACGATATTGAATATGTTCCACTCCTCGAATGTACCTCGAATGCCTATGCCGAGAAATACCCCTCGTGGGAAAGGTAAAGGCAAAGGAAAAGGTAACCGCACAGTAGGTACGGTCCCTACCCCCTATAGGAGTGAACCGATACATTATGCCAATTCAAGAGAGATGGAGGAGAGAGGTCCTCCTGTCCCTTTACAAAGGAGTGATTGGCAACAGGGAGCCCCGAGTGGCCCATACAGGGGCAACACGCAACAGGGGCAATTCCAGTACGATTCTGGATATACTTTCTCTGTGCCCACTTACAATAGGTACAATGAAGCACCGGGTTTTGCAGATCCAAGAACCCCGGCCCAGAATCGCCCTTTTCCCTGGAGGGGGGGAAGAGGCAGAGGTGGGAGGAGGAGGGGGAAACCGTGGAGAGGGAAACCTGTAGGGGCCCAAATGGACTCTTGGAGGCCCCAGCTCCCCCACCTGGACAACCAAAGGGACCGCCCTTGGCCCAGGGTAGACGTACAACCAGAGGATGTAGAGGTGGACTCAAACACCAAAAAAAGAAGGAGAGAAAAGGAGTAAAGGGTATATACAACTTGACAAACACCACTCTCACGGAAAAAGAGACCAATATACTTAATGCAGGGTTAAAATGCGCAGCCCAAAGGCCAATTAATAAATTCAATGTTTATGTGGATATCCACAAATACATTAGAAAAATTAATTTGAAGCGGCATTTTTTAAACCCCAGTAAAAATGTTTTGAAAAAAACTCAGTATTTGGGTAATGGTCTAATAGGTAAAGATAGTGGCCTCAAAAACAAATCGCTCTTTAATCCACCCCAGCCGGCTAATCAATGTGTCGAAGTGTTCAAGCAATCGGTCCTCCGAGACCTGGAAAGAATAAAACCCAAGAAGGATGTAAATCCTCGGTATATAAGAGAGGGCCTTGAATTGCTAGAGAAACGCAAAGATATCATCATTAGGCCAGCTGATAAGGGTGGGGGGGTGGTGATCTTAGACAAGAGTTTCTATGACCAACAGCTGTCTGAGATGCTATCGGATACTTCCACCTACGGAGTGTTACCAGGCAATCCAACGTTTGCGTATAGAAGAGAGTTGGAAAGTCTGGTTAATACGGGCTATCAAGATGGAATACTAACAAAAAAGGAAAGAAGGTTCCTGGTGCCGAGCTATAGTAGAGTTCCTACTATATACACGCTGCCCAAGATCCATAAAAGTGACACAAATCCTCCACCTAGACCGATAGTGAACAGCATTAATTCGGTCACTTCCAGAATTGGGCAGTACCTAGATCACTTTTTGCAGGACAGCGTTCAATCTCTCAGATCCTATCTGAGAGACACAAAGGATTTCCTTACTATGATCAGAGGGGTCGTTTTACCGCAGGGGGAGGTCTACGTGGTCACGGCCGACGTGGCCTCTCTTTATACGGTCATTCAACACGATGACGCCCTGCTAGCGCTAAATTGGGCTCTATGCAAACGACCGGATATCCCATTCTCCCAGAGGAGATTCCTAGGCTCGATACTGCAATTTTGCGTGTCCCATAACTATTTTTGGTATGGGGGCACGTTCTTCTCCCAGCGGAGGGGCGTTGCCATGGGGGCTAAGTATGCCCCGAGCCTAGCGAATCTCTTCATGGGGGAATGGGAGGATCGCTACATTTACGCCGCCGCTAGGGACGAGCTCGTCCTGTACAAGAGATACATTGATGATCTCTTTTTTGTATGGGCGGGTAGCGAAGCCTCCTTGATATCGTTTGCACAGGATCTCAATACGAATGGAAACAATATCAAGCTAGAGTTCAATTGGAGTAAGGAAAAAATTCACTATCTGGACGTTGAAATTATGATTCAGGGTTCCAATCTAGTGTCATTGGCTTATTTTAAGCCAACGGACCGGAATGGTTACTTACCTGTGCAGAGTGGACATCATAGCACATGGTTAAGGAATATCCCCAAAGGACAGTTCCTTCGTGTGAGAAGGAACTGTACTGCCGACTCAGATTACCAACAACAGGCAATGGTGATCAAGAATCGCTTTTGTGAAAAGGGTTATCCAGCAAAAGATCTCGAACAAACTATGAACGAGATCGGAAAAATTCCACAAAGCGAGTGTCTGAGTGATAAAATTAAAACGCCCAATGATAGACATCAGTGGGGGTTTATAACAGATTTCAACATCCAGTATAAGGAGGTGGAGCAAATTTTCCGACAAAATTGGAACATCTTGCAAATGGATAAGTTTATAGGTAAAATGATCCCTGAGAAACCAGTCTTCATTTACCGGAAAGCTCCGAGTTTCGGCGATAGACTGGTCAAAAAAGTTCTCGACCCACCTGTGAAACCAAAGTTTTTTTGGGATAACAGAGTTGGGTTTTATGCGTGTAGACATTGCAAGGCCTGTAGGCAGGTGGATGTCCATTTGAGGGGGTATACGTCCTTTACATCATCTGCTAATGGACGTTCCTTCGAGATTCAGGACCTAATCACCTGCAGATCCACGCATGTGGTATACGGCTTGCAGTGTCCTTGCGGGCTGATCTATATCGGTCGGACAAAGAGAACTCTGGGCAAGAGGGTCTCAGAACATATAGGGAACATCCGAAAGGGCTATAAATACCATAGTGTTCCCCTACATTTCAAGTACCATCATAATAAGGACCCTTCGGGGTTGCTTTTTTGGGGAATCGAGAAGGTGGAACAGGTATGGAGGGGCTCCAACCGAGTTAGGGAGCTCTCTAAAAGAGAAACCTTCTGGATCTACCAAACCAACGCATTAGTCCCTAATGGTATGAACGTGGAGTTAGATATCAACTGCTTCATTAGTGATTACTAACCCAGAAGGATCAGTACTAGCCCTTTTTGCAATTGGAACCTTCTTTTTCCTCCGTTTTGGTTTTTATTTGGTTTTTATTTCGTTTTTGTTTTGGTTTTGTTTCATAAGCATTATTAATATATCCGTGAGATTTCCCTTCCCCTGGATACCAGTTCTGTATGTCCAATAGCTCGTGGGTACCTGTAGGATAGGTCCCATTGAGCCTCTGCAGTGAACGGTCTACGCTATAAGCTGATACCAGTGTTTTCCTGCAGATATATATGGTTTATTCAGTTATTCAGGTATACAGTTTTATTAGTGGTCAGTTAGGCCATTTGTTTGGCTAGAGCATTTTTGTTTAGTTTTATACGCCGATAGTGTGTTACCATATAAGGAGCACCACAATCGAGAATGATAGGTGAAAATAGGACCCAGTTGGTTAGATCCATTGCTGTAATTTTAATCAGTGAGCCCAATTTTAGATATTAACACATGCGGTAGAATTGGTGCTCCCCTTGGGAGCACCAATATAAGGTGATAGCTGAAGTGATATCCCCATTACATGGAGTGGAACATATTCAATATCGTTTCATAATGATCAGTACTTTAAGAAACCATTGTGAGTACTTATTAAGAGAGTATAACGATCAGTGTTCATACTACTATTTTTACACTGATTTATATATAACATTGATGGGATATAGCCTGGCGGGCAATAGCAAGCTCGTTCTGGGAATCAGTGTTTGTACCTGTTTCTCTCTCTTTTTTTGTATTTTTTGAGGATATTTGATATGCAATTTTGAGGCATGTGTCAACTATACCCATATTCCTTCATTTTGGTTGTATAACTGTTATGAGATAATAGATGTATGCATTAAGTGTGTGCTAATACAATTAATGTTTAGGAGTATATGAGGGAATGCATATAGGCGATGTCCCCACTGTCCGCAGGGACGGTCATGAAGCCGGCCTTAGCGAGTAGCATAGTTGCGGTGGGGGGGGGGCGGGACCTAGATGTGGCTCGCTCTATTGAGAAGTTCGCATCATATGCATGTAGGGGGTTACGCCGTTCCGGTGTATTAGAATGAGGGATATGTAGATTGAGAGCTCCATTTCCGGTTTCCTGTCCAGACAAATAGATGACAGCTGGCTCCACTTCCTGTTTCCTGCCTTGAGGGCAGGGCGGGACGATGGATGCACATCATTTCCGGTCCCTTTCTGTGTCCGGATAGGCGGACTCAGTGGGGGGCGGTTCTGCTAAACGTCACCTCTAATTCGTTTCCTGTTTCCTACCTCGAGGGCAGGGCGGGACGAATGACGAACGTCATTTCCGGTCCCATCGATGTCCGGATAGGCGGACACAACGACGGGCGGAGTTCAGAGACGTCATTTCCGGTGTCTCCAGCGTCCGGATGTACGGACCTGGAGATCAGCGGCGGAGTGGTTTCCGGACGCCAACGTAGATTGTATGCGTATTGGCGGCGGACTTCCGGCTGCCCACGTGGTTGAGGACCCCGCCCTTCGTTTAGCACCACGCACACCTGCACCCTCCCCCCCCATAAGGGTATAAAGATGAGGTGATGTGGCCGCGTGCTCACGCCCTCAGTAGAAGTCCAGTGCCGACGAAACGCGTCAGGGCGTGAGCACGCGGTCATTCTGTTCCATACCAAGGACATCCCAGAGGATCCCTAGCACTAAACGCCATTTGAGTCCGAGTAACATCGTGATAGGGTGGCTGGATCACCCGTACCGTGTGGCTCAGTGGGGACAACGTCAGTAGTAGGAGGACCGGGTTTTGTGCCTTGGATATGTTGTTCGCATAAATACATCCGATTCCATGTGAGTGTGATTTTAATTTTTTTAATAAAGCCTTGTTTGTACATATTACGCTATGGGTATCTGTTCCCCTTTTATGTGAGACGAGAGGAGGAGGTATCTGTCCCCCCTTTTTATGTGAGAGGAGAGGAGGAGGCGCTGACTATATCCCTACTAGTTGGAGTGGAATCCTGAGGGGATCACCATCCGGAAGTGGAGGATTTTTGATTGAATAAAGCGCTAAACCCTAGCGTTAAGGGTACGTGTCCACTCTCAAGGGGGGGAGCACAGTGGTGAGGTGAAGGATATGATGGTTGCTGAGTGATCGATAAAGAAGTCTTGTGTTCCACCACACAACGAATTTTCTATGCACCCATTCTTTCGTGTGACTTCACCCTGAGAATATTATGGACTTATGAACTTTAAGGCTTTATATTAATTTCCTACTTTGTTTGCCATTTACCTTCAACCTTGTTAGAGGTTGTTTTAGCGCTGCTAGTGTTTATATGGGCTGAGGCTCCTATACGCACCTTTTTTTATGTTATGTTTTGAGTATAGCTGCTGCTTTATTGGTTATATAGGCATACGAGTATATCTTGCTGCATTGCTAGATACATACGTTTTGATCCTAGGAGTATTGCATATACATGAGCGCTGAGTGGGTGGGATAAGGAATACTTTTTCTTTCTTGCTCCTTTTCTAAATAATCAACCATTATTGTAAAAAACCCGATCTTTTAAAATCGGCCAATGTATGGGCGAATGTGGGTATTAGTCTCATCTAACTCAATCTGAGGCAAAAATTATATACATATTATATCTTCGCTATCGATGCTGACATAACCCACAATTCCCAATAAGCAGGGGAAGGAAAGTTTGGAAACGAACCTCCAATATGTTGTTTTAATCTGTATTTTAATATTTTAATATTGAGGATCCGTGACAATAAAGATGACCTGGGAACATGCAGCTGAATGTGCCAGACAATATATCACTAACAGATCTATGTACATACATGGTCCGAGGTCACTACATTCACCGTCATTGATCCTAAGAAAAACTTTAAAGTGTCATTAAAGCTCTTATGTGTATATAAACACATCCTGGCTAAGTAGAAACAAAGTTGCGATATTTTTTATATAGAGAATTAATTGTCACAAAAATATCTGGTATAGTATTACCAAAACAGGGAAATATGGGGAAATATGTGTTAATTATATTTTATTTTTATTTTTTATGTTTTTACTATTTGTATTATGGTTATGGTGATTATAATACTGAACAAAATTTAATACTAATTAATATTAAGTATAGAAATGTGTTACGTCCCACTCAAAATTCATACCTTTAGGTAATCTTGTGTGGAGTTTAAATATCCAGAAAACTTCACGTTTGCAAAGTATCTGGAAAGTATCTCCTCCTCTTTTAGGTTTTAGGATTTTTTCAATAACCTGAACCATGACCAGTGAAACATCTCCTCCATGCAAATCATTGAAATGTCGGGCGACATTGGTCGATTTGAGACATCGTATGTCACTTAGATGTTCTCTTAGAGTTCGAGACTATCCTATGTACAGAGTGCAAGGTTCAGAAGTGTGCTACTTCAGAGCACAGAGTTCAGGAGGGCGTTATATACAGAGTGAAGGGTTCAGGAGGACGTTATGTACAGAGTGCAGGGTTCAGGAGTGCATTTTGTGCAGAGTTCAGGACTATTCTATGTACCGAGTGCAAGGTTCAGAAGTGTGTTACGTACAGAATGCAAGGTTCAGGACATTATGAACAGAGTGCAGGGTTCAGGAGGACATTATGTACAGAGTGCAGGGTTCAGGAGGACTTTATGTACAGAGTGCATGGTTCAGGAGTGCATTATGTGCAGAGTTCAGGACTATTCTATGTACAAAGTGCAAGGTTCAGAAGTGTGCTACGTACAGAGTGCAGAGTTCAGGAGGACATTATGTATAGAGTGCAGAGTTATTATTATTATTATTATTATACAGGATTTATATAGCGCCAACAGTTTGCGCAGCGCTTAACAAAATGAGGGCAGACATTACAGTTACACTACAATTTGGAACAAGAGGAATCAGAGGGCCCTGCTCGTTAGAGCTTACAATCTAAAAGGGAGGGTCAATTGATACAAAAGGCAATAGCTGTGGGGGATGAGCTGATGGAGCAAGAGAAACAGCGTTATTAGTTAGTAGCCGGGTAGGCTTCTTTAAAGAGAAGGGTTTTCAGGGATCGTCTAAAGATGGATAGATTAGGGGACAGTCGGACAGATTGGGGTAGAGAGTTCCAAAGAATGGGAGAAGCTCTGGAGAAATCCTGGAGGCGAGCATGGGAAGAGGTGACAAGGGAGCTAGAGAGCAGGAGGTCTTGGGAGGACCGAAGAGAGCGGCTAGGTTGATATTTTGAGATCAGGTTAGTGATGTAGCTGGGGGCAGAGTTGTGGATGGCTTTGTAAACTGTTGTTAGCACTTTGAATTTTATTCGTTGGGTGAGTGGAAGCCAATGAAGGGATTGGCAGAGAGGGTTGGAGGACACTGAACGGTTGGTAAGGTGGATAAGTCTTGCAGCTGCATTCATTATGGATTGAAGGGGGGATAATCTATGTAAGGGTAATCCAATGAGGAGGGAGTTGCAATAGTCGAGGCGAGAGATAACCAGGGCGTGAATTAAGAGCTTGGTGGTGTCATTGGTTAAAAAGGGCCGTATTCTAGCGATGTTGCGGAGGTTAAGGCGGCATGATTTGGACAGGGATTGGATGTGAGCCTGAAAGGACAGTGCAGAGTCCAGGGTTACCCCTAGCACCCTGGCATGTGAGATCAGAAGGACGGTATGTACAGAGTGCAGGGTTCAGGAGGACGTTATGTACAGAGTGCAGGGTTCAGGAGTGCATTATGTACAGAGTTCCGGACTATGCTATGTACAGAGTACAAGGTTCAGGAGTGCACTACTTACAGAGTGCAGGGTTCAGTAGGGCGTTACGTACAAAGTGCAGGGTCCAGGGTTGCGTTACGGACAGAGTGCAGCACTCAGGGGTGTGCTTTGTACGGAGTGCAGGGTTTAGGGGTGCACTGAGTTTTTACCCCCAACCCCCCAATGAAGCTTCCTCACATCTCTTTCATATACCTGGCCCGGCTCCAGTACCTCCCTGTGTAGGCGGCTCTGCTACCTGTGTATTTGCAGGGAGATCGTTTTTTCCCTTAGATTTTGGAGATCTGTCCCCGTTGTGCCCTACTGTGAGTGCATCCAGGAATCTGTTAGATCCGGGAGCAACTGAGGGCAAAGCTGCCCCTTGTTAACACTGAAGGCTTCTATATTTACAAGTGACAGCGGGTAGTGGGAGCGGAGGATGAGAGCAGGAGGTGGCGGAATGGAGTTCTGACCATGTTCCAGCTGCAAAACTGGGTGTGAGGCCCACATGACAAGGCCAAAAGGGCCGCATTCGGTCCGCGGGCCTTGTGTTTGACATGTGCTTTACAGCATTTCTTCACACCTGCCTAAGACTTTTGCACAGTAGATATATGGTATATATTATAATGCTTAACCATTTTCTGCAAAATCACGTACCCGTACGTGATTTTGCTCAATTGGTTGCACCGGAGTGATATGCAGCTGCAGGCAGTCTCGTGACAAGGTCATCTAGCGCCCAGGGCAAGGATGTCAAACCGCGCCCCCCCCTTCCCTTAGAGTTAGGGGCAAGGCGCCCCCCTCCCACATCCTTGCAATAAACCATTGTGCCCCAGGCAACCGTCCCTCCTGCCCACCCCTTGTTCTGCCCTGGTTGCAGGCACCACCCCGGTACAGTTTTTTAGAGCTGACAGACGACTTTCTTGTAATAACAACCATTGCGCCTAAGCAGCCGCTCGGCTGTTATTACAAGCAGCGGGAGGGGACTCCCCCCCCCCCCTCCTCCTGCCGCCTTCTGCTTCTCTCCCAGGCTCTCGCGTCCGCCGGCTGGCCTTGAGACCCGAACAAAGCTGGAATCGGCTTTGATCGGGTCTCCAATGTAGTAGTAACCCGGAAGCGACATCACAACGTCACTTCCGGTTTACTCTGCAGCCAATGACGCCACTTTAAAAAAAATATTTAAAAAACTGCGATCTTGGCGTTTTTAATTACTTCCAAGTGTAGAGGGGTTTGGGGTCTTTTAGACCCCCGATCCCTCCATAAAGAGTACCTGTCACTGCCTATTACTGTCACAAGGGATGTTTACATTGCTTGTGACAGCAATAAAAGTGATCAGAATTTTTTTTTTTTTTAAAGGGACAGTGTAAAAATAAAAATAACATTTAATAAATAATTTCAAAAAATGATTTAACCACCTAAGGACCGCCCACATACATTTACTGTAAATTAAGTGCAAAATCATGTAAATGTATATGATTCTCGTCATCGGCTCTGGGGTGCGTACACGCGCCAATGGAGCCGTACTCCTGCTGTGATTGGACACAGTGGGAGCCAATCAGCGGGTCCGACGGACGCTATAGCTGCCGGGACCTGGCGATCGTTCGCCACTTTTGCCACGCATAGAGCAGCCCATTGAAATTAATAGGCTGCCTAATGTCTGTTGCATGAAAAACTAGCGAAAATGTAGGAAATGCGGTAAAAATATGTATTGCATTTTTCAATGTAATATTTGTTGCTTTCAGAAATATGCAACAAATGCCGTAAAACATGCGGTAAAAAACGCGTAAGGGTAAATTTTGTTGTGCTTAGAGCAGCCCATTGAAATTAATAGGCTGCCTATGCCTGTTGAAAGAAAAACGGGCGGAAAAAAAAAAAAAAATGTAAAAAAAAAATGTGCGTCTAGCAAGCGCTTGGTGTAAATGTTGCCTCACCGTTAATTTACATGAGAGGTTGGGGGGGCGATAAGACCTCACAGCTAAACTGGGATTTTACTCCCCCCCCCCAACCGATCCCCCCCTTTAGCTGCAAAGACAGCAGGCGGGGGGTGCACACATGCTGTGACTGTGATGATTTACTTCTTCTACTGTCGCTTTCAGTGGGCGTAGCGCCCACCAAATGCGATCCCTTCCTGTGAATGGGGCCTCAGTGCATTGTGCAAGGTTGCAAGGCACTAATGCGGGGTTCAAGAGGTTAAAGCAGGCAATGCAACACATCATCGCTGCTTGTCAAATAGTTTGTGAAGAGTGATTGAAACATGGATCACTCTTCATAGTGTGAACTAGCCCCTTTGCCATTTCACCACTTGCTGACCGGTCACATTGACCGTACTGCGGCAAAGTGGCTCGATATCGTCCAGCAACGTAGACCTACGTCACTGGACTCCTCCCCTTGTGGGCGGCGCACGCGCGCGCCGCCGGAGCCTCGCTCCCGCTGTATTCGGTCACAGCGGGAGTCGGGCCAGGGGAGGAGAGGCGGTGATCACCGCCGCTCTTCCCCAATCGTCGGGCGGATCTCCTAAGTGACAAACAGTGACAGATTGCAGGATTCAGCATAGCTGAACCTGCGATCTGTGCCTGTGTCACTCAGTCCCCTCCCCCCACACACGTTAGTAAGCACCAGGCATACATTAACCCCTCCCTCTCCAATAAAGTTAACCCCTTCCCTGCCAGTGTCATTTTTACAGTAACAGTGCATATTTATAGCACCGATTACTGTAGTAATGTCACTGGTACCCCCAAAAGTGTCAAAAATGTCAGTCAAGGGTCCGATCTGTCCGCCGCAATGTCGCAGTCCCGCAAAAAAAATTGCAGATCGCCGCCATTACTAGTTAAAAAAAAAAAACAATAAAAATGACATAAATTTCCCGTAGTTAGTAGCTGCGATAACTTTTGCGCAAACCAATCAAAACAGGCTTATTGCTATTTTTTTTACCAAAAATATGTAGCAGAAAACAAATTGGCCTAAAATGTTAAAAAATTTAGATTTTTACATTTTTTTGGGGGGGAATTTCATATAAAAAAAATGTGAAAAATATTGTTATTTTTTCAAAATTGTCGCTCTTTTTTTGTTTATAGCGCAAAAAGTAAAAGTCGCACAGGTGATCAAATACCACCAAAAGAAAGCTCTGTTTGTGAGAAAAAAAGGACATAAATTTAATTTGGGTACAGTGTCGCACGACCGCGCAATTGTCCATTAAAATAACGCAGTGCCGAATCGCCGCCATTACTAGTAAAAAAAAAATAAACAATAAAAATGGCATAAATCTTTCCCGTAGTTAGTAAACGCGATAACTTTTGCGCAAACCAATCAAAATACCAAAATGTTGATTTTTAATTTTTTGGGGGGAATTTTATATATCAGAATGTAAAAAATATTTTTTTTTTTTTCAAAATTGTCGCTCTTTTTTTTCAAAAATTAAAAATCGCACAGGTGATCAAATACCACCAAAAGAAAGCTCTATTTGTGGGGAAAAAAGGACACAAATTTAGTTTGGGTACAGCATCGCACGACCTCGCAATTGTCCGTTAAAGTAACGCAGTGCCGAATCGCAAAATATGGCCTGGTCAGGAATGGGGTAAAATCTTTCGGTCTTAAAGCGGTTAAAAATACGCTCATTGAGATTGTTTTTGTCAAAGACATGTAGCTAAATACATTTTGGCCTAAATATATGACAAAAATTGAATATATTGGATATTTTTTAACTGTCAAAGTAGAAAAATATTGTTACTTTTTCTCAAAATTGTAGCTTTATTTATTTATATCGCAAAAAATTAAAATCGCACAGGTGATCAAATACCACCAAAAGAAAGCTCTGTTTGTGGGAAAAAAAGGACGTAAATTTTGTTTGGGTACGGCGTTGCATGACCGCGCAATTGTCAGTTAAAGTCGCACAATGGCGAATCGCAAAAAGTGGCCTGGACGTAAAGCAGGAAAATCCTCCGGTGGTAAAATGGTTAAAGGGGATGGCAGCGTACTGCAGAAACGCATTTACTGTGCATTTCTGCTCACTGCGTATTAATGGGAATGTTTAAATGGGCCCTCAAGCAATATATTTTTAAAGAGTTCCCCTTCAATATTCTATTCTGTATAAAGATCATGTTTTTTTCTTCCCCAGCTCTCAAGGTCGGCCGGGAAGCACGATCCTGTGCAGCCTGCGATTTAGCAGGTGCTGTTGCTTATCCTACTCTAAGGTCCTTCATTAGCAGAGCCTCCGGGTCTCTTGCTCTCCCTATAAAGCAATTAGCATACAATTGTGAGCTCTAATATATTGGCTAAATTAATTTTCAATGCCTGCTTCTGCTGAAAGGTAATCAGTTTACTCGCAGAGCCCTCATATATCTTCCCAACAGTATACGGGCCAAACATGGTAAAGGGCAGAGGATTCGGTCTATCTGTGGGCTGTGGGGGAGATCAGAGGTGGTCGACTTTCTTCATGTGGGGAGGGGGGGGGGGCTCAAATGTGGCCCCTGACTTCACCAAAGGGCCAAACATATAATCTGGGAATATTCAATGCCAGAGACAGCAGATGAGGTATCACCAAAGATTATGGGCATCATACAAGAGATGGTCAGAGACTGCAGACATGATACAAGAGATGGTCAGAGACTGCAGACATGATAAAAGAGATGGTCAGAGACTGCAGACATGATATAAGAGATGACCAGAGAATGCAGATATGGCACAATACAAGGTCAGAGACTGCAGACATGATTCAAGAGATGGTCAGAGACTGCAGACATGATACAAGAGATGGTAAGAGACTGCAGACATGATACAGGAGGTGGTCAGAGATTGCAGGCATAATGCAACAGATGGTCAGAGGCTGCAGATATGGCACAAGAGATGGTCAGAGACTACAGACATGATACGAGAGATGGTAAGAGACTGCAGACATGATACAGGAGGTGGTCAGAGACTGCAGACATGATACAAGAGATGGTCAGAGACTGCTGACATGATACAAGAGATGGTCAGAGACTGCAGACATGATGCACGAGATAGTAAAAGACTGCAGACATGGTACAAGAGATGGTCAGAGACTAGGGGCATGATACAAGAGATGCTCAGAGACTGCAGACATAATGCAGACATGATACAAGAGATGCTCAGAGACTGCAGACATAATGCAAGAAATGGTCAGAGACTACAGACATGATACAAGAGACGGTCAGAGACTGCAGACATGACACAAGAGATGGTCAGAGACTGCAGACATGGTACAAGAGATAGTCAGAGACTGCAGACATGATACAGGAGATGGTCAGAGACTGCAGACATGATACAGGAGATGGTCAGAGACTGCAGACATGATACAAGAGATGGTCAGAGACTGCAGACATGATACAGGAGCTGCAAAGAGACTACAGACATGACATAGGAGATGGTCAGAGACTGTAGACATGACATAAGAGATGGTCACAGAGTGCAGACATGATACAAGAGATGGTCAGAGACTGCAGACAGGACACAGGAGCTGCACAGAGACTACAGACATGACACAGGAGATGGTCAGAGACTACAGACATGATACAAGAGAGGGTCAGAAACTGCTGACATGATACAAGAGATGGTAAGAGACTGCAGACATGATACAAGAGATGGTCAGAGACTGCAGACTTGATACAAGAGATGGTCAGAGACTGCAGACATGATACAAGAGATGGTCAGAGACTGCAGACATGATACAAGAGATGGCAGACAATGAAAAGGCCTGCTGTTGGGTGCCGCCGTGTTGGTTGTGATGTCAGCAGATGTTCTAAAGCAGTCATACTCATCCCTGGTTCCCTGAAACCCCAGGGTTCCTCCAGAGGTTCATAGGGGTTCTATGAGTTGTGAACGGTGGTGCCTACATACATAGTTTTGGGTCCAGCTCTACTTGGCAGAACCAGCAACATCACACCGATTTTTAAGCTGTTGGCAAGGCAAAGGTGGAATTTTGACTGTCACTGTAGGATGCTGGGGGGGGGGGATTCTTTCCATTGACCCTAAAGGAATTTACTTTACCAGGGTTCCTTGAGACCTGAAAATACGTATCTCCTGTGAGAAAAACTGCTCTATACAATCCCCCTTCACTCAGGAAGCTACATCATAGGTTATGTAGGGAGGTGAGCAGAGGGGTGGAGGAGCTGGGCCAGCACGTACAGTCATTAAACACTCCCAAGAGAGAAGATTGCCAGACAGAAATAAATACCTAGGAGAATCAAGCAACATACATGGGCCCTAGCCACAGTCTATATCAAGTAGATATGGTAGGCTGCTCGCTGGACAATCTGGAGATATCCCAATATTTTATGTCTTGTATATGTGTTTAGGCAAGAGGAAAGCAAAGGTACAGTGCCAATGTTCAAAAGAATGCTCTGTACCAGTGGTCCCCAAACTGCGGCCCGGAGGGCAGATATGGCCTTTGCTTGCTTTTATTGGGCACTTGGAGCAATGTTTCCCGCACTGTCAGCAGCAGTGGGGCATAGTTCCTGACACTGACACCAATGATGGGGCACTATTTCTCTACTATTTCTCCAGTGATACCAAAGATGGGGCACTATTCCTTCCACTGGCACCAATGATGGGGCACTATTCCTCCAACTGACACCAATGATGGGGCACTATTCCTCCAACTGACACCAATGATGCGGCACTATTCCTACCACTGACACTAACAAGGGGGGCACTATTCCTCCCACTGACAGCAACGATGGCGCACTGTTTCTTTCACTGACACCAACCATGGGGCACTATTTCTCCCACTGACAGCAATGTTCGGGCACTATCCATCCACTGATACCAGTGATGAAGCACTACTCCTCCCACTGACACCAATGATGGGGCACTATTCCTCCCACTGACATCAATGATGGGGCACTATTGAGCTTTTATTGAAAAGAATCAAGCAACATATTTTATACAAAAGTAAAAAACAGAACTATAGTACAATATTCCAACCGAAAACAAAGGAATACACATCCATGTGCAGAATATATACAATATATACATAATCCACTTCCAACATTTTTAGAAAACTATTTACATAAAGCAGCAGAGAGGGCCTAAGAGGCACAACCCATCACCTATGTATGCAGCCATTTATCAAAAACGAAGCATTAAGAAAAAATCTAGGGTGATAAGAGACAGAAAGCCACACCCGGGAAAGAGACTCCTGGCAGTCAGGGAGGCTTGAAACCCCTCCACGCCTTCAACCAAGCCCTCTGACCCCACTTGTCTTTCTTAAGCGCCCGAATCTTCCCCACCTCATGCAGAATGTCACACACCACCACCTGAACAGGAAGGATTTTACGCCGAAGGGTGACCTGACACCGTGCATTCCAGGTGTAATAACGGACTACTAAACTAACTAAAAAAAGTGTATCCAAACAAAAGCCCCCACCAGTGTTGAATGCTCCGTACACCCACTCAGCATAACCCAGCCTGGAGAGGAAAGGAACACCGAGGGCCCACCCCACCTGTTTGTATACCTCTATGTTAAAAGGGCAACGAAGCAGAAAATGGTCCATAGTCTCCTCCTCACCTGTACATTCCTCCCGAGAACAACCACGATCCACCCCACTGCGAAATTTCAAATTGCCCCGAACATAGAGCCTCCCGTGGAAGCACAACCAGGCCAGATCCCTGAATTTAAGGGGGACTCTAGCCAAATTAATCAATCTTAACCCTTCCCTCAAAATTGGGCCTGGGCAATCCCTTAAGGCCAGTGGGTCATGAAAGACTTCGCTCAAGACTCGGCTCATAAGGACTTTCCTCGGAGCGGATCTGAGATCTTCAGCCGACAGTCGCCACTGCCGCAGCAACTTCAGACACGGAGCGACATAGGCTGGAAGCTGACCACGATGACCCCTGAGATTCTTCACTTGGCCACCTTCTTCCCAAAGTCGCAGAAAAGGCCTAAACCAAGATCTAAACATGCCTGCCCATCCAGGAGGTTCCACTGCAAGCATACTACCAATGTTAAACTTGAGAAATAGCAGTGAAAAGAAAAGAACGGGGTTGACCATACCTAAGCCACCCTCCCTCCTGGATAGATAGGTGACATTCTTCTTGATGGGGTTCAGTCTGTTCCCCCACAGCATCTGGAAGAACACACTATAGATCCTAGCATAGAGAGACACTGGCAAGATGCAGACAGGGCTGACATACAAGAAGATCGGTATCAGGTAAGTCTTAATCAGATCAACCCTTTCCCTCAGAGATAACTTCCATCTCTTCCAGCTGACCACTTTAGTATTGGCAACTTCCAGCCTGCCTTCCCAGTTTTTGAGGCCATAATCGCCAGGTCCAAATTCAGTGCCTAATATCTTAATTTTTTCCTGGGGCACTGGAAAGGTGTCCGGGAGATCAAATCCCTCACCTTCCTTTCCCATCCAAAAAACTTCACTCTTGTCCTGATTGATCTTGGAGCCTGATGCTTCAGAGTACTGTGATGTCAGAGAGACCACCTCCTCCGCTTCATCTGTCCCAGTGACAATCACTGACACATCATCCGCATAGGCAACAACCCTCAAAAGCAGCTCACCCGGGATTCCCACTGGTACCCCACACAACATGCTGCACTCTAGCCTCCTGATGAAGGGGTCGATTGCAAACACATAGAGCAGGGGACTCAGGGGACAACCCTGGCGCACCCCAGAGCCAACCTCAAAGGACTGTCCAACCCAACCATTAACAAGAGGGAAGCTTTCTGCCCCCTTATACAAAACTTTTAACCAATCGACAAAACCACCCGGCAGATCGTACTTACTAAAGAGCAACCACAGGTACTCATGATTGACACGATTGAAAGCCTTTGCCTGATCCAATGCCAGTAGATACTTTCCCCAGCCTGCAGCCCTGCACTGCTCCAAGGCCTCCCGGACAGCTAAAACTGCTGTGAAGGTGCTCCTACCCTGGATCGAACAGTGCTGATGGCGAGAAAGCAAAGACTCTGCTACTGCCGATAGGCGCCAGAAAAGTATCTTCGCCAGCACCTTTCTATCGACATTGAGAAGGCTGATGGGGCGCCAATTCTCAATCATCGAAGGATCTTTACCTTTTGAAAGAAGAATCACAGCTGAGTGTCTCATGGAAGGGGGAAGCACCCCCTCAGCAAGACAACTATTAAAAATCTCTACCAAATGTGGGGCCAGAATAGACTTAAAGGCTTTGTAAAACTCAGCCGTCAGACCATCCCTTCCAGGTAACTTTTTGATGGCAAGCTGTTCAATTGCCCTCGTCACCTCTTCAACTGTGATCTCTTCTGTCAAATTCATCAAAGGGACATCTCCACCATTTAGACCTGGAGTAGAGTCCAAAAAGCTTTCCATCTTGTCTCGGTCAAGCTCTTTCCTCCCAAGAAGTTCAGCATAAAAAGACCTCACGACCTCCAGGATCCCTGACCTGGACTTTGTCAAGGAACCTGTACTATCCTTAAGGCCAACGACCATCTTAACAGCTACACCCTGTTTACAGTTCTGGTAAGGGTCAGGCGAGTGGTATTTCCCATAGTTCCGCTCCAGAACCAAAGAGGTATGCCGGTCATATTGACACTTCCTGAGGAGGATTTTCACTTCAGAGATTGCCCCAGGATCTCCTCCTCTCGAGACAAGAATATCCAGCTTCCTCCGCAAACGTTGGTAGGTCATGTATCTATTAAACTGTTTTTTATTGGCTAGGCCCCTGAAGAATCCAGCAATCCTCTTTTTGGTCAGCTCCCACCACTCAGCCTTGCTGCTACAAAAGTCCAGGATGGTCACCTGTGCCTGAAAGAATTCCTCAAAGGATTGTCTAACATGTTCTTCCTCAAGGAGAGTCGAATTTAATCTCCAGATGCCTTTGTCCCTCTGAGGGAAGTCTGAAGCATTCAAGACTACAGATAGCATACAGTGATCAGAGAACTCCACTGCCTGCACCACTGGGGGTGAGAAAGCAGAGGCCTCCTTCAAAAAAAACCTATCTATCCTACTCTGACTATTACCTCGATGAAAGGTGAACCCTGTGTCATCCGGAAGGTGCTTAATGTGCACATCCACAAGACCAGCATCCCTAACCATACTATTTAAAAAAACGCTATCATATCCCAGCCTGTCATTGAAGTCCTTCCTGTCCTTGGGCCTAGTCACAGTATTAAAGTCACCTCCAAAAACCACTTGCCGGGATGTAAAAAGAAATGGCTTGATCCTTGTAAAAAAGGCATTTCCTGTCCCACTTTGTGTGCGGCCCATAAATATTAATTAGGCGCAGGTCCTGCCCTCCCACAAGAACGTCTAAGACCATACATCTCCCAATCTCCACCTCAATAACCCACCGGACAGTTACCATGCCGGTTTTAAACAACACCGCCACCCCGCCGTAAGGCTCGGCCGCAAGAGACCAGTAAGATGGACCATACCTCCACTCTCTCTTGGCCATATGAATATCTGCCAAGGAGGTGAGCCTAGTCTCCTGCAAAAATAAAATTTCAGCATCTAATTGGCTGAACAAAAATAAGGCCATAGAACGAGCTCTTACTGACTTAATACTGGCGACATTTATTGTCACCACTTTTAACGGAGGAGGAACCGCCATTTGGGTTATTGAGTGGATTGCTTCTTAGCTCCCCTCTGCTGCTCATCACCAGAAGCCTCTCTCTTTCTTGAAGCCTCCTCCAACTCCATTTCAATTTCTGAATTCTGCTCAGAAGAATCCCCAGATGAGGAGATATCCCAAGCAGAAGCCCTATACCGGTTTGAGACAGTCACTGGGGCATCCTGTCCCTGTTCCGTCCTCACCGTCTGTCTCTTCCGCCTTACAACCTTCCTTCTCTCCTCCAGGTACTGCAGATCAGATTCAGAGATGCTTTCATCTCTTGTTTTCTTCTTCTTCTTTGAAGTCTTCACAGAAGACTTCTTTACAGAGGAAGCCGCAGCAGCACCCTTTTTGGTACCCTCTACCACTCCTGGTGGGTGGGGGGCTTCTTTAAGGTCACACTTAGGAAGGGAAGACTGATCGGGAATAACTGACTTGGGGGGCACAGACTTGGAAGGTTCTGACACAAGAGGAGCAGGTACAGTAGGCTGGGGGGACACAGGGACAAACACAGAAGGAATACTTACAGATACAGGAGGGGTGGGCACAGGGACTAGGGAGGGATCCTGAACAAGACCAGGGGAGTCAGTCACCGCAGAGGAGGGTGGTACACCAGGGGCCTCATCCTCCATCCTGTCCAGCCTTAAGAGGTCATCTATCACCTCTCTATCCATATTATGCCAGGCTTCAGGACATCGGCTGTAGGGGTGGCCAAGGCGCAGGCACAGGTT
Organism: Pelophylax lessonae; assembly: GCF_965119305.1. Taxonomy (NCBI): domain Eukaryota; kingdom Metazoa; phylum Chordata; class Amphibia; order Anura; family Ranidae; genus Pelophylax; species Pelophylax lessonae. The sequence continues at coordinate 539,709,447 of NC_138772.1, forward strand.
GCACCTTATCGCCTGGGTGCAGTCCCTGGCCACATGACCCTGTCCCCGACACACTGAACAGATCAGTGCTGAACAAGAGGAGCTAAAATGCCCCTTTTCTCCACAGCGGTGACACAGTTTTGGCTGACCGGGATAAAAAATAGTCATCCTATCCCTCCCTATAAAGGCAGAGGAGGGCAGGTGACGGACAACATTCCCATCCCGAGCCAACCTGACCGTTACCGGCCAACCCCCGGTCCAGATGCCACGCTCATCATGAATTTGATCCGGCCTGGTCAAAACATCCCCATAATTTTTCAACCAGACCTCTAAGTCCCGAGCAGGAACACTCTCATTTGTAAGGATAATAGTAATTTTCTTTACTGTTGACCTTTGGGAAACTGCCACTGGCACCAGACCTTCCCATTCGGGTCTTGACCTGCACCGCGCCATATATCGTTCCCAGAACAAGTCAAGACCCTCTGGTCTGGTGAAACTTACCGTGTACTCCCGACTTCCAGCCACATGTATCAGGGCATATAGGTCATCAGCTCCAAAACCCATATCTAAAATCAGGTCCACCACCATACGCCTTGCTAGAGGGACTGTACCACCTTCCCATTTAAGGAGGACTACGTTCCGCCTTGGACCCCCAGCAGAAGACATAGATCCAAGACCAGATCCAATGGCGCTCATAGTGGCAGCCTGCGAGGGAAAACCCCGATTAGAAGCAGAGCTCCTCCTTGATTGTAACCCTGGCTTGATGATATTGCCAGGAGCACAGCTTACCACCTGTGCAAATGTAGGTTTATTAGGGCCAAGACCCCACACTGATGTCACATTATCAGGTACACTACTATTATTATTTTTACCAGCTTGGCCTAAACAAGCAGCATTATCAGTTCCACACACAATGGTGGGTTCCACCATGCCTGCAATGTTATTAGGGATAACTGTTTCTGATGCAGTACCAGGTGCTTCCTGCTGCTGCGCTGTAGAGTCCTGTTCAACAGTGACTGAAATAGTTTTAAGCTCAGCAGAAGGGGGATTAATCGGCTCTTCTGGGTTTTGTGGTTCTTCAGCAGAAATGTCATTTTTTAAACAAAACTTTTCCTGTTTAGAGACATCAGCAGCAGGCACAACATTTCTAAGCATAGGGGAATCACACTGAGTGTCATTAGGAAACCCATCACTAGGCAAGGTGCTAAAAGGCACAAAAACTGTTTTATCTTTTACCTGGGGCTTTATATCCTTTATTTTATCAGGCACACTCTCAGGTAAGTCCTCCACACCACCAAACACCAGCTGATCTTCTTGCATTGGAGACTCCATTACCTGTATCAATTTCAACATGCCTCCTGAGCCCTGAGATGGCAATGGGCTGCTTACCTCACCTTGAGGGGGAAGGGGGTTAGAACATGGGGTCTCCTCCTCCACCTCCATCTTTGCAAACCTTCGTTCATTGCAAAACTTCTCCCTGAAGGGACCATCCCTGCCTTCCATCATGGCCACGATAGTTTCTTGATGATCCACACAGACTTTCGCTAATTGGACCTCTGAATCCATGGATCCACGGTTCTTGCTGAACAAGCCTTCACGCTGCTTTCTCAGGCGTTTCAAATCCGCTCTAAGCTTGTAGAGCTTGTCTCTTTCCTTATTGAGGACTTTGATCCCGGCCACCACTAGCTCCCGAATGGATCCAGCATCTTCATCCTCACCAGGTGCAGAGAGATCACCAACCACGGGCTGCACAGGAGCAGGGGTGCCATCCATCCGCCCAGGGGATGTCTGAGAGCCTCCAGCAGGAGAGGCCCTGCTGGCCTCCATGGCTTCCCCAGAAGGGGGCCAGGAGAGCTGGGAGGGATTTCACCTCACTCCCCTCTTACACAGATCACTTGGAGCAGCAACAGACACACAGCCAGAGAACCTTGCAGCAGCCACACCCGAAGCTGAATGATGGGAAACGACTCCTCCCACTGACATCAATGATGGAGCACTATTCCTCCCACTGACACCAATGATGGGGCACTATTCCTCCCACTGACACCAATGATGGGGCACTATTCCTCCCACTGACATCAATGATGGAGCACTATTCCTCCCACTGACACCAATGATGGGGCACTATTCCTCCCACTGACACCAATGATGGGGCACTATTCCTCCCACGGACACCAATGATTGAGCACTATTCCTCCCACTGACACCAATGATTGAGCACTATTCCTCCCACTGACACCAATGATGGGAATGAAAGGATACCACATAGTTTGATGGAAATTAAAATTATCACCCTACATAGGGCTGAATTTAAAGACAGCAGGCTAGTTTATTTTGCTGAGATTTCATTGCAGCAACTCAAAATGGTACTTTGTATGGCAAAATGGTACTCGGTAGTTTGTATGGCCCCCACGTGCTTGTATGTATGCCTGACAACAACGGGGGAAGCTCCTAATGAGATGACGGGGGGTGTCCTGGGGTATTTCCTCCCAGATCTGGACCAGAGCATCACTGAGCTCCTGAACAGACTGAGGTGCAACCTGGTGGTGTCGGATGGACCGAAACATAATGTCCCAGAGGTGTTCTATTGGATTTAGGTCAGACGAGGGGGGGGGGGGGGCCATAATGGTATCAATTCCTTCATCCTCCAGGAACTGGCCGCATACTCTCACATGAGGCCGGGCATTGTCGTCCAGCAAGAGGAACCCAGGACCCACTGCAGCACAGGGTCTGACAATGGGTCCAAGGATGTCATCTCGATACCTAATGGCAGTCAGGGTCCCATTGTCTAACCTGTAGAGGTCTGTGTGTCCCTCCATGGATATACACTCCCCCCCCCCCCCCCAGACCATCACTGACCCACCACCAAACCGGTCATGCTGAGCGATGCTACAGGCAACAAAACGTCCTCCTCGGCTTCTCCAGACCCGGGCAGTGAGCACAACAGGGCCCACTAGAGCAGCGTTTCTCAACTCCGGTCCTCAGGGCACACTAACAGGCCGGGTTTCCAAGAAAACTGAAATACATCCCAGGTGATATAATTTGCTGCTTAGTGATTGCAGTATTCTAGTCTGCATCTCCTCAAGGTAATACTTACAATCTGGCCCGTTAGTGTGCCGTGAGGACCGGAGATGAGAAACACTGATCTAGAGGACATCAGGTCCTCAGGCCACCCTCCTGAAGTTTGTTTCTGATTGTTTGGTCACAGACATTCACACTAGTGGCCTGCTGGAGATCTCTGTCTTCCTCCAGTCAAAGGACTTCCCCTACAATTAGAAAGCACTCCCTAGGAGCACAACTAACCTTTTGATCATCCCTGTTGTTAATCCCTTCCCTGCCAGTGTCATTAGTACAGTGACAGTGCATTTTATTTTAGCACTGATCACTGTAATAATGTCACTGGTCCCCAAAAGTGTCAAAAGTGTCAGTTAGGTGTCTGTTTTGTCTGCCGCAATGTCACAGTCCCGACAAAAACCCCTTATCCCCATCATTACTAGTAAAAAAAAAATAAATAAATAAATAAAAATTCTATAAATATATTCCATAGGTTTTAGACGCTATAACCAATCAGTATACGCTTATTGGAATTTTGGGATTATTGGGATTCTGCTTATATGTAGCAGAATACATATTGTACTTAATTGGTGAATAAATATAGTTTTTACATTTTTATGGGAGCCCACACACATAGTCATAGTCCTCTTCAGCTCTTCTTGAAAAGAATGTGTGCAGCATTTCTAAAAGTCTTACATTTTTGGCAATATTTAGGCATGAGTTTTATATAGAACCTTATTTTTCTACGAATGTTTAAAACCGCACTCTAGGAATTGGTTGTAATCACTGGAACCCATTCTACCACCATAGGCAACTTCACAGAACAGCTCCTCTTGCAGCTGTCAAGTGGAAATAATCATCGATATCTGCTATTGCTGTGTATGTCAGGACAGCCGTACGGTACGCCGTCACTGAGCTCCGTGCAATATCTGGTTAACCCTGAACAATGCTGTTTGCCTTCATGGTCCAAACCTCAGAAATATACATTTTACGGATTAGCGGCTGTTGAAGGAGCTCTGGCATTTAGGATCCACTTATCACCCCTGGGACATCCAGAATCCCTATTCAGCAGAGGATAATGTTCATGTGGGAAATGCCGGGGGGGTTAAATGTGTTATGTTGTACAAACTGGCCTGCGGCAGTAATGGAGCCTTGTGGTTGCACCTGCCCTGTGAATTGACTAAAGCTGCTCTTTGTAAATGGTAAAGCTGAACTCCCAGGCATGTATGAACAGCGATCGTTAACCCAGCTATGGATTTGTGGGGGAAAAAATCATTAAATGTAGCTTTACATACAAATAATTTGATGATGTGATATGAGCCACCTGTAATCTGCACAGCAGCTCTGAGCTTGAGAGTGAGGAGGGGCTATACTAGGAGCCAATCAGTAGTTACTGTTTTGCATGGTGCTGTCCATCTAAGAGCTTCCTCATGGGAAGAGATAGCAGAAGGGCCATCTTGTCAGTTAGATCTTGTTCCCTTATTGTCCAATCACAGGGAGAAAGAGAGGCTATACAAGGAGACATTAAAAAGTTAATGATTTGCACAGTGCTCTCCATCTAAGAGCTTCCTCATGGGAGGAGATAGCAGAAGGGCCATCTTGTCATTTAGATCTTGTTCCCTTATTGTCCAATCACAGGGAGAAAGAGAGGCTATACAATGAGGCATTAAAAAGTTACTGATTTGCACAGTGCTCTCCATCTAAGAGCTTCCTCATGGGAGGAGACAGCAGAAGGTCGATCTTATCCATTTATTTTGCACATGCATTGTCTAACCATACAGAGAGTTAGGGGCTATACAAGGAGACAGTTAGGATTTGCTGCTTTGAACGGTAGAGTCAATGGAAGAGCTTCCTCATGGGAGGAGACAGCAGAATGGGGATCTTATCAGTTTAACCTTGCTCCTTTATTGTCCAATTACAGAGAGAAAGAGGTAATACTAGGAGCCAATCAGGAGTTACTGCTTTGTACCGTGCTGCCCATCAAATAATGAGTATCTTATCAGTTTTCATTTTACTCCTTTATTGTCCAACCACAGAGGAAAGAGAGGCTATTCAAGGAGACAATCAGTAGGTACTGCTTAGCACTGTGCTGTCCATCTATAAGCTTCCTCATGGGAGGATATAGCAGAATGGTAATCTTGTCAGTTAGATCTTGTTCCCTTATTGTCCAATCACAGGAAGAAAGATAATCTATACAAGGGGATCAATCAGAACTTACTGCTTTGCACAGTGCTTTCCATCTAAGAGCTTCCTCATGGGAGGAGATAGCAGAAGGGTGATCTTGTCAGTTAGATCTTGTTCCCTTATTGTCCAATCACAGGGAGAAAGAGAGACTATACAAGGAGTTATTATAAAGTTACTGCTTTGCACAGTGCTTTCCATCTAAAAGCTTCCTCATGGGAGGAGACAGCAGAAAGTCGATCGTATCCATTTATTTTGCACATGCATTGTCTAACCATACAGAGAGTTAGGGGCTATACAAGGAGACAGTTAGGATTTGCTGCTTTGAGTCTATGGAAGAGCTTCCTCATGGGAGGAGACAGCAGAATGGGGATCTTATCAGTTTAACCTTGCTCCTTTATTGTCCAATTACAGAGAGAAAGAGGTAATACTAGGAGCCAATCAGGATTTACTGCTTTACACCGTGCTGCCCATCAAATAATGAGTATCTTATCAGTTTTCATTTTACTCCTTTATTGTCCAAACACAGAGGAAAGAGAGGCTATTCAAGGAGACAATCAGGAGGCATTGCTTTGCACTGTGCTGTCCATCTATAACAGGGGTCTTCAAACTACGGCCCTCCAGTTGTTCAGGAACTACAATTCCCATCATGCCTAGTCATGTCTGTGAATGTCGGAGTTTTACAATGCATCATGGGATGTGTAGTTCCGCAACAGCTGGAGGGCCGTAGTTTGAGGATCCCTGATCTATAAGCTTCCTCATGGCAGGAGATAGCAGAATGGTAATCTTGTCAGATCTTGTTCCCTTATTGTCCAATCACAGGAAGAAAGAGAAGCTATACAAGGAGTCAATCAGAAGTTACTGCTTTGTGCAGTGCTTTCCATCTAAGAGCTTCCTCATGGGAGGAGACAGCAAAAAGCTGATCTTATCAGTTTTCTTTCTGCTCCTTTATTATCCAGTCACAAGGAGAAGGAAAGGCTATACTGGGAGCCAATCACCACTTACTGCTTTGCACAGTGCTTTCCATCTAAGAGCTTCCTCATGGGAGGAGACAGCAAAAAGCTGATCTTATCAGTTTTCTTTCTGCTCCTTTATTATCCAGTCACAAGGAGAATGAGAGGCTTTACTGGGAGCCAATCAAAAGTTAATGCTTTGCACAGTGCTTTCCATCTTAGAGCTTCCTCACATGAGGAGGCAGCAGAAGGGCGATCTTATCCATTTAATTTTGCACCTTTATTGTCTAACCATACAGAGAAACAGGTGCTATACAAGGAGACAGTCAGGCTTTACTACTTTGCACAGTGTTGTCTATGTAAGAGCTTCCTCATGGGAGGAGACAGCAGAATGGGGATCTTATCAGTTTAACCTTGCTCCTTTATTGTCCAATTACAGAGAGAAAGAGGTAGTACTAGTAGCCAATTAGGAGTTACTGCTTTGTACCATGCCCATGCTGCCCATGAAATAATGAGTATCTTATCAGTTTTCATTTTTCTCCTTTATTGTCCAACCATAGAGGAAATAGAGGCTGTTCAAGGAGACAATCAGGAAGTACTGCTTTGCCCTGTGCTGTCCATCTATAAACTTCCTCATGGTAGGAGATAGCGGAATGGTAATCTTGTCAGTTCGATCTTGTTCCCCTATTGTCCAATCACAGGAAGAAAAAAAAGCTATACAAGATCAATCAGAAGTTACTGCTTTGTGCAGTGCTTTCCATCTAAGAGCTTCCTCATGGGAGGAGACAGCAAAAAGCTGATCTCATCAGTTTTCTTTCTTCTCCCTTATTGTCCAGTCACAAGGAGAATGAGAGGCTTTACTGGAAGCCAATCACCAGTTACTGCTTTGCAGATCGCCGCCATTACTCGTTAAAAAAAAACCCAATAAAAATGACAAAAATCTTTCCCTTAGTTAGTAAATGCAATAACTATTGCGCAAACCAATCAAAATGCGCTTATTGTGATTTTTTTTACCAAACATATGTAGCAGAAAACAAATTGGCCTAAAATGTTAAAAAAATTTTGATTTTTACATTTTTTTTTTGGGGGGGGGGGGGATTTCATATAAAAAAACGTGAAAAATATTGTTATTATTTCAAAATTTACGCTTTTTTTTTGTTTATAGCGCAAAAATTAAAAATCGCACAGGTGATCAAATACCACCAAAAGAAAGCTCTGTTTGTGGGAAAAAAAGTACGTAAATTTCGTTTGGGTACGGCGTCGCACAACCGCGCAATTGTCAGTTAAATTCGCACAGTGCTGAATCGCAAAAAATGGCCTGGACGTAAGACAGCAAAATCCTCCAGTGGTAAAGTGGTTAATGTAACCGCCGCAACAGCTCAGGCGGTGTAACGTTACAACACAATACCGTGAAAATCCCTACCCCCCGAGCATGCGCAATGCTAAGCTCCTCAGCTGGTCAATGACGTATCCGGAGCTGTGAGCATGTGCACTGCTACGCTGCTCAGCTGTTCCATTACGTTTATGACAGGAAGTGACGTGGGTATGGAATTTTCGCGGGGTATGGTTTTTTAACGTTACACCGGAACTCCGCTTTAAGTACATAATTTTGGAAGCTTCAGCTGTGTACTTATTAGTGACTTTAAAGGACAAGAACGATAGCCAAGAACATTGCACCTCCTAAAACAAAAATGTCAGCAATGGCTTCTCCCTATGATGGCAAGTCCACTTTAAGTTACAAAATTGAGCCGCTAAAGCCTCGTTCACACGCACCGATTGTTGGGCGTGAATTTTCGGCCAACGTCCGATCGGCCGATTGTCGGCTTGTTAGTATGATGCATCCGACAACCGACTGCGACTTTTCGGCCGAACAAAATCTGGTGTGCATGCTATAAAATTTTTGTTGGCCGTCAACAGAACGGCCGATTGTTCGTCAGTCAGTACAGATTTCGGCAGACAAAAATCAGATGAGCAAGACTGGGCATGCTCAGAGAAGAAAAAACACACAGAAAGTTAACCAGAACATGACATCACTTCTGCAGTTGGTTGTTGTTGGCCGAAAAAATTTGTGTGCAGTCTAGAGCACATTTCAACCAACACAACAACACTGGACAAAAGACGGCCGATCGGTCGGCCAACAATCGTTGCGTGTGTACGAGACTTTACCCATTAAGACTGCAAGAAGCCCTGCTGTGTGTGAATGGAAGAGTCTATGTGATCTCGGGTTCAGCATATATCAGGCTGTCTGAGAGGGACTCCATGTTGTGTCTCCAGGGCAAAGCTTGGAAAGGTACTAGATTCAATTGATAAATGAGTTGCAAATGCAGCATGTTGTGTATCTAATTAACAGAGGGTGATGGGGATCAATACATGCAAAGAAGACCTTCTAAATTTAGCAGTAAAACAGGACTTCAAGCCAGAGACAGATTTGATGAAACTGTCCCATGAGTAATTAACCTTTACTCTCGTTTTTATAGGGGGAAGGAGGAGGCCAGGAGGAATTGATCTGTAAGGTGAGATACTGTATATTAAACTGTATATTACCAAAACCCACTCCATCACAATGCTTCCTAACTGCTGAAAATTTACGACAAAGACACGTATAATAAAACAGAAAGCGCAAATAAGGAAGGTAAAGAAAAGGATAAAGATGAGGAGGGTGGAGTGAGAGGGATGGAAAAAAAAAGAAGAAGAGAAGGGGGAATGGAAAAAGAAAGGAAGAAGTGAAGGATGAGGATGGGAAAAAATAGATAAAAAAAAAAAAGTAGGAAAAAGAGGGGGATAGCAAAAAGAAGGAAGAAAGTATGGAAGGGGTGAGAATGGTAAGAGGAAGCAGGGAATTAAGGAAGGAAGGAGGGCAGGAAGGAAGGAAGGGAGGGGTGAGGATGGTAAGAGGAAGCAGGGAATGAAGGAAGGAAGGAGGGAAGGAAGGGGTGAGGATGGTAAGAGGAAGCAGGGAGTGAAGGAAGGAGGGAAGGGAGGGGTGAGGATGGTAAGAGGAAGCAGGGAGTGAAGGAAGGAGAGAAGGAAGGAAGGAAGGAAGGGAGGGAGGGAGGGAGGGAGGGAGGGAGGGAGGGGTGAGGATGGTAAGAGGAAGCAGGGAATGGAGGCAGGAAGGAGGGAAGGAAGGAAGGGGTGAGGATGGTAAGAGGAAGCAGGGAATTAAGGAAGGAAGGAGGGAAGGAAGGGAGGCAGGGGTGAGGATGGTAAGAGGAAGCAGGGAATGAAGGAGGGAAGGAAGGGGTGAGGATGGTAAGAGGAAGCAGGGAATGAAGGAAGGAGTAAAGGAAGGGTGAGGATGGTAAGAGGAAGCAGGGAATAAAGGAAGGAGGGAAGGAAGGGGTGAGGATGGTAAGAGGAAGCAGGGAATGAAGGAAGGAGGGGTGAGGATGGTAAGAGGAAGCAGGGAATTAAGGAAGGAAGTAAGGAAGGGAGGAAGGGAGGAAGGAAGGGAGGGAGGGGTGAGGATGGTTAGAGAAAGCAGGGAATGAAGGAAGGAAGGGGTGAGGATGGTAAGAGGAAGCAGGGAATTAAGGAAGGGAGGAAGGGAGGGAGGGAGGGGTGAGGATGGTAAGAGGAAGCAGGGAATAAAGGAAGGAAGGAGGGAAGGAAGGAAGGGATGAGGATGGTAAGAGGAAGCAGGGAATGAAGGAAGGAAGGAGGGAAGGAAGGAAGGGATGAGGATGGTAAGAGGAAGCAGGGAATGAAGGAAGGAAGGGGTGAGGATGGTAAGAGGAAGCAGGGAATTAAGGAAGGAAGGAAGGGGTGAGGATGGTAAGAGGAAGCAAGCAAGGAAGGGGTGAGGATCGTAAGAGGAAGTAAGGAAGGACGGGGTGAGGATGGTAAGAGGAAGCAGGGAAGGGAGGAAGGAATGGAAAAAGGAGGGGAAAGGGGGAGGGGTAGAATAGAAAAGAAAGAGAAGAGGGTGGATTGAATAAGGAAGGAAGAAGAGAAGGGGGAGGATGGAAAAAGGAAGGAAGAAGGTAAGGGGGGGGGAGGAAAGAGGAAGGGAAGAGAAGGATAAAAAAGGGAAGGAGGGGAGGAGGGAGGATAGAAAAAGGGAGGGAGGAGGCAGAGGGAGAGAATGTAAAAAGGAAGGAAGGAGGGTAGATGGAGGAATGAAAAAGGAAGGAGGAAAAGGTAGCAGGGGTAAGAATAGAAAACGGAAGGAAAGGGGTGGGAAAGGGAATGAAGGAGTAAAGGGAGTGGAGGATGGGAAAAGGAAGGAAGAAAGGAGGGAAAGGGGGAGGATGGAAAAAGAAAGGAAGAAGGGAAAGATGAGAGGAGGGGAAGGGAAACAGAAAGGAAGAAGGAAAGGGAAGGAGGGGGGATTAAAAAAATAAACGGGGGGGGATTTAAAAAAACGGAAGAAAGGGGAGGAGGAATGGAAAAAGGAATAAATGAGGGGAGGGGAGGATGGAAAAAAGGAGGGAAGGGGGGGATGGATAAAGGAAGGAAGAAGGGAAAGGTGGAGTAGGTGAATTAAAAAAGAAAGGAAGGAGGGAAGGGGATATAAAAAGGAAAGAAGGATGAAATGGGGGGGGGTGGAAAAAAAGAAAGAAGGAGGGAAAGGAGAAAGGGGGAGGATGGAAAAGGGAAGGGGAGGATTAAAAAAGTAATAAGGGAGGGAAGGGGGGAGAATGGAAAAAGGAAGGACAAGGGGAAAGGGAGATTAGTCTGAGGAAGAGGGACTGTCGCTCGAAGGACATCAACATGTGCATCTGAGTGTTGCCTGGGTCTCTGTGCAACACTTCCACATCTCGGCCTGCCTGTCTGGGATTGTTTGTTTCTACGCCTTTAGGCATTTGGTTGTTTTGTGACTATGTCTTTGGCATTTGTATTCTAACACATTTGAATTGGGTATTGCACTAGGTCTTTGCGCCCTTTTGTTATTTTGTTCAGCAGAAAGATTTCCCCAATCGGAAGAGGACAGCATTGGTGAAGCATTTCCAGTGAAGGGGTGTGATAATGTCAATATATAATAATATCTTGATCTCTGCAAATCCTTAGCACTATGGTGTCAATGAAGTTGATTTACCTGTTCTCTTTAACCACTTAAGCCCCGGAGGTTTCGGCTGCTCAATGACCAGGCCCTATTTTGCGATTCGGCACTGCGTGACTTTAACGGACAAGTTTTTTCCTGGTGGGGTCAAATATGAATCTCCTCCTGGGTATCGGACTCTTATGATTCCTCCTTTCATCAATGGCTTCCCAAAGAAGATGTTCATACAAAGAGAAAACTCCATAGTGTAACATTGTCAATGTTTATTAAAAAAAAAAAAATGTAATCCACTTACAGATAAAACAAATTGCGATCAGCTCTAGAATCTCGTGGTGGACGCCATCTCCGTTTGCGTTCCAACCACTGGAAGTAACCTCTTCAGGTGAAGTGCACATATTTATTTTTAGGACTTTATAGACTATATTTATTACCTTTTTGGACTTTATAACTTATTACCTTTATTTATTTATTTATCTTTTATTATTTTATTTTTATATTTTTATTTTATTTTTAGAGCCGGTTCACACTGAGGCGACGCGACTTTGGGGGGCGACCTGTGAAGTCGCGTGCACCGCTGTGCACCGCGACTTCGGCGCGACTTGCAGGGACTTCACATAATGGAAGTTTATGCAATTCGCTCCGAGGTCGCCCCAAAGTAGTACAGGACCCTTTTTCTAAGTCGGAGCGACTTGTGTCGCTCCTATTAGAACGGTTCCTGTACTATTCAATGGACCGCGATCGACCGCGACTTGTCAGGCTGACAAGTCGCCGGACAAGTCGTGGCAGTGTGAATGGGCTCTTATAGTTTTATTTTTTTTTATTATTTTATTTATTTATTTTTATTTATTTATTTTATTTATTTATTTTATTTATTTATTTATTTATTTTATTACCTTTTTAGACTTTTTTAACTTTATAGACTATATTTATTACCTTTTTAGCACTTGTCAATTTTAGTACTTTTTTACATAAGGGAGCAGAGGTGATATATATATATATATATATATATATATATATACTGTATATATATGTATATATATATATATATATATATATATATATATATATATATATTACTATTCTATTCTCAAGGTATTTACCTTTGTTATCAGCAGCATTTTGTGGGAACACAACACATCCATTCTTAAGCACGGGTTTATTCATATTTCTAACGCAATTTAATGTTGTACAGAAAGTTTTGGGCCAGAATATGATAATTTCCTGCACATTTCCACATTAACCCCTACCCACAAATACTGTACATTATCAATGTGGGGCAAAGTGCTTCATTAAAAGGCCGGATTTGCCTGTCCATTGTCTGGTTTGACTACAAGCAGCCTTTACATTGTTAAATATCAAAGCAAAAAAAAAGAAACAAAGATGAGCAATCCCCGAGCAGAATCCCGACAAATGATGACAAATGAGCTCAGCAATAATCAATTGGGCTATTTTTGTAAATGAAGTTGGATCAATTCAATTGATTAGCAATTGTCCGACGAACACCTTGCTTTGGGAATCCCTGAAGTTCCATAGATTTATTTTCAATGTTTTCATCTACCTAGAAGACGTTATCCTGAGATAGGAGACACAAGAGTCACAATAATGGGAAGACGGAAACAAGGATTTGCTTTTCTTTTGTATGACACGTGTCTTATTGTATCTCCTTTCTCTGAATAGTTTGTTCCATATGCTAGGGTCGCCAGTACAGTATTTGTACATTGATATCATATCCCCCCTCAATCGTCTCTTCTCCAGAGAGAATAGGTTCAGTGCTTGTAGTCTTTCCTCATAGCCGATGTCCTCCATTCTCCTAATTATTTTTGTTGCCCTTCTCTGGACTTTCTCCAATTCCAGCACATCCTTCCTGACCTTCATGTGTATGAGGACAAATTCTTCCAATACACACCATTCTTGTAATGCACATTCTTTGCATCGTACACACATAGATATGTCCTCACTAGTGCAATGAAGCCTTCAGCTTTCAAAAATAAAGTGCTGTCCTCCATTTTGTAGAACATGACGTGACAAGGGGTGGAGAGATGCTATTTGAGCAGATCAGCAGCTACAAAACACTTGTAAAACGCTCTATATCACCTTTCCAGCGTTTGCATTGAAGTCTATGGGGCAAAAATACCTGTAATCTGCCCAAAAAGAAGCTCGTGTACTTTTTTTTTTTTTTTTTTAACAGAAACGTTTTTATTGATGTTTCAAACAACATTCACAACACAGTATATAGAAGATTATGCAGCAAAGCAAACAGGGTACAAATCAAAGATCAATATTGCACAGTAGTCAAGTATCAAACAATCAAAAACAGGAGATTGACAGGTACCAGGATATACACTAAAGTCCGTATAAACCAGGCATGTCCAACCTGCGGCCCGGGGGCCACATGCAGCCCAGAACCCCAGGCAATGCGTCCCACTGCCCCCTGACAATTTTTTTTTTGCTGGGGAGGAAGGAAGTCGGGTCGGGGGCAAGGCCACAGTGGCTTCCAACTAACGGTAGGCAGAGGCTGCCTCGGAGGGGAAGGGGGGGGGGGGGGGATGTGAGCATGTGCAGTGTGTTTCTGACTCCTACCACCATTACCACTTCAAATCAATGAAATGGTCATGCTGGTTAGAGTGTTCCTTTAATATCTCTTACAAGAAGTAAACCTCCATATACTGATTCCATTTCATTTGATCATCCTCTAGTTGTGTTAAATTAGTGCGGGAGGTGTGGCCGCGCGGGAAGGGCGCGGCGGCATTTTATTACTTATATACCTTAAAGCGGAGTTCCGGGCACAAAATCAACCTAATCGATTTTGTGCCCATCCGCTGGCTCTTCTTCACCTGAAAAGGAATTGGATAGTTAGATATATTTATTTCTTTTACTCACCTCGTAATTGTAGATAGAAAATACTCACCTATTCTCCACTTCCTCCCTCTGTGCCTCGGCTCCGCCGTCACTTCCTCTTTGCGATGATTCCTGGGAGCTGAACGTCATCGCTCCCAGGAATCAATGCGACGGCACCGGCTCCGCTCGTCACTTCCAGAAGCTGTTTAGCAGGGAATGCGGCGCCGCACCGGAAGTGACGAGAGGGGCCGGTCTGGGAGAAGAAGACACGGAAGAGGACGCAGAAGAGGATCGCGCCGGCTTCAACTGCCCACAACAGAGATGGCAACGCTGTAGAAGAAATTTTATAAGTAAGTATTTCTTCTTGCAGTTAAGTGCGAACCGGGACAGATCAGAGGCTAGCCATTGTGGAATGTACTAGCCCTGACTGTTCCGGGGGTATGTTTATTGAAAAACAGTTTTTGTGCCCGGAACTCCGCTTTAACTATAGTATATATTTTATATGCGGCCCAAGAAAATTGTGGCCCCAGAGAAGCCAAAAGGTTGGACACCCATGGTATAAACCCTTGCCCCAAATGTAGTAAAAGGTGCAGTAACCAAAAGAAGTGAATCCCCAGTGGGTAAGTGAGAGGGGACGAGGCAGAGAGAGTAGATAAGATGGGGAGGAGCAGGGGAAGGAGGAACCGAAGAGAGGAGAGCGGCAGGAACGCCAGGAGACAGCAAGGTAGACAATAGAGAAGTAGGGCACAGAGGATCAGTACATCACATTAACCCAAAACAATAAGGTGATACCACCCTTCTCCTGCGCTTAGAATCCAAGGTTGGTGCGCCCTTTCTTTATTACATTACCACCTGAGAGCACAACCAAAGACCCCAAACCTTGTCAAATTTCTGTGGACAACCCCTGCCCATGTAGGTGAGCTTATATAGTGGCAAGACAGAGTCAACCAAGGCCTTCCAGCGTGAGACCCAGGGAGGGTCAGCCGACTTCCACCCCAGCAGTATCGTTTTCCTAGCATAGAATAAAAGATAAAATACGATTGCATATGAACCCGAGGGGAGACTGACTCACAGAGGCCCAGCAACAACACCTTGGGGTTAAGGACCATGGAGGAAATCCCCAAACCCCGAATCTCAGCCACCACCTCCTGCCAGAAGGACTGGACCGCAGGACAAGACCACACCATGTGAATAAAGGTGCCAATCAGGCCGCAGCCTCTGGGGCACATATCCGAGCTGCCGGGGTAAATTCTGGCCACCCTCTGAGGAGTGTAGTATGCTCTGTGGAGGAACTTGAGTTGGATAGCTCATGTACTTTTTGGAGCGTCTGGCGTTTCGCTCAAGGCGTCGGAATGCTCAGATGTGAACAGGGGGCCATTGAAATGAATAGGATTTTTCTTGTTGGGCGTTTTTTGGTGCTGATCCTTAGAGCTGAAAAACGCCCCAAAACGCCGACATGTGAACGTAGCCGAGAGAGAGTAAATGGGCCCTTAATATTTTCTTCTAGAACATCTCAGGGCCCGCAGCCACCACACAAAGCCAATTCATGTAGTATTTTGTATGACCCGTGTGTGGGAAACATCGTCAGAATCTTCACAAAGCCGCAGGGACCTAAATATAGAAGAATTCAGTGGATTAAGTGGGATTGGGGGATTATATAGTAATATGAAAATTAGCATGCAGTTCTTATCTGCCGTCATATATAAACAAGGGATAGAGAGCCGATGGAGCTGATCCTGAGAGATATGTAACTCTGCCCCAAATACGATTAAAGTGCATGCAGATACATGTAAATACCACTCCGTAAGACCGTAGTATGAGACTGCGGCAGGTAGGCTTAAAGGGGACACGTCACCCTAGAAAGATTAGAGGCGGCTATTACCTATTTGTTTTAGGGTTGTCATACTTAAAGCGGAGTTCCACCCATTTTTAATACGTTGGATTACATAGATGTATGTAATCCCCCTTTAAAACGACTTTTACCAATGGAAACTTTTTTTTTTTTTTTTGCTAGTAAATACCTTATTTTCTTGTTCATTCCTCCTCTCCTCACTTCCAGGTCCGATCGGCGATGACGACATTCGGCGATTCGCAGGGTGAGCTGGGATGTATTCCATGCCAGAAATCTCGCAGTATTCCCCAGGAGCTGAGCTGTACTGTGTGTATTCAGGCTGTTACCTGCCCCGCCCCGCCTCCGCCCCGCCTCCTCTCAGTGAGTTGTACTTTATGTATTGTATTCAGGCCGTTCTCTGCCCCGCCTCCTCTCAGTGAGCGAGGACTGAAAGCATTATATCCTCACTGAGCTCACTGAGAGGAGGCGGGACGGGGCAGGTAACGGCCTCAATACACACAGTACAGCTCAGCTCCTGGGGAATACTGCGAGATTTCTGGCATGGAATACATCCCTGCTCACACTGCGAATCGCCGAATGACGTCATCGCCGATCGAACCTGGAAGTGAGGAGAGGAGGAATAAACAAGAAAATAAGGTATTTACTAGCAAAAAAAAAGTTTCTATTGGTAAAAGTCGTTTTAAAGGGGATTACATACATCTAAAGTTATGAAAATGGGTGGAACTCCACTTTAAAGAAGAACTCTCGCAGATGTAAAAGTCCTAAATTAAAGAGGAAGTAAACTCCTCCAATTTTTTTTTCTTTTTTTCTTCCCTGCAAAATAAATGCATAATGTGCTAGTATGCAGGGCTGCTGTTAGAAATCGCGGGGCCCCGTACAGACTACCTGGCAGGGCCCCCCCAAGAAAATATTAAAGATATATTTAGCTAAAATTACAACAAAATCATTATTAGCAGACACAAACATAACATAACTCACATAATTCCTGCTAATTTAAAAAAAAAAAAACTATGTTAAATAAAAAAGAAGATGAGATGAGAAAAATATACAGGCTGTGCAGTTGGAGCTCAGTGATCAGAGAGACAGAGAGAGAGAAACAAAGTTACAAATAAACTCCTGAGCAGAGATAAGTGCTGGGAGGGGAGGGGGGCCCACACAAGGGAGGGGGATTAGTGAGGGATGACTGTCTCTTTCTCAACAGATAAAAGTTGATAGCAGGGAGGGGGACAGATCAGATTCAGGTGCTGGAGGAAGATTTCTGTATTTGTTGTCCATCACTAATCCCCCTCTCTGTGTGGGCCCCCTGTGTGCTCGGGCCCCCTACAAGAGGGCTGGTGGTCCCCCCCTATCAGCGGCCCTGCTAGTATGCATCGCAATGTCACGATGCTGGCCGCATCCATGTTCACCCGTCTTCTTCCGGGTCTGCGGACTCCGGCAGTATTACTGCCCGGAGCCGCATGACGCCACTCCCGCACGTGCGCGCAGGAGCCGCCAGTCACGGCACTGGGCTCTGAAGAAACGGCACGGGCGGACGTTTCTTCAGAGCGCATGCGCCGATGACATCATCGGCTGCATGCAATGTAAATATCTCCTAAACGGCGCAAGTTTAGGAGATATTTACAGCACCTCTAGGTAAGCCTTAATATAGGCTTACCCATAGGTAAAAGTAATTAAAGTGGGTTTAAAACCACTTTAATGCATCAATAAATGTATTTTTGTAAATGCTTTTACTTACTGAGATTTGGCCTGATATCAGTCTCTTACATAGTTAGTGAGGTTGAAAAAAGCCACTAGTCCATGCAGTTCTACCTATGATGAGTTTATGAGTGTTTATGTCAATAGTACATTGTATCCCCCTGTATGTTGTGGTCGTTACCAGTTACCGTCCACCTACCGCGGCAGACAGCCGCTCCTGAGCAAAGCATCGTATCTCTACGTCGCTCCCTCTCACGAGGCTAGGGGGCGAGCGCCGGTGGCGCGCCCCTGCTCGTCAGCGGGAAAGCCGATGCGTGTGTCAGTCGGCTCAGATTGCCACCTGACACCTGCGATCGCTCCCCACTGAGAGAGAAGAACGGTCAGCTGTTGTAAACACAGCCGACCGTTCCTCTCCCTGGAATGATCACAGAGCCCCTGTGATCCTTCTATATAGGATCACATGTCCCTATGGTCATCTCAGAAGCCACCCCCCCCCCCCTCACACACACAGTTAGAATCACTCCCCTAGGCTCACATTTAACCCCTTGGTCACCCACAGGGTTAACCCCTTCCCTGCCAATGGCATTATTACAGTAACAGTGCATATTTTTAGCACTGATTACTGTAGTAATGTCACTGGTCCCCCCAAAAGTGTCAAAAATGTCAGTTAGGGGTCCGATCTGTCCGCCGCAACGTCGCAGTCCCGCAAAAAATCGCAGATCACCGCCTTTACTAGTAAATGACATAAATCTTTCCCCTAGTTTGTAGACGCGATAACTTTTGCACAAACCAATCAAAATACACTTATTGCAATTTTTTTTTACAAGCAATATGTAGCAGAAAATAAATTGGCCTAAAATGTTAAAACATTTTGATTTTTACATTTTTTTAGAATGTTATATTTCAGAATGTGAAAAATGTTGTTTTTTTTTTTCAAAATTTTTGCTCTTTTTATGTTTATAGTGCAAAAAATAAAAATTACACAGGTGATCAAATACCACCAAAAGAAAGCTCTATTTGTGGAAAAAAAAGGACATATGTTTCATTTGGGTACAGAGTCGCACGACCGCGCAATTGTCCGTTAAAATAACGCAGTGCCAAATTGCAAAATAGGGCCTGGTCATTAAGGGGGCAAATCCTTCCGGTCCAGAAGTGAATGGCCGTGTGGTTTTATATTCCCTATCGCAATGGTTCACAATGGTCACCCCATCTATTCTCCAGGAGGCCAGTGTTGCCTCCCTGTCACTTGGGTTTCCATCTACTCAGCAAGGTTCACCAATCCCCCCTCAAGCGTACCAGACATCAACAAAGCCGACTGAGAGTTGCCGCTGGGTACACAGGAGTTTTCCTGTGTAAAATAGCCCTCGATATGCAAAAGCAACCAGCCAGTCAGGAAGTGTAGGTTACTTGGCATAGGTGACGGAGTGTCCTGGTAGTGAAGGAGCTGGTTTGCTTAGGCTCATTCCCTAGCGTTCGGAACTCCAAAACTGGGTCGGACTTGTGGCACGGGGGCATCCTAGGTACCCAGGCTGGAAGTCACAGAAGATCGAGTGAGGCCTTGGAAGAGAAAAAGCATGGGTTAGGTACAAATTGAGCTTCCTAGAATTCAAGTGTAATACAGTATATGAATCAATGTCACTGTAGTGAGGCGATGAGCTGGTGGGGACTGGGGCAGGCTCTCTGGCACAGGAATTCTGGATGAAAGAGAAGAGTCATGAAGTGTAATAAGTAACTGTCGTCCACAGTGTGCAATGTACAGAATTACAGAAGTTAGGCCATGGATCACAAGGAAATAATGTCTGTGTGAAGAAGTGCTGCTTTTTACAGAGAGTGCCACCTTAACATCGGTTCTGTGCCGAATAATGCGTTGTCCACTCTTAATTTCAAAAATAAAATGTTTAATACCTAATAACTGTTCCTGCAAAAAAGCAAAAAAACATACTTACTCGGAGTCCATCGGTGTCTTGCTTGTAGGGAAAGTTCTCCCTACACTGCACCGCCATCTTGAATTAATTTCTGGTGCATGTGTAGACAAGCTGCAGGGATCCTATAGGACCTGGCAGATCCCTCCGGCGTGTCTGTGCAGGTGCAAGGGGTCACACACCCGGCGGACCCCTGTCAGTAAACTGGCAGAAATTTACACTATGAGAAATTCCCACGATCTGCCTCCTGGGATGAGGGGTATAGAAGGGGGGCAGTCCCTAGGACCATGTGTGTCTACAGAAATGCTAGAACTGATTCCAGAGTGACCTGTGGCATTCTTTCACATACTGTATGTGGGGTCCAGGTACCTCATCCCAGGGGCAGACTGACAACTTTCGGCCCAGGGGGAAAGTACAAACTAGAGGCCCATGGTGCAGCGACACAGCCCCCTTCCCACTTTCCTTCACCCTCTCTCACTCTCCCAATTCTCCTCCTGACCCATATTCCAAGCTGAAGCCCTGCTCCAGATACTCTCTACTTACCAGCTAAATACGGGTTCCCGACCTGGCCAGCAGGGGAAGGTGGGACAGCTTTGTTGGGGCTGGCCGGGGCAGAAGAGTCTCCAGTGGGGCATGGAACCGGCCTCTGCTCAGACACAGCTTACGCCATCCATGCTGGGGGAGGAGGCGTGCACTTTGTCCTTGTCTTCAACTTGCACTCAGTAGGTCAGCATGAGGGACTTTTTACTTCTCTTCACCAGGAATCCTTTAGGCATGTCTGTGGCAGAAGCGGTGCAGCCTTTTTACAGGGAATCAGAGCGGCCCAGGGGGCAATTGCCCCCCTGCCCCCTGGCTAGGTCCTCCTCTGCCTCATCCTTGCCTAGGCGAGAATCACGGACCTGAATTTCAGGAAAATAAATATTTACTTTTAAAAAAAAAAACTCAATATAGGGAGGGGTAAAAGGCAGGGAAGAGTAAAAAGAGTAAATCTCTGCTATAACTTTATTGAAACGCTACAACATGACACTTTATTGAACTCTGTGCATGGCAGTGTTTTGTGATGTGCTGAAGCCATTGAGGTCACCAGGGGAATGGTGCAAAAGCCAATTACAATGGGTCCATCTTTTGGCTAATCGGGTGCCAGAAGCCAAAACTGGGGCTCATCCTGTGCCCCAAAAAATAAGTCAACACATTTTAATTGAACGCTGCCATTTTTTTTTTTTTGTTGGGGGATAACAGCCAATGGGACTAGCATTTTCAGAAGGAGGGCAGCCCTCTGTACTCCCCGGACAGGTGTACTTTGATTTAAATCTTTCTCCTGCAGAGATAAATCACGTATAAATTGCAATCTACTTAACTGTAACTGGCTTAAGAGCCTCCGTGCTTAAAATGATATTTCAAAAGCCCAGGAGGGCACGTGTCAATTGCAACAACACACCCAGCCGGTAAACACACTCACATCCCTAATTATCACCCATAGGAAGAATTGGGCTCTGCTCAGAGAGAAAGAGAAGACGGCGACGAGCCCCACCGCCGTCCCCTCATCCCTCGGTGTAGACACACGTATTCCGCCACACTGGGGATCGTATTTGTTTTTAATCTCCTTAAAGCAGGAAAGATGTGAACAAGATTAAAAAATGGCAACAGGGGAAGGAGGAAAACGATGAGAGAGAAATATAGGTTAATGCTCGTGGAGCGATAAGACTTACAGCTTCCTGGGCAGGTTTGGGCAAGGATGTCTGATGAGATAGCAGGCAAGTGCAAGGTCTGAGTGGCTGGACCACACGGAAGAGCATCTGTCAGGTATTACATTTCTTTAGATCTGTTATGTAGGGGGACTCCGGCTGAACAGCTAAATATACAGGTGATAAAGACATATCGTTACCATGAACACTGTAGTTCACTATATAAACCACTTCTGTATTGATCACCATGTATGAATGCATGCAGTAAGTGGCCCATATAGTGAACTAAGGGCTGAGTTATTCAAGGACAAAGGGCGCTTCTTACGAAAAAGAGATTCAGGCAGGGGCGGCCCGTCCATTGAGGGTGCAGTGGCACCGCCCCCCATCCATGCGTCCGGCCCACTAATCTACATGCAGGGCGCCGGACACATGGATTCCAATGGGGTTTTTTTTTGAAGCACGTGATTAGAGCCAGAGGCTCTAATAGGCTTCAAAAAAGGGTGGGCTTGGGGGGCGCAGAGCACTGCGCCCTGAGCCCACCCATTTGTGTGACAATAGCAAATTAATATTCGCTATTGTCACGCAGATCCTCCTCCTGGCCAATCAGGAAGCGGGTCCTGAGACGCGTTTCCCGATTGGCCGAAAGGAGAAGCCATGCCATTTGCCAAGGAGAAGGTAGGAAACGCCGGAGACCGAGGAGAAGCCGCCGCCACTGCTGCTGCCTGACCTCCACATGGTGAGAGAGCCGGCGACCCGGGGGGGTATGGTGTGTAGGCTGGTGTGGTCCGGGGGGGGGGGGTATGGTGTGGTCCATCAGCCGTCCCCCCACCGGCCCATGGAGCATCAGCCGCCACTGGATCCAGGGAATATCTGATTGCCTTCAGGAGATCAAGAGGGAATTTATTTCCCCTTTTGGAGCAAATTGGACCATGCTTTATAGGGGTTTTTCTTTTGCCTTCCTTTGGAGAGTAACTCTTCTTTTAAATTGCAGGTAAATAATGGATTTACTGCAGAATTGTTCGTTAAAGTAACGCAGTGCCGAATCGCAAAATAGGGCCTGGTCAGGAAGGGGGCAAATCCTTCCGGGCTTAAAGGGGTAAAATCTTGTGGTCCTTAAGTGGTTAATGGATTTTAAGCAGAAGCAATGTGTTGTCATTGATTTCATGACAAAGGAAGGGTGCAGGCTGTCCGACATTGATGGTCCCCCCACTGCGTGGATTGTTTTCAGTGCTGGTTCCCCCTTCTTTAAATTTCTTCATCCATCTTTGCACATTGCTCTTGCCAATGGTGTCATCTCCATAAACATTCTGTAGCCTTCTGTGGATGTCAGACAGCCTGCACCTCTTCTTCATCAAGAACTTAATGACGGCATATTGCATCTGCTTTTGAATCCATTATTTACCTGCAATTTAAAAGAAGAGTTACTCTACCACCAAGTCAAAGTTGAACATCCTATGTAAGTTAACTTGCCGACTGCCCGCCACAGTATATCGGCTGTGCAAAACTGCCATACCTGTACGGCAGTTCACAGGAGCGCTCCTGGGGGCGTGCACCCACCCCCATTAAGCAGCGGGGAAGCTGATCCATGGGGCCGGTAGCCGCGATTGCCACCGGGCACCCGCGATCGCTCCCTGTGGAGAGAGAACGACGGTCTGCTGTTGTAAATACTAAGAAAAAAAGTTTGTTGGAGCACTTCCGCTGGGAGATGGGTCTCCAATGAGGCAGTCTTGATAGGAGAGGGGCAACCAGACTGGTGGATGGACTTCAGAGGTGCACTGATGAGTCGTGCTTACATCGAGGGTAGCTCTGAGGCTGAAGCAAGGTCCCACTAGCAACATGGCAAAGAACTCTCTGAGGATCTGAAAAAAGAATTGTTGCTCTACATCAGCCGTCACTAAATGGCGGCCCGCGGTCCAGGAGCGGCCCGCACGATGCTTCCGCCCGGACCCGTCAGGCCGCCACTGTAAGTAGTTATTAGTTTGCTGGGACCGCGGGTGTCATTACGTGTGTGCGCCCCGCCCCCTGCTTCTTTCTTCGGCTCCCTCCCAGCCAGCCGCGAGTTGGGGCGAGACGTCACGAGCGGGCCCCGCCCCCTGCTTCTTTCTTCGGCTCCCAGCCAGCCGCGAGTTGGGGCGTGACGTCACGAGCGGGCCCTGCCCCCCTGCTCGTAACTGCGGCTCCTGACTCTCACACTCAGCCTAGAAGCGTGCTCGCCCTGCCTCTCTGATGTTCGCTGCTCCTGGCTCCCGCATTTTCTGCTCCCAAAGGTATGTGGGGCACATTTTTATAAAATGCAGACTGATGGGCATATTTTGTTAAGGGGCACACATTTGTGTCCATTAGAGTGCCCCATAAAATATGCCTATTAGAGTCCCCCCTAGCATAAAATGTGCCCATCAGCGTGCGCCTTATTTTATGTTAAGGGTCACGCTGATGGGCAAATTTTATGTTAAGGGGAACTCTAATGGGCATATTTTATGTTAAGGGGAACTCTAATGGGCATATTTTATGTTAAGAGCAACGCTGATGGACACGTTTTGTTTTGCCCATCAGCGTGACCCTTAACATAAAATGTTCCCATTAGAGTTCCCCTTAACATAAAATGTTCCCATTAGAGTGCCCCTTAACATAAAATGTTCCCATTAGAGTGCCCCTTAACATATGGGGCACTCTAATGGGAACATTTTATGTTAAGGGGCACGCTGATGGGCAAAACAAAACGTGTCCATCAGCGTTGCTCTTAACATAAAATATGCCCATTAGAGTTCCCCTTAACATAAAATATGCCCATTAGAGTTCCCCTTAACATAAAATATGCCCATTAGAGTTCCCCTTAACATAAAATATGCCCATCAGAATGCCGCCTAACATAAAATGTGCCCATCAAAGTGCCCCTAACATAAAATGTGCCCATCAGAATGCCCCCTAACATAAAATGTGCCCATCAAAGTGCCCCCTAACATAAAATGTGCCCATCAGCGTTCCCCTTATTTTATGTTAGGGTCACACTGATGGGCATATTTTATGTTAAGGGGCATGCTGATGGGCAAATTTTATGCTAAGGGTCACGCCGATGGGCACATTTTATGCTAGGAGGCACGCTGATGAGCAAATTTTATGCTAAGGGTCACCCCGATGGGCAAATTTTATGCTAGGGGGCACGCTGATGGGCAAATTTTATGCTAAGGGTCACGCTGATGGGCACATTTTATGTTAGGGGGCACTCTGATGGGCACATTTTATGTTAAGGGGCACTTTAATGGACATATTTTATGTTAAGAGCAACACTGATGGACACGTTTTGTTTTGCCCATCAATGTGCCCCCTAACAAAATGTGCCCATCAGAGTGCCCCCTAACATAAAATGTGCCCATCAGCGTGCCCCCTAACATAAAATGTGCCCATCAGAGTGCCCCCTAACATAAAATGTGCCCATCAGCGTGCTCCTTATTTTATGTTAGGGGGCACTCAAATGGGCATATTTTATGTTAAGAGCAACGCTGATGGACACGTTTTTGTTTTGCCCATCTTTCTGAGTCATAGCTCAGACTTCAGATTCGGACCTCGGCCCAAAGAAAATTTTAGCAACCGGACCTCCTTGAATTTTAATTCATTACCCCTGCTCTACATAATGAGGTTCCATGTTGAACTTCCAGTGACCAGTATGAGAGAGTGAGAGCGATAACACCAAATTTAACACACCTGCTCCCCATTCACACCTGAGACCTTGTAACACTAACAAGTCACATGACACCGGGGAGGGAAAATGGCTAATTGGGCCCAACTTGGACATTTTCACTTAGGGGTGTACTCACTTTTGTTGCCAGCGGTTTAGACATTAATGGCTGTGTGTTATTTTGAGGGGACAGTAAATTTACACTGTTATACAAGCTGTACACTCACTACTTTACATTGTAGCAAAGTGTCATTTCTTCAGTGTTGTCACATGAAAAGATAGAATAAAATATTTACAAAAATGTGAGGGGTGTACTCACTTCTGTGAGATACGGTAGGTCCAAAACTACCAGCGGCTCCTGAGGGGGTAGCGCTACAGTAGAATAGCAAAGAAAGCGTGACAAAGTGCTGTAATCCTACTAAAAGGATCTATGAAAGCCCTACTTTATGAGGGATCCTGTGAACTCTATCCAACTTAACCACTTGCCGTCTGCTCACTGGAGCTGTACTGCGGCAAAGTGGCTCTTGTAGGTCTGACGACGTAGACCTACGTCGGCAGACACTCCCCCTTCTCGGCGGCGCGCGCGGGCCGCCGGTGGCTCACTCCCGCTGTATTCAGTCATAGCGGGAGTCGGGCCAGGGGAAGAGCAGCGGCGATCGCTGCTGCTCTTCCCCGATCTTCGGGGAATCGAGTCTGGAGATCCGCCCGCTTGTGTAAACAAAGCACGCGGATCTCCTAAGAGACAGGCAGGGTCAGATTGCAGGATTCAGCATAGCTGAACCTGCGATCTGTCCCTGTGTCACTCAGTCACCTCCCCCCACACGTCAGTAAGCACCAGGCATACATTAACCCCTTCCTCTCCAATAAAATTAACCCCTTCCCTGCCAGTGTCATTTTTACAGTAACAGTGCATATTTATAGCAATGATTACTGTAGTAATGTCACTGGTACCCCCAAAAGTGTCAAAAATGTCAGTCAAGGGTCCGATCTGTCCGCTGCAATGTCGCAGTCCCGCAAAAAAAATCGCAGATCGCCGCCATTACGCGTTAAAAAAAACCCACCAAAAACGACAGAAATCTTTCCCTTAGTTAGTAGACGCAATAACTTTTGCGCAAACCAATCAAAATACGCTTATTGTAATTTTTTTTACCAAAAATATGTAGCAGAAAACAAATTGGCCTAAAATGATCAAAAATTTTGATTTTTACATTTTTTGGGGGGGAATTTCATATAAAAAAAATTTGAAAAATATTGTTATTTTTTCAAAATTGTCGCTGTTTTTTTGTTTATAGCACGAAAAATAAAAATCGCACAGGTGATCAAATACCACCAAAAGAAAGCTCTGTTTGTGGGAAAAAAGGACGTAAATTTAGTTTGGGTACGGCATTGCATGACCGCGCAATTGTCAGTTAAAGTCGCACAGTGCCGAATCGCAAAAAGTGGCCTGGACGTAAGACAGCAAAATCCTCCGGTGGTAAAGTGGTTAAAGGGTAACTCCACTTTCATGGCAAAAAAATAGCATATAAAGAAAAAACAATATAGCGTATACAATTGCGATACAAATCATATTGTAATTGAATGTTATTAAAAATGACCTTTCCTTTTCAATCTGCAGCCGCTGTAATTTTATGAAAATGCAATACAATATGGCCGCCTGGAGCTGTTCTTTACACAGAATGTATACTGACCACACCCCCAGAAACATCATTTCCTGCTTGTGTGATTGGCTCACCAATTATCCCAGAAGTCTGCCTATAGGCTCGTACACACTATAAGAAAATCGGGCGAACATTTTCGTCCAAAGAATTTTCGTACGATTTTCGTATAGTGTGTACAGAACTTTCTACAGACGATTCGTACGAAAATTCTCGAAGGGACAAACTCCAAAATTTTTCTTGAACTAGAAATAACAAACAATTTTCGTTTAATGTGTACTGTTTTTGTACGATTTTTGTTCAAGAAAAATCAGAAAAGAAAGACTGTGCATGATCAGAAACAATAAAGAACAAAAAAAAAAGCCTTTGTCCTACGAGAATTTTCGTACGAAGTTTCTTAAGAACTTTCCTTTATCGGTTCCGATTTGCTGTGAAACAACGAGGAAAATCAGACAATCGTTCACCCGATTTTCTTATAGTAGAAAAAGAGAGAGTTCCCCTGGGTTCGGGACTTTTAGGGCAAAGGACCATCAAAATAGTAATCAAAGTATATGCACAAATGTAAAAGGGTAAATATATCAATTTATTCAAACATACGAAAAAATTATTATTCTAAATGACATACAACGTGAGATAAAAACAATGTAATATACTGTACATGCGGTATGGATACATCATGGCGGAAAATTGAAAAACGAAAACGTGAGTGATCTGCCAAGGTAAGAACTGACGCGTTTCGGGTAATAATCCTTTGTCCAAAAGGTCAGTTGGGGTACACTTCTCATTATAGATGGAAAAAGTACAGATTAGTTCAAATTCATAGTATCAGATTATATACAATACAAAAACAAAATACATGTATGTATACATTGCATTTGTTGTCTCTGAGATAATGAAAATAAAAATATATGAAATTGTATATACGCACCACGTATCAGGTTTCCAGAAGATCGTGACCGCATGTATGAAAAAGGTTGGTAAAGGGCGCTACCTACGGCTCAGGCTCCGAGACCGGAAGTGACGTTTGACGTTAGACTCCACCCTACGCGTTTTCGTCATAGGACATCTGCTGGAGAATGTCGAGTTTTACCCCCCCGATTATTGGGGTTAACTAGCACCTGTGCACTTTATATTATTTTAGTTTCACCATTTGTTTTATGCACAACCTATATTAATTACATTTCAATATATACTCATAGGTAGCGCCCTTTACCAACCTTTTTCCATTTATTCCATACCTCAACCCTTGTTATTCAGGGGTTGGTTGGTGGCAGCTTACACCTATTTTACCTTGAGTCTCTATTTATTGTTTTATACACTCCATTGCGCTGGTCATCCCTGTTTTTAATATTGGCATGTATGAAAAGCTGCCGCGGTTTGAAAAAGCCGCAACGCTAAATGGAGGCACGCCAATAGGGGGAAGGGCAAGGACAAGAGAGTCCCCATACACAAATGAAGGGGAAGGGGAAGGATGGAATCAGCGAGAGTGGAGCCAGGTGAGAATTGTAACCTCTTGGTTGAGTGGTATTGCGCTCAAAACCTCCGTGTCCAAACCCTCTGTGATTTTCTTATAGCGTGTACCCCATTTTAGATAAAAGTCAGTTTTTTGGCATCCCCTGCAACAAAAATGTCATTTTTGGTGAGATACTCCCAATAGGAACACGTCTAAAGGGATGCAGACCCAGCAGATTCCCTCACTAGAGCCCTGCAGCTGCCACAGCTGATTGATAATTATGAAACCACTCCCATTAGACCCACTCAGCACAGAGAAACAAACAATGATTTCTTCAGAATAACAAAAGGTTGGAATCTGCAACAAAGTTTGGTAAAAATCCCTGCAATGTACACAGATCACCCACAGGGGAATGTTTTTTTCTCAACAAAAGTGGAGTTACGCTTTAAAACTACATTGGGTGGATTTTAATAACTTTAGAACCATGCAGAGGCGTAGATAAGGGGGGGGGGGTCAGGGGGGTCCAACCCCCCCCCCCCCCCCAGAGCATCGGTCAATTTCACAGCAACTAGCCTAGTGTAGCCTATCAGCTGCGGGAGCCGCAATGCTACTGGAAAGACCACCTGTCTTATCCACGAGGCTGACAGGCCGGGCCCGGCTGACATTGAAGCCATGTTTACTATTCGCTCCACGAACAGGCACTGTTGGGGGTGCTGTATATACTGTATATATACACACCACAATTTGTCACATGTTTTTTTTCCCAACAAAAGTGGAGTTACGCTTTAAAGCTACATTGGGTGGATTTTACTAACTGTAGAACCATGCAGAGGCGTAGATAAGGGGGGGTCAGGGGGTCTAAACCTAGCCTAGCCTATCAGCTGCGGGAGCCGCACTGCTACTGGGAAGACCACCTGTCTTATCCATGAGGCTGACAGGCAGGGCCCAGGTCTCTTACATTGAAGCCATGTTTACTATTTGCTTCACTAACAGGCACTGCTGGGGGTGCTGTATATACAGTATATATATATACACACCACAATTTGTCACAGCATGATAGACGTGCTACTTATTGTTCTCTGGGTACTCAAGGCCAATGTTTTTTTTCTCAGAGAATAGGTGCAGGAACTCCCCTCTTCTAAGTCACTTCGTATCTCTGCCCCCTGCCCACCGCCGAGCACTGACCCTTGGCTCCACCCCCACCCACCTCTGAGCACCGTTCCTTGGTTCCACCCCCTACCCACCTCTGAGCACCCTTCCTTGGTTCCACCCCCTGCCCAACTCCCAATACGGCCCCTTTTAGAGAATATAGAGCCAAGCATAATTTTGTTGTTATAAGTAATGTATATGGAATTTGGTAATGATAACAAGACAAGCAATAAAATAGATCCTAGCCAGCAGCAATAGACCCCACCCCAGCAGCAATAGACCCCACCCCAGCAGCAATAGACCCCCCCTCCCCGGCAACAATAGACCCCCCCAGCAACAACAACAAATCTCCCAGCAGCCAGAATCAATAGACAATTGACCCCACAGTAACAAAAAATCCTCCACCAGCAACAATTGATTGCCACGCAAAAATAGATCCCCTCCAGCAACAATAGATACTCCAGCAGCCAGTATCAGTGAACCTCACCCTTCACACCCCAGCACCCCTTGCCATTGCAAACATTCAGTGCTAGAGGTGCCGGAACTGCATTCCCCCGCCTTCCCGCTGAAAAAAAGCCCTGCTCAAGGCTGAACCCCCCCCAGGAAAAAAAAAATATCTACGGCTCTGGAACCATGACATCACATGCTGCGCAAAACTTTAAATGGCAGCAGGTGAAACAAGAGCTATGGAAAAATGCTTTACACTCGTCATGCGATGAAAGAAAACACTTCCGCCGTCCTGTGGGACCGCACTTTCTACCATTACAGGCGAACCCCTAGCACTTATCCAATAGAGTTTATAGAGAATACGGCTGTAATAACTCAGGAATATGAGTGCACATCTCAAGCATGGAATATTTGCGCGGCTGAAAAAAAAATCAAAAAAAAAAATCATTTATTTTTCATTATTTTGAAAATGATTCCTCGGTCTCCGAGGACTGGATAATATGCAATGCAGACCGCGCATCCGGCGATTTTCATAGACTTATGAGAGCATGCGGTCTCTGGTGGGCTCATAATGATAATTATGAATGAGAGGCAGTGAGACTTGTGTAGACAGAGAGCAGCTATGGAGCGGCATCCTGACACCGAGTATTGCTATGATACTGTATCAAAAAATATCCTTTTTTTAAAAAAAAAACATTGCATTTTATTAGATTGCAGAGAAGAGAAAGTGCGATATTTTTACGGGGAATTTGCAGAGGAAGGCTGCAGGCGGACCTTTGCAAGAAAAAGTCAGTGAACCCTTTCAAATGACAGTACCTGGATTTTACACTAAGTGATGCTCTAAAGCAATTTTGTGCTTAACCACTTAAGCCCCCGAAGGTTTTACCCCCTTAATGACCAGGCCTTTTTTTTTAAATATATTTATTGAAATTTTTAACAATAAGGCTGCATTCACATGTCAGCGTATTGATCGCGGGCAGAATCGCCGCGACTCCGCCCGCGATCCGGAAATCATTGCAAATCGCGGGCCGCATGTGCGTTGCCCGTGATTTGCAATAGCACCCCGAACGCTGTGCGATGTTGCCGCGATTTCCGCCTGCCGAATCGCGGTAACATCGCGCAAAAAAAAAAATTGCGGGACGTATTACGCCCAAAAAAGTACAAGAGCTTCTTTGGAGCGTAATGCGTCCCGCGATTTTTTTTGCGCGATGTTACCGCGATTCAGCAGGCGGAAATCGCGGCAACATCGCACAGCGTTTGGGGTGCTATTGCAAATCACGGGCAACGCACAGGCGTCCCGCGATTTGCAATGATTTCCGGATCGCGGGCGGAATCGCGGCGATTCTGCCCGCGATCAATACGCGGACATGTGAATGCAGCCTTACAAAATATAATAAACATCTTGTATATCGTGGTTCAAACAACCATGAGTAACAAAGTAAAGCAATAATAAAATAAAATAATACCATAAAAGGCAAAAAGAAGGACGTATCTGTAGTTTCCTCGTGGAAAAAGCTAGGAGGAGAAAACCACATGAAGACCAGGCCATTTTAATGTGATTCGGCACTACGTTACTTTAACCGCTTCCCGACCACCCGCCGCCTTTTTACTGCGGCAAAGTGGCTCTTCTGCACCAACCGACGTAGGTCTACTTCAGTTGCGCGCAGGGAGCTAGGGTGTGAGCGCGCGCCGCCGGCGTGCTCCCGCGCCCATTCGGCAGCGGGGACTCAGATGCACGGGTCAGGTGGCTCCGATTGCCGCCTGACACCCCCGATCGCTCCCCGCTGAGAGAGAAGAACGGTCGGCTGTTGTAAACACAGCTGACCGTTCTTCTCCCTGGAATGATCACAGAGTGCCTGTGATCCTTCTATATAGGATCACAGGTCTCTATGGTCATTTCACAAGCCACACCCCCCCCCACAGTTAGAATCACTCCCCTAGGCTCACATTTAACCCCTTGATCACCCATAATGTTAACCCCTTCCCTGCCAGTGTCATTATTACAGTCACAGTGCATATTTTTAGCACTGATTACTGTAGTAATGTCACTGGTCCCCCCAAAAGTGTCAAAAATGTCAGTCAGGGGTCCGATCGGTCCGCCGCAATGTCGCAGTCCCGCAAAAAATCGCAGATCGCCACCATTACTAGTAAAAAAAAACAAAAAATTACATAAATCTTTCCCGTAGTTAGTAGACGTGATCACTTTTGCGCAAAAAAATACACTTATTGCGATTTTTTTTTACCAAAAATATGTAGCAGAAAACAAATTGGCCTAAAATGTTAATAAATTTCGATTTTTTTTTTTTTTTTGAGAATGTTATATAGCAGAATGTGAAAAATATTGTTTTTTTTTTTTTTTTTACAGAATTGTCGTTCTTTTTTTGTTTATAACAAAAAATAAAAATCGCAGAGGTGATCAAAAAATTGTCTGTTAAATTCACGCAGCGCCAAGTTAAAAAAAAGTGGCCTGGTCATTAAGGGGGCAAATCCTTCTGGTCTTAAAGTGGTTAACGAAAAATTGTGCGGTCGTGCGACGCTGTACCCAAATAAAACTGATGTCCTTTTTTTGGTGGTATTTGATCACCTGTGCGGTTTTTAGATTTTACGCTATAAACAAAAAACGAGCGACAATTTTGGAAAAAAAAACACCATATTTTTTACTTTCTGCTATATAACATTCCCAATAAAAAAAATGTAAAAATTATTATTATTTTTTTTTTTTTTTTTTTACCAGTTTAGGCCAATTTGTATTCTGCTACATATTTTTGGTTAAAAAAATCCCAAAAAGCGTATTTTAATTGGTTTGCGCAAAAGTTATAGCGTTTATATACTACGGGATATATTTTTTATTTATTTTTTTGTTTTTGTTGGTAATGGCGGCGATCTGCGATTTTTAGCGGGACTGCGACATTGTGGCGGACAGATTGAACCCCTAACTGACATTTTTGACACTTTTTGGGGGCCAGGGACATTACTACAGTAATCAGTGCTAAATATTATGCACTGTTACTGTATAAGTCCCCATTCACACTAGCGCGACTTGTCAGGCGACTTGGTCGCCTGACAAGTCGCGGTGGGTCGCTCGCCATTGATTAGCACAGGACCCGTTCTAATAGGGGCGACTTAGAAAAAGGGTCCTGTACTACTTTGGGGCGACCTGGAGGCGACTTGCATTGACTTCAATGATATGGTGGGCGCGCGCTCGCCCGCTATTGAATCACAAGCAAGTGACAGGCTAGTGACGTATATATATATACGTCACTTTGACTGGCCGGGGCTGACCGCTGCAGTATATGTACTTGCGGCGGTTGGCAACCGGTTAAAAACGATGGACAATCTCGAGACACCCTTTAAAAATGATGGGCAATCTTGAGGCACCTCATTCCTAAATGTAAAAAACATTTAATAGTTTTAGATAACGCAGCAACATCCACACAAGTAGGACACCCAACGTTAAAGGGAAAATATTCTTCCAAAGCAAATACCCTTTTGCAAACTGGTACTGACTAGTAATCCAATGTTTCTCTTCTCCCTCAGTTTTTCTCCATCACTCAACTAATGTAAACTGATGGAAAGGGACGGAATCGAGGTATACAAGGATGCTGTATAGGGGACTGGCATCCTCCATATCAAATGATATCAAATGATGATGCAATTGGTCATTAGGACACCGGCAGCTAGATGGTTGTAATGGTGCACAATGAAAACCTGTAGCTTTCTCTAACTAAAAGGCAGACTTCATCCACACGTGGGCTTGTGCACAATTTTTTTGCAATTTTTAGGCATTTTGCCAAGGCGCCCCTGAAGAAACCTCAAGGCACACCAGAGTGCCAGGGCACCCTGGTTGAAAAAGGCTGACATAAGAAAATGTGAAAAAAGTGAAGCGCTTTGAATGCCTTCCGGATGCACTGTGTGCATTGCTTCTGTAAAATCCTTTCTATTGAAACTTGAAAATTATTTTCATCTAAATGTTCTATCCAACCATACAGAAGGGGGAGATGGTTTCTTCTTTATAGGAATAAGCAACTAATGGCGCTTTTCCACTGCATGGAACCGTACCGGCTCGGCACGCTTTTGTGCTTTTCCACTGCTGGTACCGCATGGTATAGGGTCGGAACGGTTCGGTACGGTACGGTATAGGTTTGCTTTTCCACTGCATGGAACCGAACGGTACGGTACGGTACGGTAAGGCTCTGAAAAAACAGTACCTACTCGATTGTGGTTCCAACAGGTACCAAATCCCACAATCCTTTGCATGCAGTCACTACTAGCCACTGATTGGTCAGAGAATCACACCCACCCCGTTGTTATCCCACCCACTTAACTTTAGTACTACTTTAGTGGAAAAGCAAACCTATACCGTACCGTACCGAACCGTTCCGACACTATACCATGCGGTACCGCAGTGGAAAAGCAAACCGGGCCAAGCAGGGCCGAGTAGAGCCGAGCCGGTACTTGCAGTGGAAAAGTGCCATTACACAATAAATTTCAGCCTCGCAACCCATTGAGCGGCTCTGTGCGACAGTAGGAGCCATAATGGCGCTTTTCCACTGCATGGAACCGTACCGGTTCGGCACCCTTTTGTGCTTTTCCACTGCGGTACCGCATGGTATAGGGTCGGAACGGTTCGGTACGGTACGGTATAGGTTTGCTTTTCCACTGCATGGAACCGAACGGTACGGTACGGTACGGCCCTGAAAAAACAGTACCTACTCGATTGTGGTTCCAACAGGTACCAAACTGGTACCATATCCCACAATCCTTTGCATGCAGTCACTACTAGCCACTGATTGGTCAGAGAATCCCACCCACCCCGTTGTTATCCCACCCACTTAACTTTAGTACTGCTTTAGTGGAAAAGCAAACCTATACCGTACCGTACCGAACCGTTCCGACCCTATACCATGCGGTACCGCAGTGGAAAAGCAAACCGGGCCAAGCAGGGCCGAGTAGAGCCGAGCCGGTACTAGCCGGTACTTGCAGTGGAAAAGTATTTTAAGATTGCTACGTATAATACCTCTCCGTTTGCCATTGTATCTGGGCTAACATCTGCCGGATTATTTCCTTCCTTCAGATCTCTTACCAAACATGTGAGCACAATTGTTTTTATTTACATAGCTGCCTAGCAACTCTGAGATTCTGCTCCCCCCCACCAACCCGTGACCATCATTTGTACCGTGTTACTGCTCCTGCCGAGGTCCGTTCTGTTCTCCGCCCACACACGGCAAACTAGCTGGAACTTTGTGGAACTGCTAGCTGATAACGCCTAATGTTTTCAAGGGAAAATGTAATATGTACAGAGCATTTGGAAAGTTTTCACAGCGCTTCACTTTTTCCACATCTTGTTATGTTACAGATGTAGCACCCTCCTGGATAGGTGCTAGTTGGTCCAGGGGTCTTCAAACTATGGCCCTCCAGTTGTTCAGGAACTACAATTCCCATCATGCCTAGCCATGGCTGTGAATGTCAGAGTTTTACAAAGCCTCATGGGATATGTAGTTCCGCAACAGCTGGAGGGCCGTAGTTTGAGGATCCCTGGGAGTTTGCTCCATCGGCTTATCAGGGGAGCCTGATCAGTAATTCTGCCTGTTGCATGTTTCCATGTGTGTTTCACTTGGTCTGAGGGAGTGTCCCCACTGTATCCAATAGGGAAGCATGTTGGACAGTGGAGGAAACCCAGCCAGTGACACACAGGCTTTTATGACTATCCCAGTGGGTTGGCACAACAGTGGTGCATCCTGGGATATGTTATAAAAGCCAAGGGCACATGTGACAGGGTGTCTTTGGGCGGGAACAGTGCTTTAAGTGAGCCGGTATGCACTGGTATTCAGTACCGCCACTTCCAAATATGGCTCTTGAGCATACCGCCACCTCTCCATGCGCATTAGCGTACCAGTACGCTAATTTTGGACATCTGCGCCCTCAATTGCCCCCCCCCAAGAATATTTCCCACTCCAGAGCCAAACCAGTCACCACCAGTGAGTCCCCCTGCTCCGGAGTCCCAGTCCAGGCCAGGGGGGGGGTGCTCTGTGGGGACCCTGATGTGGGGTGGGGGGGGGATTTATAGGCTATAATAGAGTACCGGCACCTCTTTTGGGCCACTTAAAGCACTGGGCGGGAAGCCAGGTCCCAGGAGGAGGGTGACGGCTGTCTCTCCTCCTGTCTGTATGGAAGGTGGTCACTTGCGGTCGGCCTAGTGAGCCAAAAGGGTGGTGCTGAGCCAGGAGGTCCAGGATACTGACAACTGGAGCTGAAGGCAAAGCAGTCCAGGGAAAAACAGTGTCTGTGAATACCGGGAAGCTTGCCAGGGGTCTTCCCAGGAAGGGGACCACTCCAGTGGAGAGTCAGTGGACAGGAGCTAGCACGCACATAAAGTGAGAAAGGGGGTGCCAAGTTAGGACCCTGAAGAGGAACTATTTGTCAGCTGGGGAGCCAGTGCATGTGGCAGGTTGCTCCGATGGCCGCCGGCCCCTCGCAATCTCCCGCTGCTGACAGAGAAGGACGGTTGGCTGATGTAAACACAGCCGTCTGTCAGTCTCACTAAAGTAATCACAGAGGCTATGTGATCCTGCTATGTAGGATCGTATATCTCTGTGATTACTTCACTAGACACGCCCCCTAACAGTTAGAATCACGCCCCTAGGGACACACTTAACCCCTTGATCACCAATTAAGTTAACCCCTTCCCTGCCAGTGTCATTTTTACAGTAACAGTGCGTATTTTTAGCACTGATTACTGTAGCAATGTCTCTGGTACCCCCAAAAGTGTCAAAAATGTCAGTCAGGGGTCCGATCTGACCGTCACAGTCCCACAAAAAAAAAAAAAATCGCAGATCGCCGCCATTACTAGTTAAAAAAAGAAAAAACAATAAAAATTACATAAATCTTTCCCGTAGTTAGTAAACGCGATAACTTTTGCGCAAACCAATCAAAACACTCTTATTGCGATTTTCTTTTACCAAAAATATGTAGCAGAAAACAAATTGGCCTAAAATGTGAAAACATTTTGATTTTTAATTTTTTTTTTGAGAATTTCACATGAAAAAAAAAATGTAGAAAAATATTGTTATTTTTTCAAAATTGTCGTTCTTTTTTTGTTTATAGCGCAAAAATAAAAAATTGCACAGGTGATCAAATAGCACCAAAAAAAAAAAAAAAAAAGGACGTCAATTTCGTTTGGGTACAGCGTCACACGACCACGCAATTGTCCGTTAAAGTCACCCAGCGCCGAATCGCAAAATAGGCCCTGGTCTTTGAGCAGCCAAATCCTCCGGGGCTAAAGTGTTTAATAATATTAAATTATAATATGATTTGTGTTGCAATTATTTACGCTATATTATTTTTTTTCTTTATTTGCTATTTTTTTTTCCCCACGAAAGTGGAGTTACCTTTTAAAATTTTATACATTTTGTACATTTTATACCTTGTGGTTTGTGTTTTACAAAGTCCCTTGGGCGTTCTTCTTTTTTGTATTCATAGTTTTAAGAGATCTTCTCAAGACAATTGATACATTTTTTTTCTTGGTGCCGCATACAGTGTTTCCCTCGATTTTTTTGTATAAATGAGCGGTGATCAGAGGGAATTGCAGCCAAGCTGAAGAGTGACGGTTTTATTTTTAGCACGAAGTGTAAATTTCGTTCGATCTTTGGATCCTGAAGTTGCACCTTGTTGAGCACCAAGGTGACATTGTGTGCTGATCACAGTCACGTCTTTGTGACAACCAACTAGTCCTGAGGGGAGGAAAAAGCCTGAAAACGGGCCACAAGGGCCACCCAGCTGAAAGATATCTGACTGTCATGACTTTACTGACTGCAGCAAAACACGTCTGAATTTTTAAACGAGGACTGACATAAAGTTATTAAAAATCTTCATGGACAAATCAGATTTTTCATTCTCATTTCTTTCTTACAGTCAGGGAATTTAACCACTTAAGCCCCGGAAGATTTTACCCCCTTCCTGACCAGGGGTTTTTTTTGCGATTTTTTACTGCGTGACTTTAACGGACAATTGCGCGGTCGTGCGACGCTGTACCTAAACAAATTTGACGTCCTTTTTTTCCCACAAACAGAGCTTTCTTTTGGTGGTATTTGATCACCTGTGCGATTTTTTGATCATGCGCTATAAACAAAAAAATAGCGTAAATTTTGCAAAAATAACAATATTTTTCACTTTTTTTTATATGAAATTCCCCCCAAAAAAATGTAAAAATCAAAATTTTTTAACATTTTCGGCCAATTTGTTTTATGCTACATATGTTTGGTAAAAAAAAAAATCGCAAAAAGCGTATTTTGATTGGTTTGCGCAAAAGTTATTGCGTTTACTAACAAAGGGAATGATTTTTGTCATTTTTGGTGTTTTTTTTTTTAACGAGTAATGGCGGCGATCTGCGATTTTTTTTGCGGTACTGCGACATTGCGGCGGACAGATCGGACCCTTGACTGACATTTTTGACACTTTTGGGGGTACCAGTGACATTACTACAGTAATCAGTGCTATACATATGCACTGTTACTGTAAAAATGGCACTGGCAGGGAAGGGGTTAACTGTATTGGAGAGGGAGGGGTTAAGTGTGTCCTAGGGGCGTGATTCTTACTGTGATGGGACATGGCTATTGGTGTAAAAACAGAGATCAACGGTTCTACATAGTAGAACCGTCTGATCCCCATTTTTACATAGGGAGAATGACAGGCGGCTTGTTTACATAAGCCGTCCGCCTTTCTCCCGCTCTACCGACGATCGTAGTGTGACCGGCGGACATCGGGTCCGCCGGTCACACGCCCGGACTCCTCGTTCGCGCGCTCGCCCGCTATTGGCTCAAAACCCGGTGACAGGCGAGCGACGTAGACCTACATCACTCTGCCTGGCCGGGGCTGACCGCCGCAGTAAATATACTGTGCGCAGTCGACAACCGGTTAAGGTCTTTTTTCCATGTTTTAATAGATATGCATAACAAAAAGTCATCTTGATATACAGTATTCTAAGTCCCGGTTCGCCTCACAGGTCGCCGTAGGTCGCCTCCCATAGGGAAGCTGCGGACCCGTTCTAATAGGAGCGACACAAGTCGCTCAGAGGCGACCAGGAGGCGACCGCCATAGACTTCAATGTTATGAAGTCCGTGGCGGCCGCTCCGAGGGCGCGGCGCACTGCTCGCACCGCGACCTCCGAAGTAGCGTCGCCCCTATGTGAACGGGGCCTTAAACGTTTTTTTTTATTTATTTT
Source organism: Pelophylax lessonae (assembly GCF_965119305.1). Classification (NCBI taxonomy): domain Eukaryota; kingdom Metazoa; phylum Chordata; class Amphibia; order Anura; family Ranidae; genus Pelophylax; species Pelophylax lessonae. Next base: position 539,748,208 of record NC_138772.1, read on the forward strand.
TTTTTTCGTTTTTGGATAGAGAAAGGAATGTTAACCATTTCTGGACCAGAAGGATTTGCCCCCTTAATGACCAAGCCATTTTTTGCGATTCGGCACTGCGTTACTTTGATGGACAATGGCGCGATCGTTCGACGCTGTACCCAAAAAAAATTGATGTCCTTTTTTCCCCACAAATAGAGATTTCTTTTGGTGGTATTTGATCACCTGTGCAATTTTTATTTTTTGAGCTATAAACAAAAAAATAGCGACAATTCTGAAAAAAGAAAAAAAATATATATATATTTTTCACTTTCTGCTATATAACATTCCAAAAAAAAAATTTAAAAATCAAAAATTTTTAACTTTTTAGGCCAATTTGTATTCTGCTACATATTTTTGGTAAAAAAAAAAAAAATGGCAATAAGCGTATTTTGATTGGTTTGCGCAAAAGTTATTGCGTCTACAAACTACGGGAAAGATTTATGTCATTTTTATTGTTTTTTTTTTTTTACTATTAAAGGCGGCGGTCTGCGATTTATTAGTGGGACTGCGACATTGCGGCGGACAGATTGGACCCCTAACTGACATTTCTGACACTTTTGGGGGGACCAGTGACATTACTACAGTAATCAGTGCTAAAAATATGCACTGTTACTGTACTAATGACACTGGCAGCGAAGGGGTTAACACTGTGATCAAGGGGTTAAATGTGAGCCTAGGGGAGTGATTCTAACTGTGGGGGAGGGCGTGGCTTGTGAAATGATCAAAGAGACCTGTAATCCTATATGGAAGGATCACAGGCGCTCTGTGATCATTCCAGAGAGAAGAGCGGTCAGCTGTGTTCAACAACTGACCGTCCTTCTCTCTCAATCGGAGCCGCCTGACCCGTGCCGAGTAGGGGTGGGCACGCACCGCCGACGGCGCGCGCTCGCCCCCTAGCTGCAGGAGTATGACCGACGAATGCCTATGTCGGTTTGTGCAGGAGCGGCTGCCTGCCACAGTAAAACTGCGGCGGGTGGTCGTTAACTGGTTAATAGATAGATATGCATGAAAAAAAGTCATCTTGTTATACAGTTTTCTTAAATGTTTCTTTTTTTTGTTTTTGGATAGAGAAAGGAATGTTAAAATCCCTGTTCCTGTCCGATATAATGTATCCCTCTGTGTTCTTGGTGGCTTAGCGCCGGTTCACATAGGAGCGATGCTACTTTCAGGGGCGACCTTCGAGATCGCGGTGCGAGCAGCGCGCCGCGACCTTGGAGCGGCCGCCACGGACTTCATAACATTGAAGTCTATGGCGGTCGCCTCCTGGTCGCCCCAAAGAAGCTCCGGACCCTTTTTCTAGGTCGGAGCGACTTGTGTCGCTCCTATTAGAACGGGTCCGCAGCTTCCCTATGGGAGGCGACCTGCGGCGACCTGTGAGGCGACCAGGTCGCCTCACAGGTCGCCCTAGTGTGAACCGTGGCTAATGGGATCTACTTCATATATTTCAATGCAAAACCCTTTTGAGGTCTTTCTTATACTTATACATCCGGAAAATGCCATTTTGCTGTGATTATGTCTCTTACGATCCTTATCTATATCATATTGTATAACATGTTATATACCTTTTTGCAATGTTGTCTATTCTTTTTCTAACCATCTTCTAATAAAATAAGATTAAACAAAAAAAAATAAATAAATCCCTGCCAATTTATTTTTTGCTGTGGGTCCTATTTTGGAGAATTGCCTTCACTTCCAGCAGCACATGGAAGGTCAAACACATGAAAGACAAAACCAGAGAAAATTCCCAGCTCAACTAACCAACCAGTCTACTTACCAACCTTTCCAACAGTATGCATTAAAAACAGGGATTTAGTTAGCACACATTTGCAAATGCACATTTTGAACGCATACTGTTGGACAGGTTCATTTGGTTGGTAAGCCCGGTCCTTGCCCGGTCTTCTGTCAAAACAGCCAAGTGGTCCTGTACCATAGTGTATACGCTGCCAGTGTTCTGTGAAAACACCAACTCATAGAAATCACCAATTATTGCTGCTGGAGAGTCACCGGAAGTGACGTGGTTGGAGATTTTGGCGAGTTGGAGTTTTCGGCACAACACTGGCGCTGGTACGTAGTGAGCTGGGGACATTAGACTAGCTGATGCTGTCCCTGGAGTTGGGAGAGAAAATAAAGAGACCCCCGTAGGCGAGAGAACAGCTGCAGACAGAGGCCTAACTAGAACCTTCAGGGCCCCGGTGCAAGAAACCATGAAGGGCCCCCGGACCGCTGGCCGGGGGCCTTCCCTTCAAGCCTGGGGCTCTTCCCACTGATCCTGGGGCCCTTTACTCTCATTGCGTGGCCCTTTATTACGGTCCTGCAGCGGGACCCTTTCACAATTTCTGCAGTGGGCTCCCTTCCTGCCATCTTGGGGCCTCCCCACAGTGGTGGAATGCCAGGGCCGGGTCGCAAGTGTGACCTTTGTGATCCTGGAAGTTCACCTACTGGTGTCAGTAGTTTTTATTTTTTGATATTTTAATTGTATTATTTTTTATCATTCTATTTTATTTTTTTACAATGTCACTGACTATGACTCTGTCAATTCAGAAAAGGAAGGAGCTGGTAGATTACATATTTACTGACCCCTTCCTGGTTCTCTATTGTGACGCATCCCCTGCAGCAGCCGGCAGGAGAGGGGAGGGAGCACAGTGGGGGGGGGGGGATCAGGGGAGCACACAGGGGCCCAGAGACAGCAGAACACAAGTGAACTGGATAGGAAGAGTGGCAGGGACAGCATACAGAGGAACCAATCTCCTCCATTTTCCTCCTCCAGCTACAGGAGAAAAAGGAGGACAGTGCTTTCTCTACATGCTGCCCCCACCGCCCCTCCTATCCAGGTGTACAGGGGAGCCGCACAGGCCCCCTGGAGCATGGGGCCCGGTTGCAATTGCAACCCCTGCAACCCCTGTGGTTATGCCCTTGACTACAGACATGCACAGTGCTGGATCAAAAGAAGGGCTAAGGTAGGTAAAAGAAGGGGTGATGCCTAAACATTTTTTACCCTAAGTACCTTAAAAAATGTTTAGACTTTAGATCCACTTTAAGCCGCAATCCTGGACAATTTCCATGTAAGACGATCCTATGTAATGTGATTTATTCGGTAGCAAAATTTATAATACTATAGCTCCAATGGGGAGGAGGGTGGTTGGGAATGTGGCAACGTTATGGTAATGTCCATGGCTTTGGAATGCGATGTTTAACAAACTCAAATAGGTGTGATGGACAGGTGTGCACACCTTTTTGTCATACATTGTAGTTTTGGAAATTTCGTAATGGCTGAAAACAACATTGAATGGACCATAATGCTCATGGGAAAACATTTCTTGCAAACTGAACTAAAACCTTTATCAGTAGAAGCTACAAACCAAGCTCAGTGTCTACCGCCTTCCCTACCCACCCTTTCTACAGGATGGAGTTTATTTATTTGTAGGTACCTTCAATCCACAGTGATTTTCCCAACGTTAGCCATAAAACAGTTGGTTACAACAACGTGTGGTTTTACTGATGTTACATGGAATATTAATCAGTGGGAGCCGTGTTCTCAGACATGATTAGAATGCACAGGATATCAACGTTCTGCTCAACATTCTAAAGGATCCGTATACTCAGTCCTGCATTCCGTGGAAACAAAGTAAAACTTCTCGCTCCCTTGGGGGGAAATACAGGAACCAGGGCTGAGAGTGACTTAATCAAAACGCTGCCTTCGTACAATCATCAATACATTGTCATAGCAGCGCCTGGCTCATGGCTTTCATTAATTTATTCAACCATTGTAATAAAGAGCCCATGTCAGCTGGAAACAAGAGCTTATCACACTTGTGAAAGACAAGACCAGAGAAAATTCCCAACTCAACTCACTCACCAACAGTATGCATTAAAAAACAGGGGCTTAGTTAGCACACATTTGGAAACGCATGCGTAAGCTGCAAGGCCCCTTCACGGCACCCTGTATTACCTGCAGTCCTAACCCTTCTAAATTTATGAGAGTCTCCAGTGCTTTAAGTGGGCCGGTATGCACTGGTACTCAGTACCGCCACTTCCAAATATGGCTCTTGAGCATACCGCCACCTCTCCGTGCGCCTTAGCGTACCAGTACGCTCATTTTGGACATCTGCACCCTCAATTCCCCCCCTAAGAATATTTCCCACTCCAGAGCCAGACCAGTCACCACCAGTGAGTCCCCCTGCTCCAGAGTCCCAGCCCAGGTCAGGGGGGGGGGGGTGCTCTGTGGGGACCCTGATGTGGGGTGGGGGGGTGGCGACAAAATTTATAGGCTATAATAGAGTACCGGTACCTCTTTTGGGCCACTTAAAGCACTGAGAGTCTCCACAGTGAGAGCACATGCATTCTAATGGAAAGATAGAGGGCAGGTGGGCCTGGCGGTAGCCCAATCCTCCTTGAAGGCGCAGGGGACACTCTGGACATCCAGCACATAGCACAATGGCAGCAAAGGTGTCCAGTGTGTCCCCTCACCAATAATTACACCAGTAACAAAGAAATGGCCCTACCCCCATCTATAACTGGCCTTCACAGCAAGGAGCACATGGCAGGTCAAACACATGAAAGACAAAACCAGAGAAAATTCCCAGCTCAACTAACCAACCAGTCTGCTTACCAACCAAATTAGCAGTGAGGAGCTGAACCCAGAGGTCCAGGGAAGCTGACTGAGAGGGGAAACACTGGAGGATCTGTAAAAAAATTGTCGCCGCCAACGTGGCTATGTTGTTGGTTACTAGCAGGTGGACCAACAATGTCCACTCATACCGTAGTCTATATGCCGCCTCTGTTCTGTGTGTAGCACTGCCACCACAGGCACTGCTGGATTTTGATTCCACAGGCTCCCCTGGTTACCAGCACACGGTTATAATTAGATAGATTTCCTGGATCCCTCCTTGCTCCTGTTGGCTCTTCACAGAAAAAAACAGTCTAGGGGTGTTGGTTTTTTGTTGTTTATTGGTAATTGGGATAGGAGAAGGGAATAGTGGGATACTCCAACTGAACTATTCACATAGATGAGGACCTCTATCTTAAGAACTTCTTTAGTACTTAGGAACAGCCAGGCTGTTAATCCACACTGCCACAAGTGTAGATAAGGTTAAGTCTTTTGCTCTCTTTACTCTCTGACAAGACGACTTGGTGAACGACATCTTATCTTCAGGACACTCTCACTAGCATCCTATTACCGCTGACACCCATCCACTAACTATCCTAGGAGCAGGGGTGGCCCCCCTCAGGTCAGGCCCCTTGAAACTAGTTTCTGTACTCACTGTACTGTAGAGACAGATCCTCCAGTGTCTCCCCTCTCAGTCAGCTTCCCTGGACCTCTGGGTTCAGCTCCTCACTGCTACTCTTCCGGCCCTCAGGACGACTCCCTGAGGCTGCATGGCACCTCTACAGAGAGGGAGGCAGCCGCTCTGGGACCCCGCTCTCTCCGGGACTCCGCACCCCAACGAGCACATGTGCTCCTGGCTTTTATACAGTATCCCAACATGCACCAAGGTGACTTTACCTCTGCCAATCATCAGGACTGTATCAAAAGCCCATGCACCCATTTGTCAGGTTTCCTTCCACTGTCCAACATGCCTGTCTCATGGACCAGTGTGAAACACTCTCTAGACAGAATGAGTTGAATGAGCAGACCTCACTAACAGATTCTGCTCTCTGGTAGGCAGAGAACAATATAGATTTACCTGCAACTCTTCTGGTAAGCAGACAGGATTCAAAACTATACTCTCTCACTAGCACCTACCTAGGAGGGTGCTACATGTGAAAACACCAACTGCTGGAGAGTCACTAGAAGGGATGTGGATGGAGATTTTGGTGGCTTGAAGTTTTCAGCAGATCACCTGCTCTCCAATACATCGACACTCTTCCATTGTTTTAGCTGTGAACCTTTTGGTTCCAGGTGAGACGTCATCAGCACCCATCGACAATGCACCAGATTTGACATCACACGCGGCCATCCAATGCTTTTGGCAGCCTTGGCAGATGGTACACAAGAGGCTGCCACTGATGGTTGCAGTGGCAGCTTTCTCTCCCCTCACCTGGGCCCAATGTGGCAATTTATCACCCCAATGGATGGCTCGCTATAAACAAAAAAGAGCGACAATTCTAAAAAATAAATAAATAAAAGAAAAAAAAACATTATTTTTTACTTTCTGCTATAAAACACAGTCAATAAAAAAATTTAAAAAATCTTATTTTTTAGATCAAATCGAATCTAATTTTTTTCATCAATTTAGGCCAATATGTATTCTGCCACATATTTTTGGTAACAAAAAAAATCCCAATAAGTGTATATTGATCGGTTTGCGCAAAAGTTTTCGCGTCTACAAACTAGGGGATAGTTGGCAATTCTCCTATGATTATATCCTATCGGATGAAACGCGTCAGCAATCTTATTCTGCCATCTCTTCACTACATGCGTTGCCTTACATAATAACTTTGTAAGTGTATTTCCTTTTTTTAAATAAATTGTGGGAAACAGTTTTACACTATGTTTGCACCGTTTGGTTATTTTCATGTACACATCATCCATTTGGAAGTCCGGGTGTTCCACTGCTGACTATCCTGGTCATCCTGGCATGTACATCGGGCAACTGTATGCTGTTAGAAGGGACGTGCTACCATAATCTGCTCTGAATGACCCATATTCTATATGGAATTCTGGGTCCATTATTTCCGGTGAGCGCACTCATATTACCCTTGCTGGTGTTGGAATTTATCACTATTATCACAACAAAAATTTACAAAAGTCACCTTTTCAATTGGGACTCTTTGGTTATTATATGGACATTTTTTTCAACAAAGACTTCATTTCTCCTGTTATTTCAGTAATAAGGATTGTAGTTTTTTGTTGGTGACACTGTTTTATAAGTTTCATTTGATGTCTGCAATATGGTTATGCATATATAGCCCCTTAGCGCTGCACTTATTCTATTTATGATAGGGGATAGATTTATGGCATTTTTATTTATTTATTTATTTTACTAGTAATGGCGGCGATCAGTGATTTTTAGTGGGACTGCGACATTGGGGCGAACAGATCGGACACCTAACTGACACTTTTGGGGGGACCAGTGACAATTCTACAGTAATCAGTGCTAAAATATGCACTGTTACTGTAATAATGACACTGGCAGGGAAGGGGGTAACACCAGGTGCAATCAAAGGGTTAAGTGTGTCCCTAGGGGGTGCTTTCTAACTGTGTGGGGAATAGACTTACTGGATGAACATAGAGATCTGTGTTCCTAAATAGCAGGAACACAGGATCCCTGTGTTCATCTGTGACAGAACAGCGGTCTGCCTTGTTTACACCATTCTGTCTCTATGGGGAGCGATCGTGGGTGGCCGGCGGACATTGCGTCTGATTGGCTCCCTATCTGGCCAATCAACACATGCACCCCCACTGGCTATTACACAAAACGACGTACAGGTACGTCATTTCGCGTAATAGAGCCAACCTTTGCGGTGGCCGGTCGGCAGGAGGTTAAAGGAGAAGTAGGGCCAAAGTTATATTGACCCTTCTTCGCCTGTAGGTCACAGGAGTGCACTTGGTTCTTCACTCTTGTGACCTGTATTCAGCTGACAGGGGGGTAAACCGCTGGCAGCTGACATCTCTCAGTATTTCTAGGCTCTGGAGAAATCCTAACTTTGATGTTGGAATCCTGCCGGCTGCCTGTCAGGAAATTGCCTCTCAATATGGTGCTAAGAGCCTGAGCCAGCCGCTCCAGTCCCCTCCACAGCCCAGCGCACCAGTGAGTGCTAGAGGGACAGAGCAGAGACCAGAGACTGACAGTCACCAGCTCTATGCTCACTGAAGACTAAGTGATCAGCGGTCTTTGATCGCTCAGTTCTCGATGTAGAGGCGGCAGGGGACAGTTGCAGCATCAGATCAATGCTGCTTCTACCTAGATGAGTATGTAAGCTTGTTTTTTTTCAAACCCACACTTTCTCTTTTAAAGGCCTCCTGTTTTAATCAAGAGAAGAGGAACTTGGTAAAAAAGCAAGGTCAGAGCACATCACAGGACATAGCGCTGTGGTTAACAGAGGCTGGAATAAAGGAAAGACTTGATAAGCTTAACACAAATAAATCACCAGGACCAGATGGCTTACACCTGAGAGTCCACAAAGAACTCAGTCAGGTTAAAGCTAGACCATTGTTCTTAATCTTTGCGAACAACATACTGACAGGAACTGTACCAGCTGGTTGGAGAAAAGCAAATGTGGTACCAATATTCAAAAAAGGGCAGACATATTCCTGGGATCCATGGGCCAGTCAGCCTGACATCAATAGTAGGTAAATTATTGGAGGGGATGATAAAGGGTTATATCCAAGAATTTGCTGATGAAAACACTATCATTAGTAGTAATCAGCATGGGTTTACAAAGGGACGTTCTTGCCAGACCAATCTGTTAACATTCTACGAGGAAGTGAGCTGCAATCTAGATAGGGGGAGGCTCATGAATGTGGTGTATCTGGATTTTGCAAAGACATTCGATACAGTTCCCCATAAACACCCAATCTACAAACTGAGGTCTGCAGGCATCGACCATAAGGTTTGTTCTTGAATAGAAACTGGTTACAGGGGCGCATCCAAAGGGTGGTGATAAATAATGTGTACTCAGACATGTCTGGAGTGGTAAGTGGGGTACCCCAAAGTTCTGTCCTGGGACCAATTCTGTTTAATTTTATTCATAATGATAAAGAGGATGGCATAAATAGCTCAATCTCAGCTTTTGCTGATGACACAAAAATAAGCAGGGCAATAACTTCACATCAGTACATAGAAATCTTACAGAAAGACCTGAACAAAATAATAGAGTGGGCAAACTACATGGCAAATGAGGGTTAATGTAGAGAAATGTAAAGTAATGCACTTGGGGGCAAAAAACATTAACGCAAACTACTCACTAGGGGGGTGGAACCTCTGGGGGAATCAAGGATGGAGAAAGATCTGGAGATCCTAGTAGAAGGGAGACTGAACAATAGCATGCAATGTCAAGCTTCTGCTGCCAAAGCCGGCAGAATATTGGCATGCATAAAAAAGGGGATGTACTTTAGAGATAAAACTATAATCCTGACACTTTACAAAACTCTGGTCCGGCTACATCTGGTGTATTCTGTCCAGTTAGGGTCACCAATCTTCAGAAGGGATGTGCTGGAGCTGGAGAGAGTCCAAAGAAGGGCAACAAAACGAATTGGGGGATTGGAGAACCTTAATTATGAGGAGCGACTACAAGCACTAAATCTATTTTTGCTGGAGAAGAGAGACTTGACACACAATAGGATTGGAGGAGAATTAGAGCAGAAGCGTTTAACCTTAAGCTGCGTAGGAGGTTTTTCACTGTCAGGGCGGTAAGAATGTGGAACTCTCTTCCACAATTGCTGGTGTCAGCGAAGAGACTCTTGGACGTGCATCTCAAAGAACACAACATACAGGGATATGGGAAATGATTATTGTCACTGACACACACATGCCTACTCAGGTTGAACTGGATGGACTATTGTGTTTGTTCAACCTTAACTACTATGTTACTATGTTAGGTACACCAGCAATATCTAAGGATTTTCACAAGTGTTACTCTCTACACTTTCTAATCTTAACTTTTACTTTGTAATTTTTCTATTCTTAATAAACTTTAAAAACCTTCATTATGATCAGAGGTCATTTCTTTCCTTATCACAGAAAAAAATAGATACATCATAAAGCCAAACAGTGGTGGACACGTGACCATCACACCTGTATGAGCTTGTGGGACATCCCATTCTATAACCCCTCTTTGCAGATATAACAGCCTTCTAGGAAGGCTTTCCCCAGGATTGTAGAGCGTGTCTGTGGAAATTTGTGCCCATTCAACCAAAGGAATCATCGTTGCAAAGTTGTCCTCCCATAGGATAGCTGGAACAGCAAAACATATAGCAAAAGTTCAAACAGATAACAAAAGTTCAACTGTTGACCATAGGTGCTACTCTGTGGAGAAATGCTATCGGACCTGGCTGCTCTTGACTCCCCAGCTAGAGGTGTAGGGTGGTCTTAACGGCTGTGAATTGCCTATAAGCTGTCCCCCAGTTATGTTCTAGCAGTGTTTTGCACCTTGCTGCCCCTCCTCTGTCCAAGCTTGGGGTGTGAAAAGAGAAGGTCACTCACTCAGTCCCATATGAGTTAATCCTAAAGTCCAGATGGCTGCATCACCGGCTTTCTGCTTAACAGGCCCAACTCCCGACTGTCAGGGTGCTCCAGGTAAGCCTAGCTAAGGCTGGAAAGGGATGTGAGTCTTCACCTCTCTCTCTCTTTCTCTCATCCTGTCTTCTGCCCAGGGGCAGAGCACCCCAGCACAGGGGTCCCCTCCAGGCAACTGGACTCTGCTCCCATAAGGTCAGGCTCCAGAACATTTATGGTCTGTCTCCCCACCTACTGGGCCCTACCTGCCAAGGGATTGGAGGAGACTCCATAATATTCAGGCTTAATCTCTGTTCTTCCGCCCTCTGGAACATTCGGGAAGCTAGGAAACACATGGTATCACGTACCTGGTGATGGAGGCCAATGGAGAGAGAGGACTTCCCTTGTGGCTAAGTTCCAGACCCCCCTGAGGATGAGAAGAGGAGAGGTCAGGCCCAAAGTAGCACAGGTCGCCTTCTGGACTGTGTGCAGGAGGATCCAGAGTACAACTAGAGTGCTAGAGTAGACAGGTGGCGCCCGTGAGGTGTTTGCAGGACTCGGATAATGCTGAAACTGGAGCGTGGTCAGGTGGATAGCCAAGATCAGGAGCCAGGTGGATATCAGAGCAAACCTGGTCAGGTGGATAGCCAAGATCAGGAGCCAGGTGGATATCAGAGCAAACGTGGTCAGGTGGACAGCCGAGGTCAAACACAGGAAGCAATCAGGAGACAGGTCAAGGACAAGCCAGGTCGGTAACAGGAGACAGGAACTGGAATATCACAAGGATAACACACTGGAGGAGCCGAAGATCAACCAGCAACTAAAATCACTGGCAGTCTTCCTTATATAGGCCCAGGTAAATTGCTGGTAGTGCTGCTGGGTCCTAAAGTGCTTCTACTGCCAAAGTGCTGATAGCGCTGCTGGGTCCTAGAGCCCTTCTGCTGATGTTTGTGCCCTGACACATGGTCCTGAGGAAGCGGGGGTTCCCGCAAAACACATAGACCACTTGTGAAGCTATCCGTGGATCCTTGAAAGTGACAAAGCTCTGAACTTCCTAAAGGAATTTCTTCCTGTTTTGCTCTAAACATATTCTTATGCAAATTATGTTTTTAAAGGATTTGTGTTATTTTTAATGCAAAATAGTAAAAACTGTTTTGTATTGTTTATACATGTTGGTAAGTGGTTCTTATTTGCATATATAAAGTCCCTGTTTTGCTCCAGAAAGATTTTTGTATACACATTTTATATATAAATAATATGAACCAAATTATTATGTAAATACATGGCATATCACCCTTCACACACCTTTAAGTCAATTCACCTACCTGGGAATTCACAGTAGGTATATTAAGTAAAGTGAATGAAAACATTGTGATCATAGACATTGTCTACAGAAAAAAATGCATGTTAAATTTTTCAGGAGACCCAGAGATATAGGCAGCTGAAGCTATGTACAAATTTCAACTTTTTGTAAATTATGCCTGATCCCCGCCACCCCCCCCCCCCCCCCCTCTCCTATGTCTCTGCCCCTCTCGAACAAGTAGACAAAAGGGTCAATAGAGAGATGTGGAAGATGGAGGGGTAAAGCTCAAGCTCAATCTTAGCCTCAAGCACAACATCTGTACAATGTTAAAAAATATAAAAAATCTAATTGTATCTGCGCTAGGGTTAAAAAAAAAAAAGGTTTAAAAAGACAAGCAGCCACTTAATAAGCTATGATACCAGCTGTAAACAATATAGAATCAAAAAAGCAGCCCTAAAGCAATCTGACAACCATAGACCATGCAACCATGGATATTTTATATCTGAATGATTGGAAATCAATAGTGCAATGAATAAAAAGTAATAAAAATGTGTGAACCATCAACAACATATATGAATAATAAAGATATTCCATAAAATCCCTGTGTGCATTGTGAAGTAAAAAGTCCTTTCAAAGAATTCTAAGTGTCCATAAAGTGCAAAAAAAAATAAGTAAAGTTGGCTAACAAACTCTGCCACCAGACACCCACAGTAATAATGCGCCTCCTACCAGATGGCATGGACCACAAATTATAATGGTCATATAGGCATTTTTTAACCCAGCATTTGTGACAGGTGATGGCAGCATGGTGGCAGCTCCAAATCAATTAGGGGAAAAAAAGCAAAGAAAAAGTATAGTGAAGCCTATATGGATGTGAATCCTTTTTATTGTATTGTTAAAAAGTACATTAAAATGCTTGGCAGCAAGCAAATGTGTGTATAATTCCAGCGGACTGTCGGCTTGTATACAGGAAAAGCAGTGGATTCCGCCTGCTCATGTGTGATGTCGTCAGAAAAGGCTAATCGCAATGCGTTTCGTCGTCTAAGACGTCTTCCTAAGGCAAGCCAAACTTCAGACATCACGCATCTTCAGATTAAGTAGTACACAGTCAGGATGATGCAGGCACTTGGATTGGAAAAGCTACAATGTGATTAGTATTTTTGCCCAACAATACTAGGGTCATTGGTTCGAATCCCAGCCACAACACTACCTATTGGAGTTTGAATGTTCTCATTGTGTTGCATGGGTTTTCTCCAGATACTTGGTTTCCTCCCACACATGCTGGTAGGATAATTGGCCCTAGTATGTGTATGTATGCATGTGTGGTAGAGATTTTAGATTGGAAGCTCTTTGAGGGCAGGGGTTGATGTGAATTCACAAAATAATATTGTCATGGACATGCAATAGTGTCTGGTAGCTTACCTTCTCCTCCATGTCTCCATTAGAGGCCTGACTCTCTTTCTGGCTGCCATTTATCGTCTCTCCTCCCTGTATGGCTCCACCCCAGGCCATTCCAGGAAGTCTATATTAACTAGTGCACTGCAGGTCTGCTTTGCTGTTCAACTTTGTTAGCTTGTGTTCCTGTCTGCCATGTGCTACATCTACCTTGCTATGTACCGATTTTGGCTCGTCTCTGACTACTCCTGTTTGCCTGTGACCCTGACCTTGGCTGACCCATCACTATCCCTTGTGTCCTGTGTGGCTGCTTCCCCTCTCTTCCTACGAAGAGTGACCTGGGGGACCCCAGGGGCTGCGACCTTGGTTCAGCTGCAGCGAAGGCCATCCTCACCATTAGAGGCTCTGGTGAACACCTGCTGGGCCTTAGACTCTGCACCCTGGGGAATCTTTGGCTCACGTTTCCTGTCCATCGGCAGCAGTCAGCTATTGGGTTCACTACCTTGTGGTGCACCCCTGTCCCCAACAGGGTACAGTTGTCACCTGGCCACAGGTGACCTGACAAATATATAAAGAGTTGCATAAATTGTCAGTGCTGCATAAATGAAAAATAGGAGATTTGCATACGTAGCTCTGGATAATGAAAAATTTGATACTGCAGTTTTTCTAAAGCTAAGCGATACGCCTGTTTTCCAATCACCTGCTCAGCGTGTATACTGTATGTACTGTATGTTGTGCCTTCCCCCAAGAGTCACATATAATCACTATCATAAGTGCCGTAATACAGTAGTGAAATCAAATAATACAGAACCACATATTATCCTTTCATAGTTTCCATTCCATCTTCGGCCTTAATAAATGTGCATTTGCCATTTTCAAGGCTGAAACATTGACAAACCTTTTCCATAGCGAGAGCATCGCAATGAAAACATGAACTTATATTGCAGCTCCCCCCAGAACCACAGGAGAAGCAGTCTTGCCGAAATGTATAAATTGCCAGCTCTGAATTCCCTTACCTAATCTTTTGTCATTTTCAGTTTTTTTTTCTTTTATGACACACAAGCACTAAGCATTTTCAATCCTCGCTAAGGCCTCGGGCTCTGTCTATCAATTTTTAATCACAATAAGTACTAACAAGGTTTGGAAGCCGGGATGCTTACTCATTCAAACAAATGGTGAAGACTTTGGAAAGTTTATCATTAATTTCCATTACAATAATGTCATCTTTAGATTTATGTAGCACCCCCCTAGTTAGGTGCTAGGTAAAAGCATTTTAGGCTCCTTCTGCTTATCAGGGGAGCCTGATCTATTAGGTTGCCTGTTGCATGATCCCAGGTGTGATTTACTAGGTCTGAGGGAGTGTCCCCACTGTATCCAATAAGGGAGATTGTTGGACAGTGGAGGAAACCCGGCCAGTAACACATTGGCTTTTGTGGGAGTCCAAGTGGGAGGGCACTCTTGCAGTGCATCCTGGGATTGCTCATAAATGCTGAGGGGATATGTGACAGGGCGTCTTTGGCGGGAAGCAGAGTCCCAGGAGGAGACTGACGGCTGTCTCTCCTGTTTTATGAGGAAAGTGGTCTTAGGCAGTCGGCCCAGTGAACCAGGTGTGGAGCTGAGCTGCAAAGGATCCAGTAAAGCTTACAGTGGAGCTACTGGCAGAGTCTTCTGGGAAAAACAGTGTCCGTGAGTACCAGAACCTTGCCAAAGGGTCTGCCCAGGAAGGGGACCACTAAAATGAAGTCAGAGGATAAAGGGTCAGCTCACGCAGTGTGTTACAGTAAAGGGGGTGTCATGTAGAACCCTGAAACATAGGGACAAAGGGGGTGTCAAGAAGGACCCTGAAGAGTGATTCATAGTACAGTACAGTTTGCTTTATTCTACCTCACTATAGTGGCAAGGTGAAGCAGCGGCCTTGCCGCATTCAGCTATACTCAGAAGTCCCAGATATTGTACATAGTTTGTTCAGTTGGAGTATCCCACTCATCCCTTTTCCTATTCAAGTTCTCAAATAAAACAACAAAAACCCAAACCCCTGGACTGTTTTCTGACTGAGCCAAGCACTTAGAATATGCTATATTGTCGACAGAAAATAGGGGGCGGAGCCAGCTAGCGAGGCAGATGGCAGCGTGAGCTAACAGCTCCTTGCTAAGCAGATCATTCGGAGCAATTACAACGGAGAGGGTCACTCCAAAACAGCTCATCTACACACCTGTCAACCCCAGGCACCACCGGAGCATGCCGCCCAAACGAAAAGATCGATGCAAGCCTGGTAAGATGATCGACTTCTTTTCCCCCAACGCTAGGCCGCGCAGCCAAGATGGCGCCGGCCCGCTACACTCCTCTCACAGACAATCTTATCTGCCACACCAGGCTGATCCGCACCAGCCGAGACATTCCCCGGGCACCCAAGCGGACCCCACAGGCTTCTCCCTACAGTCCGCTGCGGACTCGCAGCCTTCCAGCCCTGCCAAGTCCAAACAAAAGACTTTCCATGACAGGCCGCCCTCTAACCCCGGCATCACAGTAGATGACACCCTGGAGTTTCAGGACTCCATTGCAGCCATTCCTGCGGGGGACCATCCCGTGATGGCATCCATGTTTAAGGAGATGATGCTGTCTCTAAGGTCTGCAATTCACTCTGATATGCTGCAACTAGTGTCACAATGTAACACAGCGGTCGCTGCTGTTACTGATCGAGTCTCCACCATTGAGAACAAAATGGGCGAATTTGCAGACACTTTCAATAGCATGGTGGACGCTCATAATGACCATGACGATGAGCTGGAGTGGCTGAAATCAAAAGTGGCGGACCTTGAGGATCGCTCCAGGAGAAATAATGTGAAAATCAGGGGGATCCCTGAAACTGTTAAACCTCCTGACCTGGCAGCGTTCCTCACCACCCAAATGCAGGAAATACTTCCTGATGCAGCTTTGGGGGATCTGGCCATTGATAGGATCCACAGACTTCCGAAGCCTAAACATATCCCCGCTACATATCCAAGGGACGCCATTGCAAGAATTCACTTTTACACTGTGAAAGAACAACTGATGGCGAAAGTGAGAAAAGCTGTGGATCTCCCAGCTAGTATGTAAGGCCTGTCCTTCTATGCGGATTTATCTGCCCACACTATGAACCGCAGGAGAAACCTTGTGACCATTACTAAACCTCTCAGGAACCACCACATCCAATATCGCTGGAATTATCCTGCCACCCTAATTGTCACAAGAGGAGACAAGGAATCAAGATCTCTGCCCTTGAACGTGGTATTGAGCTCTTGCGCCAGTGGGGGATTTTGGATGCTGACACCCCCCCCTGGGGATCATTCTCCTGACCGGGTTCCGACAACTTCTTCACCAAGATTAGATGCCGGGCTGACAGGGCCCTTCAAGCTATATATCAGATGACCCTCTGATGATCTGACTGCTTGATCTACATACTCCGAATGTTCTGTTCGGCTACGAATGGTACTTTTTTTTTTTTTCTTTACCAGTTTCCCCGTATCAGCAGTTACATAACTGCTCAGATTTCCACCTGGTTATCACCTATTTTTAAAAAAAAAAAGTTAGGCGCAGTTAGAGTTCCTGCGCCCGGTGCCATATCCATATTGTTTTGCTTAGTGTACTTGGCATCTGCAGCGGTACCTACTTGATTGTCACGACTGTCATTTGTAAACTGTTTTTTTTTTCTCTCCTTTGTTTTCTAGTTTTTTCTTTTTCCACGTTACCTGTGACATATAGCAACGAGTGCTTTATCAGTCGTTACCTTTCCAGTACCAACCGATTGCTTCTCATCGCACACGGATCCCTCCAGTCGGCCAATACCTTGCACTATCCCGGATTCTGCGATCTAGGGTAAGGTCTTGTGTATCTTTCTTTCTAATCTCCCTCGGAGGTGACATAGACCCTGCACTTAGGTTCCTGACAGCGACCCCCATTATACCTCTTCGCCATGGCCTTCAAACTAACCTCTCTGAATGTACATGGATTGAATAGCCCTGGTAAACGTCATATGTTATGGAGGGAAATTAAATCCCAAGGATGTGGTGTTATGCTCATCCAAGAGACCCACTTCTGTGCTACAGCTCCTCCCAGACTTACCAACAAACAGTTTCCTCATGCCTACTTTGCTAATGGCCCCAAGAAAAAGGGGGGAGTAGCAATTCTCATAAAGGACTCTGTGGCCTATAAGTACCTCTCCCATCTTTCGGATCCAGACAGCCGTTTTATCTTTCTGCACTGTGAAATCAATAATATTGCATACTCCATCCTTAATGTGTATGCCCCAAATGTGAAACAGATCACATATTTGCGAAAACTTTGGAAGCATCTTAAATCGGATATAAGGGGCCACGTGATCTTTGGGGGGGACGTGAACATGGTCGCAAACCTGCGCCAGGACGTTTCTGGGAGTGCCCGAAGAAGCCCCCGCAGGTCAGATCTTGCGGGCTTCCTGTCGTCCTCGGGTTTGCAGGATGTCTGGCGTTGTTACCATTCTACAGAGAAAGACTATTCTTTTTTTTCGAAGGTGCACTGCTCTTACTCACGCATAGACATGTTCTTCACGGACAAATTCTTACTGCAAAAAATTGTGAATTCTTCTATAGGCCAAATTACGTGGTCAGACCACGCTCCTGTTTCCATAACTGTCGGCCCTCGGGCTTTTACCACAAGGGCCAATAGATGGAAAAATTATATTAATATTTTTTGTGACCCGAGGACTTCCTCTGAGGTCCCTGCGGCCCTAGAGGAATTCTTCAAGTTTAATGACAGCGGGGATACGTGTCCTTACAGTATCTGGAATGCCCAAAAGGCATTTATGCGGGGCATTCTAATGTCTAAGAGTGCCACTATACGGAAGCAGAGGAGGCAGCGTATGGAAGATCTATTGGGCCTGATCCAAAACCTAGAACAGACTAATAAAAGTAACCCACTCCCAGACGTTAGTAACCAGTTGTCGCAGGCTCAAAATGACTTACGTTCCCTTTTGATTGGACAACATCAGGCCAGTGTTCGTAGGCTCAAGGCCAATTTTTATGCACATGGCAACAAAGCCGGTAAGTTATTGGCTACCCAAGTGAAGGACATTCATGCCCGTCATCGTATCTCTAAATTGACACATCATTCTACCAGACTGACCTTAACGAATCCTAAAGACATTGCCGATGCCTTCAGCCACTACTATGGCTCGCTTTATAACTTGAAGGATGACCAGTCCACGTTCCAGCCATCTCCTGAGATCATTGACAGTTTCTTGGATTCGGTCTCCCTTCCCACATTACAACCGGCAGAAGTGTCGGAATTGAATCTCCCAATCACCGACTCTGAAATTACTAAGGCAATCCAATCCTTGCCCCTAAACAAGGCCCCGGGCCCTGACGGGTTCTCTTCGGAGTATTACAAACAATACCTACACCTTCTAACCCCCAGATTACAGGGGGTGTTCCACAAGGCTGCCTTCTCCGCTTCCTTTCCTCCAGAGATGTTGGAGGCTACAGTCGTTTCATTGCCCAAGCCGGGGAAACCCCCAGATTGTGCGAAGAACTTCAGGCCCATATCTTTGCTCAATGTGGATCTGAAAGTCTACGCGAAAATACTGGCTACTCGCATTTCTAAATTTTTACCTAACCTAATTCGGCAAGATCAGGTAGGGTTCGTCACGGGCCGCCAAGCAACTGATGCCACAAGGAGGATGCTGAATCTCATCCACCATGCCGAGTCCACTCATACCCCTACAGTGTTCCTGTCCCTTGATGCCGAAAAGGCCTTTGACAGGATACACTGGGGATATCTGCGAAAAGTCCTGCAACGCTTCGGCATGGTGGGTGAGATACTGGATGCTGTGTTGGCCTTATACACGGCTCCTTCGGCATATGTTTATACAGAGGGTCTGTTTTCTACGAAATTTTCCATAACAAACGGTACCCGTCAGGGGTGCCCACTCTCACCTTTGGTGTTTGTTCTCTTGATGGAACCCTTTGCGGAGCGGATCAGAACCCATCCGGGTATTCGGGGCATAGACATTAAAGGTTCCTCTAACAAGATATCGTTGTTTGCGGACGATGTTATCTTGTCCCTGACATCTCCCTTATCCTCATTACCAGCGGCCCAGGAAGTTCTCAGGGAATTTAGTTCTGTCTCCTACTACAAGGTTAACGAGACCAAATCGAACATGTTGGGTATTACAATGTCGGCCGACCTCACACAGACTATTCAGAGTATGGTTCCATTTCATTGGGGAAGGGGACATATTGACTATCTAGGTATCAGGCTCACTAACAGGATTGGAGATCTTTTCAAAGCCAATTTCACTCCATTTCTTGACACCCTAACGCACGAACTGACTAGACTTGGCAAATACTATCTTTCATGGTCGGGAAGGAATGCAGCATTCAAAATGCTGACGTTTCCAAAACTGTTATACTTGTTTAGGGCTCTCCCCATTAAGATCCCCTTATCGTTTTACCGCACGGTCCAATCTTTGGTATCCAAATTCATATGGGATGGAAAAAAGCCCCAATGCGCCCATAAATATTTGGTCCAACACCCCAGTGTAGGGGGTATGGGGATTCCGGATGTACGGGATTACCATATGGCTGCTATTCTCACCCAATCCCTCTATTGGTTGCACCCTACTCAGGCACCTAGTTGGAGACGGATTGAGCAGTCGGAGGTGATACAGGGCTCTCTTGCTGATCTCATACTCAGTATCCCCTTTTCTAAACGCAGTTTCCAAGCGGAACATCCCACCATCTCAGCTACAGTACAGGCGTGGCAATATTTTTACACACATAGCACTGCGCAAGCCGGGAGGGTGGATGTCCCTGTGCCTCTGACTGCTCTCTCCTTCCTCTCCCCAAACTTGAATGTGGCGCATTGGTCCTCTTTTGGGCTTAGAGTAGTTCAAGACATTGCACAAGGCCCCCAGGGTTTCTCCTTCTCCGCATGGTGCGACAAATTTCCGACCTTTGCCAAAGAATACCTTACATTTCTCAGAGTATCCTATCTGACCTCATCCATGCCATCGACACACATTCCTTTCCCGGAACAGATTTATGCTCTCTGTTTTGGAGACAATACACGGTCGAAAGGTATAGGCAAATTCTACACCTCCCTACATGACAAGAAAACCTTTCAGAAAAACACCTATCACATGAAGTGGGAGGGCGAAGTTGGACAGGTTTTCACGGAGGAGCAATGGTTGAGAGCCTATAAGCATACACTCACCCATACCAAATGCTCCAATTTCAGGGAGGGATTGTTGAAGATTCATCTTAGGTGGTATAAGACACCTTATACTATTGCCAAATTCTACCCGGACACCTCTAATTTGTGCTGGAGACAGTGCGGTCAGGTTGGCACCCTACTTCATGTATTGTGGACATGTGTATCCCTGAGAAGCTTCTGGGCCTCTATTTCCAAATTGATAGCAGAAGTCACCGGGATACTTAACAAAGTATCAGTGGAGCAGGCGATTCTGGGTATAAACATTGACAGATATCCTCCCCAATATAGGACGGTGGTCCAGAATATCTTGTTTGCTGCTAGGTTATCCATAGCTCGTAAGTGGAAATGTGCCGACCCCCCAACTAAGAGGGAGGTCGCCCAAATAGTGGGGGATTCGTGTGTGTATGAGAAGACTTTGGCCTTGCAGGCCTTTAAAACACAACACTTTCACTTCAGGTGGTCCACTTGGACTACATATGTAGGGAATCATGGTCCCCAATGACTTCCAATTAATGCTTGATAGTATTGTTGTGCTTGCTGGGGTCCCGGGGGGATGGAGAGGGAGTGGCGTTCGAAGGGGGGACGCAGTATGTTCCCTTATGGGGCGTCCTTTCCCAGTGGCGTAGACCACTCTGGAGGTTGCAAATGACAGATGTATGTCCCCTCTCCTCCTTCCCTGGACACAAATGTATTCACGGTCTAAATATGCTGTTGATCTGGCTGTGAAAGTTTATCTTACATTGTGGGTCGTCACAATAGCTTTGATAATAACGTTGACTATATGCATTTATCTTTGTACTTCACTGTACGTCAGTTGCATTGCAATTATGGTTTTCATATGTTTATGTATATTGTTAATTTTCTTTGAAAAACTCAATAAAAAGATTTAAAAAAAAAAAAAAAAAAAGAATATGCTATATTGTCAAGTTGTTGCTATGGGTAACCCAGGGGAATTCGTAACCAGCAGCTCCTACGGGAGTAGTGCTACATTTGGAATTATTTAAAAGGTCAACTAACCCAAAAGGGGCATTTTAGTCATAGCTGGAACCTGGAGGGGGGGGGGGGGGGGGGGGCGTTGAATCAGCTGACTTCTTTGGCTTGGATGCTCCAGCAGTAAGATCTCCCTGCCATGATTCTTGCTTTTGTCCACCTGGGAGTTTTGGTAACTCCTTTGCTACCTTTGGGTGTTCCAACTCCTCCTGTTTCATTACTATCATAAATAAAGTAAAAAAAATAAGGGATGGTGGGAACCCATCATAATGGACATAGCAGTAAGCGGGTACACCTGGCTGGGGAACTAAGAGCCAAAATAAATTTTTCCACTGCAGTGCATTGAGGGATCATATGCGTTGCCTCAGCACACAGTAATGCACATACAGTATATGCGTTTGCACGTTGTAGTGCCATTTATTTTTAATGGCACCCCAATGAACTATGATAGCTCCAACCCATATGCATTCCCGTGCATCTTAACAAATGGTAAAGGTAATGCATCTACTACCATGCATTGTGGTGTGCTGCATTGCCAAATGTAATACATGTCCACTTTCTCCTAAGCTTTGTTGAATTGACAGCCATTACATTGAGTCGTGTTAATGCAACGCATGCTAATGTGTGCAAAAAATGCACCCTTACGCTTAAATGATTAGTTGCCTAAGCCACCTAGAAATGGTGGGATGAGAAGAAGGCTGTCGCCTACAGGGATGAGTGGTAAACTCGAACAGCTCTTACCATATTCAAACATGGGGCAATACCTTATTGGAATGAGACAGAAGAACAATGTCCTGATTAAGGTGAAAGGAAGAGACCACATGGGAAGAAAGAGGCCCCAGCCCTCAAGACAACCTTGTCCTTGTGAACAGGAGAGAAGATATCCATTCTTCTAGGACTCTAGCAAATCGACAGGAACATTATGGGAGTGAAAGGAGCTGGTCTTGCTGACTAACAGCTTTGTTTGCAAATGCTCAAACCCCCTTAGGCGGTATTGTGATAGACCCAACTGGGATAGGGGCTTTTGAAGGTGACTGCAAGCTATCCTCTTGCCTACTGACTATGGGCCCTGGCATTTGAGGGGGCTCTATTCTTTGGGAAGTGTGTGCCTGGGGGACCTTTGGAGTAGTTTTACTTCAGATTTAAGTCTATACCTCCCCGAAACACACAGACTCTGAGAACTGGAGGACCCGGATACAGATTTAGTGTTTTGTTTGGGTATAGAATCAATAGCCCAAACCAGCATTGACTGCTTCAACCCCCTCCTAGACTCAAAGACTCAAAGCAGAAGATTAAAATCGACTTAAAACAACCTGATGCTGATGTCTCCTGCTGTTATGAATGATCTGTTTTTTAAGGTGTTTTGTGTTTAATAATGTGTACCTGTGTTTGTCTATCTTATCTAGGTCTGAAGTGTACCATTATGTAACTTTCCCATCCTGTGCCTCCTAGGTGTGAATTTCCATTGTTAATTGAGTAACCTATTGTTTCTGTCTGTTTGCTAATCCTCCTAGAGATTCCCACAAGATGTGATTAGTTTTGTGTCAACTTTTCCTCAATACCTAACCATTGTGGGGTGTTTACCCCAATGTGTAATATTTGTTTTTATTGTTCATGTGGTGACTGCCCCTATTTTTGAAGTGTATAAAAACCTATATTTCTGTCCAATAAAGTGATTCTTTTGGTTTTACCTCAACATTTTGTCTGTGTCGGATGCTTGGGGTAAAGGGCTGGTATTAGCTATTCGTCCGCTGGAAGGGTTTGGAGGAGAGGAGGCATCAATTGGCGGAGGCATCCAGTCGGGATGCCAGGCAGTCCATCACAGGTATAACCCATATGTTTCAGATTAACTTCTAACTGTATCCCTTAATGAATGATCAAGAAGGCATTTTGGCTTTAGCTACACCTCAAAGTGAATAAACAAACCCCCTCCCCCAGCTCTCTAGTATAACACATTTGTCTCACAGTCTGTATTCGCTGTCTCTCTAGGTGGCAGATTTGGCACCTGGCCTTGGCGCTCCCCTGTAAACAGCTTTCCTAATTGCTCTATAAATACTTTTGTTCTTTCCTCTGCTGAGGGTTTCGTCAATCGCTGTTTTGCTGCATTAAGTTTGCAAAGAGGTAGCAGAGAATTTCGGAGAGGAAAGGTGGTGTATCACTGTCACATTTTCTGCAGTAAAGGTAAAAGCACTCCACACTTTTTAATAAATAAAGACCCTGAATAGACAGTAGGAGCAAGCATATTATTTTTATTATTTACTAAGTAAATAAATAGCTATATTTCTAACAGGCAGCCATAGAGTATAAATAACTAGCACTAACTGGGTGTCGGAAAGAGGGCTGAATATTAATACAGGACGGTCCAAAGGGTCTATAGCCACGATAGCTCACTAAGGGTCTATAGCCACGATAGCTCACTAAGGGTCTATAGCCACGATAGCTCACTAAGGGTCTATAGCTACGATAGCTCACTAAGGGTCTATAGCCACTGTAGCTCACTAAGGACTAAGATGTCAGAAATAAGATTATTAAAAATGGCAGGTGGTCACTAGGACAGTAAGTGAGGTTAAATCTCTCAGCAGGGACACAAGCAGCAGTAAAACCATAGTGCGGATTTAACTCTACTGTGAAAAAGACTTTGCCTAGGGTTCCATTTTTCAGTGCACCTGTCAAGAGATCTGCCATTGTTGCCTGGCTGTTGACCTGAAACTAGTATGAAGATTGGAAAGTCAGAATGACTCAGAAGACATTATCTTCATACTTGTTCTGTCAGGTCTCTGACCTGTTCCACTCCTCTAGTACACTGCCTGCACGTTCCTGCACTCCTCATCTTTAGTACCAACCCTGCATGTCCCTTCTTCTCCACCTCCAGTGGCAAACTTGCATTTCTTACCTGCCTCAAACCTCAACTGTGCATTCTCCTTTTCTCTCTCCTACATGTGATTGGGTGCAGGGGGATATGACAGCAGAAAAGACACAGAGTCAGGTTGCAGATGAGTTCAGAATTTTATTGAAGAAAATGGCAAGTACAAACAACCTCAGCAGGAGAGGGACACTTGGGTAACACTTACAGTTCAGCACATGGCAGAGAGGCAGTGGGTCAAGATGCACCAAAGCGTCTGCCTGCAAAGGGTGGAATGCGGCCTGGCTAGTCCAGTCCCAAAAGGGAGGCTATAGTACAAGCTTGCAGGTCCCTAGTCTGTCCCTACTCATCCGGAACCTATTCCTGCCGCTACCACTTGATATCACTTGATCCTGACAGGTGGGTGCTCTTTCCCTATGCTGACTACATCGCAAAATGTGCACCAAAACCTGAGGGCAGGGAGTTATAAAGACTCTGCTGACCCAAAGATGGCTGCCAAGGGTCACCTGGATGCAGCATAGCCAACAAAAAGCTGCTTCCAGGAACCAGGAAACCATAGGGAAACCTAACCACTCTGGTCGGGCGCCATCTACAGTGGAGGAAGCAGACTGCCCCTGTCTACAAGCACCCACTGTACGCAGACCCTGACTGCCACCTTTAGAATGTCCACAGTACTTAAATGTCTCTTGTAGAATGTCCACAAGCATGGGCGTCCGCAGGTAGGGGCAAGCGGGGGGGGGGGGGGGTAAATGCCCCCCCCCAGAATCTCTACTCCCCCTTTCAAGTGGTTGTTAAGCCATATATACCATCCTGTCTGGTCTGTTTATTAATCCTGTGTGCCTCTGTGTATGTGTTTTAGAAAAATAAGCCGTTCTTTACAAGTTTTCAGAGGGCTGAGCACCACTCACTTGACCTGTCAGCTCTCTCCTCTCCCCGTCTGACAGCTGCCTGCAGTGGGCGGGGTCGAGGATTCCTCAATGATGTCAGTTGGGAGGGGAGGGGGAGAGGAGGGGAGAGGCAGCGGGTCACGTGAGCGATGAGTGGCGCTCTGAAAACTTGTAAAGAATGGCTTATTTTTATAAAACACAGACACAGGGGCACACAGGAGTATTAAACAGATTGTAGACAGGATATGAAACTTTAAATGAAACTACAGCAGCAGGAGGGGGAGGGGGTGGGCACTGACACAGGAGCAGACAGGCAGGGAGAGAGGGGGGGGAGAGGGCAGAGGAGGAAAGGAGGGCTGCGGATGATGGAGGCACGTAAACTGACCACAGTGTCAGGGCTCAGCAGCCATGGTATAGTGTGGTCAGTTTACAGAGGGGGGAGGACATAGCCAGGCAGGATAAGCCAGGTATTTCAGGTGATAGAAGGGGTCGAATTGCACAGCAAATCACTGTGCTGTATAAAATGCTTTAAGGGAACAGGATACATTTTTTTTTTTTTTTAGGTTAACAAATGCTTTAAAAATATATGCTGCTGTTTGCTCTTTAAAAATAAATACTCAAAATAAGTATAATGACTAAGCCCCTCCCCTTTTTGTTGAAAACGGGCGGGGCATGGGTAACCATAAAATGATGCCTAACCCCCCTGAAAAAAATTCTGCGGATGCTCATGTCCACAAGCCCTGACTGTCTTCTGTAGAATGTCTGCAGTCTCTGATTGTCTCCCGTATAATGTCCCTAGTCTCTTACTGTCTCCTGTAGAGTGTCTGCAGTTTCTGACTGTCTCCTGTAGAATGTTAGCAGTCTCTGGCTGTCTCCCGTAAAATGTCCACAGTCCCTGACTGTCCCCTGCGCAATGTCTATAGTCTCTGTCTCCTGTAGAATGTCTCTGGTGGTCTCCTGTCGATGACCACAGTCCCTGACTGTCCCCTGCACCATGTCTATAGTCTCTGTCTCCTGTAGAATGTCTCTGGTGGTCTCCTTTCGAATGACCACAGTCCTTGACTGTCCCCTGCACCATGTCTATAGTCTCTGTCTCCTGTACAATGTCTCTGGTGGTCTCCCGTCGAATGACCACAGACCCTGACTGTCCCCTGCGCCAGAGGCGTAACTAGATTTCTCAGGGCCCCGGTGCAAGAAATCATGAAGGGCCCCCCCCCCCCCCCCCCCCGAAAAAGCATATTTTTGACACTTTTTTTTTCCAATGTACAGCAATGTAAAACATTTGTTTCTGGTTTCAACGGCGGCAATGGTGGTGGGGGTGGTATCAGTGGCAGCAAGGGTGGTGAGGGGGGGTGGTGTCAGTGGCAGCAATGGTGGTGAGGGGGTGTGGGATCAGTGGCGGCAATGGTGGTGAGGGGGTGTGGGATCAGTGGCGGCAATGGTGGTGAGGGGGTGTGGGATCAGTGGCGGTGGCGGTGGTGGGGAGGGGGGAATGGGAACAGTAATAGTGCTGGTGGACTAAAGAAACACCTCCAAATTCACCCTTAAAAGGAAAACAATTGCAGAGTGACCCTATGCACTCAGGAGTATATGACACATATAATACAATGCTGCTACTTATATAGAAGTAATTATAGGTAATGAAAACATGTATAAATGGTGTAATAAGAATTAGATCACACAATACAAAATATAAAAATTTCAGTAGAGCAGGAATGGTGGTACCTCCTAGCCACCTGAAGGGCCCTTTCACACGGGCGTTCCGTATGTCCGCAAATCATACTATTTTTTTGCGGATGATTTACGGACATAATGTAAGTCAATGGGACTGCGGATGTCAGCGGAATACCATCCGCTGACATCCGATTTTCTTCCTTTCAGTTCTGTTCCGTTGTTTGGAATGGAACAGAACCCTATTTTTCCTCCGTTCAAAAAACGGAAAGGAAGCAAAATCGGATGTCAGCGGTGTCATCAGCTGACATCCGCAATGCCCATAGACATACATTATGTCCGTTTATCATCCGCAAACAGATGGGATGATATGCGGACATACGGACCGGATGACACAAATGTCATCCGCTCCGTGGAAAAAAAAAAAGCACCGGAGCGGATCGCAATGCGGTCCGCTCCGTGTGAAAGAGCCCTTACGTGTTTTAAAGTAAATTGAGAAAACCGACTATAATATAATAACTGATTTACTGCACACTTCAGCTTAAAATCATTTCATTTAAAAGTCCCTAAAAGTCCATAAACTCAAATGGGCAATAACTTGAAGCACACACACGTACATATATCCACACACATATAAACACACACACACACACATACATACATGCACGCACATACATACATACACATACAGTACACACACACACACATACATACACATAGATAGGTACACACACATACAGTACACACATACACACACATACAGTACACACACATACATACACATAGATAGGTACACACACATACAGTACACACATACACACACATACAGTACACACACATACAGTACACACATACAATACACACATACACACACATACAGTACACACACATACAGTACACACACACACATGCAGTACACACACACACATACAGTATACACACATACAGTACACACACATACACACATACAGTACACACACATACATACATACACACATACAGTACACACACATGCAGTACATACACACACAGTATACACACATACAGTACACACAAATACACATACATACATACATACATACATACATACATGCACACACATACATATATAGATGCACACACATACAGTACACACACACACATACAGTACACACACACACATACAGAAAGCCTTTTTAAAAAACGTTAGAGAGAGGTCTGTACCTTCCTGAAACTTCCTGCCGACCGGGTATTGCACTGTAGGGGGAGGCAGAGAGCACAGCACACATTCTGCTTTCAGTTTCCTATATGAGACCAGCTCCTTCAGTGCCGATTTATCGGGGAGCTCCGGTCTCAGTTGCGCTTGCCGCTCCTCATTTCTATACATACAGGGGGCCCTATCAGGCCCCCTGCAGCATGGGGCCCGGTCGCCATGGCGACCCCTGCGACCCCTGTACGTCCGCCCCTGCCCTGCGCAATGTCTATAGTCTCTGTCTCCTGTAGAATGTCTCTGGTGGTCTCCTGTCAAATGACCACAGACCCTTACTGTCTCCTGTGGAATATCCGAAGTCCTTCATTTTTTTTCCTGTAGAATGTCTGCAGTCCTTGACTATGTCCAGTAGAATGAGACCAACTTTTAGTATTTTTCTGATGTCCAGAATGAACATACAACAATCCACACCTACTATAGCCAGTATTTTTTGTTTAGGTGGAAATCCTAATTGAAACATGGATGGCCAGATTAGGAGTAGTGTAACACCGCATTCACAATGAAGCGGCACGACTTCGGGGCGACCTGTGAAGTTGCGTGCACCGCGACTTTGGCACGACTTGCACGGACTTCATAAAATGAATGTCTATGCAAGTCGCTCCAGGTCGCCCTGAAGTAGTACAGGACCCTTTTTCTAAGTCGGAGCGACTTGTGTCGCTCCTATTAGAACCGTTCCTGTACTACACAATGGACCGCGACGGTGCACGACTTGTCAGGCTGACCAAGTCGCCTGACAAGTCGTATTAGTGTGAATGGACTCTAAAGAAACATTTCTGTTTGCAATGTTTACAGAAACCACCAATACATGTGAGCAATTCAACCTATAAACAACTCATTGGTGGAAAATCCAATCTTTCCCCAAAGACCCTGCTATACCCCCACTGGGTGCCACCAACTTGCATCTCTTACACCAAGCAGAAGGTAAAATCAGGCTGCCAATAACAACCCACATGTCAGAGACACCTTGGCCCTTCCCATGACAGTCATGTGTCACTAGCCCTCTGCATACATCACTGGCCAGGGTTAGAGATGGAGATGAGGACTTAGTTATTGACCTTTTACAAAAAGTCAAAATTTGCTTATCAGTAACAGGGCTGTATAGTTTGCTTGGCATTGAGCAAAGAAGAAATGCACTTGAAACAGCCTAGGAAGATAATTATGAAGGTACCGCTATGTCTACTACATGTTTGGGAAGTAGAAAGGTTCACTTTATTGAAATAGAAAAGAAAAAAAAAAAAGAAACGAAAGAAATAAGATTTTACACTGATATGGATTTTTAAATTATCCAAATGAGTTTGTCAAATAAGAGTTGGGGCAATAAACAAGTAAGAATGCCCGCCAGATAATAGTCTGGGCTTTGTAATGTTTTCCCTTTTTTAAGTTTCTTGCATGTATCAAGGGCATGTTTCTTTTTTATATATGATTTAAAACACTTTACACTAGGTTCACATTTGTGCAAGCATGTAGGCAGCCCATTATTTCAATGGCAAAGACCTAAATGAGCAAGTAGCCCTTGCAGATTGGGGGGAATCCTCACTGCAAGGGAGAATTTTCCTTCCCCTGAGGTTCAGCTTTAATTTGTAGTTGCCCCCTGGCTATAGTAGCCCACACCCTTCTGAGAAGGCTTTCCACAAGATTTTAGAGTGTGTCTAGTGAGTTTGTGTCGAAAACAGCATTTTTGAGGTCAACCGTCAAGTCCTCGCGTTGGATGAGAACACCTGGCTTGCAATCATCCCAAATTTGTTCAGTAGGGTTGAGGTCAGGGCTCTGTGCAGGAAACTCAACTTCCTTCACACCAAACTCATCAAACCATGTCTTTTTAGAGCTGGCTAAGCCTTCAGGGGCACAGTCATGCTGGATCACAAAAAGATCGTCCCCTAAACTGTTACCAGAATGTTGGAAGGGCACATTTGTCTTTCTATGCTGTAGCATGAACTGTACCTCACCTGACTCCAAATATTTGAAGGGCCAGGGTTGTCGCTATCAGAACAGAGTCAAAGTGGATTTTCAAATATGTTCATCTCTTCAGGAATAAGCATACACTAGATGATTGTGGAAATGCATGGTGGCAATATTTTTGGTGTTCTTATCTTACAGCGCTGGAGTCCAGAGCCAAGGATAACACCTAAATGGCATCTGTTTATTGTGTTGGCTTGGATCTGGCTGTGTGCTCTGGCTTTCTTCCACAATTAATAAAAATTGGTAGTTAGTTGGCTTTTAACAAATTGACCCTGGAGGGTGCATATGTCTCTGAACTGTCAAGGACATTAGCTTATAAACTCCTCGAGGGCAGGGCCTAATGTGAATGGTTTATCCCAAATAGCTACTTTATAAATTTGGGCAACAAATTACTTTTTTTAAATTTTTGATTCCAAACACAGAATCCTCCCTGGCAAACACATGTATTTGCTGATTCTAGAGGGTCCATATGTCTCTGAGCTGTCAGGGACATTAGCTTATATACTCCTCGAGGGCAGGGCCTAATGTGAATGGTTTATCCCAAATAGCTGCTTTATAAATTTGGACAACAAATTACTTTTTTTTTAATCTTTGGTTCCAAACACAGAACCTCCCTGACAAACACTTGTATTTGCTGATTCTAGGGGGTGCATATGTCTCTGAGCTGTCAGGGACATTAGCTTGTATATTCCTCGAGGGCAGGGCCTAATGTGAATGGTTTATCCCAAAGAGCTACTTTATAAAGTTGGGCAACAAATTACTTTTTTTTAATCTTTGGCTCCAAACACATAATCCTCCCTGACAAACACATGTATTTGCTGATTCTAGAGGTTCTATAAGGACCTCAGTCATCTAAAGGCCTTCGGGGTAAATTTCACACAGATATGATATTTATAATGAGCCATACAAGTCCCTTCACACACAGACTTGCTACTTTTGCATTTTTCTAGTTATTTACATTACAAAATCCAGATTAGAATTTCCCGAGTCCAGGCACGCTTCAGGCAGTTTGCACAAGCAACTTTCTTCAAGAAAAAAAATCCATTACGTATTTATAAAACTGTGAACTTATGAAGAGGTTGATCGAGCCTGGGGCGAGAAAACGTTACATTGAGCCAAGGTAAGCCAGGTCTCTGCTCCGTCTAAAATAATCGTATTGTTCCGGCCTAATTGTAATTCCTATGGAGAAGACTTCTCAAAAGTTGCTTACAGAATCATTTGTCTCAGTCACCCAGATAGTCAGCCGGGCAGGGAATATAATACTAAAGCAGTTAGTGGAATGAAATATAGAACAATCCTTATTGCTGTTGGTCTTGGCTGATGATGCAAACAGACTGCATCCTAAAAGCAAATACATTGAGAAAAGAATAATTCTTAAATATGGCATCAACCAGTAATATGAGATAGGTTTAACCTCCCTGGCGGTATGATTATTTCAGATTTTAGGGGCTGAAAGCGGTACCATTATTTTGCATGGAAATCTGTTCTGTACATTTTAAAACTCACCTTCCCCTGTGATCCCCCGCCGTCCTCCCGCTGTACTCCCCCTGGCGTCTTCCCGCTGTCCTCCTGCTGTGTGCTAGGTCGATGCCAGCACCTGTCTTCTGGTTCCCTTCCCTGCGAGCCTTCGGACGCAGGGGGGTGGAACCGGCGGCAATTTACAAAATGTAAATACACCAAATGAGATGATACAAAGTTGTGATCCTTTACACTGTATCATTCCATTTCACCACAGGATTGCACCTGGTGACTTTTCCAGTGCCCTGCCTGTGTTTTTCCAGTTCTTTGTGCCTGGAAAATTGAAAACAGCCATGGCGTCCAAAAAAGCATTCTTTTTGCGCAAAAGCACTTTTAGACGAACTGGAAAACAGCGACAGCGAAACTGAGTTACTTGAAGAACTGAGCGATAGTGATTTGTGGGAAAATTCGTCATCAGGTACGGAAAGTGAGGACTCTGATGTCTCTTTCTGGCACATCGCTCCGTTGGAAATTCTGAATCATATATCTGATATCATTTGATATGTTATATTCTCTGTGTTGTGAGAGAAACAGGACTCTGGTCTGGAACAACGGTTGTTTATTCAGTACTCACTGTACACTACAACATGCCTTACAAGACAGCTCTGTATATCCATGCATCCCTTACATGTCTCTAAGATGGCCACTCTGCCCCTTGACCCTTGTCATCACTCCTGGGTGGAGCCAGCCTTAAAGTGACAGTACATGTGAAACCCTTCAGGTATAACACCTTCCATCCATCCCTAAAAAAAAAAAAAAAAAAAACCCCAAAAAAAAACACAACAAAACGAGAACAGGCATAAAAAAGCAACCAATAATTATCCAATACCGTCCTCCAACTCAGGAGATTTACATGGCTTCTTCCGCGTCCGGATGTGAGAACAACTTCCAGGTACGCTATGGGGAGAACATGGCAGCGGATCACTATCGACGGGCCCATCGAAAGTCGTAACCGGTCTTGCAGCTGAAACCGGTCAGGAGGGCGACAGCGTCGTTGAGGACGGGCACCCAGCGACTCGGGGCTGGAGGAAGCAAGGCTGGCCGGAATGGACACCGGCGGGCAGGGCCGGACTGGGAATACAATTCAGCCCTGGAAATAATTTCATACCAGCCCCATAGCATTATTATACCAGCCCAACAGCATAACGCCATTATTTTCTTGTTCATAATAGGGAAAACCATGCATTTTAAAGCATATTTGAAGAGTGTATTATGTATAGATAAGACAGACATGAAAGCACATAGGACTTTATAAATATAAGAGCAAACTTCTTTCCAGGCTCCCTCTCAGAGACTGCAGACACGATAAAAGACAAGAGATGGTCAGAGGCTACAGACATGTTACAGGAGCTCGTTAGAGGCTGCGGACATGGTACAGGAGCTGGTCAGGGGCTGCGGACACAGTACAGGAGATGTAAGAGACCGCGGACAGGATACAGGAGATGGCCAGAGGTTGCAGACATGGTACAGGAGATGATCAGAGGTTGCAGACATGGTACAGGAGATGTCATGGGCAGCGGACATGTAACAGGAGATGTCATGGGCTGTGGACATGTAACAGGAGATGTCATGGGCTGCGGACATGTAACAGGAGATGTCATGGGCTGCGGACATGTAACAGGAGATGCAGGGGCTGCGGACATGTAACAGGAGATGCAGGGGCTGTGGACATGTAACAGGAGATGCAGGGGCTGCGGACATGGTACAGGAGATGCAGGGGCTGCGGACATGGTACAGGAGATGCAGGGGCTGCGGACATGGTACAGGAGATGCAGGGGCTGCGGACATGGTACAGGAGATGCAGGGGCTGTGGACATGGTACAGGAGATGCAGGGGCTGTGGACATGGTACAGGAGATGCAGGGGCTGTGGACATGGTACAGGAGATGCAGGGGCTGTGGACATGGTACAGGAGATGCAGGGGCTGTGGACATGGTACAGGAGATGCAGGGGCTGTGGACATGGTACAGGAGATGCAGGGGCTGCGGACATGGTACAGGAGATGCAGGGGCTGTGGACATGGTACAGGAGATGCAGGGGCTGCGGACATGGTACAGGAGATGCAGGGGCTGTGGACATGGTACAGGAGATGCAGAGGCTGCGGGCATGGTACAGGAGATGTCAGGGGCTGCGGACATGGTACAGGAGATGCAGGGGCTGCGGACATGGTACAGGAGGTGATCAGAGGTTGCGGACATGGTACAGGAGATGCAGAGGCTGCGGGCATGGTACAGGAGATGTCAGGGGCTGCGGACATGGTACAGGAGATGCAGGGGCTGCGGACATGGTACAGGAGGTGATCAGAGGTTGCGGACATGGTACAGGAGATGCAGGGGCTGCGGATATTGTACAGGAGGTGATCAGAGGTTGCGGACATAGTACAGGTGCCTGAAGAGGAGAGGGGGGCAACTAGAACATGTTACACCCTGAATATTGGGGGAGCTACACTCAGATTGAAATTCATCTGTTCCCTGCTGAACTAGAGAAATCTCAATGTATGAGTAGCCAGCTTTACCTTATTCCTTGCTCTTGTAGGCTTCCTCCAGTGCTGTAACTTGTCCCCTTTAGTTTCTATGTAGAGTAGTGGCTGTGGTCACACTCCAGCCTCCCAATCATCCTATACAGGGTTAATGTCCCTGCATTGTATGTGATGATGTCAGGACTTTGTGTGGAGGAAGAGAGCACTGGAGCTGTCTGCAACATGGAATAAGGTAAAAGAGGCATTTCTCCCCCTCCCCCTCCCCATACCTACACTGCATGGGTGGACTTTTTTTATTATACTTTCCTGGAGTTGGCTCTGTTATGTATTTACATTCAGTGCTGTTTATACTTAGATTTTTCTAATAGGTTAGGAATCTGACCTTAGACATCTGAGATGATACATAGATGTATTCAGTGGCGTCGGCAGGGGGGGGCTGACAGGGGCTATAGCCCCGAGTGTCCCTTTGAAAAGCCCCGAGTCTCCTCTTCAAGTTAGAAAACTGTTAGCCCCGAGCCTCCTCCACCCCCTCACCTGGCTGGCTGACTGCCGCTGTGTACTCCTTCGCTGCCTTCGGTCGTTCTTCCTTCCTTTTCGCCTGCAAGCCGTGGAGCCGCTGACACACTGGTTGCTAGCCTGCCGCTTAGCATCTAGCAACCAGTGACGTCAGTACAGGAGCGTCAGGTCAGGTCACGTGACAGCAGCAGCAGAGCGCGCGGCGGCCCCGAGAATTCCGCCTCCGCGCCATGAACTGACTCCACCCACCGGCCACCTCCCTCTTCTGGCACTGGTGCCGTTTCCAGTCAGAGAGGAAGAAGAGAGGACATGTGGTGACCACCAGCCAGGACCAGGTAGGCGGCAGGGCGGGCAGGCGAAAGCTTGCCAGAAGCCGGCGATCGTTGGGGAAGAGAAGAGGATTGTTTTGTGAGGGACCAGGTGATGGCTTAGCGTAGAAATTATAGTAGGAGACCCAGTAACATACATGTGCATTAATTTACCACTGTTGGAACTTGGCAGGACTTTCTTTAATGGCTGGTGTGTGTGTCACTGGGACAGGAAGATGGGAGAAATCTCTGTAAAGGACGCACAGGGAGCAAAGAAAGCTTGCCAAAGGTTCTATGCTTCTTTACTTGAGTAGAAAAAAAAATGTTACTAGTAGTACTTAACAGCTGAGCTCATACAGAACTGGGCCTGGTTGAAATATATATATTGAATATTTCAACCAGGCCCAGTTCTGTATGAGCTTAGCTGTTAAGTACTACTAGTAACATTTTTTTTCTACTCAAGTAAAGAAGCATAGAACCTTTGGCAAGCTTTCTTTGCTCCCCGTGCGTCCTTTACAGAGATTTCTCCCATCTTCCTGTCCCAGTGACACACACACCAGCCATTAAAGAAAGTCCTGCCAAGTTCCAACCAAAATACTGTCAGCAATACAAACCTAAAATTAAAAGAAAATGTTTGGCTGCTGAAACTCCACAGTGCCGGTTCACACTTGTGCGATGCGGGAAGGCTGCGAATATGCAGTGTGTTCCCGCATCGCATTCGCACATCTGGCAGTTCACACTGCCATATGCGATATGCAGGGGGTGTCAATTAAAAGTTAACGACACCCCCAGTTGCGATCGCATATCGCAGTGCGTTCTGGAAGTTCGCACAGAATCGGATCGCACAAGTGTGAACCACTGTGCGATCCGATTCTGAGGCGGCTCAAAAAATGCCTCATGTGCGTGTTTGCTGCGGATGCGCTGCGAATTCAGCCATACAAAGTGTATGGCTGAACTCGCATCCGCACAGGAGATCGCATGTAATGAAGGAGCAGTGCGCTCCGAATTACATGCGATGAGCGCATCCGCAGAAGTGTGAACCGGCACTTAATATTGCCTATATATATATATATTATTTATATTTTCCATCTCCTGTCTGTACCCTATCTTCTACTTGACTACAAATACCGTCTGGCAGCGCACAGGCCTCTCTTTTCTGCTTTTATACTTGCATGTTAGGCCCCTTTCACACGGTCCGAATTCCGTTGTGGACCGTGCTCTGCTCAGCGGGGATCGATCCGCCGATCCCCGCTGAGCCGGCGGATGACAGCTCCGTCTCGGC
Source organism: Pelophylax lessonae (assembly GCF_965119305.1). NCBI lineage: Eukaryota > Metazoa > Chordata > Amphibia > Anura > Ranidae > Pelophylax > Pelophylax lessonae. The sequence continues at coordinate 539,784,032 of NC_138772.1, forward strand.
ACTGTGTGCGGAGAGGGAGGTGTCAGAGCCCCGCTGCTCTCTATGGGGAATCGGATGACAGCGGACCACTCTCATCCGATCCCCAGGACGGATGGAAAATAGGGTTTCCATCCGTCTGGATTTCACGGACAGGATCGGATGCGGATGGCAGCTGGTGTCAGCGGACATGTCACCGCTGACATCCGCTGCTCCATAGGGCTGAATGGGGCATCCGATCAGATCCACCTAAAAAACTGACAGCAACACCCACCAGCACTACCCACCAGCAGTAATCACCAGCAGTACCCGCCAGCACTACCTGCCAGCAGTAACCCCCAGCACTACCCACCAGCGGTAATCACCAGCAGTAACCGCCAGCACTACCCACCAGCTTTAGCCATCAGCGGTAACCACCAGCATTACCTGCTAGCATTACCCGCCAGCACTAACTACCAGCACTACCCACCAGCATTACTCACCAGCAGTACCCGAAAGCATTACCCACCAGCAGTAACCACCAGCAGTAACTACCAGCACTACCCACCAGCATTACTCACCAGTAGTACCCGAAAGCTTTACCCACCAGCTTTACCCACCAGCAGTAACCACCAGCACTACCTGCCAGCAGTAACCGCCAGCACTATCCACCAGCGGTAACCGCCAGCATTACCCGCCAGCACTAACTGCCAGCACTACCCACCAGCATTACTCACCAGCAGTACCCGAAAGCATTACCCACCAGCAGTAACCACCAGCAGTAACCACCAGCAGTAACTGCCAGCACTACCTGCCAGCAGTAACCCCCAGCACTACCCACCAGCGGTAACCACCAGCAGTACCCGCCAGCACTCCATGTCTGACCCTCTCTTCTCCTCCTCTCTCCTCTTCTCCTCTCCATGTCTGACCATCTCCTCTCTTCTCCTCTCCATGTCTGACCCTCTCCTCTCTTCTTCTCTCCATGTCTGACCCTCTCCTCTCTTCTCCTCTCCTCCATGTCTGACCCTCTCCTCTATTTCTGACCCTCTCCTCTCCATGTCTGACCCTCTCCTCTCCATGTCTGACCCTCTCCTCTCCAATTCTGACCCTCTCCATGTCTGACCCTCTCCTCTCTTCTCCTCTCCTCTCCATGTCTGACCCTCTCCTCTCTTCTCTTCTCCTCTCCATGTCTGACCCTCTCCTCTCTTCTCTTCTCCTCTCCATGTCTGACCCTCTCCTCCATGTCTGACCCTCTCCTCTCCATGTCTGACCCTCTTTCTCCTCCTCTCCTCTCCATGTCTGACCCTCTCCTCTCCATGGCTGACCCTCTCCTCTCTTCTCCTCTCCTCTTCATGTCTGACCCTCTCCTCTTCATGTCTGACCCTCTCCTCTTCATGTCTGACCCTCTCCTCTCCATGTCTGACCCTCTCCTCTCCATGTCTGACCCTCTCCTCTCATCTCCATGTCTGACCTTTTCCTCTCATCTCCATGTCTGACCCTTTCCCCTCATGTCTGACCCTCTCCTCTCTTCTCCTCTCCATGTCTGACCCTCTCCTCTCTTCTCCTCTCCATGTCTGACCCTCTCTTCTCCTCTCTTTTTTCCTCTCCATGTCTGACCCTCTCTTCTCCTCTCCATGTCTGACCCTCTCTTCTCCTCTCCATGTCTGACCCTCTCTTCTCCTCTCCATGTCTGACCCTCTCATCTCCTCTCCATGTCTGACCCTCTCCTCTCCATGTCTGATCCTCTCCTCTCTTCTCCTCTCCTCTCCATGTCTGACCCTCGCCTCTCCATGTCTGAGCCTCTCCTCTCTTCTCCTCTCCATGTCTGACCCTCTCCTCCTCTCCTCTCCATGTCTGACCCTCTCCTCTCCAATTCTGACCCTCTCCATGTCTGACCCTCTCCTCTCCTTGTCTGACCCTCTCCTCTCCTTGTCTGACCCTCTTTTCTCCATGTCTGACCCTCTCCTCTCTTCTCCTCTCCTCCATGTCTGACCCTCTCCCCTCCATGTCTGACCCTCTCCCCTCCATGTCTGACCCTCTCCTCTCCATGTCTGACCCTCTCCTCTCCATGTCTGACCCTCTCCTCTCCATGTCTGACCCTCTCCTCTCCTTGTCTGACCCTCTCCTCTCCTTGTCTGACCCTCTCCTCTCCTTGTCTGACCCTCTCCTCTCCATGTCTGACCCTCTCCTCTCTTCTCCATGTCTGACCCTCTCCTCTCTTCTCCATGTCTGACCCTCTCCTCTCCATGTCTGACCCTCTCCTCTCTTCTCCTCTCCATGTCTGATCCTCTCCTCTCCATGTCTGATCCTCTCCTCTCCATGTCTGACCCTCTCCTCTCCATGTCTGACCCTCTCCTCTCCATGTCTGACCCTCTCCTCTCCATGTCTGACCCTCTCCTCTACATGTCTGACCCTCTCCTCTCCTCTCCATGTCTGATCCTCTCCTCTCCTCTCCATGTCTGACCCTCTCCTCTCCATGTCTGACCCTCTCCTCTCCTCTCCTCTCCATGTCTGACCCTCTCCTCTCCATGTCTGACCCTCTCATCTCCTCTCCATGTCTGACTCTCTCCTCTCCTCTCTTCTCCTCTCCATGTCTGACCCTCTCTTCTCCGCTCCATGTCTGACCTCCTCTCCTCTCTTCTCCTCTCCATGTCTGACCCTCTCTTCTCCTCTCCATGTCTGACCCTCTCTTCTCTTCTCTTCTCTTCTCTTCTCCTCTCCTCCATGTCTGACCCTCTCTTCTCCTCTCCATGTCTGACCCTCTCCTCTTCTCTTCTCTTCTCTTCTCTTCTCTTCTCTTCTCTTCTCTTCTCTTCTCTTCTCTTCTCTTCTCTTCTCTTCTCTTCTCTTCTCTTCTCTTCTCTTCTCTTCTCTTCTCTTCTCTTCTCCTCTCCTCTCCATGTCTGACCCTCTCCTCCATGTTTGACCCTCTCCTCTTCATGTCTGACCCTCTCCTCTTCATGTCTGACCCTCTCCTCTTCATGTCTGACCCTCTCCTCTCTTCTCCTCTCCTCCATGTCTGACCCTCTCCTCTCCATGTCTGACCCTCTCCTCTCCATGTCTGACCCTCTCCTCTCCATGTCTGACCCTCTCCTCTCCATGTCTGACCCTCTCCTCTCCATGTCTGACCCTCTCCTCTCTAATTCTGACCCTCTCCATGTCTGACCCTCTCCTCTCCATGTCTGACCCTCTCCTCTCCATGTCTGACCCTCTCCTCTCCATGTCTGACCCTCTCCTCTCCTTGTCTGACCCTCTCCTCTCCTTGTCTGACCCTCTCCTCTCCATGTCTGACCCTCTCCTCTCTTCTCCTCTCCTCCATGTCTGACCCTCTCCTCTCCATGTCTGACCTTCTCCTCTCCATGTCTGACCTTCTCCTCTCCATGTCTGACCCTCTCCTCTCCATGTCTGACCCTCTCCTCTCCATGTCTGACCCTCTCCTCTCCATGTCTGACCCTCTCCTCTCCATGTCTGACCCTCTCCTCTCCTTGTCTGACCCTCTCCTCTCCTTGTCTGACCCTCTCCTCTCCATGTCTGACCCTCTCCTCTCATCTCTCTTCTCCATGTCTGACCCTCTCCTCTCTTCTCCATGTCTGACCCTCTCCTCTCTTCTCCATGTCTGACCCTCTCCTCTCTTCTCCATGTCTGACCCTCTCCTCTCCATGTCTGACCCTCTCCTCCATGTCTGACCCTCTCCTCTCTTATCCTCTCCATGTCTGATCCTCTCCTCTCCATGTCTGATCCTCTTCTCTCCATGTCTGACCCTCTCCTCTACATGTCTGACCCTCTCCTCTCCATGTCTGATCCTCTCCTCTCCATGTCTGATCCTCTCCTCTCCTCTCCATGTCTGACCCTCTCCTCTCCATGTCTGACCCTCTCCTCTCCTCTCCTCTCCATGTCTGACCCTCTCCTCTCTTCTCCTCTCCATGTCTGACCCTCTCTTCTCCGCTCCATGTCTGACCTCCTCTCCTCTCTTCTCCTCTCCATGTCTGACCCTCTCTTCTCCTCTCCATGTCTGACCCTCTCTTCTCTTCTCTTCTCCTCTCCTCCATGTCTGACCCTCTCTTCTCCTCTCCATGTCTGACCCTCTCTTCTCCTCTCTTCTCCTCTCCTCCATGTCTGACCCTTTCCTCTCCATGTCTGACCCTCTCCTCTCCATGTCTGACCCTCTCCTCTCCATGTCTGACCCTCTCCTCTCCATGTCTGACCCTCTCCTCTCCTTGTCTGACCCTCTCTTCTCCATGTCTGACCCTCTCCTCTCTTCTCCTCTCCTCCATGTCTGACCCTCTCCTCTCCATGTCTGACCTTCTCCTCTCCATGTCTGACCCTCTCCTCTCCATGTCTGACCCTCTCCTTGTCTGACCCTCTCCTCTCCTTGTCTGACCCTCTCCTCTCCTTGTCTGACCCTCTCCTCTCCATGTCTCACCCTCTCCTCTCCTCTCCTCTCCTCTCCTCTCCTCTCCTCTCCTCTCCTCTCCATGTCTGACCATCTCCTCTCCATGTCTGACCCTCTCCTCTCTTCTCCATGTCTGACCCTCTCCTCTCTTCTCCATGTCTGACCCTCTCCTCTCTTCTCCATGTCTGACCCTCTCCTCTCTTCTCCATGTCTGACCCTCTCCTCTCCATGTCTGACCCTCTCCTCCATGTCTGACCCTCTCCTCTCTTCTCCTCTCTATGTCTGATCCTCTCCTCTCCATGTCTGATCCTCTTCTCTCCATGTCTGACCCTCTCCTCTACATGTCTGACCCTCTCCTCTCCATGTCTGATCCTCTCCTCTCCATGTCTGATCCTCTCCTCTCCTCTCCATGTCTGACCCTCTCCTCTCCTCTCCATGTCTGACCCTCTCCTCTCCTCTCCATGTCTGACCCTCTCCTCTCCTCTCTTCTCCTCTCCATGTCTGACCCTCTCTTCTCCGCTCCATGTCTGACCTCCTCTCCTCTCTTCTCCTCTCCATGTCTGACCCTCTCTTCTCCTCTCCATGTCTGACCCTCTCTTCTCCTCTCCATGTCTGACCCTCTCTTCTCCTCTCTTCTCCTCTCCTCCATGTCTGACCCTCTCTTCTCTTCTCCTCTCCTCCATGTCTGACCCTCTCTTCTCCTCTCCACGTCTGACCCTCTCTTCTCCTCTCTTCTCCTCTCCATGTCTGACCCTCTCTTCTCTCCTCTCTTCTCCTCTCCATGTCTGACCTTCTCCTCTCCATGTCTGACCCTCTCCATCCCACCCCATGTCTGACCCCCTGTACTCCTCTCCATACCACCCCTTGACTGACCCTTGACTGAGGGGGGGCATTGGGTGGAGCTTGGGCGGTACTTTTAAATGTGGGAGGAGCTTGGGCGGGACTTCCTTTAAAATGTGGGAGGGGTTATCAAATTTACCTTCGGGCTGAAGCCCCTGGTCTTTTTCCCGCCTAGCAACGCCCCTGGATGTATTCCATATACATACTATAACTTATTATATAAGATGTGTGTGGAATACATCTATGTATCACCTCAGATGTCCCATTATATCCCTAATCTGTTCAAGAAAGTCTCTCTCTCTCTCTGTCTGTCTCAGTAAAGCTGCAATGTAAGGTGCAGGGCAGGTTTACACACAGCATAGTACAGGGTAGAAGGCAGAGAAGGTCAGGACTCACTGGGAGAAGATGAAGGCTGCCATCCATCTGTCTTCTCAGATCTTCATTCAGGGAGGGAGAGATATGTGCAGGGCAGGAAGCAATGATCGGGACTGCTGTCTGTGTAACTTCTTCGAGCTCCGCCCACCTGTACTGGAGCTCCGTGAAAGCCCCGACTCAGCCAGCTGACAAAAAGAGGCGTGGCTGCACTGCAAAAGCATATCACTACACCAGACAGCAGTTCTAATGAAGTGGGCGGCACCCGGCCGGCGGCCGCTGCTCTTGTGAGAAAAAAAAAAAAAACATCCCACAGCAGCTCAATAGCCGATAGCAGCCCCAGGGCAGCCGGCCTCCCGGGGAATTTCCCGCTATCCCGGCAAGCCAGTCCGGCCCTGCCGGCGGGGCCAAGAGGGGATCCCCTAGCTCAGAGGGTGAACAGACCTCTGGACCAGGGCTGGAGGGCTCTGTTAGAGCTGAGTTCAAAAGTTCAGAGTCCCCCCAAGCATCAGCCTCAATGCCTCCTGATCCGGTAGGAGAAGAACCTTGAGATACTGGAGGTGCAGCCAATGTCAGGGATTCGGGCAGCTGAGAACGAGGACGCAATTGGTCCGCATGCCGTCTGCAAATGGAATCATCTTCCAGGCAGACCCTATACATTTTGGGTCCCAAAGTCTCTGCGACAATAGCAGGAAGCCAACAAGTGTTGGAAGCGCCATAAGATCGAGCCCATACCTTTTGCTGGGCTGTAAACCGGGGAATCTTGTCGTGTTCGGCCCTCTTGTCTTGGGACTGCCGTACATGTTCCTGGACCGTTTGAGGGCGGAGCATGTCCAAAACAGTCCATGGCTGCCGACCCAAAAGAAGTTCAGCTGGAGTTTTCCCAGTGGTTGCATGTGGTGTGGTTCTGTAAGCAGAAAGGAAGGAGTCCAGCTGCTGGGGTGACAGGGACTGTTTACTTGTAGCCACAGTAGCTTTGAAATAGCGTTTGAAGGTCTGTACAAACCTTTCTGCTTGACCATTTGTAGCCGGGTGGTAAGGTGCGGTCAACTTGTGTTTGATGTTGTGGGCAGTCAGGAAACTCTGAAACTCCTGGCTTGTGAATTGTGCACCGTTGTCTGTGACAATTTCTCTGGGGTATCCAAACGTAGCAGCGAGATGTAACAGTATGGAAATCGTCGCCTTAGTCGTTGGCTGGGTAACAGGAATGACCTCAGGCCACTTTGAATGGGCATCAATAATGATCAAAAAGGTGTGTCCTCTGATCGGGCCTGCAAAGTCCAAGTGTAGGCGAAACCAGGGAACCGTGGGCCAAGTCCAGGGCTGGACGCACCCTCGAGGAGGGTCTCTTGCAGTTTGTGCACATCCAGCACACGCATTCACATATGTCGTGATATCTGAGTCGAGGTTCGGCCACCACACATAGCCTCGGGCCTTTTGTTTCATACGTGTGCTCCCGGGAAGACCAGTATGTAGCAAGTCCAGAATGTGTCTCCGGAGGGTCTGTGGAATGATCACTCGGTCTCCCCATAAAACACAGTTGCCAGCCACAGTTAATTCCAGACGCCTATGGAAGTAAGGTTCATAATCCTGTGTGACAGTTGCAGGCCAACCGTACCGTACCCAGGAGAGTATTGTCTTAAGGAAGGTATCCTTGGCTGTATGGGCTGCTACTTCCCCGGAAGACAGAAAGGACAGACTGGTGTAACGACAACTCTTGACAGGTGGAGAAGAGTCTGTTAATGTCCTTGTCAGACGGGACATGGCGTCCGCATTAGCATTGGCATCATGGCTGCGATACTGGATTTTGTAGCTATATGCTCCCAAGAATAGGGCATAGCGTTGAAGACGGGCCGCAGTCGCCTGGGAGATGCCTTTGTCAGGGCTAAAGATCTGAAGGAGTGGTTTATGATCAGTCAGTATGGTGGATTCCCTACCATACAGGTAAAGATGAAACTTCTTAATTGCCCATATGAGTGCCAGAGCCTCTTTGTCAATGTGAGAGTAATTGCTTTCTGCTTTTGTCAAGGACCTGGAGGCGAATGCCACAGGTTTCTCTGACCCATCTGGTAAAACGTGAGATAGTACAGCCCCTAGACCATAGGGTGAGGCATCACAAGCCAAGGTGAGAGGCCTTTGGAGGTCACAGTGCACGAGCATGAGATCAAGCTTGGTGAACTTTTGACCTCCTGCAAGAGAGGCAAAAATGTCATCTACTCTGGGTAGGGGATACTGGTCTATCTCCAGTTGAGAATTTAGTGCCATGCGTAAGTCCCCATTCGCTTTCTTTACTGGTACAACTGGCGATGCCCACTGCTGTGCTCTACCTTTGAGATGACACCTTGTTCCTCCAGCCGGCTTAGTTCAGCTTCCACAACTGCTCGGAGTGCGAAAGGTACCGTCCGAGCTTTGAAGAACCTAGGCTGGGCGTTGGATTTCAGCCTGAGTCTCACAGAGTCATGCTTTATTTTTCCCAAATGGTTTTCAAAGACTTGTGGGAATCGCTGTTTCAGGGATTCCACCCATCCCTCTTCATCCCCTGATGGGATGGTCACGGTGTTGCAGGAGTTTATGGCGATGTCTGGCATGCCAAAGTGAGCAATCCAGTCTCTCCCAAAGAGAAGGGGTCCCCCGTGTTCTAGGATATATAAGGGCATTCTCTTCGTCTGACCCTTGTAGGATACCTGTACTTTCACGTAACCCAGTGGGTGGAGTATCTGCTTTGAGTATGTCTGCAGTTTGATTGGTGTTGGACGGACAGTTGTTCGGATCAGAAGTTTTCTCCATTGTTTCTGGGTGATAACTGAAACTGCTGCTCCTGTGTCTACATCCATCTTGAGTTTCTTGCATTCCACGGTTACCTCTACAGTCATTGCTGAGGGTGCTGAATGCACATGATGTATGTCCAATCTGTGGAGCACTTCCTCATCCTCTGACGATGTATATCTTCCCACCATATATGCCTTTGTCCTGGTGTTCAGAGGTTGTTTATTTCGCACCATCTTACTACGGCAGACTCGTTTCAGATGGCCTGCCTTACCACAATTATGACAGAGCTGATCCTTAAACCGGCAGACTTTGTGATCATGGTCTGTATTCCCACAACGGTAGCAAGCTGACTTCCGGGTTGGTGAGGGTCTATTTTTCCAGTTTGCTGCAGTTTGCTTGACTGCTGTTCTGAAAACTTCCTCTTTAACCTCTTCCCTTCTGCTCTGGGGGTTAAATGCATCTGTATCTTTCACAGCCATTTCCAGCACTGAAGCTATCTCAATTGCCTTTGTAAGGGTCAGGTCTTTCTCTGTTAACAGTCTCTTTTCGCTAGACTCACTATTCAGTCCCATGACAAACTTATCCCTCAGTGCAGTCGGTAAGTACTCCCCAAAACAACAGGTTGAGGCTAGTCTGCGAAGGGCGAGCACATAAGCCTTAATATCTTCACCCGGCTGCCGCTGATAGAACCTGAATCTCTCTGCAATCTCTAGTGGTTTAGGCTGGAAGTGATTCCCTAACAGTGTCAGGAGCTCTGCCAAAGTCTTAGTTGCTGGTTTTTCAGGGAAAAGGAGATCCCTAAGAGTGTCATATGTCCTAGCACCAACCACTGTCAGAAATACTGCTACTTGCCTGTCGCCTGGGATGGCATTTGCACAGAAATATTGTTCTAGTCTCTCAACCCAGGAAATCCAGGTTGTATGTTCTCCATCAAATTCACTTAATGTCCCGATCAATGACATTTTCCTGCTGGGCTCTGTGGGTGTATCCAGCTGACAATCCAGAGTTTTTTTTTTTTTCTTCTTTTCTTTTCTCACACGGATAGTAACCTTGTAAATCCCACCCTCGTCGCCACTGTTATATTCTCCGTGTTGTGAGAGAAACAGGACTCTGGTCTGGAACAACGGTTGTTTATTCAGTACTCACTGTACACTACAACATGCCTTACATGACAGCTCTGTATATCCATGCATCCCTTACATGTCTCTAAGATGGCCACTCTGCCCCTTGACCCTTGTCATCACTCCTGGGTGGAGCCAGCCTTAAAGTGACAGTACATGTGAAACCCTTCAGGTATAACATGATATACTTCCCAAATTCCACAAGCTATGTGCCAGAAAGAGACATCAGAATCATCGCTGTTGTCACTTTCCATACCTGATGACAAATTTTCCCACTAATCGCTATCGCTCAGTTCTTCAAGTAACTCCGTTTCGCTGTCGCTGTTTTCCAGTTCGTCTAAAAGCGCTTTTGCGCAAAAAGAACGCTTTTTGGACGCCATGGTCGTTCAAAATTTTCCAGGCACAAAAGAACTGGAAAAGCACAGGCAGGGCACTGGAAAAGTCACCAGGTGAAATCCTGTGGTGAAATGGCATGATACAGTGTAATCCGTTAGGATCACAGCTTTGTATTATGTCATTTGGTGTATTTACATTTTTGAATTTGCCGCCGGTTCCACCTCCCTGCGTCGCAACGCTTGCATGGAAGAGAACCCGGAAAGCAAGTGCCGGCATCTGCCGAGCACAGAGCGGGCAGAGAGTGTGAGGACGCTGGGGAAGACGACGGGGGGAATCGCAGGGAAGGTGAGTAACATTGTGGGGTATTCCCAATTGTGGCTCGGGGTTACCGCTTTTGGTACTGAAAATTAACAATGAGCCACATTCGGGAATACCGCCAGGGAGGTTAAAGTGGCTCTAAAGACTAAATATTTTTTACCTTAACTGCTTCCAGGACACCCCCCGCATATATACTGCGGCAGGGCAGCCCTTTAGCGCAAAATCACTTACCTGTACTTGATTTCATAACCTGGGTCTGGTGCGCTGTCGGCGACCAGCTCCCGCTGTGATTGAGCATTAAGAGCATTAAAGCGCCCCGGGAAGTGCTGGGGCCCTGCCTACAAAATCACCCACGAGAATAAAAATGCAAATTATGGATAAGGCAATATTTATTGGTACAGCAGTGCCAGGCTAATGACAGCTTCCAAGTTGGGCGGCTGGGTCCGGTGAACACACACACGGACGGGAGTCAGACTCGACTATCCTGTGTCTGCCTGTTCCCGTGGAGGCTGACAGGCATTCCTGCAGTTGTGGGCTCCCCCTCCGCGGCCCAAGTGGCCTGACAGCAGCGTAGGGCCAACAGGCACTTGTCACCTGCTAAGTTTGGTGGCAGAATGCACATGAGAATCAGGACTAATGCTTGGCTGGGGCTGGATCACTGGGAAGGTAGGGCCCCCCGGGCAAGTGGGGCCCCCGGGCAACTTCCCAGCATGCCCATTCGGTAAGATGGCCCTGTGCCGACCATAAAAAAAGCTGGACGCTGGGGATTTCCAACACTAGGAACTATCATTATGTTCTAAGTTCAAAATCCAGGAAATACCACCTTCTGGTTGAAACTGGCGATTTTAATTGGTAAAAAAAATAAAGTTGTGAACTTTGACATAAAACTGCACGGCACCACTGTACAATTTATCAGAGTACATTGAGCTGTTCTGTCACATTTGCTGGCTTCATAAAAATGGCTTCACTGGTTGAGTTTACTTTCCAGCTGCTTTTATTGACTAGCGGTGAGAAAAGCCCGTGACCTTTCAAGTGTCAGCCTGCCGGCGTAACAAGTAATCTCTCATTTGTCTCCGCTTTTGTCCCCTTTCGATTAGTTTATTCTCCTCAATTGATGCTGCTGTTCAGATTGAGAAGCTGCTTGTTCTTCCATCTGCCGGAATTAAATTATATCTTTGTGTTATTTTTATCAGTTGGGTGTGGAGGAGGTTTTAGACTGGAGTCTGGATGTCATGAGCTCTGTTCTTGAAACTACCATCAAACCCTTGACTAGGGGATTCAAGATGATTTGTCTCCATTCTGCTCTGACCATCACTCTCCTCCTCCATTATAAATAACCACTTGACATCAGGTTGGATTTAAATGGCCATAGCAGCCTTTTATTAACAAACTGTATACATAACAGGTAAATAACACGTTAAACCCAGTTTTTTACTGGAGCCTCAAGGTCCCGGTAGGCATCATAGAAGGAGGTACCTGCGTCCCACTTAATTATAACCCCAGCCACCACAGCACCGGCTCGGAGACAACCAGTCGCAGGTACCAACATACCAACTAGTGGGAGCCGTACCTCAGACGGCTCCCTACCAAGTATAAGTTTGCACCATATGGGAGCCGTACCTCATACGGGTCCCTACCAAGTATAAGTTTGCCCCATCTGGAAGCCGTACCTCAGACGGGTCCCTACCAAGTATAAGTTTGCACCATACTAACCTACCAGGACCTTGTACCCCGCTTGCTGCCATGACAAAGAACCACCCCAAAAGAAGAAAGCATCTGTTAAAACAAAAAGCAAAAACAAGGGCGGTGGACCGCAAAACCGAAAGTCAGAAAAAACTCTTCTCCGATGCAGCTTTCCTCCGACTGAAGACTTCCTGAGGCCCCTAGCTTGACCTCTCCCCGTAGCCCCACCCCTTCCTGGCCAAAACACCAATTAAACGTCCCACCACTTACATTTTCTATCGTACTGGGCTGAAAACCGCTCCTTGTCCTAAACCCCTTTAACCCCTGTCATGCCGGCTCTCCATCCATGTCTCTTCTCTCCTTTACTCCGGGCCTCTCTTTCCGCCTGGCCCCTTTCATCACAAGACTTTATACATACTGTATATAGGAAAAGAACAACCTCTGCTCACAGACATCAGTTTTGAAAGTTTATTTGGCAAAGAGAGTCACATAGTAGAAGGTTAAGATTAGAAACTAGAGAGATTAATACGTAGGTGGAGGTCAGACATACAATCTCACAAAAGTGAGTACACCCCTCACATTTTTGTAAATATTTTATTCTATCTTTTTATTTGACAACACTGAAGAAATGACACTTTGCTACAATGTAAAGTAATGAGTGTACAGCTTGTATAACAGTGTAAATTTGCTGTCCCCTCAAAATAACAACACACAGCCATTAATGTCTAAACCACAAAAGTGAGTACACCCCTAAGTGAAAATGTCCAAATCGGGCCCAATTAGCCATTTTCCCTACCCGGTGTCATGTGACTCCTTAGTGTTACAAGGTCTCAGGTGTGTATGGGGAGAAGGTGTGTTAAATTTGGTGTTCTATTGATTGTTTCCTGGTTCATATGTTGACTTTTAGACTTCAATTCTTTCACTGACCCTAAACAAGCATGCAGTTCTGGAAAATTAGAATTGACTATGCATAAGGTCCTTGTCTAAGAGTGGGCTTGGAACCTTTAGCCTTGGTGGCAAGCAGGGGCGTAACTACAGGGGTTGCAATTGGAACTGGGCCCGATGCTCCAGGGGGCCTGTTTGGCTCCCCTGTACACCTGGATAGGAGGGGCGGCGGGGGCAGTATGTAGAGAAATCACTGTCCTCCTTTTTCCTCCTGTAGCTGCAGGAGGAAAATGGAGGAGATTGGCTGTTCTGTATGCTGCCCCCGCCACTCCTCCTATTCAGTTTACTTGTGTTATGCTGTCCCTGGGCCCCTGTGTGCTCCCCTGGTCCCCCCCCCCACTTTGCTGCCCCCCCCCCCCATTGTGCTCCCTTCCCTCTCCTGCCGGCTGCTGCAGGGGATGTGCCACAATAGAGAACCAGGAAGGGGGTCATGAATATGTAATTTACCAGCTCCTTCCTTTTCTGAATGGAAAGAGTCATAGTCAGTGACATTGTAAAAAAATAAAATAAAATTATAAAGATAATACAATTAAAATACCAAAAAATAAAAACTACTGACACCAGTGGGTGAACTTCCAGGATCGCAAAGGTCACACATGCAACCGGGCTCTGGCATTCCACCATCGTGGGGAGGCCCCAGGATGGCAGGAAGGGGGGCCCACTGCAGAATTTAAGAAAGGGTTCCGCTGCGGGATCGTAATAAAGGGTCCCGCAATGAGAGTAAAGGGCCCCAGGAACAGTGGGAAGAGCCCCAGGCTTGAAGGGAAGGGCCCCGTCCAGGGGTCCGGGGGTCCCTTCATGGTTTCTTGCACCAGGCCCTGAAGGTTCTAGTTACGCCTCTGGTGGCAAGTACAACCAACTGGCCTTTTCACGGTAATGACAGATTTCTGAGGGCTAAAGTAAGTGTGCCATTGGGTAGCAGTGATTGATAGCTATACTAAAATACATTTAACGATATGACTACAGAGTTGAATAACGTGTGTCTTTTATACCAGTTTGGAGTTCAGCTTTAAACCTTACGTATGTTTTCTTACACAGAAAAGACTTACCTTACCAAGTGTTTCTTCTGGTCCAGCTTTCTAATGCCAGGCCTCCATAATGATGATGCATAATTATTAATGTTCTTTATGGTTTTTGTCTGCATTCAGGTGTTTGGAACTCCATCCAAGTGTTCAAGCAATATAATACAAGTGCTCTAAATTGTGCCTGTAGGACGCAACTTAAACGTTGGGCGGATGCCAGGGCCCTGCCATGTTCTACGCCAGCCTATAGGAGCCAGCGGCCGCTGGACGATTTCTAAGCAAAAATAATGAGATCTGGGCAAGCTTTCACATTGTGCAGATACAAAATCTCTGATTACTGCTGATTGATACCGGTGACAGAGTGTATTATTGATGGGCTTTAGTGCAGCTTGTAAATATGTAAATATACAGTACATGTAATGCTGTAAAAATGAGAAAATTTATTTGATTTTTTTTTCCCTTGATTTATGTATGCTAGGCATGGCGAGCAGACGAGGATTTAGAATTACATGTTTTAGAGGTCATTGAGCCTGGGCAAGCAATATCAGCGCTGCCTAAAGCCAGTCCTGTGCTTTACCTATGCGGGGCAAAAAATAGCCTTACTTTAAGCCCAACCCTGGGTTTTGGGCTATCCCCCACCATACTGCAATGAAGTGACCCTTGGGGGCATATTTATCAAGCAGTGAATCAGAAAACATTTACTGCAGGTGAATCCTCCAAGTGCATGTGTTTTTAATGACCAGAAAATGTTTAATGAGAGTCACATTCACTACTTTATAAATAGACTTCTTTAATTATTTGATGGTTTTAGGCATAGTTGGCTGAAGATTTAAATAGAAAAGAACAGAAAGTGCTTGAAGCTCAATTCCAGGGTTCAGGGGAAAAAAATCAAATGCCCAGTGTATACTGAAATTTAAAAAAGCAGCTTTCCCTGCAATGCTCACATCCTTTCTGGCGCTGTCCCCTGCAGAAGATGCTCTCTGTTCTGCTGATGCCACCCAGTTAGTTCAGTGACACCCAACATCATTCTATTTCCTGTGGGCCCTGAGAATCATGGACACCCCTGGCTGGGCTTACAGAACTGCCTTCAAACACTGTGATATGAGTGCCAATGTGTGCAGGAGTAAGAACCTTCTACCCCCAAAGGAAATGGATCCATAATGTCCTGTGACCCACTGCCAGAGGAAGAGGACCCATGATGTCCTGTGACCCACCACCAGAGGAAGAAGACCCATGATGTCCTGTGACCCAACACCAGAAGAAGAGAACCCATGTTGTCCTGTGACCCACCACCAGAGGAAGAAGACTTAGGATGTTATGTGACCCACTACCAGAAAAAGAGGACCCATGGTGTCCTGTGACTCACCACCAGAAGAAAGGGACCCATGATGTCCTGTGACCAACCGCCAGGGGAAGAAGACAAATGATGTCATGTGACCAACCAGCAAAGGACCCATCATATCATGTGACCCAGCAAAAGAGGAAGAGGACCCATGATGTCCTGTGATCGACTGCCAGAGGTAGAAGGCACATAATGTCAGGTGACCTACCAGCAGAGGAAGATGACCCATAATATGATGTAAACCTCCACCAGAGGAAGAGGACCCATGATGTCCTGTGACCCACCACCAGAAGAAGAGAACCCATGATATCCTGCGACCCACTGCCAGGAGGAAGAAGACCCATGATGTCTTGTGATTCACCACCAGAAGAAGAAGAAATGATGTCATGTGACCCACCACCAGAAGAAGAGGACCCATGATAGCCTGTGATCCACTGCCAGAGGAAGAAAACCCACAATGTAATTTGACCCAACACCAGAAGAAGAGAACCCATGATATCCTGTGACTCAGTGCCAGGAGGAAGAAAACCCATAATGTGATTTGACCCAACACCAGAAGAAGAGAACCCATGTTGTCCTGTAACCCACCACCAGAGGAAGAAGACTTAGGATGTTATGTGACCCACAACCAGAAAAAGAGGACCCATGGTGTCCTGTGACTCACCACCAGAGGAAGAGGACCCATGATGTCCTGTGACCCCCCACCTGAGGAAGAAGACATGATGTCATGTGACCCACCACCTGAAGAAGAGAACCCATGATGTCCTGTGACCCACCACCAGAGAAAGAAGACCCATGATGTCCTATGACCCACCACCAGAAGAAGAGAATCCATGATATCCTGCGACCCACTGCCTGGAGGAAGAAGACACATGATGTCCTGTGACTCACCACCAGAAGATGAGAACCCATGATATCCTGCGACCCACTGCCAGGAGGAAGAAGACACATGATGCCATTTGACCCAACACCAGAAGAAGAGGACACATGTTGTCTTGTGATTCACCATCAGAGGAAGAAGGCATGATGTCCTGTGACCCACCACCAGAAGAAGAGAACCCATGATATCCTGCGACCCACCACCAGAGAAAGAAGACCCATGATGTCCTGTGACCCACCACCAGAAGAAGAGAATCCATGATATCCCGCGACCCACTGCCTGGAGGAAGAAGACACATGATGTCCTGTGACTCACCACCAGAAGATGAGAACCCATGATATCCTGCGACCCACTGCCAGGAGGAAGAAGACCCATGATGCCATTTGACCCAACACCATAAGAAGAGGACCCACGTTGTCTTGTGATTCACCATCAGAGGAAGAAGACCCATGATGTAATTTGACCCACCACCAGAAGAAGAGGACCCATGATATCCTGCAACCCACTGCCAGGAGGAAGAAGACCCATGATGCCATTTGACCCAACACCATAAGAAGAGGACCCACGTTGTCTTGTGATTCACCATCAGAGGAAGAAGACCCATGATGTAATTTGACCCACCACCAGAAGAAGAGGACCCATGATATCCTGTGATCCACTGCCAGAGGAAGAAAACCCACAATGTCATTTGACCCAACACCAGAAGAAGAGAACCCATGTTGTCCTGTGACCCACCACCAGAGGAAGAAGACTTAGGATGTTACGTGACCCACTACCAGAAAAAGAGGACCCATGGTGTCCTGTGACTTACCACCAGAGGAAGAAGATCCATGATGTCCTGTGACCCAACACCAGAAGAAAGGGACCCATGATGTCCTGTGACCAACCGCCAGGGGAAGAAGACAAATGATGTAATGTGACCAACCAGCAGAGGACCCATCATGTCATGTGACCCAGCAAAAGAGGAAGACGACCCATGATGTCCTGTGATCGACTGCCAGAGGTAGAAGGCCCATAATGTCATGTGACCTACCAGCAGAGGAAGATGACCCATAATATGATGTGAACCTCTGCTAGAGGAAGAGGACCCATGATGTCATGTGACTTAAGAGAAGATCATCAGAGGAAAGGTATGTATACTAAAAAAGTAATTGTAAAAAGGGGGTGACAGGGACAGGAAGGGGGAGCCGAGTGTTCAATCTGGAGTTGGGCTATATTTAAATTTTTTTTAAATTTGTCAAAAAGAGCATGAAGAGGCATCTCGAGACTCAGGCCTCTGCTCAAAATCTCCATTTTTATTTGGTTCTCTTTTATTTAGACCACAGTCAAACAACACTGTAACAGACAGTCATGTTTTGAAAAGAAATTGTAATTTCAACAGTAACAGTAAATAGAAAAAAAAAATACCTGGTATCTAAAATTATTATAAAGTAAACATTACAATAATAACTCTAAATACATACTCGGGGAAAAAAGCTATAATTTCTTTCGTAACAAAAGGCTGCAAAGCGGTAATGCAGACTTAGCAGACCACTCATGGTTAGTGATTGCCAGTATACTGATGCAAGACAATCCTCTCCGTCATTTGTGCCTATTGTGTCTAGCGATTCTCACTCTGCAACAGTACTGTGAAAACTGTAAGGAGGTACATTTATAAGGCAGGGAATGCGACTTTCATCAAACATTGTGAAAAGGCAATCACTTCCTTTTCAAAAACACGGACCTTGAAGATTTACCTGGAGAGAATGTTTGCTGAATGCCAGGTTCTCTGTTATAAAGATCGGCCTCTAAGTGTATTTTTCACAGAAAATCTTGGAGTTTTTCTAAATTTGCTTCAGAGTTTTGTGATAGGATTAGCTGAAATGCAAATAGTGCTTAGCAGAGTTCTCCTTTAAAATTAAACTCTAGTTTTAACAAGTGTCACACTATTTGTAGTGATCTTCAATAGTTATACATGGATATTGAACGTCAGCTTTCAAACGGCTAAATTATGAATGCTGTGTAAGTCTATAACTCACAGTAAAGTCCCAGAAGCATTCGTTCTCAGGTGTGGTTCTTTTCTCTGGATAGTCAAACTGATGCGCACAAGTCACTTTAGTGAATTTTAAAATAAAAAAAGGGTTATTACACAAGGGGATATGGTAAGATGGGTGCGGTATGATCAGTGCTGTATTTTGGCCTAGGCCGACAAGGCACAGGCCTAGGGAGGCACTTTGCAGGGGGGGCATCAAAAAAAGCCCCCCTCCACTTTAGACTCTATTGGTCACTAGTTGCCTCTCTCTCCTCCCTCTCCCTCTCTCACCTACCCTCTCTCTTACCCCCCTCTCTCTCTCAGCCCCCCTTTCTCTCTCTCTCTCTCAGCCCCCCCTCTCTCTCTCTCATCCCCCCTTTCTCATTCTTCCTCTCTCTCTCTCTCAGATAGAAAGTATATTTGTTAGCGCTCACAAGGGGTGCTACTCTCTGTTGTGGCTGCTAGTATGAGCAAACAGTCAGGTGGAAGTCAATCAAGGCACTGGCACATCAAAAGGCTGCAAGCTGGAGGAGCCTTAGAGGGGATGGGATGAAGGGATCAAGTGCCTGTGGTAAAAGCTGAGGGTGTTGGGCTGACCTCGGTACAGAGGAGGGAGGGGTGGGGGTGTAAAAATCCACTGTTCTTCAGGTGGATGGGGGGAGTAGGCCTGGGCAGCACTCTGGGCTGCTATCTGGGTGAGCGAAGCAGCTCAATGTTTACCATAAAAGAAGAAGGGAGAAGCGCCACTGGAGTGCAATTAAAAGAAAAGTTTTATTAAGAACAAGCAGGTTATGGTGACTTACATCTGAACTCGCATCTGAATAGTCACTGTGGTGCCCTCCGTGGTGTAGTCAGGTAGCTGGGTGCCTGCTCTGGGTCCGGTGCGGTCCGATCGTCCGGAAGAGGTCTGGGGGTAGTCTCAGGCGACTTCCGGGTCGGATCAGCAGAGGAACTGCAGAGAGCTGTTGTGGCTGCGGCCGGCAGCGTCTGATGCAGGGGCAGACTGGCAAATTTCAGCCCAGGGGGCCAAGTACAAACCAGAGGCCCATGGTGCAGCGACTCGGCCCTCCTCCCATTCTCCCTCTTCCTGTCCTCCTCCTGACCCCCCATTCCAGGCTTAAGCTCCGCTCCCGATACTCTCTACTCACCGGCTGAATCCTGGTTCCCAACCTGGCCAGCAGGGGGCAGTTGGGGGGAGCTGGGACAGCCTAGTTGGGGCTTGCCGGGTGGTGACAGTCTCCAGTGGGGCATTAAACCGTCCTCTGCTCAGACACAATTTACATCATCCTTGCTGGAGGGGGGTGAGGCCTGCGCTCTGTCCTTGTCTTCAAACCGCACTTGGTAGGTCAGCAGCTTTTTTCTTCTCCTCACCAGGAATCCTTTAGGCATGTCTGCAGCAGAATGCGGTGCAGCCTTTTTATGGGGCATCAGAGCGGCCCAGGGGGCAATTTCCCCCTTGCCCCCTGGCCCAGTCCTCCCCTGGTCTGATGTCACGGGCAGTCTGGGCTTAGTGGGCGTATCTGGGCTTTACAAAGCTGCAGTTCCTCCGCTGATCAGACCCGGAAGTCGCCTGAGACTACCTCCGGACCTCTCCCGGACGATCGGACCGCACCGGACCCAGAGCAGGCACCCAGCTACCTGACTACACCACGGAGAGCACCACAGTGACTGTTCAGATGTGAGTCACCATAACCTGCTTGTTCTTAATAAAACTTTTCTTTTAATTGCACTCCAGTGGCGCTTCTCCCCTCTTCTCTCTCTCTCTCAGCCGCCCTTTCTCTCTCTCTCTCTCTCCCTCTTCCCCCTCTCTCCCTCTTCCCCCTCTCTCTCTCATCCCCCTCTCTCATTCTTCCTCTCTCTCTCATTCTTCCTCTCTCTCTCTCTCTCTCTCTCTGTCTCTCTCTCCCTCTCTCTCTCTCTCTCTGTCTCTCTCTCCCTCTCTCTCTCTCTCTCTCTCTCTCTCTCTCTCTCTCTCTCTCTCTCTCTCTCTCTCTCTCTCTCTCCCCCTCTCTCTCTCTCTCTCTCTCTCACCCCCCTCTCTCTCTCCCCCTCACATCCCCTTCACTTTCTCTCTTTCATCCCCCTTCTCTCTCACCCCCTCTCTCTCTCTCTCTCTCTCTCTCTCTCTCTCTCTCTCTCTCTCTCTCTCTCTCACCCCCTTTCTCTCTCCCTCACATCCCCCTCACTTTCTCTCTCTCTTATCCCCCCTCTGTCTCTCTCTCTCACTCCCCCTCTCTCTCTCACCCCCTCTCTCTCTCTCTCACCCCCTCTCTCTCTCTCTAATCCCCTCTCTCATCCTCCCTCCTTTTCTCTCACCCCCCCCCTCTCTCTCTCTCTCTCTCTCTCTCTCTCTCGTCCCCCTCTTTTTCTCCCTCACATCCCCCTCACTTTCTCTCTCTCACCCCCCTCTCTTTCTCTCTCTCTCTCTCATCCCCCCTCCCTCTCTCACCCTCCCTCTCTCTCTCTCTCTCTCTCTCACCCCCTCTCTCTCATCCCCCTCTCTCACTCTCTCATCCCCCTCTCTCTCTTATTCCACCCCCTCTCTCAACCCCTCTCTCTCGCTGTCTCTAATCCCCACTCTCATCCCCCCTCTCTCTCACCTCTCTCTCTCTCATCCCCCTCTCTCTCAACCCTCTCTCTCTCTCAACCCCCCCTCTCTCTTTCTCATCCCCCCTTTATCACTCCCTCACCCACCCCCCTCTCTCCCATCCCTCCTCTCTCTCTCTCCCCCCTCCCTCCCCTCATTTTGGAGGGAGTCACATCCATTAAAAGGAAGGAGTGGGGCAAATTTACATAGGAGGGGGAGGGGGGTGCCCAATTTAATCTTGCCTAGGGCAGCACAAAACCAAAATACACCATTGGATATGATCAGTGTATCCCTAAATATACTGGTTCTCATACTCTAGACTTTCCATAATCTCTTCTAGATCTCTCAAAGTCTCTAGCTGATTTGACTCCTGTAGAGCTCGGACTCCCTGATGAATACGGTTTAAATAGTTTCTAAATCTTCACTGAAGGACAGCATGGAAATATTCCCAACTAACCATATCTCACCACATCTCCATATGTGGGGGATAGTTGCAGCTTTGCCTCCCCTAGGCCTTATTCTCTCTTCTTCCAGCAGCCAACACCTTCTTGGGTTCCTCCTAGGAGGGGAGATAAAGCCCTAGGAGAGACTGACCTCAAAGCTGGCATCTTCACAGGACAAAAGCCAAAGAGAGAAGAGACAGAACAGGCTATCAACTACCCATAACATAGAATGAAACCTCTCTCATGCTGTGCTTAGTTCAGCCTTTGTCAACCCGGGGTTCTGTGGAACATCTAGAGGTTGCTAGGGGTCCCTTGAGCAACTTTTGCCTCTTAGATAAGTATCCACTGATACCAATGATCTTTTTAGCAGTAAAGGGGGATTCTTACCAATGACCACAAATGTAAAGAGCATCCTTCCAATTGACCAGGGGCATACCTACAAGGGTCCAGGGGTCACAATTGCAACCTGGCCCCCATGCTCCAGGGGGCCCATGCGGACCCCTGTACACCTGGATAGGAGGGGCGGCAATACATAAAGGAACCAATCCCCTCCCTCCTACAGCCATTGAATGTCTGCCTCTCCTCTCCTTCCCACAGGCATTCAACAGCTGCATGAGGGAGGGGATCAGTTCCTAAATATTCCCCCGCCCCTGCCACACCTCCTATCCAGCTTCCTAATGCTCCCTCCTGGGCCCCTGTCCTCTCTCCTGCCACACCCCATCCCCGCCCTCCTGCATCTCTGCCAGGTTCCCCTCTCTCCCGCTGGCTGCTGCAGGGATGCTGCCAGGATGGAGAGTGGAAAAGGGGCTGGTAAATGTGTCACTTACCGGCCCATTCCTTGTCTGAATAAATAGAGTCAGTGATCCATAATGATCACTGACTCTGACCTAAACATAATAAGCTGTGGTTACTATGCTTCAGTTTGTAAATGAATGGGAAGCACTATACAGAGCTTTTCCTGTCCATTCAATCACTCAATGTCTCAAAAGGTGAAACATCATAGGGCTGTTTGGATCCCTGATATCTCACTAAAGCCCCCTAACGGGGCTCCTAAAAAAATTGTGAAAAATAATTTTAAAATATAATATTGTAAAAAAAATAAATAAAAAAATAAAATAAAAAAGGTTAAAAAAAAAAAAAAAACTACTGACACCGGTGGTGGAACTACCAGGGTCCCAAAGGTCGCACTTGTACCCGGGCCCTTGCATTCCGCCACCGGGCTCGGAGAAAAGGCCCTGGCCGGGTGTCAGGGAGGCCCTTCATGGTTTCTTGCACCGGGGCCCTGAAAGTTCTAGTTACGCCTCTGCCAATGACAATATCACTAATGTACCATGAGCTGTAGATGGAGTAATTATTAAATTATTAGCAGGGGTTCCATGAGAGCAGAAAGCTGTTTCAAGGGTTACTCTATGTTAACATTTTCATAAAGGGTGGTTTAGATGGATGCTCCTGTGTAGGTACAGTTAGGCTAGGAGTATAGTCCACTGCTGAATAAAACAATTCACAAAAATACAAAATGGAATTTAGTAAAAAATACCACAACCTTACACAAGCAAACAAAAACATGTTTTAGATCTGTTACACTGCAGCTTGCTATTTCTTAGACATGGCAGCTGCATTCCTTTTCAGGCTAAAAACATTTTCAGCAAGTACAGAAAAATACCTCTTGATGCTGACAGAAATGCAGTATCCTTGTAAATTCCTGTGATCTGGACATAAAACAAAACTATTGCCTCTATCTACTTATCCCATCACCCCCCTCACCATGTAATAAAGATGAAAAAAGCAGACATACTGTATGTATAATCCATCCTAGGACATCCATGACTTCCTCCATGTATACAATAAAAAAGTGAGCATAGCTACCCAGTATAATATTTACAGGATCCTATCCCCCCCCCCCCCTCCTTTTCCCCTCCCCC
The DNA here is from genome assembly GCF_965119305.1 of Pelophylax lessonae. Lineage (NCBI taxonomy): Eukaryota > Metazoa > Chordata > Amphibia > Anura > Ranidae > Pelophylax > Pelophylax lessonae. The sequence goes on from NC_138772.1 coordinate 539,806,971, forward strand.
CCTATTTTCTTTTCCTTCCTTCCTCCCCCCCCCCCTTTTTTTTTTTCTTCCTCCGCCAGCGTCCCTTTACCTACACCATTCACATCCCTTGATTATTTTGACATTTGTACTAATTGAATGATTTTTTCTATAAGACAGGTGTGTTGTCCCGGCATGGTGAGCCCTAAGTGTGACTCCTTGCAGGCCGCTGTGCACCATGCAAGCCCTCAATGGGAACATGGGAAACCCTTCCACCTTTGGGAGAATCCGTCTAGCCATGGGATTGGCTTCAGGTTGCTAGCTATATATCACTAGGGTAAAGTTTTTTACATTTATGAGATTATACTGGAAATGACTGTATTACATTTGATGTACCGGCTCGTACCGGCTCGGCTCTACTTGGCCCTGCTTGGCCCGGTTTGCTTTTCCACTGTTGGTACCGCATGGTATAGTGTCGGAACGGTTCGGTACGGTACGGTATAGGTTTGCTTTTCCACTAAAGTAGTACTAAAGTTAAGTGGGTGGGATAACAACGGGGTGGGTGTGATTCTCTGACCAATCAGTGGCTAGTAGTGACTGCATGCAAAGGATTGTGGGATATGGTACCAGTTTGGTACCTGTTGGAACCACAATCGAGTAGGTACTGTTTTTTCAGAGCCGTACCGTTCGGTTCCATGCAGTGGAAAAGCAAACCTATACAGTACCGTACCGAACCGTTCCGACCCTATACCATGCGGTACCAGCAGTGGAAAAGCACAAAAGCGTGCCGAACCGGTACGGTTCCATGCAGTGGAAAAGCGCCATATATTTCTAATCATACAATGCTCTCTACAGACATCACATACCCCCTGAGGAAGACCTTACAACAGAGGTCGAAACGCTTCGGGATTCCTCCTATTTTGGATGTGATAATCATGTGTTTTTGTCCTTTATCTGTAGCTATGTGTGTGAATTGATATGACATTGTAACCAGAGCTCATATCTTACGCTTATGTACTTTTAAGATTTTTACTATCACCAAACTTTTTTCAATAAAGATTAATATTTGTATACATCTATAGTCACGCTGATATTTGCTGCTGAAAAAAAAAAACACTGGGGGCCTCTTCCTTTTCTCTAAAAACAAAACTATTTCCTCTATCTACTTATCCCATCACCTCCCCCCCCTCCCCATGTTATAAAGATGAATAAAAGAAGACATATTTACAGTGCATTGCAAAAGTATTTGGCCCCCTTGAACTTTTCGACCTATATTTTCTTCTAAACCAGGTAAGTAAAAAAATAAATTGCGATTATCCATTTGTTTTTCAGGTGACCCCGGGCATGAAGATGGAGGCAAGTTTAATTTTAGGGTGGAACTCCGTTTTAAGGGGGCTGAATAATTTTGCAAGCCCAATTTTTCAGTTTTTTATTTGTTAAAAAAGTTTGAAATATCCAATAAATTTCGTTCCACTTCATGATTGTGTCCCACTTGTTGTTGATTCTTCAAAACAAATTACAGTTTTATATCTTTATGTTTGAAGCCTGAAATGTGGCAAAAGGTCGAAAAGTTCAAGGGGGCCGAATACTTTCGCAATGCACTGTATAATCCACCCTAGGACATCCAAGACTTCCTCCATGTATACAATAAAAAAGTGAGCATAGCTACCCAGTATAATATTCGCAGGATCACTAGGTCAAAATAAAGAGATTAAAAAAAAAAAACATTAAATAAAAGAAAAGTAATGCAACCACCACATCTGGTAAGTTGCAATATATTATTATTTTTTCTGGGTTTAGATACTGCGTTCATTTCCAGTCCGTACACCTTGGGAATTCAGGAATAGAATGGTTTTGATGTGTAAGCTAAAAAAGACGATGCATATATAAAAAGTCGTTCCCCTCCACACCAGAACAATGGTGCAGAACACAGAAATTGTATCAAACTGGATTTTCCCCATTGAGAAGACCTCAAGGCTTTTCCCCACGTTGGGTGCTTTCCTTGATCCATCTGAAGGAAACAAGTATAAAAGAAGACAATGGAGGGTGTTTTGATCTGTCTATCCAGGTGAATCTCCAGAAATGGATACATTGGAAGCAATAAACTATATACACAGTCTATTTGCTGCAAATGGAACAAGCCAAGCAGCACTAACAGGCAAAGCGGCAACGTCTCTTCTTCTCTTGTCATGCCTTATTCTTTCATTATTACCAAGGTGTTTTCTCTTTCTTCTGCTCTGCCCCCGACCCTTTTCCTTTCACCTTTGGAATCTGTTTGACAGACGTTTTCAAAGTCCATTTGAAGCCAGTCAATGTGTGTCAATCATATCCACATTGAAGAGAACGTATGATATAGTTTAGCGGGTCCATATTTAGTGATAGTCTTGCCATTTTTTACCAAGATGATTTATTGACATTTTTCAATATTTAAAAAAAGTATTATCAAAATGATCAATAAGAAGATATAGATGGGCGCTATACAGTATATAACAGTTGATGTGAATATAAGTGCCTTAGTTAAATAGCACATCCATGTATATCAAATAATGATAAAAATGCATAACATGCATAAAGGTGATGATCAACTTCCAATATGTGAAAGGGTGAGTATAATCACTAAAAAACAGGTGACTAAAACAAGGGAAGAGAAAAGTCCATCAAAAAGTCTATATGTAGCACCCTCCTAGGTAGGTGCTAGGTAAAGGCATCTTATGCTCCTTCTGCCTATCAGGCAGGGCCGGTGCTACCACTAGGCAAACTAGGCGGCCGCCTAGGGCGCACTGCCACCCCTAGGGTGCAGCCATGGCTTGTGCCCCATTCCTCTCCTGTCAACTCCTCATCCCCAGGGGAGGTCACCTCTAGAGAGGGGGGCAATTTGTATATGAAGGGGTATGCAGGGTTAAAGGGGGGCAGTGTGTATAGGAAAGGAGGTGTAGGGTTAAAGGGGGGCAGTGTGTGCAGGAAGGGGGTGTAGCATTAAAGAAGGGCAGTGTGTGAAGGAAGGGGGAAGGGGCAGTGTGGACAAGAAGGGGTGTTTAGGGTAAAGGGGGGGCACTTTGTATATGAAGGGATGTGTAGGGTTAAAGGAGGGCAGTGTTTATATGAAGGGGGTGTAGGGTTAAAAGGGAGGGCAGTGTGTAAATGAAGGGGGGTGTAGGGTTAAAGGGGGGCAGTGTGTATATGAAGGGGGTGTAGGCTTAAAGGGGGCAGTGTATACAGGAAGGGGAGAGTGGGGTTAAAAGGGGGAGCATTATGTACAGGAAGGGTCGCAAGTTTTTTTTGGGGGGGGGGTGCAAGGAGCTGGTCTTGCCTAGGGTGCAAAATAGTCTAGCACCGGCTCTGCTATCAGGGGAGCCTGATCTGTTAGGTTGCCTGTTGCATGTTTCCAGGTGTGATTCACTGGGTCTGAGGGAGTGTCCCCACTGTATCCAATAGGGACAGTGGAGGAAACCCAGCCAGTGACACATTGGCTTTTATCGGAGTCCCAGTGGGTGGGCGCTCTTGCAGTGCTTCCTGGGATTGCTCATAAAAGCTGAGGGGACATGTGACAGGGCGTCTTTGGTAGGAAGCAGAGTCCCAAGAGGAGACTGATGGCTGTCTCTCCTCCTGCTGTATGAGGAAAGTGGTCATAGGCAGTCGGCCTAGTGAACCAGGTGTGGAGCTGAGCTACAGAGGATCCAGTAAAGCTGACAGTGGAGCTGCTGGCAGAGTCTTCCGGGAAAAACAGTGTACGTGAGTACCAGGGGACTTGCCAAAGGGTCTGCCCAGGAAGGGAACCACTCCAGTGAAGTCAGGGGATCAAGGGGTCAGCTCACACTAGAGTGTCAGAGTAAAGGGGGTGATGTATAGAACCCTGAAGAGTAGGGACAAAGGGGGTGCCAAGTAGGACACTGAAGAGTGATTCACAGTACAGTGCAGTTCATTTAAATTTTCTTCACTAAAGTGGCGAGGTGAAGCAGCGGCCTTGCCGCATCCAGTGTTAACCAGAGGTCTCAGCAAATTGTGCCTAGTTATTCAGTTGGAGTATCCCACTCATCCCTTCTCCTATCCCAGTTCTCAAATAAATCAACAAAAACCAAAACCCCTGGACTGTTTTCTGACTGAGCCAAGCACTTAGAATATGCTATATTGTCAAGTTGTTGCTATAGGTGACACTGGGGAACCCGTAACCAGCAGCTCCCACAGGAGTAGTGCTACACATATAAAAGTGAATCGAAGATGTAAAAAAGAAACAATAACTGACGATCCAAATAAACATGAATAATAATGTCCAGTTGAAAGGTGCCACCCATGTGAAATCCCAACAGAGCATCCACCATCGAGTGCAATGGCCGCTCACCTTAATAATGAATTGATAAAGCGCTTATCATATAAATTATTCTCATCCATGAGGCTCATTCGATGGCAGTATAAATTAAAGGAGATGGAGATGTGAATGCATAGCCATGCATACCACTATAAATGGCTCCCTGGTAGTTGGCTTGGCTGTGGTGATGCTGGTGTACAGGCTGGATCCTGGCTATGGCAGGACACGTTCACAGGGCTTTATTCCGAGTCTTTGTTTTTATCTTATATTTATTCCTTCACTGATTGTTTTTTTCCGTTTACTATTATTAAAATGATGACATACTGAACATGGTTGTATAGTAGAAGCAAATGTAAATCAACAGAAAAAGGGGCATCAAGGGCCAGGAGGAAGAGTAGCGCCAGTGTGTGGTATGGTAAGCAAAACATTAAGGCTGTGGTGCCCAACCTACAGCCCAAAGTCCACATTTGGCCCTTCCATGCTTGAAGTGCAGCCTTCGGGTCCCAAAGGTGCGTAGTGGAAGCATTGGTTTGTAAAAGGATCCTTTAACCACTTGCCGACCGCCGCAAGTACATATACTGCGAGGCTGTGGGGAGCGGACCCCCCCCCCCCACGCGTGCGACCGGCGGACCCGATGTCCGCCGGTCACTCTGCGATCGTCGGTGCAGAGGGAGAAAGGCAGGCGGCTAATGTAAACAAGCCGCCTGTCATTCTCCCCTGTGTAGGAACACTGATCATACGGTTCTACTATATAGGACCGTTGATCATTGTTCCTACAGCTCAAGCCACAGCCAATCACAGTTAGAATCACGCCCCTAGGGACACACACAGCCCCTCCCTCTCAAATAAAGTTAACCCCATCACTACGAGTGTATCTTTACAGTAATGGTGCATATGTATAGCACTGATTACTGCAGTAATGTCACTGGTAACCCCAAAAGTGTCAAAAATGTCAGTCAAGGGTCCGATCTGTCCGCCCCAATGTCGTAGTACCGCAAAAAAATCGCAGATCGCCGCCATTACGCGTTAAAAAAAAAATGACAAAAATCTTTCCCTTTGTTAGTAAACGCGATAACTTTTGCGAAAACCAATCAAAATACGCTTTTTGCGATTTTTTTTACCAAACATAGGTAGCATCAAACAAATTGGCCGAAAATGTTAAAAAATTTTGATTTTTAAATTTTTTTGGGGGGGAATTTCATATAAAAAAATGTGAAAAATATTGTTATTTTTGCTAAATTGTCGCTCTTTTTTTGTTTATAGCGCATGATCAAAAAATCGCACAGGTGATCAAATACCACCAAAAGAAAGCTCTGTTTGTGGGAAAAAAGGACGTCAAATTCGTTTAGGTACGGCGTCGCACGACCGCGCAATTGTCCGTTAAAGTCACGCAGTGCCGAATCGCAAAATACCCCCTGGTCAGGAAGGGGGTAAAATCTTCCGGGGCTTAAGTGGTTAATATCTTTATCAGTCTCATGTAGCATGTCCCTAGTCTTTGACTGTCTCCTACAGCAGTGTTTCTCAACCTTTTGTCAGTCAAGGCACCCTTTAAATTTTAAAATTCTGCACGATTTTGGGGCACCCCATTTTTAAATTTAAAAATTAAACTAATAGTTTTTCATAATGCAGCAACATCCACACACATAGGATAACCCAACATTTAAGGGGATTTATTGTTTCAAAGAAAACACACCTTTGCACACTAAGTACCGACTAGCATTCCAATGTTTCTATTCTCCCTCAGTTTTCTTCCCTCACTCAGCTAATGTGAGCCAATGTTGAGGGGTGGTGGGGTCAAACATGGATGCTGTGCAAGTTCTCCTTATTAACCATTTTTTTTTTCTTTTAATCAAACAGGTTCTTTATTGCATATAAGAAAGACAAGGTTCAGTACAAACAAATACAGTCTGGTAGTATTCAGATCGGTACAAAACATTGTAAGGGAAAAATACAGCACTTCCCACTCCAGCATTACATTCAGCCTCAATATAGAGAGAAAAAAATAAATAAATAAAATATAAGGGGGCAATATGTCATCAAGAGGTATAATAAAAACACCTTCCAGCCTGCAATTATGTGTAAACTGGGTATAACCTTTTAGTCATATCAAACTAACCAGCTTCTAGGTATGTTGAAGAACATACAGTATAGGGATCATGTTGGGTGACCAGGGCACTGGAAAAGCCGTGGACTTAGACCCGGGGTAGCCAGCCAAGGTGGCCATTATTTTTCAAATTTTCCAGGACATCCCCTATTTTGATATACAGTACATACTTTCCAAATATTTGGGTATTTCCCATATGTGTTATCCATAGCTGATGTGAAAAGGGATCAGATGACTTCCAGAGTAGAAGACTCCTCTTCCGAGCCTGGAAAAGGGCACGATTAAATGCCACCCTCATGGGTTCCTCAGGAATGTTATTACTCAGGATTCCCAGTAGACCACACTTAGGTTCCAAGGGTACCTGTGTTTGTAACACCCTATTAAGCGTACCCATAACATGTCAACCAGTAGCAGTGTAATTTGGGGCACTGCCAGAGGAGATGGATAAGATCACCCCCCTGTCCTGTTTGCACCAATAGCAAATAGGGTCGGCCAGTACACCCATGCTGTGGAGGCAAACAGGAGTGTAATGGAATCTTAAGATTATATAGCGTTGAGATCGTTTTTGTGAAGAGATTAGAGAGCTAGTAACCACCGCCTGCAAAGATTCTTCCCAGTGGTCTCCAGACGGTTGACCCAAGTCTTCCTCCCATTGCCCCTGGACCTTGGAGGGGGATCCTTCCAAATGTGTACTCAGCAACATACTATAACCCTGGGAAATAAGACCCTTCACATGAGTGCCCGAGGAAATTACAGTAAATGCATGATAGGAGTTGGCGGTAGGATCCACACAGCCCCTGCTCCCTGCGCCCTTACAGCATGCTGTAATTGAAGATAGTAGAATTTCATATGCGAGGGAAGGCCAAAAAAGGTAGTAGCGTCCCATTCTGAAAAACATGAGTCAGATGAGTTACTCCGAACCTCTTCCATCTATCACACTGGGTCAGTTTTGCCAATTCCTTTTAAGATCAGTTATCCCAGATTGGGCTACAGTGCATTGCGAAAGTATTCAGGCCCCTTGAACTTTTCGACCTTTTGCCACATTTCAGGCTTCAAACATAAAGATATAAAACTGTAATTTTTTTTTGAAGAATCAACAACAAGTGGGACACAATCATGAAGTGAAACAAAATTTATTGGATATTTCAAACTTTTTTAACAAATAAACTGAAAAATTGGGCGTGCAAAATTATTCAGCCCCCTTCAGTTAATACTTTGTAGCGCCACCTTTTGCTGTGATTACAGCTGTAAGTCGCTTGGGGTATGTCTCTATCAGTTTTGCACATCGAGAGACTGACATTTTTGCCCATTCCTCCTTGCAAAACAGCTCGAGCTCAGTGAGGTTGGATGGAGATAGTTTGTGAACAGCAGTTTTCAGGTCTTTCCACAGATTCTCGATTGGATTCAGGTCTGGACTTTGACTTGGCCATTCTAACACCTGGATATGTTTATTTGTGAACCATTCCATTGTAGATTTTGCTTTATGTTTTGGATCATTGTCTTGTTGGAAGACAAATCTCCGTCCCAGTCTCAGGTCTTTTGCAGACTCCATCAGGTTTTCTTCCAGAATGGTCCTGTATTTGGCTCCATCCATCTTCCCATCAATTTTAACCATCTTCCCTGTCCCTGCTGAAGAAAAGCAGGCCCAAACCATGATGCTGCCACCACCATGTTTGCCAGTGGGGATGGTGTGTTCAGGGTCATGAGCTGTGTTGCTTTTACGCCAAACATAACGTTTTGCATTGTTGCCAAAAAGTTCGATTTTGGTTTCATCTGACCAGAGCACCTTCTTCCACATGTTTGGTGTCTCCCAGGTGGCTTTTGGCAAACTTTAAAGGACACTTTTTATGGATATCTTTAAGAAATGGCTTTCTTCTTGCCACTCTTCCATAAAGGCCAGATTTGTGCAGTATACGACTGATTGTTGTCCTATGGACAGAGTCTCCCACCTCAGCTGTAGATCTCTGCAGTTCATCCAGAGTGATAATGGGCCTCTTGGCTGCATCTCTAATCAGTCTTCTCCTTGTATGAGCTGAAAATTTAGAGGGACGGCCAGGTCTTTGTAGATTTGCAGTGGTCTGATACTCCTTCCATTTCAATATTATCGCTTGCACAGTGCTCCTTGGGATGTTTAAAGCTTGGGAAATCTTTTTGTATCCAAATCCGGCTTTAAACTTCTCCACAACAGTATCTCGGACCTGCCTGGTGTGTTCCTTGTTCTTCATGATGCTCTCTGTGCTTTAAACGGACCTCTGAGACTATCACAGTGCAGGTGCATTTATACGGAGACTTGATTACACACAGGTGGATTCTATTTATCATCATTAGTCATTTAGGTCAACATTGGATCATTCAGAGATCCTCACTGAACTTCTGGAGAGAGTTTGCTGCACTGAAAGTAAAGGGGTTGAATAATTTTGCACGCCCAATTTTTCAGTTTTTTATTTGTTAACAAAGTTTGAAATATCCAATAAATTTCGTTCCACTTCATGATTGTGTCCCACTTGTTGTTGATTCTTCACAAAAAATTACAGTTTTATATCTTTATGTTTGAAGCCTGAAATGTGGTAAAAGGTCGAAAAGTTCAAGGGGGCCGAATACTTTCGCAATGCACTGTATATGCAGTCAACCCCTCCACCCGCTGCAGCTGCCTTGATTACGACCACATTTTATGTAAGAGATCATATGTAGGAAACTGTCTATGTGGTTTGGCAAATAAACCCGCCTCCAAGCCTCCTGGGATGGAGTCCGCACCAATACAATGCAGCATAAGGCAAGCCACTGAGGATGGTACAACAGGAGGGCTAGTGGAAGATGCGGAAATGCCCTACATAATATAGCCAGGGATTAGGTAGTGCCAGGCCTCCCTGATCCTTAGGGTTCTGTATTTGCTCTAATTTAATTCTAGGTACTCGATTATTCCAAATCAAGGATCTGAAAATCGTATTAACTTTTCTGAATGTTTTCAAAGGAATCACCACAGACAATGTATGCATTGGATAGAGGGGGGGGGGGGCAGCAGGAATATACATTTTTTTCTGCCATCTTTGGGAGTAAACAGTGCCTTACCTTTGGTAATAGGGGGAAGAATAGTGCCCCAATTTTAAGACAGAATAGGCTGCACTAAGTTAAAAGTAAATTACAAGATACAGTAGCTGCTAGCACATGTATACTGGAATAACAACATAAAAGACAATAAAAAAAATAACGAAAGTGCAGCGCTTAAAAATAAAACATCAGATTATCAGCCCAATTTGCATGATCACAATCATATGAAAATGCTGAATAGTGGTGATTAATAAGACAAAAAAGGAAGGAGTATCCAGAAAGGAGCTGTCATCATTACCTGTTCACCTGTCTCTTACCCCTCAATGTGGACCCCCACTGAAAAAGGTCAAACAAGCCTGTTAATAGTAATCCTGGGATGGTATCACTGGATTGTGTCCCTGGCTTCTGCTTAAAAGGATATTCCTCCACTGCCCACAGTATCTTTGCCAACCTCACCAGATATGGTCCCGGTATGTTGGTTAGAGTTTAGCAAAGATACTGTGGGCGGTGGAAGAATATCCTATTCAGGAGCAGACTGGCAACTTTCAGCCCAGGGGGCAAATAAAAACCAGAGGCCCATGGTGCAGCGACTCGGCCCCACTCCCACTCTCCCTCTTCCCGTCATGCTCCTGACCCTCATTCCAGGCTCTGCTCCCTGTTCTCTCTACTCACCGGTTGAATCCCGATTCCCAACCTGGTCAGCAGGGGGTAGTTGGGGGATCTGGGACAGCTTGCCTGGTGCTTACTGACGTGTGTGGGGGGAGGGGACTATGTGACACAAGGACAGTTCGAGGGTTCAGCTATGCTGAACCCTGCAATCTGATCCTGCCTGTCACTTAGGAGATCCGCCCGCTTGTGTTTACACAAGCAGGCGGATCTTCACACTCGATTCCCCGACGATCGGGGAAGAGCAGCGGCGATCGCCGCCACTCCTCCCCTGGCCCGACTCCCGCTGTGACTGAATACAGCGGGAGCGAGCCTCCAGCGGCGCGCGCGCTGCCGAGAAAGGGGAATGTCTGGTGACGTAGTACTACGTCGCCAGACGTTATCGAGCCACTTTGCCGCAGTACAGCTCTAGTGAGCAGTGCGGAAGTGGTTAAAGGTGTTTTCCATTCGCCTCTAGTCAATCTAAAAACGCCTGTAAAACGCCCATAAAACACCCATAAAAACGCATGAAAAAATGCCTGAAAAAACGCCCATAAAAACACCTGTAATAGCAATGCCAAGATGTGAACGTAGCCTTAGGAATAAGTACTGTATATGATTTCTGAGACTTATGCTATGAGACCACCTGAAGCAAAACCTCCTCCTTGACTGAACCCATCAGGTATTCCTTTTTCTCCTTCAATACCGCCTGTACCCGCTACTACCATCTACCACAACAGTGAATCAAACAGTGAACCTGTTGTGGCAAGGCCAGAGAGAATGGATACAACAGACCGTGCAAGGTGCATGACTCAAAGACAACTTAATAACTCCCATCCCATGAAGTCTGATGATCAGTACAGGATTTGGAGGTCTATGATCAGGTCAATAGTATAGAACCTCAGCCTCCTACCCATGCAAGAGCTTAATTTGCATATCAGACGGTTAGGGCCACAATCATTGGACTGCATGAAAAGACCTAAAACTGTTAACACCCACTGTCCTAAAAAAGGTCATAATCTTGAATGCGAAAGATTAGCGCAAATTATGCCCACCCTGAAGTCATCAAACTTTATTCATTCAAAAGATTGCAAGACTTTTCTAAAGTATCTAACAGAGACAACCAGATGTTCCAGTAGCTGGGTGATTTTCTTCTAGAACTAGAAATTGCAAATAATGGCCCACCGGGCCTTAGCTACTTGGACACTGCACACAGTATAATATCACCTTACTATCTCCAAGAAAAGTGGGCAACAGCAGGTTCAGATATAAGAGGGAAAATCAAGTGTCCTTGTCCCCCTTTTCCTTTTTCACAGAGTTCATATAGCCAAGACCAAGAATAACCCAAGTTTCTCTGTTGTTGACACCAATGATCCTAACCTCACAACTGCAAGGCTTGAGAACCCTACGCCTAAGAACAAGAACTTTAAAGAAGCAATCTCTGACTCTGTTAGAGAGACAGGAATAGCACCCACTACTGCTAATATCAGTGATGATGGGATTGAAAGACGTAAGGATCCACATTATTACTGTGCCATCCACAACAAGCTAGATTCTCTTAGAAAATGTCAACCCTTTAGGGAAATGCCCTTGAAGAATGCAAGGAGTTGCTAAGGAGTCGTGATGTCTGCTTCAGATGTTGTGCATCATTAGATCACTTTGCCAAAGACTGCAGTGCTACTGTTAAAGCGGAGTTCCGGGCACAGTAACCATTTTTCAACAAATATACCCCCGGGACAGTCAGGGCTAGTACATTCCACAATGGCTAGCCTCTGATCTGTCCCGGTTCGCACTTACCTTTTAGAAGAAATACTCACTTTTAAAACTTCTTCTCCAGCGTTGCCATCTCTGTTGTGGGCAGCTGAAGCCGGCGCGGTCCTCTTCGGTATCCTCTTCCGCGTCTTCTTCTCCCAGAATGCGCCTTCACCAGCCCTTCTCGTCACTTCCGGTGCGGCGCCGCATTCCTCCACAGCTTCTGGCCATGCCCAGAAGCTGTTTAGCAGGGAATGCGGCGTCGCCCCGGAAGTGACAAGCGGGGCCGGTGCCGTCGCATTGATTCCTGGGAGCGATGACGTTCAGCTCCCAGGAATCATTGCAAGACAGGAAGTGACGGTGGAGCCACGGCTCAGAGGGAGGAAGTACACTGAGGTGAGTATTTTCAATCTGCAAATACAAGGTGAGTGAAAAAAAGAAATGCCTAACTATCCAATTCCTTTTCAGGTGAAGGAGACCAAGCGGATGGGCAGTTAAAAAAAAGGTCTATTTTGTGCCCGGAACTCCGCTTTAAGTGCTCAGAATGTGGCAGCACCATTCTTGTATCAACCTTACACCTAGGCTCCTCTAAACAGGATTCTGAACTCACTAAAGACGTCAACCACATTGCTCATGGCAGGGAGAACCATGAGTAGCCATCTACACCAGTTACATCAAAGTGTAATGAGCTTCTCCACAATGAAAAATCACTTTGTAACTTCTCTGGTAAGACTATACTTCAGACGCTGAGGCTCAAAAGGTCAAAAAGGTTCCTTGAGCCAACTAGAGAGACTACTCCACCTTTGCTATCAAGGGGCTAGGCACGTCTTGCCACCCTTTAGGATGGAACTGCTTCAGCTATTAGAAAGTCTACATTGATTAAGATTTATCAAAGACTTCACCATTCTGTAGACTTACACATTTACTTTTGTCTTGCGTTTGCTTTTCCTCTCTTTGTATTTCTGAGGTCCAGAGGACCACTTTACCTGTATCTATGGACTTTCTATATTGTCTGTTTCTTTTGCAAAGAATTGCATATTATACTATAGTGGTATTTACCGATACTAGACGAGGCGTGTTCTGCTTCCAGTCTGCCTTTTGTTGTTATTCCCATGTTTTCTGTTTTGGTACAGTCCACTGTTTCTCCCCTCTCCGGTTTTGTGTTACATAGTGTAGCCCTTAGACATTCTCTGCTTTCCCGTGTTTCCTGATTAGTTTCACCTTTTGCCTCATGGTGTAAAGTGCTCCCTATAGAGTTAGAAGAATATTGTTCTGGGAAGCTCTTTCATCTTCAAGAATTGCTCAGGAAATCCTCTTTTTAACTTGCCAGATCTGCAATACCCTATCCTGGATTTAACTCTGGGCTCCCTTGGCGAGTTGAACACGGACACTTCCATCTCAGCAGACTGCCAAATTGTCTGTACAGACTGGGTGTAGGAGGTATGTTCAATTACATAAAGTGATGGTTGAGACAGACTAATGACAATGTTCTTCCTCAATAGATAAAGGACATTGAGAAAGTGTGGTCACCTTAGGACAGGAAGTGTGTTATTCGCAGAATTGCCTGGTAAACCTAAAAGAAAAACCTGAAAAAAAGAAAACTAACACAGCTATCACTTCAAAGGATTGGCCAGCTGCAATATATTACATTTTTCTCCTGCTGTGTTAATGTTTGTGACAGACTACATCATACATTACATTTTTATAATGACCAAAGTTTCATTTTAAGGCCATTAGTTGACTTTTTGGACTTTTAATTTTTGGGGGTATCCTAAATGGTGGAAGAATATAGGCACTGTGTTATTTGTCAGTATATTAGTAACATGACCAAGGGCCAAACCAAACTCTGGTATCTGGTCATGTCATTGTACAGTGGTCCCCATGCTGTGGTCCACAGGCAGTAGGCGACCCTTTGCTTTCTCTTAATTGGCCCTCGAAGAACTATTCATCTTATTGACACCAATAATGGGGCACTATTTCTCCCACTGACACTAACTATGGGGCACTATTCCTCCCACTGACGCCAGCCATGGGTCACTATTGCTTCTACTGATACCAATAATGGGATGCTATTCCTCCAAGAAACTTTAACAAAGGGGCATTTTTCCTCCAACTGACATCAACGATGGGGCACCTTACCTCCTACTGACCCCAATAAGGGAGCATTATTTCTCCAACTGACACTAACAATGGGGGCTCCGATCCTCCCATTGATACCAATGAAGAGGTATAGTATTTCTCTAACAGACACAATGATGGGACATTATTCCTCCTCAAACTAATCTAAAGCAATAGGTTATTTTTTACTCCCACTGCTCACCAACCCTGGGACATTTTTTATTCACACTAGCCACCACACCTAGGGCTTAATTGGGCAATTTTCTACTACCAATCCAGTCCATCCCCCCTGGGACCTCTTGTTCAGAAAGTTTGAGGATTCCTGGTCTATGGAGACTAATAAGACCCATAGATCTAAGATGACAGGTGACTAATTTGATTGTCTTTGGTAGGATTGAATGCTGGGGGAATGTTTCTATTTAATAAGAAATGTGGTGAATTGCTGTTTTTTTTTTTGCAGTGATGATATTCTGGTGCAACTATGTGTGGGGCTGTTATCTTTAGGAGCCAATATGGTAAGTATGGAGTATGTCAGTTCAATTTTTAACTTTTTGGAGTGTTCATTTTGAGGGGTAAACTTAAGTTTAACACATATAACTAAAGTTGCAACTGATCCCCAAGCCTTCTGTAATGTGACAACATTCTCTTATCACGTGAGAGCGGTGCCTAACACATTTTGAAAAGGAGGGTTTGTACAAAAATCCAATTTTTACATTTTGGGTAGTTGTTGGAGGATCTGGTTCCCAATAAGTGAAAATAAATGAGGTAGCCTGATATCACATAGGAAGCTGAATTCTTTAGACTGATTGATAAAAGAACAACAGGAATCATATATAACAGGAGTGATGAATCATTGGGTTACTGGAGCACAACCCTATAGAACCTTATTGCTCTCTCAAGAGGAAGGTGGTAAATTGAAACTGTATATGATATATGACCCAGAGACCCAGAAAGGAACTGACATTCATCATGGTGCCCCCTTGCTTTGCTTTTAACATTTCTGAAATTATTTTTGTGTCTGTCCTTGGTAGGTCACCTCCTATGCTTGAGAAAGAAGAAAAAGTCACTGGTCTGTTAAAGCAAAACTTCAACTTTCCCTCCCCATCCCACAGTAGACCCCAAATGTGTTTTCCGCACTTTAGTCTCCCTTCCCCTCCTGGCTGACTTTTTTCCATAGCCTTTTTTAGATTTCTTCAGGTTGGTCGCAGGATTTTCAAGGCCCTCTTCCTTTGTCTATATTGTCTGACACCTGCCAGTCCTCAATGATGAATGTAGAGTACCGAGACGCCTATGATGAACCCTTGACACCTTGCACTTACAGGAAGTTGGCTGAATGATGCTGGGTGTCATTCAACCCAGAAGACTAAGGATATCTAGTGTTGGGAAGGCATTACTTAGTGGACATTAAATGAGAGGAGGTGAGCATTGCATTTTTTTCTTTTTTCTTACTATGGCTGGGGCAGTTGTTTTTTTTTTTTCTTAATTATAAGCTGGAGTTGGGCTTTAATTAGGTCCACACAACTTTCACAGTCATACATTCTTACATATTGTGAGGCACTTGCTGCCGGGATTGTAGACAGTGTATATACACAGTATGTGTCACCTAGGTTTCTCACCTACACATGGTGAGGGGCTCCACAAACTTTCTGTTTTTTCGATTCTAGGACAATATCCACCCGGACTATAAACCCCCCCGGACAATATCCCCCCTGGACAATATCCCCCCGGACAATATCCCCCCGGACAATATCCTCCCTGGACAATATCCCCCTATACAATATCCCCCCTCTAACCCTAACCCTCTAACCTTATGTCCAGGGGGATGTTTTCTGGGGGGAATTGTCCCGGGGGATATTGCCCAGGGGATGTTGTCCCAGGGGGATGTTGTCCCGGGAGGATATTATCCAGGGGGGATGTTGTCCCGGGGGGGTTATGTCCAGGGGGATGTTTTCCGGGGGGGATATTGTCCCGGGGGATATTGCCCGGGGGATGTTGTCCCAGGGGGATGTTTTCTGGGGGAATATTGTCCCGGGGGATATTGCCCGGGGGATGTTGTCCCGGGGGGGATATTATCCAGGGGGATGTTGTCCCGGGGGGATTATTTCCAGGGGTATGTTTTCCGGGGGGATATTGTCCGGGGGGATATTGTCCTGATACCGTTTTTTCAGAGTCCTCTCATGTGTCCTGGAGCCTAGAGGCTTTTTGGAGCCGTGGGTAGGAAAAGCCACCTTTCCTAGGTCCACATAGTAGCTGCTGGGTAGCTAGACCTCATTTATTAGTCTTAGCAGTACACAGACCTTTTTAAATGTGAGAATACTGATGCTCAGGGCTCTCTCTTTCAGGCAATAGCAGCCTGCTTCTGGGTGAAAAGGATGAGTACCGACAGAACACTAAAAAAGTAAAAGTGCTGCCTGTCTGCCTTATGGAACCTATTAGAGGGCACCATTAGTCAGGAACTGATTTGTTTAGTTAGTGGCTCGAATGAGCAGAGGTTTCATTTATTTTATGCTATAGACCCTCCTGCATTGAAACTGCATATGTTTGCTGCCTTGCTGAATACAATTGCAGGACTAAGCTGCTTGGACTGTTCCTGGGTGTCCCTGTCTTTTCCGTGGTGTACTGCTGCTTGTTGAGCCTGTCTCCTATACAATATGTATGGACCTGAACAGAGCCTCTTCTGCCAACATTATGCTGTAGAACACTTTAATGATTGATTGAATGAATAACTTACCAATTTCTTATGGCTTTATGCATATGGTCGCTATTGTTGAAAGCTTATATTTGCATTCCAAAGCTGTATTCATTCAGACACAAAATGTAGCAAAGGGCTGCATTTTACCAGCTTTGCCTGCAATGAGAATGGACCTTTTGTGTCCAAACAAACACAAAGCAGGTTAACAGCAGCGTTAAGACTGGCATCCACATTGCACCACTGAAGTAAAATGAAACTTTTAGATGTATGTTGGGTCTGTGCTAGAAACCCAACATTTCCCATAACAGTTGAAAAATAGTTATGGGTTTGACATAACATTGCTCAGTCCAGATACTTCACTTTCCAGTCCATTAGCATTTGTCAAAGCATACAGCAATATAGCTTCAGAGCTCTCAGCCTCCACATCTTAGAGGTGCCCCCCACTGCCCACACTTGTGCTTTGTACTGCAGTTGCAGGGAAGAAGCTAGCCATTGCCCTTGATTCCTCTAACAGCACCACCTTGAATGTTCTTGGGTAACAGATGTTCTAGGATAGCACCCCACTTTCACACACTACTTTTTGCAGTCCTGACCAGGAGTCCAACCCTTTTGAGTTCAAAGTGAAATCCAGGCAGCTGGCCCAAGGCTAAAGGCCAAGAAGCTCTGCCTCCTCCTCAACTAGGTCTCCATGCCTCAGCGCACTGCCTACCAGTGCCAAGGAACTGGAAACTTTTAGTTATATGTTCCCACAAACCAAAACTCCACCAGCTGGCCCAAGGATAAAGGCTAAGAGGCACTGCCTCCTCTTCAATTGGGTCTCCGTGCTTCAGTGTTTTGCCAAGCAGCTGGAGGCTTTTTGATATACTGTATGCTCCCACAAACAAACACTCTAGGCGTGACAGCAGAAGTCAACCATACTTACCTGCGAGATTGCAGCTATCTGTATGCCAGCTTCTCCTGCTGGTGAGAGTGATGTGCCCAATCACTATGTGTCTCTAGGATAGGCAAGAAGCAGTGGTCTTTGAACTGAGAAGATGTTAGACCTACTGAATATTTGGCCCTTTACACATGAACATTAAGATTTAGGCCTAGTTTGCAGTTTTTACCATTCTGGTGGTTGAGTGGCAGCTGGGAGCCAATTAGTCACCCCCACAAGGCCTGTTTTAACCCTTAACCGGTTGCCGACCGCCGCACGACTATTTATGGCAGCGGTCAGCCCCGGCCAGGCAAAGTGATGTATATATACGTCACTAGCCTGTCACTTGCTTGGGAGCCAATAGCGGGCGAGCGCACGCCCGTGGAGGCGCGCTCCCCCCCCGGCTCGTTCCCTAGCAAGTCCGTGCGTGTGACCGGCAGACCCAATGTCCACCGGTCACTCGGCGATCGTCGGTGCAGAGGGAGAAAGGCAGGTGGCTGATGTAAACAAGCCGCCTGTCATTCTCCCCTGTGTAGAAATGGTGATCATACGGTTCTGCTATGTAGGACCATTGATCACTGTTCCTACACCTCAAGCCACAGCCAATCACAGTTAGAATCACGCCCCTAGGGACACACTTAACCCCTCCTTCCCCAATAAAGTTAACTCCTTCCCTGCCAGTGTCATTTTGCAGTAACAGTGCATATGTATAGCACTGATTACTGCAGTAATGTCACTGGTAACCCCAAAAGTGTCAAAAAATGTCAGTCAAGGGTCCGATCTGTCCGCCACAATGTCGCAGTACCGCAAAAAAAATCGCAGATCACCGCCATTACGCGTTAAAAAAAAACACCAAAAATTACAGAAATCTTTCCCTTAGTTAGTAAACACAATAACTTTTGCGCAAACCAATCAAAATTCGCTTTTTGCAATTTTGTTTTTACCAAATATATGTAGTAGAAAACAAATTGGCCAAAAATGTTAAAAAATTTTGATTTTTACATTTTTTTGGGGGGAATTTCATATTAAAAAATGTGAAAAATATTGTTATTTTTGCAAAATTGACTCTCTTTTTTTGTTTATAGCGCAT
This sequence comes from Pelophylax lessonae, assembly GCF_965119305.1. Taxonomy (NCBI): domain Eukaryota; kingdom Metazoa; phylum Chordata; class Amphibia; order Anura; family Ranidae; genus Pelophylax; species Pelophylax lessonae. The sequence continues at coordinate 539,825,600 of NC_138772.1, forward strand.
GATCAAAAAATCGCACAGGTGATCAAATACCACCAAAAGAAAGCCCTGTTTGTGGAAAAAAAAAGGACGTCAAATTCGTTAAGGTACAGCGTCACACGACCACGCAATTGTCCGTTAAATTCACGCAGTAAAAAATCGCAAAAAACCCCCTGGTCAGGAAGGGGGTAAAATCTTCCAGGGCTTAAGTGGTTAATAGCCTGCACTTCTGCTCCGCAACCATGTGTATTGCCAGGAGTTGCAGGGTGGTTGCGGAGTGGCCCCATTCAATGGAATGTGTCTTTTGTTTAGCAATGGTACTGCCCCCGAAAAGCAAAAGGGAGTATCATTTTTGCCACGGCTGCACAGCATCGTGGCTGCAGAATGTGTACAATTAGGAGAGAGAAGAGTGATTTCACAGCAAAATTATTGATTTGCCTTTCACAAAACATTGTTGAATTTAGCTTTAAATCTTACAATGTGAACTGCTTAGGTGAAATTTTCTTGGAAAAAAAATATAAAATCTTTGTTTTCTAACAAAAGGTATTTCATTAGCATCTCAGTGCTGACATAGTAATGACATGACTGCTAATAAACAAAGCTAACCGGTCAAGTAACTGGAAGAAGTTGATGAGCGAACACACAGAATCAGAAAGCAGAAGCATAGCCAGGGCTGGCAAGAGTCAGCAACAAGTGTGCAGCAGATATTATAATTCTCAGAGCAGAAGTAGAGTCAGAGTCTAGAGACAAAGCCCCGTACACACGTGCAGATTGTCGGCCGAACGATCGGCCGTCTTTTGTCCCCGGGCTGTCGTGTCCGCTGGAAAGTGCAAAAGACTGCACATGAATTTTGTCCGCCGACTGCAGAAGTGATGTCATGTGACTGTTTAACTTTCCCTGTGTTTTTTCTTTTCTGAGCATGCCCAGTCTTGCAAATCTGCTGTCTGTCGGCCGAATTCTGTACTGACTGGTGAACAATCGGCCGTTCTGGTGTCGGCATACAAAAATTTTAATGCTTGCACGACAGATTCTGTTCGGCCGAAAGTGCGCTGTCGGCTGTCAGAAGCATCATACTAACAAGCCGAAAATCGGCCGATCGGTCGTCGGCCGAATCTTTTCGGCCGAAAATCTGCACGTGTGTACGGGCCTAAAGTCAAGATCAGATGGGAAGCAGAGGTACCACCACAGCAAGAAGAAGGCTAAATGACACAAGCCAAGGTGAGCAACTGGTACCACAGAGTCAGACAGCAAGCCTGGTCAAACACAAGGTGATGAGAAGCATAGGTCAGGTCACAGAAGCCGGCCACCATGTAGGAACTTCCCTAGGCTGTGCTGAGCTTTAAACAGGATAACTGGTAATGGGATGCAACATGTGCATGCAGGGCCGCTGATAGGGGGGACCACCAGCCCTCTTGTAGGGGGCCCGAGCACACAGGGGGGCCCACACAGAGAGGGGGATTAGTGATGGACAACAAATACAGAAATCTTCCTCCAGCACCTGAATCTGATCTGTCCCTCTCCCTGCTATCAGCTTTTATCTGTTGAGAAAGAGACAGTCGTCCCCCACTAATCCCCCTCCCTTGTGTGGGCCCCCCTCCCAGCACTTATCTCTGCTTAGGTGTTTATTTGTAACTTTGTTTCTCTCTCTCTGTCTCTCTGATCACTGAGCTCCAACTGCCCAGCCTGTATATTTTTCTCATCTCATCTTCTTTTTTATTTAACATAGTTTTTTTTTTTTTTAGATTTAGCAGGAGTGTTATATTTGTGTCTGATAATAGTGATTTTGTTGTAATTTTAGCTAAATATACCTTTAATATTTTCTTGAGGGGGCCCTGCCAGGTAGTCTGTATGGGGCCCCGCGATTTCTAACAGCAGCCCTGTGTGCATGCACAGATCTTTGGGCATGGCTATGAGTCTGACCTTCCTGACACAGCAATAACTCTTCAGCTTACCCTTATGCTATCCCCCAAGACTTTGCTTTGCAAGGGCAAAGAAAAAAAACATCAGTTGATGCCAGATATCCATTGAGCTTGTAGCTTCCTATGCACTCTGTTGGTACTGCACTGAATATACCATGCAATGCTATCAGCCCAGCTCATTTCACTTCTGTGAAGTACAGAACACCTCCCCTCCTATGGAGATGGGAAGGTGTTCTTCAGTCTTAAGAAACCTCAGGTTCTAGGGGACCCTTGGAATCCCTGCTTACAATCAGGGCTGCTGTTAGAAATCAGGGGGCCCTGTACAGCCTACCTAGCAGCCCCCCCCCCCCCTGGAATATATCAAGACAATCAGATGCAGGCAGAACAGGGAAGGGGGATTGGTTTTGGAGAAGCAAATACTGGGACGATGCCCTGTATCTGTGTGTCTCACCGCAGCAGCTGGAAGGAGGGGGGGAGAAACTGGCTTTTAGCTGCTGCAGAGAGCTGCACAGGGCTTCCTTCTCTAACCACTTGCCGACTGCCGCACGACTATATATTTCGGCAGTCAGCCCTTCACTCACAGGCAAAGTGACGTATGGGAATGTCACTAGCCTCTGAGGCTCTAGGGAGTGAGCGCGCGCCGCCGGAGGCGTGCTTCCGCTCGCTCACGGACCCCCCCCCCCCCCCGCGCGAGTGATCGGCGGACCCGATGTCCGCTGCTCACTCACGATTGCCGGTTACATCGGGAGAAAGGCAGGCGGCTAGGGTAAACAAAGCCGCCTGTCATTCTCCCCTGTGTAACAGCAGAGATCATACGGTCCTGCTATGTAGGACCGTAGATCTCTGCTGTTACATCACTAGCCACATCCAATCACAGTAAGAAGCACGCCCCTAGGGACACACTTAACCCCCCCCTCTCAAATAAAGTGAACCCCTTCACTGCCAGTGTCATTTTTACAGTAACAGTGCATATGTATAGCACTGATTACTGTAGTAATGTCACTGGTACCCCCAAAAGTGTCAAAAATGTTAGTCAGGGGTCCGATCTGTCCGCTGCCATTACTTGTTAAAAAAAAAACAATAAAAATGACAAAAATCTTTCCCGTTGTTAGTAAATGCAATAACTTTTGCGCAAACCACGCTTTTTGCGAATTTTTTTTTACCAAACATATGTAGCAGAAAACAAATTGGTCTAAAATGTTAAAAAATTTTGATTTTTACATTTTTTTGGGGGAATTTCATATAAAAAAAATTGTGAAAAATATTGTTATTTTTGCAAAATTGTCGCTTTTTTTTTTTTTTAAAGCGCATGATCAAAAAATCGCACAGGTGATCAAATACCACCAAAAGAAAGCTCTGTTTGTGGGAAAAAAAGGATGTCAATTTATTTTGGGTACAGCGTCGCACGGCCGCGCAATTGTCTGTTAAATTCACGCAGTGCCGAATCGCAAAATAGGCCCTGGTCAGGAAGGGGGTAAAATCTTCCGGGGCTTAAGTGGTTAATTGCACCAATTCCCTGTGCACAATTCCCTGTGCTGTTGGAGTCCCCCTGTGTGCCCAGGCCCCCTACAGGAGGTCTGGTGGTCCCCCTCCCTATCAGCGGCCCTGCTTACAATGCAGGTGATCCTGCATTGTACGTGATGACGTCACAGCTGCTACCGCCGCATAGAAAAAGCTGCAGGGTACCAGTCACATGGAAGTAGAAGCCTGCGGGAGCTATCAATAAGGTAGGTCAATGTGCACTCTAATGGCATCCAATTATTTAACCCTTCTGATGCTCAGGGACCCTTTTAATTTACCAGTAGTTCAGCTTTAAAGCAGTCATCATCCATTTGCATTTACTTCTCGAAAGAAGCAGTTTTTTTTTTCTTTTTTCCGGATCTTGCGCAGGAAACCTACCATCACTTTTTTTTTTTCCCTTGAAGACGGCAGAGCATGACAGCGTGTAGAAGAGCACAGAAAAGCCAACGCCATAGAAAGGGATCAGCCGCTAAACCAGCTCCCTGAATTGCTTTTCCAAATCTCATCATTCTCTCTTTGAGGAATAAGCCAAAGCTCTGGAGCATGTCTGCTCTCCCTGGTGAGCTCAGTGCATCTGATCAGATAAACACCATTGTGCAGAGTGAAATAAAAGTGAAGGAAGGACGCGTTCACAACTTTCTGCAGGTCTGAAAAAGTCAGGGATAGTGATTAAAAAAAAAAAATTAAAAGTAGTATACATATCATGTTGTAGATCAGAAGATCGGCACGGTTAGAGATGTGTTATCATTTATCACATGTGGACCTTCTTCAAAAAATTTTTCAACTTGCTGCCATAATTATGGAAGATATTTCGAACTGAGAATCTGTCAATTCCTATAAAGAGTAATTGTGCCCATTATTTAGACCATTGTCTTGTGGCACCCTCCTAGTGTAGGATGATAGGTAAATGTAGTTTCCCCCTGCATTCTGGAGGCTTGCAGAACATAAAGAGCAAATAAGGGGGGCAGTGTGTGCAGGAAGGGGGTGTAGGGTTAAAGGGGGTGTAGCACTAAAGGAGGGCAGTGTGTGCAGGAAGGGGGTGTAACACTAAAGGAGGGCAGTGGGTGCAGGAAGGGAATGTAACATTAAAGGAGGGCAGTGGGTGCAGGAAGGGGGTGTAACACTAAAGGGGGGCAGTGGGTGCAGGAAGGGGGTGTAACACTAAAGGAGGGCAGTGTGTGCAGGAAGGGGGTGTAGCACTAAAGGAGGGCAGTGGGTGCAGGAAGGGGATGTAACACTAAAGGAGGGCAGTGGGTGCAGGAAGGGGGTGTAACACTAAAGGGGGGCAGTGGGTGCAGGAAGGGGGTGTAACACTAAAGGAGGGCAGTGTGTGCAGGAAGGGGATGTAGCACTAAAGGAGGGCAGTGGGTGCAGGAAGGGGGTGTAACACTAAAGGAGGGCAGTGGGTGCAGGAAGGGGATGTAACACTAAAGGAGGGCAGTGGGTGCAGGAAGGGGATGTAACACTAAAGGAGGGCAGTGGGTGCAGGAAGGGGGTGTAACACTAAAGGAGGGCAGTGTGTGCAGGAAGGGGATGTAACACTAAAGGAGGGCAGTGGGTGCAGGAAGGGGATGTAGCACTAAAGGAGGGCAGTGTGTGCAGGAAGGGGATGTAACACTAAAGGAGGGCAGTGGGTGCAGGAAGGGGATGTAGCACTAAAGGAGGGCAGTGTGTGCAGGAAGGGGGTGTAGCACTAAAGGAGGGCAGTGTGTGCAGGAAGGGGATGTAACACTAAAGGAGGGCAGTGGGTGCAGGAAGGGGGTGTAACACTAAAGGAGGGCAGTGGGTGCAGGAAGGGGATGTAACACTAAAGGAGGGCAGTGTGTGCAGGAAGGAGATGTAACACTAAAGGAGGGAAGTGGGTGCAGGAAGGGGATGTAACACTAAAGGAGGGCAGTGGGTGCAGGAAGGGGGTGTAACACTAAAGGAGGGCAGTGGGTGCAGGAAGGGGGTGTAACACTAAAGGAGGGCAGTGTGTGCAGGAAGGGGGTGTAACGCTAAAGGAGGGCAGTGTGTGCAGGAAGGGGGTGTAACACTAAAGGAGGGCAGTGGGTGCAGGAAGGGGATGTAACACTAAAGGAGGGCAGTGGGTGCAGGAAGGGGATGTAACACTAAAGGAGGGCAGTGGGTGCAGGAAGGGGGTGTAGCACTAAAGGAGGGCAGTGGGTGCAGTAAGGGGTGTAGCACTAAAGGAGGGCAGTGGGTGCAGGAAGGGGGTGTAACACTAAAGGAGGGCAGTGGGTGCAGGAAGGGGGTGTAGCACTAAAGGAGGGCAGTGTGTGCAGGAAGGGGGTGTAGCACTAAAGGAGGGCAGTGGGTGCAGGAAGGGGGTGTAACACTAAAGGAGGGCAGTGGGTGCAGGAAGGGGGTGTAACACTAAAGGAGGGCAGTGTGTGCAGGAAGGGGGTGTAACACTAAAGGAGGGCAGTGTGTGCAGGAAGGGGGTGTAGCGTTAAAGGGGGGCAGTGTGCAGGAAGGGGGGCAGTGTGTACAGGAAGGGATGTGTAGGGTTAAAGGAGGACAGTGTGTGCAGGAAGGGGGTGTAACACTAAAGGAGGGCAGTGGGTGCAGGAAGGGGATGTAACACTAAAGGAGGGCAGTGGGTGCAGGAAGGGGGTGTAACACTAAAGGAGGGCAGTGGGTGCAGGAAGGGGATGTAACACTAAAGGAGGGCAGTGGGTGCAGGAAGGGGATGTAACACTAAAGGAGGGCAGTGGGTGCAGGAAGGGGGTGTAACACTAAAGGAGGGCAGTGGGTGCAGGAAGGGGATGTAACACTAAAGGAGGGCAGTGGGTGCAGGAAGGGGGTGTAACACTAAAGGAGGGCAGTGGGTGCAGGAAGGGGGTGTAACACTAAAGGAGGGCAGTGTGTGCAGGAAGGGGATGTAACACTAAAGGAGGGCAGTGGGTGCAGGAAGGGGATGTAACACTAAAGGAGGGCAGTGGGTGCAGGAAGGGGGTGTAACACTAAAGGAGGGCAGTGTGTGCAGGAAGGGGGTGTAACACTAAAGGAGGGCAGTGGGTGCAGGAAGGGGATGTAACACTAAAGGAGGGCAGTGGGTGCAGGAAGGGGATGTAACACTAAAGGAGGGCAGTGGGTGCAGGAAGGGGATGTAACACTAAAGGAGGGCAGTGTGTGCAGGAAGGGGGTGTAGCGTTAAAGGGGGCAGTGTGCAGGAAGGGGGGCAGTGTGTACAGGAAGGGATGTGTAGGGTTAAAGGAGGGCAGTGTGTACAGGAAGGGGAGTGTAGGGTTAAAGGGGGGGGCATTATTTTCAGGAAAGGGAGCAATAATTATAGTTTTTATTTTGGAGGGGGGGGGGTGCAAGTAGCTGGTCTTGCCTAGGGTGCAAAATAGTCAAGCACCGGCCCTGATGAGCCCGGAGCCTCCCGCACCCCAATATGCCGCGATGGAAGAAGGAGCCGCCGGTTCAGCCCTGCAAGCTGACCGGCTTCTTCCTCCCGGCTCTACAGCGTCGATCCCAACATGGCGGCGGCCCGCGAAATGCGGGCCTGCATGCGGCCTACACAGCCATAGATCCATCCGGCCCTGCAGCAATGACATCCACGTCCATCCCGGGCAGCAAGTCATCCTCTGCGGCATCAACTCCCTCCACAAGAAGCCCTGTGAAATCATAGGCCCCGCACTGGAAGGTATGGCTGAGCTCGGTAAATTACAAGAATTGATGGACAGAAATACAATTATATTTACAGCGGGTAAAAAAAGTTTTAAACATGTCCCCAATTTTTTAGTCAAATATTTTTTTAAAGGTGCTATTGACTTGAAATGTTTACAACATGTTGGTAACAATCCATGCAATCCATACATACAAAGAAACCAAAACAAATGAGTTCAGAAATGAAGTTCTGTGTAATATAATGGAATGTCACAGGGAAAAAAGTACTGAACACAATAACTGAAATGTATTTAATACTTGGTACAAAATCCTTTGTTGGTAATGACGCCTCCTGTATGGAGAAACCAGTCACATGCTTTGCTCAGGTGGGATTTTGGCCAATTCTTCCACACAAATCTTGAAGGCTTTGTGGGCCTCTTCTATGAACTTATCTTTAGTTCTTTCCATAGATTTTTATTGGATTCAAGTCAGTGAAATTGGCTGGGCCATTCTAGCAGCTTTATTTTCTTTCTTTAACCACTTAAGCCCCGGAAGATTTTACCCCCTTCCTGACCAGGGCCTATTTTGCGATTCGGCACTGCGTTATTTTAACGGACAATTGCGCGGTCGTGCGACGCTGTACCTAAATGAAATTGACGTTGTTTTTTTCCCACAAATAGAACTTTCTTTTGGTGGTATTTGATCACCTGTGCGATTTTTACTTTTTGCGCTATAAACAAAAAAAGAGCGTAAATTTTGAAAAAAAATAACAATATTTTTCACATTTTTTTATATGAAATTCCCCCCCAAAAAATTTAAAAATCGAAATTTTTTAACATTTTAGGCCAATTTGTTTTCTGCTACATATGTTTGGCAAACAAAAATCGCAATAAGCGTGTTTTTATTGGTTTGCGCAAAAGTTATCGCGTTTACTAACAAAGGGAAAGATTTTTGTTATTTTTGTTGTTTTTTTTTTTAACGAGTAATGGGCGATGATCTGCGATTTATTTTGCGAGACTGCGACATTGCGGCGGACAGATCGGACCCTTGACTGACATTTTTTACACTTTTGGGGTTACCAGTGACATTACTACAGTAATCAGTGCTATACATATGCACTGTTACTGTAAAAATGACACTGGCAGGGAAGGGGTTAACTTTATTGGTGATGCAGGGGGTTAAGTGTGTCCCTAGGGGCGTGATTATAACTGTAAAGGGGTGTGGCTAGTGGTGTAACAACAGAGACATACGATCCTACATAGCAGGATCGTATGATCTCTGTTCTTACACAGGAGAGAATGACAGCCCATATGGAAGAAAAATGTATTTTCAATATATTTAGGGGGAAAAATATTTTTAAATATATTGAATATGGCAAAAATTGTAGCATTTCAAATATATTTCTATTATATTTGCACTAAAATTGTAGAAATATATTGAATATGGCCAAAATTGTAGCATTGCAAATATATTTCTAATATATTTGGGAAAAAATTAAAAATGTTTTTTTTAAATATATTTTTAATATATTTTACTTCCATGTGGGAGGCGGCTACGTTTACATTAGCCGCCTGCCTTTCTCCCTCTCCACGGGGAGATCGCGAGTGACCGGCGGTCACACGCGCGGCCCCCTAGAGCCTCGCAGGCGAGCGACATAGTCCTACGTCACTTTGCCTGTGAGGGGCTGACCGCCGCCGTAAATAGTCGTGCGGCGGTCGGCAAGTGGTTAAAACCAATTGAGAGTTTCCTTGGCTTTGTGTTTGGATCATTGTATTGCTGAAATGTCCACCCTCGTTTCATCTTCATCATCCTGGTAGATGGCAGCAGATTGTTATCAAGAATGTCTTAGTACATTTTTCTTTTCATCCTTCAATTAAATTAAGTTTTCCAGTACTGTATGCTGAATAACAGCCCCACACCATGGTGTTCACACCTCCAAACTTCACTGCTGGTTTGGGGTGTTTTTGGGTTGATGTGCAGTGCCATTTGACCTCCAAACATGGTGTTTATTGTGGCATCCAAAGAGTTCAATTGTGGTCTCATGTGACCAGACTATATTCTCCCAGTATTTCACAGGCTTGTCTAATTGTTGTGCAGCAAACTTTACATGCTTTTTCCTCAGCAATGGAATCTTGTGTGGTGAGCGTGCATACAGGGCATGGAGGTTGAGTGCATTTCTTATAGGTTTCTTTGAAACAATTGTACCTGCTAATTCCGGGGCTTTCTGAAGCTTCCCACAAGTGGTCCCTGGCTCTTGGATAACTCTTCGGATATATCATTTCACTTCTCTGTCAGAAATCTTGCGAGGAGCACCTGGTCATGGCCAGTTTATGGTGAAATTATGTTCTTTACACTTCCAGATTATGGCCCAAACAGTGCTCACTGGAACATTCAGAACGTTTAAAATCCTTCTGTAACCAATGCCATTAGTATGTTATTTTGCAACAATAAGGCTGCGCAGGTCTTGAGAGAGCTCTTATCTTTTACCCATCATGAGATGTTTCTAGAGTGACACCTTGGTAATGAGACACCTTTTTATAGGCCATCAGTTTAGACTGAACCAGCTGATATTAATTTGCACAGACAAGGGACAGGATTGCTTTCTAATTACTGATAGATTTCAGCTGGTGTCTTGGCTTTCCACACCTTTTTTGCGCCTCCCTTTCTTCATGTGTTCAATACTTTTCCCTGTGTCATTCCATTTTATTACACATAACTTAATTTCTGAACTTATTTGTTTTGGTTTCTTTGTATGTATGGATTGTAGGGGTTGTTGCCGACTTGTGGTGAACATTTCATGTCAATAGCACCTTTAGAAATATATTTAAATAGAAAAATGGTGGCGTGTTCAATACTTATTTTACCTGCTGTATTTACAGTACTTTGAAAAAATATTCATACCCCTTGAAATGTTCCACATTTTGTCATGTTACAATCAAAAACGTAAATGTATTTTATTGGTATTTTATGTGATAGACTGACACAAAGTGGCACATAATTGTGAAGTGAAAGGAAAATGATAAATGGTTTTACATTTTTTTACAAATAAATATGTGAAAAGTGTGGCGTGTATTAGTATTCACCCCCCTGAGTCAATACTTTGTAGAACCGCCTTTCACTGCAATTACAGCTGCAAGTCTTTTTGGGGATGTCTCTACCAGCTTTGCACATCTAGAGAGGGACATTTTTGCCCATTCTTCTTTGCAAAATATCTCAAGCTCTGTCAGATTGGATGGAGAGCGTCTGTGAACAGCAATTTTCAAGTCTTGCCACAGATTCTCAATTGGATTTAGGTCTGGACTTTGAATGGGCCATTCTTTCTAATACATGAATATGCTTTGATGTAAACCATTCCATTGTAGCTCTGGCTGTATGTTTAGGGTCGTTGTCCTGCTGGAAGGTGATCCTCCATCCCATTCTCAAGTCTTTTGCAGACTCTAACAGGTTTTCTTCTAAGATTGTCCTGTATTTGGCTCCATCCATCTTTCCATCAACTCTGATCAGCTTCTCTATCCCTGCTGAAGAAAAACATCCCCACAACATGATTCTGCCACCACCATGTTTCACGGTGGGGATGGTGTGTTCAGGGTGATGTGCAGTGTTAGGCTCCATGTACACGGGACGTTGTAAATGGCCGTTAAGGAGCAGTTGGGCGTTTTTTTCAGAAGCCCCTGAACCCACCTCTATGTTATCTTAGCTGTCCATGTACACAGGGTCGTTTACAGTCATTTGCAGGCAGTTGAGTTCAGGGACGTTTTTTAGAATGCAATTATTTGCGTTCGAACATGTGTTTCCCGGCGTTTCAAGCGTAAAAACTGGACCGAACGCGACCGAACGTGATGAAGTACATTCAGCCACGTTATACATTTTTTTTTCTTCCATTCAAAATCAATGGTTCCTTATGGGAGCCTATTGATTTGAATGAAAGGTGTACCGCAAGTCAGATCCGACTTGCAGTGCGACTTGCGCTGTGAGAATCTTGAGGGGGAACTCCACGCCAAAAATGGGAATAAAAACTGCGTGGGGGTCCCCCCCCCCCAGGTTCCAAGCCAGGCCCTTCGGGTCTGGTATGGAATTTGAGGGTAGCCCCACGCCGAAAAAACGGTGTGGGGTCCCCCCCAAAATCCATACCAGACCCTTATCAGAGCATGCAGCCCGGTAGGGCAGGAAGGGGGAGGGGGTGAGCGAGCGGCCCCACTCCCCCTGGACCATACCAGGCCACATGCCCTCAACATGGGGGGTGTTGGTGCTTTGGGGCAGGGGGAGCTCTGCGCCCCCCACCCCAAAGCACCTTGCCCCCATGTTGATGAGGACAAGGGCCTCATCCCCACAACCCTGGCCGGTGGTTGTGGGGGTCTGCGGGCAAGGGGCTTCTCGGTATCTGGAAGCCCCCTTTAACAAGTCCCCCCAGATCCCGGACCCCCTCCGTATGTGAATGGGTAGGGGGTACATTGTACCCCCTACCCATTCACCCCATAAAAGGCAGTGTCCTTTTCCACACAGGCTATGGCCTGGGTGTGTGTGTGTGTGAGGAACAGCTGCTGCTGGGTAGGCCTAAAGCCTGAGGCCTAGCCATGTGCTCAGGGCTCTGCAAGTGAGAGCCTGCTCAATACCTGGAAGCATGAAGGAAAGGATGGAGACCCGAAATGAAGTACCAGAGGTTTCTCTTGCATGGACCAGGATTCCATGGAGAGCCTGGGAATGCGTCAAGATGGAATCATCCAGAGAGTTCCTGCACCTTCTGTGAGTTGAATATTGTTGTTATAGGAGACAGCTCATGCTACAAAGTACAGATTGCTGGTTCCAGCCCAAAGGCTTTTTTTCTGTACTGCTGTCTACCTTTCCTACATTTTTGTCTAAGGAGTCTGCCGATCTGCTAGTCTGCTGCTGTTTTTGACTAAGGGTGTCCTGTGCTCTACCCCCCTCTCCCACATTTTTTCTGTTGTGAGAAATAAACTTCTCTTTGTTCAAGCATAAAAGTGACTGGCGCCCATCTTTCTACCTTGTACACCTCCCATTATGCCTAGCAACCTGCACCCTGAGGAGGAATGTTGGCCATCCCACCAGGCCTCTGGAGGTTGGGGGGGGGCGCTACATATATATATATATATATATATATATATATATATACTGTGTATATACACATACTGTATATATATATATATACTGTGTATATATATCTATATATATATAGATATATATAGATATAGATATATATATATATATATATATACACACACACACACACACACACATATATATATCTACTGTATATACTCAGGGCTTTTTTTTCAGCTGGAACTTGGTAGAACTCGGTTCCACCACCTCTGACTCAGGCTATCTGCTCCCTGGCCATCACTATCACTTGTAAACACAGGGGTCTGGCTTCCTGCTTTTTCTAAGTGCAGTATGGGGACAAAGGAGATGCCGATGCCTGGGGTGCAGTGTGAATGCTGACACCCCCACTGGATGATCTCCCTGCAAGTGAGAGAGGCAAAGCCATCTACAGTGTGAGGGGAGGTACTAGAGAAGAAGAGCAGCTATGGAAGACGCCTGAACTCACTCTGTGTGTAGCGCACCCTTAAACACTGCACTGTATACGTAGCACACCGCTGAACTCTGCACTCTGTGTGTAGCGCACCACTGAACTCTGCACTGTATACGTAGCACACTCCCGAACTCTGCACATAGCACACCCCTGAACTCTGCACTCTGTGTGTAACGCCACCGAACACTGCACTCTGCGTGTAGCACACACCTGAACTCTGCACTGTATACGTAGCACACTCCCGAACTCTGCACATAGCACACCCCTGAACTCTGCACTCTGTGTGTAACCAGACCGGACTCTGCACTCTGCGTGTAGCGCACCCCTGAACTCTGCACTGAAGACGTAGCACACTCCCGAACTCTGCATGTAGCACACACCTGAACTCTGCACTGTATACGTAGCACACTCCCGAACTCTGCACGTAGCACACCCCTGAACTCTGCACTCTGTGTGTAACCCCACCGGACTCTGCACTCTGCGAGTAGCGCACCTCTGAACTCTGCACTGTATACGTAGCACACTCCCGGACTCTGCACGTAGCACACACCTGAACTCTGCACTGTATACGTATCACACTCCCGAACTCTGCACATAGCGCACCCCTGAACTCTGCACTGTATATGTAGCACACTCCCGGACTGTGCACGTAGCACACACCTGAACTCTGCACTGTATACGTATCACACTCCCGAACTCTGCACATAGCGCACCCCTGAACTCTGCACTGTATACGTAGCACACTCCCGGACTCTGCACGTAGCACACAGCTGAACTCTGCACTGTATACGTATCACACTCCCGAACTCTGCACATAGCACACCCCTGAACTCTGCACTGTATACGTAGCACACTCCCAAACTCTGCATGTAGCACACCCCTGAATTCTGCACTGTATATGTTGCACACTCCCAAACTCTGCACATAGCACACCCCTGAACTCTGCACTCTGTGTGTAACCCCACCGGACTCTGCACTCTGCGTGTAGTGCACCCCTAAACTCTGCATTATATAGGTAGCACACCCCTGAACTCTGCACTCTGTGTGTAACCCCATCGGACTCTGCACTCTGTGTGTAGCACACCCCTAAACTCTGCACTGTATATGTAGCACACTCCCGAACTCTGCACATAGCACACCCCTGAACTCTGCACTCTGTGTGTAACGCCACCGAACACTGCACTCTGCGTGTAGCACACACCTGAACTCTGCACTGTATACGTAGCACACTCCCGAACTCTGCACATAGCACACCCCTGAACTCTGCACTCTGTGTGTAACCAGACCGGACTCTGCACTCTGCGTGTAGCGCACCCCTGAACTCTGCACTGAAGACGTAGCACACTCCCGAACTCTGCATGTAGCACACACCTGAACTCTGCACTGTATACGTAGCACACTCCCGAACTCTGCACGTAGCACACCCCTGAACTCTGCACTCTGTGTGTAACCCCACCGGACTCTGCACTCTGCGAGTAGCGCACCTCTGAACTCTGCACTGTATACGTAGCACACTCCCGGACTCTGCACGTAGCACACACCTGAACTCTGCACTGTATACGTATCACACTCCCGAACTCTGCACATAGCACACCCCTGAACTCTGCACTGTATACGTAGCACACTCCCAAACTCTGCATGTAGCACACCCCTGAATTCTGCACTGTATATGTTGCACACTCCCAAACTCTGCACATAGCACACCCCTGAACTCTGCACTCTGTGTGTAACCCCGACGGACTCTGCACTCTGCGTGTAGTGCACCCCTAAACTCTGCATTATATAGGTAGCACACCCCTGAACTCTGCACTCTGTGTGTAACCCCACCGGACTCTGCACTCTGTGTGTAGCACACCCCTAAACTCTGCACTGTATATGTAGCACACTCCCGAACTCTGCACATAGCACACCCCTGAACTCTGCACTCTGTGTGTAACCCCACCGAACTCTGTAACTTGTACATAATGCACTCCTCCTATGCCCCTTTAAGAACCTCCCACTGTTAATCAAATTTTGACCAGTTTGGGGAGGGAGATTTGGGGGGTCGTGATTAAGTTCCTGCACCTTTTTTTCTGAGAAAAAAAAAAGCCCTGTATATACTGTATGTTTTCTGTGTATTTAGCTGTTTGCTTGAAGTTAATCTTTAAGTCTTGCCCTGAATATGACCTGACAATAGGAAAATCCTGGTAAATAAATCTTGACACTTATTGGGAATCGAACGTGTCTATGGAAACGGTTCACAGAAATGTACCTCTCGCTCTTGGGTAAAATAAGAATAGTTTGGGAAAATTAAAGCTCATTTTTCTTGCTCCTGTTCTATGATTTAGAAAAGCCATTCCAGGAAAAAAAAAAAAAAAATATATATATATATATACAGTGTATGTACATGTCATAAAAAGGGAAGCTTGTGGGCACACCGCTAAAAAGAGACATTAGTGTCAATTGTGCTTTGTGCTGTCAACTCCGTATCGCTTACTCATGACTTCTCTGTGCTGCTGCGAGAGCTTTATTCACTCCTCCAGCGTGGGAGAAGTTGTATCTTTTTTATTTAAATTGGAGGGAGAGGGGATTGCAGAGTATTGTCAAATAAAATGGTACATCGGTTTGACCCATTGCTGCACCTGAATAATTAATTATTAATATTCAAGAAGCAGAGCATCAGCCAAAACAAAAAATACAATTATCAGCCCATTAAAGGATAAAATAAAAAAAGAAGCTTTTGCTGCAGTACTCACCTTCAATCTGAAGCTATCAGAAACACTACTTCATTTCAACCACTAGATGTCCTCAGTCTCATGGGTTAAATGGCAGCCAGCATCCTCCAACTCACTTCCTCTGAGCGCATGGACCCACCCATAGCCTGTGACTGGACAGGGAATGATTAGCTCATCTGTCTGAGACTCTGCTCTCTCCTCCTATCAGCATGTTCCTTATCAGTGCATGAACCAATCTGCTCCTTGTGCTGCTTCTCCCTTCCCCAGTCTGAGCTCTGCTGTGCAGGGACTACACTCCTCTTGAAATGAAGGCAATCTCTCCACTGCAAGAGGATATTACCTCTGCAATGTAAAATTTAGCTTTACATCTTTAAAGCTGAAGTTTAACCTGTTCATATATTGACTTCCCTGGTTCCTCTCTCCCCTCTCATCAACATGCTAATTGAATTAAAAAAAAAAAAAGTTTCTATTCTCATTACATACTTTATTTTAGACTCTATGATGTCATCACTGGGTCACTTTGCTTCTCTATGCGATGCAGGCAGATCATGGCTGATATGAGGTGCTGCATTTAGCTTCCTAAAAACAGAAAACCGCCATAGTTAAGGTCCATATATGACGCTGAGGGAAAGCCTAAACAATCAAAATATCTGTAAAGGAGAAGAAAGATACTACCTCTGCTGCCTGGGCCACTGAATGCTCCTCTATTACTGAAGAATCTCCCCTTGAAGAACCAACACTTCTGGGAGCGTCAATTTGCCAGGATCCCTCAATGGCTCCTCCCCCCCCCCCCCCGACTTCCACATCACAGTTGTCTCTAATAAAAAGGAATATTTTAATTTAAAATGTTATTAAACCTATACAGCTAAAAAATATATATAATATTCTAATAATAATATAATACTAGCATATCTTATCTCCCTGCTTCCTTCCTGTCCCCTTTTTATATGCAGGCATTCTTTGCAGCAGATTTTTATTTATTTTTTTTAAGTTTGGTGTCCCCAACTTCCACCTCCAGGGCGGCTCCACTTCATTTGCAGGGTATCCGCAGAGTCACCTCAAAGTGCATGCTCCAGGCTGAGTCTTCCTTATTCTGTGCATCCTCTAGCTCCATGCATAGGGTGAGCATGCGCAGTGCAGCCGGGGGTCCCTCTCATTGTGCCCACTTGGGTGCCATGGCAAGGGCACGCATGCGCAGTATAGTCAAGGTCCTTAGCATGTGCGTGCAGAGTGTGATGGGTAGGCAAGGAATCATGGGACTTGTAGTGTGTGCTCCCCATCTGGAAATTCGAGGAAGTGTTGCTGTGTGACCTGAAATCAGTAGCGGTGAACATCAAAGGCAGAGTCTTTCTTATTCTGTGCGTGTTCTGGCTCCATGTATAGGACACTAGGGTTGAGCGAACACGGACTGTATTATTCGGGTCCATACCGGATAATTGGATTTTTGTTACCCGGACACGGACCCGAAAAGTTTACTGTATGTTCGGGTTTAAAATCCGTGTTCGGTAATTTTATTTCCTGTTTTGTATGTAATGGCGCAGTTTTAATGGCGCGGTTTCAACAGCCAATTAACTGGTGTGCCATAGAAGCCATCACAGCCATGCCTACTAATGGCATGGTTGTGATTGGCCAGCTGAAGCATGTGACCCAGGTCTTTATAAGCTAGAGACACAGCGCGGTGCGCGTCAGTCTGCTGTAGTGTAGGGAGAGAGCACACATAACGGTGCTGGCTGCTGCTGATTAGGGACAGAGACAGGAAAAAAAAAAAACATTGTGGCTGTTAGAAAAGAATGTAGGGACAGGTCAGAGTGTAGGCAGGGAAAGATAGAAAAGCATTTTAGGGACAGGCTGGAGAGAGTAGGCAGGGAGAGATTAGGAGACACAGGACAGAACAATCGTCCGTTAGCGATCTACATCAATTTTGCTGTGTGGGGGGTGGTGCAGTGAACAACCTTTTTGCCCTCACTTGAGCCCACTGAGGAGGAGGGAGAAAAAAAAATATTTTTATCAGTCTGTTGTGTGCAGCGCTCAGCTATATTTTACTACAGATTGCTGTTCTAATCTGCTATTTAGAAATTACAAATTTAAAGGGGAGTCTGTGTTTGTACATGTGAGATACACCGTTTTATATACTTTTTTCTATTCCGCTATTCAATATACAACCTTTTGGGGTGTAAAAAATTAAATTGCGGCATAGTCTGTATCGGTACGTGTGAGATACACCTTTTAAATTTGTTTGGCGCATCTCCTTCCACCGCCGAGGATTGCAGGGCGCTTCAGTTTGCCTCCTGTTCCCAACTCCTCCTACTCCTCTTCCTCATCCTCCCTTTAGGGTACAAAAAATTGTAATTGGGGCCTAGTCTGTGTTTGTACGTGTGAGATACACCATTTTATATACTTTTTTCTATTCCGCTATTCAATATACACCCTTTTGGGGTAAAAAAAATTAAATTGCGGCATAGTTTGCACATTTGACTGTGAGATACACCCGTGGGATACTGTTGTTGTTTTGTTCCGCTATTCAATAAACACCTTTCTAGGGCAAGATCATAAATTACAGAAATATGAGGAGACCGTCAAATAGGGGCCGTGGCCTGGGTCGTGGTGCTGCTGGTAGAGCTCCTGTTGCAAGGAGAGGACGTGGTCGATCTGTGCCAGCTACACGCACAAGTGAAACACCTTCCTCAAGTGTGAGTAGGCGACAGAACCTGCAGCAGTATTTGGTAGGGCATCATGCGCCTCTACAAGTGTTGAGGCAAGAACAAGTAGAGGCGATAGTAGATTGGGTTGCTGACAGTGCCTCCAGTTCCTTCACATTGTCTCCCACCCAGTCTACTGCAGAAAGGTCAGAGTTGGCACCTGCAGCCAATGTCCAACCGTCTTTCACCTCACCCCCTTGCAAATCAGGCAAGCAGTCTGAGCCCCAAGTCATGCAGCAGTCTCTTCTTCTTTTTGATGACTGTCAGCAGGGTTTCCCAGGGCCATCCACCTAGCCCTGCCCCAGAAGTGGAAGAGATTGAGTGCAGCGATGCCCAACCACTTATTTTTTAAGATGAGTACATGGAAGGACCATCGCAGCACGTCTCCGATGATGACGAAACGCAGGTGCCAACTGCTGCGGCACTCAGAATTGTGGAGACCGACAAGGAGGGCAGGGGTGAAGACTGGGTGGAAGATGATGTGGAAGACGATGAGGTCCCCGACCCCACATGGAATGAAGGTCATGCAGGTGACCTGAGTAGTTTGGAGGAAGAGGCGGTGGTCGCACAGAGCCACCAGCACAGCAGAAGAGGGAACAGGGTGCAGAAGCGGAGCGCCCGTGCCCTAGACACTACGCCTGCTACTGCCCAACGCAGCAAGGGACCGAGCGCACCAAAGCCAGCTCAAAGGAGTTCTCTAGCGTGGAAGTTCTTCAGACAATGTGCTGATGACAGGACACGAGTGGTTTGCATGCTGTGCAATCAGAGCCTGAAGCGAGGCATAAACCTTCTCAACCTGAGCACAACCTGCATGATCAGGCATCTAAGTGCAAAGCACGAGCTGCAGTGGAGTAGACACCTTCAAAACCAAGAAAGGTCTCTGGCTCCTCCTGCTTCCTCTTCTGCTGCAGTCTCGGCCGCTCCAGCCACATCTGTAGTGATACTGGCACCTGCCACCCCGCAAACAGAGGATCTGTCAGCAAAACCACCACCTGGGTCACCAACCGTCTCCACAATGTCCCTTGGAAGCGTTCAGCTTTCCATCTCCCAAACACTTCAGAGGAAGAGGAAGTACCCCCCTACCTGGCCCTGAATGCCAGCATTTCAAAATTCTTGGCCTTTGAAATGCTGTCATTCCGTCTGGTGGAGACGCACAGTTTTAAAAGCCTTATGTCGGTGACTGTCCCACAGTACGTCGTGCCCAGCCGCCACTACTTTTCCAGGCAAGCCATCCCTTCCCTGCACAACCAAGTGGGGGAAAAAATCAGGTGTGCACTGCGCAACACCATCTGTGCCAAGGTCCACCTAACTACCGATACGTGGACCAGTAAGCATGGTCAGGGGCGTTATATCTCCCTAACGGCACACTGGGTAAATGCAGTGGCGGCTGGGCCTGAGGTGGATAGCAATTTGGCGCATGTCCTTCCACCACCGAGGATTGCAGGGCGCTTCAGTTTGCCTCCTGTTCCTAACTCCTCCTACTCCGCTTCCTCATCCTCTACCGCCTCCTCATCCGGTCAGCATAACACCTGCACCACCAACTTCAGCCAGGGGTAAACGACAGCAGGCAGTTTTAAAACTTGCCTGTTTGGGGGAAAAAACACACACCGCGCAGGAGTTGTGGAGGAGCATGGAACAGCAGACAAATGAGTGGTTGCTGCCAGCGAGCCTCAAGCCCGGCCTGGTGGTGTGCGATAATGGGCGAAATCTCATAGCAGCTCTGGGCCTAGCCAGTTTGACGCACATCCCTTGCCTGGCGCATGTGCTGAATTTGGTGGTGCAGAGGTTCCTTAAAAATTACCCCGATATGTCAGAGCTGCTGCAGAAAGTGCGGGCTGTCTGTGCGCACTTTCGGCGTTCTCACCCTGCTGCTGCTCACCTGT
The DNA here is from genome assembly GCF_965119305.1 of Pelophylax lessonae. Classification (NCBI taxonomy): domain Eukaryota; kingdom Metazoa; phylum Chordata; class Amphibia; order Anura; family Ranidae; genus Pelophylax; species Pelophylax lessonae. Next base: position 539,845,475 of record NC_138772.1, read on the forward strand.
CAGCGCTGCAGCGTAACTTCGGCCTTCCCGCTCACCGCCTCATATGTGACGTGCCCACAAGGTGGAACTCCACCTTGCACATGCTGGAAAGACTGTGCGAGCAGCAGCAGGCCATAGTGGAGTTTCAGCTGCAGCACGCATGCGTGAGTCGCTCTGCGGAACAGCACCACTTCACCACCAATAACTGGGCCTCCATGCGAGACCTGTGTGCCTTGTTGCGCTGTTTTGAGTACTCCACCAACATGGCCAGTGCCGATGACGCCGTTGTCAGCCTAACTATCCCACTTCTATGCCTCCTTGAAAAAACGATTCGGGCGATGATGGAAGAAGATGTGGCACAGGATGAGGAGGAGGAGGAGGAAGAGGAATCATTTCCAAGGCTTTCAGGGCAGTCATTCACAAGGGGCTCCGAGGGTGGGTTCCTGCACACACAAACGCCAGGTACACAATTGTCCAGCAGGGGCACAGTTCTGGAGGATGAGGAGGAGGAGATGGAGGAGGAGATGGACCTATGTTCACAGCAGGGTGGCACCCAGGCCAGCTCATGGCCATCACTGGTGCGTGGCTGGGGGGATACAGAGGACGCAGACGATACACCTCCCACAGAGGACAGCCTTTCGTTGCCTCTGGGCAGCCTGGCACACATGAGCGATTACATGCTGCAGTGTCTCCACAATGACCGCAGAGTTGCCCACATTCTAACTTGTGCTGATTACAGTGTTGCAGGTGTCCTTCTCATTGTGCCTGCTCAGATGTCATGCTAGGGGCGCACATGCGCAGTGTGGCAGGGAGTCCTTATTGTGCCTGCCTAGATGCCATGCTAGTGGTGCACATGCACAGTGTGGCAGGGGTCCTTCTCATTGTGCCTGCTCAGGTGCCATGTTGGGGGTGCACACGCGCGGTGTGGTAGGTGTCCTTTTCATTGTGCTTGCTCAGGTGCCATGATTGGGATGCACATGCGCAGTGTGGCAAAGAGTCCTTCTCATTGTGCCTGCTCAGGTGCCATGGTAGGGGGGAACATGCACAGTGTGGCAGGGGTCCTTCTCATTGTGCCTGCTCAGGTGCCATGATTGGAGCACACATGCGCAGTGTGGCAGAGAGTCCTTCTCATTGTGCCTGTTTAGGTGCCATGCTGGGGTTGCACATGCACAGTGTGGCAGGGGTCCTTCTCATTGTGCCTGCTCAGGTGCCATGATTGGAGCACACATGCGTAGTGTGACAGAGAGTCCTTCTCATTGTGCCTGCTCAGGTTCCATGCGAAGGGCACACAAGGGTAGTGCGACAAAGAGTCCTTCCCATTGTGCCTGCTCAGGTGCCCTGCTAGGAGCTCACATGCGCAGTGTGGCAGGGGTCCTTCTCATTGTGCCTGCTTAGATGCCATGCTAGGGGTGCACATCCACAGTGTGGCAGGGGTCCTTCTCATTGTGCCTGCTCAGGTACCATGATTGGAGCGCACATGCCCAGTGTGGCAAAGAGTCCTTCTCATGGTGCCCGCTCAGGTGCCATGGTAGGGGTGCACATGCGCAGTATGGCAGGGGTCCTTCTCATTGTGCCTGCTCAGGTGCCATGATTGGTGCGCACATGCCCATTGAGGCAAAGAGTTCTTCTCATTGTGCCTACTTAAATGTCATGCTAGAGGTGTACATGCGCAGTACTGCAGGGTGTACTTCCTATTGTGCCTGCTCAGATGTCACGCTAGGGGCACACATGCAAAGTGTGGCAGGGGGTCCTTCTCATTGTACCTGCTTAGGTGCCATGCTAGGGGCACACATGCGCAGTGTGGCAAAGAGTCCTTCTCTTTGCCCCTGCTTAGATGTAATGCTAGGGGTGCACATGCACAGTGTGGCAGGGGTCCTTCTCATTGTGCCTGCTCAGGTGCCATGCTGGGGGTGCACGTGCACAGTGTGGCAGGGGTCCTTCCCATTGTGCCTGCCCAGGTGCCATGCTAGGGGCACACATGCGCAGTGTGGCAGGGGTCCTTCCCATGGTGCCTGCTCAGGTGCCATGCTAGTTTCTTTTATAAAATGTTGTAAATAAGTAATTCTTTTCCTGATGTGCACTGATGGGGCTGCATTGATGGCCAGTTGAGGCTGCATTGATGGCCAGTTGAGGCTGCATTGATGGGCACTGATGAGGCTGCACTGATGGGCACTGATATGCTGCACTGATGGGCACTGATATGCTGCACTGATGGGCACTGATGGACATTGATATGCTGCACTGATGGACACTGATGAGGCTGCACTGAGAGGCAGCACTGTTGGCCATTGATAGGCAACAATGATCGGCATCACTGATAGGCACTGACAGGCAGCACTGGTGGGCATGGATAGGCATCACTAAAAGGCACTGACAGGCAGCACTGATGGGCACTGACAGGCAGCACTGGTTGGCAGAGTTTGGCAGCATTGATAGGCACTAATTGGCAGCACTGGTGGGCACTGTAGGGGGCTGCACTGATCATCAGTGCCCTTATTATCAGTGTGGATATCCCCTGTGTGGATTTGCCGGTTATCGGCTTACGCGTGTAGAGGATTGCCGATAACCTGCCGATAACCAGCAAATCCTGTGTACAACGTCATCAGCTGTGATTCAACACAGCTGATCGTGTGGTAAAGAGCCGCTGTGATTGGCTCTTTACACCGATCTGTGATCCGCTGCATCCCCTGGGTCACAGACCGCTACCAATGCACGCCACAGGGGGGCGCACTTCATATGACGGCCTGCCGACAATGTGCGATCGCGCTGTCGTGAGTGGGTAAAGGACTCATTCTCAGACGTATTCTGGTTGCATGAATGAAAGGTTTGTTCATGGGTCTGGAGCCGCCCGTTAGGCTCGGTCCCCTGTTCTTGTCAGCTGTACAGGGCCCCACGATTTCTAACAGCAGCCCCGCATAATATTTCTATTCTTCACCACCTGAGACTGGTGGCCAGCAACAAAACTGGCTAAGCAGCAGTGGTTTTTGGGAAAATTTTAGGCCATTGGCAATTACGACAGATTATAGAGAACAAGAGCCAATCAGCATGCTCATAAAATGAGGCCAAGCCATGCATGCAAGCCTATGTGAGCAGCAGGAGGAAGCGGGGTGGACTTAATTAACCGCATGCCGATATACTGCGGCAGGGGGCCAGGCCCCCGCGATCGCTCCCCGTGGAGGGAGAACGGCGATCTGCTGTTGTAAACACAGCAGGCCGACGTTCTGTCAGTAATGAACACAGGGATCCTGTGTTCCACCTATTTAGGAACACATCTCTGTGTTCCTGCAGCGAGCCCATCCCTCACACAGTTAGAAAGCACTCCCTAGGGACACACTTAACCCTTTGATCGCCCCCTGGTGTTAACCCCTTCCCTGCCAGTGTCATTATTACAGTATCAGTGCATATTTTTAGCACTGATTACTGTAATAATGTCACTGGTCCCCCCAAAAGGGTCAAAAATGTCAGTTAGGGATCCGATCTGTCCGCCGCAATGTCACAGTCATGCTAAAAATCGCTGATCGCCGCCATTACTAGTAAAAAAAAAAAACAATAAAAATGACATAAATCTTTCCCGTAGTTAGTAGACGCGATAACTTTTGCTCAAACCAATCAAAATACGCTTATTGCAATTTTTTTATTTACCAAAAATATGTAGCAGAAAACAAATTGGCCTAAAATGTTAAAAAAAATTTGATTTTTAGATTTTATTTTTTATGGGAATGTTATATAGCAGAATGTTAAAAATATTGGGTTTTTTTCTGAATTGTCGCTCTTTTTTTGTTTCATAGCGCAAAGAATAAAAATCGCACAGGTGATCGAATACCACCAAAAGAAAGCTCTATTTGTGGAAAAAAGAAAGAATCGCTGATCGCCACCATTACTAGTAAAAAATAAATAAATACAAATTACATTAATCTTTCCCCTAGTTTGTAGACGCGATAACTTTTGCGCAAAGCAAACAATATACACTTATTGGGGTTTTTTTTACCAAAAATATGTAACAGAATACAAAATTCTCCTAAAATGATGAAAAAGTTAGATTTTTTACATTTTTGTTATTGGGAATGTTATAAAGCAGAAAATGAAAAATATTGTTTTTCTTTTTCAGAATTGTTGCTCTATTTTTGTTGATAGCGCAAAGAATAAAAATCGCACAGGTGATCAAATACCACCAAAAGAAAGCTCTATTTGCGGAAAAAAGAAGGAATCGCTGATCGCCGCCATTACTAGTAAAAAATAAATAAATACAAATTACATAAATCTTTCCCCTAGTTTGTAGACGCGATCATTTTTGCCAAAGCAAACAATATACACTTATTGGGGTTTTTTTTACCAAAGATATGTAACAGAATACAAAATTGGCTTAAAATGATGAAAAAAATTAGATTTTTTACATTTTTGTTACTGGGAATGTTATATAGCAGAAAATGAAAAATATTATTATTTTTTTTTTTTTTTTCTGAATTGTCGCTCTTTTTTTGTTGATAGCACAAAAAATAAAAATCGCACAGGTGATCAAATACCACCAAAAGAAAGCTCTGTTTGTGGAAAAAAAGAAGGAATCGCTGATCGCCACCATTACTAGTAAAAAATAAATACAAATTACATAAATCTTTCCCCTAGTTTGTAGACGCGATCATTTTTGCGCAAACCAATCAATATACACTTATTGGGGGGGTTTTTTTTACCGAAAATATGTAACAGAATATAAAATTGGCCTAAAATGATGAAAAAATTGGATTTTTTACATTTTTGTTATTGGGAATGTTATAAAGCAGAAAATGAAAAATATTGTTTTTTTTTTTTGTTTTTTTTTTTCAGAATTGTCGCTCTATTTTTGTTGATAGCGCAAAGAATAAAAATCGCACAGGTGATCAAATACCACCAAAAGAAAGCTCTATTTGCGGAAAAAAGAAGGAATCGCTGATCGCCGCCATTACTAGTAAAAAATAAATAAATACAAATTACATAAATCTTTCCCCTAGTTTGTAGACGCGATCATTTTTGCGCAAACCAATCAATATACTCTTATTGGGGGGGGGGGGGGGTTGTACCAAAAATATGTAACAGAATATAAAATTGGCCTAAAATGATGAAAAAATTAGATTTTTTACATTTTTGTTATTGGGAATGTTATAAAGCAGTAAATTAAAAATATTGTTTTTTTTTTTTTTTCAGAATTGATTTTTTTAGTTTATAGCGCAAAAAATAAAAATCGCAGAGAGGATCAAATACCACCAAAAGAAAACTCCATTTGTGGGGAAAAAGGACATCAATTTAATTTGGGTACAGCATCGCACGACTGCGCAAATGTCCGTTAAAGTAACGCAGTGCCAAATTGCAAAAATGGCCTGGTCATTAACCACTTGCCGACCGCCGCACGACTATCTACGTCGGCGGTCAGCCCCTCACAGGCAAACTAACGTAGGGCTACGTTGCTTGCTTGTGAGGGTCTAGGGAGCGAGCGCGCGCCCCCGGAGGCGCGCTCCCGCTCCCGCGTGGTGACGGACCCCCCCGCGCGTGTGACCAGCGGACCCGATGTCCGCCGGCCACTCGGCGATCGGCGGGGGAGAGGGAGAATGTCAGGCAGCTTGTGTAAACAAGCCACCTGTCATTCTCCTCGCTGTAAAGACACTGATCACATGGATCTACTATGTAGATCCGTTGATCAGTGTCCTTACAGCTGAAGCCACAGCCAATCACAGTAGAAAGCACGCCCCTAGGGACACACACAGCCCCTCCCTCCCAAATAAAGTTAACCCCTTCACTACCAGTGTATTTTTACAGTAACAGTGTATATATATAGCACTGATTACTGTAGAAATGTCACTGTTAACCCCAAAAGTGTCAAAAATGTCAGTCAAGGGTCCGATCTGTCCGCCGCAATGTTGCAGTACCGCAAAAAAAATCGCAGATCGCCGCCATTACAGGTTAAAAAAAAAAACAACAAAAATGACAAAAATCTTTCCCTTTGTTAGTAAACGCAATAACTTTTGCGCAAACCAATCAAAATACGCTTTTTGTGATTTTTTTTACCAAACATATGTAGCATAAAACAAATTGGCCGAAAATGTTAAAAAAATTTTGATTTTTACATTTTTTTTGGGGGGAATTTCATATAAAAAAATGTGAGAAATATTGTTATTTTTGCAAAATTGACGCTCTTTTTTTGTTTATAGCGCGTGATCAAAAAATCGCACAGGTGATCAAATACCACCAAAAGAAAGCTCTGTTTGTGGGGAAAAAAAAGGACGCCAAATTCGTTTAGGTACAGCGTCGCACGACCGCGCAATTGTCCGTTAAAGTCACGCAGTGCCGAATCGCAAAATACCCCCTGGTCGGAATGGGGGTAAAATCTTCCGGGGCTTAAGTGGTTAAGGGGGTATATCCTTTCCGGTTCAGAAGTGGTTAAATAAAAAAAAAAGAAAAAGTTTTCAGGAAAAAAAAAAATCTGCAAAAGGAAACCAGGGCTGATCCAATAACCGGTTTTGTTGGTGATTTCCACGCCAGATGCTTGTAGCGCGGCCTATTAGCATTGATTTGTAAAAAACACACCCTGCCCCCACCTGGATTTACATATGTTGTGATAATGACCCCATCTGCTGCACCACAGGTTGCTCTGGCAAAAGGGTTCCACTATCTTTACACCTAGCCATGCTGGAGTTAATGACCCACAGCTCCATTATGGAGGAATGACAGATAAGGAATCGCAGGCGGTACGCTGAGCCTTCATTGGCATCGGGGATCGTAAAGTCTCAAGCCTCAGAACATTACATTTTATGAGTTAACATTGATTAACCCCGAGTTACTATTTAAGCAATGTGACCTCTCCGTATAGCTTTCATGGATGGACTAAATCCACTCTTGGCTTTTATTGACTGGAAACTTCAGGTGTTTAGAAGATAGACAAAAAAAAAAATAAAAAATAGGGACGCTAACTGATTTTTGTATTGCAATTGTTTTGTCCCCCTTTATATTATAAAGCGCAGCATAAACTGTTGGCACTATAGAAATCCTTTATAATAATAATAATTTTTGCACACAATTGTCTGAAGTTCTCAAATTTGCTCATTGAGCTACTTAGGCAAAATTTGATTGCAAATCGATTTTTACTGTTTTCATTTTAAAGAAGATGTGTTTTATTGGGGTGGTGTATTTAGGGTACATTCGTTTATTTAACCACTTAAGCCCCGGAGGATTTTCCTGCTCAAAGACCAGGACTGCGTGACTTAAACGGACAATTGCGCGGTCGTGCGACGCTGTACCTAAACGACTTTGACGTCCTTTTTTCCCCACAAACAGAGCTTTCTTTTGGTGGTATTTGATCACCTGTGCGATTTTTTGATCATGCGCTATAAACAAAAAAAAGAGCGTCAATTTTGCAAAAATAACAATATAATTCAAATTTTTTTATATGAAATTCCCCAAAAAAAATTTGAAAATCCAATTTTTTTTACATTTTCGGCCAATTTGTTTTATGCTACATATGTTTGGTAAAAAAAAATCGCAAAAAGCGTATTTTGATTGGTTTGCGCAAAAGTTATCGCGTTTACTAACAAAGGGAAAGATTTTTGTCATTTTTGTTGTTTTTTTTTTAACGCGTAATGGCGGCGATCTGCGATTTTTTTTGCGGTACTGCGACATTGCGGCGGACAGATCGGACCCTTGACTGACATTTTTGACACTTTTGGGGTTACCAGTGACATTTCTGCAGTAATCAGTGCTATACATATGCACTGTTACTGCAAAATTACACTGGTAGTGAAGGGGTTAACTTTATTTGAGAGGGAGGGGCTGTGTGTGTCCCTAGGGGCGTGATTCTAACTGTGATTGGCTGTCTGTTGAGCTGTAGAAACAGTGATCAACGGTTCTACATAGTAGAACCGTGTGATCACAGTTTCTACACAGGGGAGAATGACAGGCGGCTTGTTTACACAAGCCGCCTGACTTTCTCCCTCTGCAGCGGCGATCGCAGAGTGACCAGTGGACATCGGGTCCGCCGGTCACACGCGCGGGGGGGGGGGGTCCGTGACCACGTGGGAGCGCGCCTCCGACGGCGCGCGCTCGCTCCCTAGACCCTCACAGGCTAGCGACGTAGACCTACGTCACTTTGCCTGTGAGGGGCTGACTGCCGACGTAGATAGTCGTGCGGTGGTCGGCAAGTGGTTAAATAAGTTCTTTTATAAGGTGCTGAGATTAATATTACATCATTTATGAAAAATATAAATGGTTTATAAAGTATTAAAATTGTAAAGTCCCCCTTTATATTGTAAAGTTCCGCATAAACTGTTGGCGCTATATATATCCTGAATAATAATAAAAAAAATGTTCACACAATTGTTTGAAGTTCTCAAATTTGCTCATGAAGCTACATAGCCAAAATTTGCTTAAAAATAGATTTTTACTGTTTTCATTTTTCATTTTAAAGAAGATGCGTTTTTTTGGGGTGGTGAATTTAGGGTACGTTAGTTTATTTAAGTTAGTAAAATTTTGTGTCTGTGCTTGTGTTGTTTTTTTCATATGTGCATTTGATTAGTTGTGTACTGTTGCTTTGAGTATTTAATTATACTCTTTTACTATCTGTTAAAAAAACATAAAATATTTAATAAGCTATTAAATTATTAATATATAATACATATTTTTTTTAAATAAGTTCTTTTATAAAGTGCTGGGATTAATATTACATCATTTATGAAAAATATAAATGGTTTATAAAGTATTAGGATTGTACTGTCCCCCTTTATATTGTAAAGTTCAGCATAAACTGTTGGCGCTATATATATCCTGAATAATAATAAAAAAAATGTTCAAACAATTGTTTGAAGTTCTCAAATTTTCTCATTAAGCTACATAGCCAAAATTTGCTTAAAAATAGATTTTTACTGTTTTAATTTTTCATTTTAACCACTTGACCACCGGCCACTGTGCTGCTACTGCGGCACAGTGGCTCGTTCCCGTCCAGCGACGTAGACCTACGTCGCTGGACTCCTCCCCCTGTAGGCGGCGCGCTCCCGCTGTTTTCATTCACAGCAGGAGTCGGGCCAGGGGAGGAGCAGCGGCGATCGCCGCTGCTCTTACCCGATCGTCGGGGATCGAGTCTGGAGATCCGCCCGCTGTGTGTAAACACAGCGGGCGGATCTCCATAGTGACAGGGAGTGACAGATCGGACTGTTCAGCATAGCTGGACATCCGATCTGTCCTTCTGTCACACAGTCACCTCCCCCCCAACACGTCAGTAAGCACTAGGCATACATTAACCCCTACCTCTCCAATAAAATTAACCCCTTCACTGCCAGTGTCATTTTTACAGTAACAGTGCATATATATAGCACTGATTACTGCAGTAATGTCACTGGTACCCCCAAAAGTGTCAAAAATGTCAGTCAAGGGTCCGATCTGTCCGCCGCAAGGTCGCAGTCCCGCAAAAAAAAAAAAATCGCAGATCACCGCCATTACGCGTTAAAAAAAAAAACACCAAAAATGACAGAAATCTTTCCCTTAGTTTGTAAACGCAATAACTTTTGCGCAAACCAATCAAAATACGCTTATTGCGATTTTTTTTACCAAACATAGGTAGCAGAAAACAAATTGGCCAAAAATTTAAAAAAAATTGATTTTTACATATTTTTGGGGGGGAATTTCATATAAAAAAATGTTAAAAATATTGTTATTTTTTCAAAATAAACGCTCTTTTTTTGTTTATAGCGCAAAAAGTAAAAATTGCACAGGTGATCAAATACCACCAAAAGAAAGCTCTGTTTGTGGGAAAAAAAGGACGTAAATTTCATTTGGGTACGGCGTCGCACGACCGCGCAATTGTCAGTTAAAGTCGCACAGTGCCGAATCACAAAAAGTGGCCTGGACGGAAGACAGCAAAATCCTCCGGTGGTAAAGTGGTTAAAGAAGATGTGTTTTTTGGGGTGGTGAATTTAGGGTACGTTAGTTTATTTAAGTTAGTAAAATTTTGTGTTTGTTTGTTTTTTTTTTTTTGCATGTGCATTTCATTAGTTGTGTACTGTTGCATTGAGTTTTTTATTTTACTATTTTACTATCTGTTAAAAAAACATAAAATATCCTATATCACCTACTATATAATCCAGTGAAGCATGCATATGATAAAGCCGTACTGTCTTTTTGTACGTTAAGGCATTTTGCTCCTATACACCTGTGAACTCATTTTGGACGATTGTACGTTACATTGGTGTTTATCTTCTGTTTGTTTTTGGAAAATCAATAAAAATGATTGAACCAAAAAAAAACATAAAATATTTAATAAGCTATTAAATCATTAATATATAATACATATTTTTTTTAATAAGTTCTTTTTAAAAGTACTAAGATTAATATGAATTAATATTACATAATTTATGAAAAATATAAATAATTTTTAAAGTATTAAGATTTAGGTTGTACTGCCCCCCTTTATATTGTAAAGTGCAGCATAAACTGTTGGCACTATATAAATCCTGTATAATAATAATAATTTTTGCACACAATTATCTAAAGTTCTCAAATTTGCTCATTGAGCTACTTAGGCAAAATTTGCTTGAAAATAGATTTTCTCTATCGTCCATCGACAGACGCAGATCTTATGCTTCTTCACTATTGGGTTATACCCTATCTACAGGAGTAGACTAGGCAGTGAAAAGTTTTCACTCGACACGCCTATAGGGGCTGTCCCTCACGACATAACCCCAGACACACTGTGCTCTCATATCAGTTTCTTGCTGCCTAGTTTTTACTGTTTTCATTTTTTATTTTAAAGAAAATTTGTTTTTTGGTGTGGTGTACAGTATTTAGGGTACGTTAGTTTATTTAAGTTAGTAAAATTTTGTGTTTGTGCTTGTTTTGTTTTTTTCATATGTGCATTTGATTAGTTGTGTTCTGTTGCTTTGAGTTTTTTATTTTACTATTTTACTAGCTGTTTAAAAAAAAACATATTATTTAATAAGCTATTAAATCATTAATATATATTACATATTTTTTTTAATAAGTTCTTTTAAAAAGTACTAAGATTAATATGAATTAATATTACATAATTTATGAAAAATATAAATAGTTTTTAAAGTATTAAGATTTAGGTTGTACTGCCCCCCTTTAGATTGTAAAGTGCAGCATAAACTGTTGGCATTATATAAATCCTGTATATTAATAATAATAATAACTTTTGCACACAATTGTCTGAAGTTGCTCATTGAGCTACTTAGGCAAAATTTGATTGCAAATCAATTTTTACTGTTTTCATTTTTCATTTTAAAAAAGATGTGTTTTTTTTTAGGGTGGTGTATTTAGGGTACATTAGTTTATTTAAGTTAGTAAAATTTTGTGTTTTTTTATTTTTTTTTATTTTTTTGTATGTGCATTTGATTTGATTAGTTGATTAGTTGTGTACTGTTGCTTTGAGTTATTTATTTTACTATTTTACTATCTGTTTAAAAAAACATAACGTATTTAATAAGCTATTAAATCATTAATATATGATAGATATTCTTTAAATACGTTTATTTAAAAAGTACTAAGATTAATATTGATTAATATTACATAATTTATGAAAAATATAAATTGTTTTTAAAGTATTAAGATTAACATTGTATTGTCCCCCTTTATATTGGAAAGTGTAGCATAAACTGTTGGCACTATATAAATCCTTTATAATAATAATAACTTTTGCACACAATTGTCTGAAGTTCTCAAATTTGCTCATTGAGCTACTTAGGCAAAATTTGCTTGAAAACAGATTTTTACCGTTTTAATTTTTACATTTCAACATATTACATTTTTGGTTTTGGTTTAAATACAGCATTAACATTAACTCATAAATGTTAATATATTTAATCAACTGTTAAAAAAAAGGAATAACATAAAAAATATAAAACAAAAAAATATTAATAGTTAATGAGATTAATTAGGGGGTGTTTTTGGCACAAGAGCATAGTAAAATTAAAAAAAAAGAAACAGAAAAAAAGTGGCCCATTGAGTCTGCCCCAGTTGGGTTTTTGGGGTGTTTTTTAGTTTTTTTTTTTTTAAACCTCTCATAAACCATAATCTATGTTTAAATTCACTTCCTATTGACTGACCTCTGGTCCATGTCAAAAGAAGTTGAAAGGAGGTTCTGTAAACCTCAGAAGTCATTTAAGCCCATTGCAAAACCCTTAAAAACCACCAAACCATTTTCATTTGCCTACTAGTCACTTGACTGCAAAATGGGAACATTTGGCCAAAATCACCAGATTTTTTTTATGAGTTTTCAGTGGTAATCATCAAAATCAATTTCGCTAAAATTACTCCTCTTATTCCTAATAACAAGTGTCTCCATGAAAAAAAATCATATCTTTCAGAACTCATTTCTGCTAAATGACTCTTTTGATCCTGGCAATCCCAATTTCCACTTGGATTTGACCAGCTTGACATTTTTTTTGTTGCATCAAAGCATCTTTTTTTTTAATTCTTCAAGTAGTCGCTACACACGATCGAATCATTGTGGTTGGGCATTTCTTTCTGACAATGTCCCAGTGCAGACTTTTAAAAGTGACCTCTAATAGGAGGACATAAGTACTGGAGAGAGCCTGGTCTACAGCAACAAAATGAAAGCAGCCCAAGGAGGAACATGCCGGCATAGGAATAGGCCCAACATGCAACTATTAGACCCTGGATTGATCTTGTCTTTCTTTGGACATGGAAATATGAAAATATGTAGAAATATCCTAGGAAAAGCCTAAAGCTTGGTGATGGAAAAACAAATGCTTAACTTTAAAGAAATGAACAAATTTGGTTTATTTGGCTTTGGTGGGTCAGTCGCTCTCGGTCTTCTTGGGCAGAAGCACAGCCTGGATGTTGAGCAGGACTCCTCCCTGGGCGATGGTGATGCCACCGAGCAACTTTTTAATGTTGCGGACAGCCAGCTGAAGGCGTTGGGGGATGATATGGGTCTTCTTGTTGTCATGGGTGGGATTGCAGGCCAGCTTGAGGATCTAAGCCATCAGATACCCAAGGACGGTGGCCAGATGAACGGGAGCTGCAGTCCTGATCCACTCAATATAGTTGCACTTTCCGAGTAGACAGTGAACATTACTGACTGGGAACTGCAGACCAGCCCAGAATGATCAGGTCTTGGCCTTATTCCATACCTTGCCTCCTTGTTTTCCACATGCAGACATAATTAGACTGCCAGATCTATTCTTAGACAGACTGCTTAACCCTTAAGGCACATGTGTCAAACACAAGGCCCGCGGGCCAAATCCGGTCCTCCAGGCCATTTCATGTGGCCCTCACACCTCTCCTGCAGCCGCAGGAGAGTTCCAGCCCTTCTTTGGTCCTCCTCTAGACCCTGCACTCTCTGCTTCCCCCTCAATGCCCCAGCTTTTTCCCAGCAGCAGCACAAGGTAAGTGGGGGTGTACTGTGCTGTAAGGGAGGGTGGGAACTCTTGACTTCTGATGGTGGGGGGCTCTTGACATCTGATGTAAGAGGGGGTGGGGTGCTCTGGACAACTAGTCTTACAGATTCAATCGGCCCTTTGAAGGCAATCATAATGCTGATGCGGGCCCGAGAAGAATTTTAGTTTGACACCCCTGCCTTAAGGTATAGTTCACCAAAAGTAAATATTTAAGTGTTTGGAAGATCCTGGAGAGTGAAACCAACTGACTGCCTCTCCTATCTCTTGGGGACTCAATTGGTGGGATCTTCATTGAGTTCTTGGGTCTGTACACCTTCTATCAGACAACCAAGAAGGACAGCGCTATCCGGGTGTTGGTATTATCATAACAATTCTCTAATGATGAACAGGCCAATGGATACAAAGAACCGTTTATTGGAAGATAGCATTGATAAAGGACAAAAGAAGTCAATAAAAGTAAATAAAATGCTGTTACTGTACCAGACTGGTCTAACCCGTCCAGGATCGGTAAATGGCTGCTGGGTCCACTGGACGAGGCAATGGTAAGCCACTGTGGATGGAAATGCTGGTCAGGAAACCCGTGTTCAGACGGGAGCCGAGCCAGGCCAGCCGGCGCTCACCGCATAACATCACCATGACTCAGACACACAGGGCGGAAGTGTCGTACACGAAAGCGCGAAGAACCAGCCTGGAACGCATGAAGAGGACATGCCGTGATGCCGCATTTCGCACGCATGCGCTTTGTCAAGTCACGGAGAAGACGGCTATGTTGTAATTTAAAAGCCAAGGGTGAAGTGGCCATGGAGCCATTGAGTGTCCCCAGCAGTCAATAACCCCTCATAACCTGCTGAATATACAACTAATATCATATGGAAAAAAAAGAGCGACAATTTTGCAAAAATAACAATATTTTTTACATTTTTTTTATATGAAATTCCCCCAAAAAAATGTAAAAATCAAAATTTTTTAACATTTTTGCCCAATTTGTTTTCTACTACATATGTTTGGTATAAAAAAATCGCAATAAGCGTATTTTGATTGGTTTGCGCAAAAGTTATTGCGTTTACTAACTAAGGGAAAGATTTTTGTCATTTTTGTTGTTTTTTTTTTTAACGAGTAATGGCGGCGATCTGCGATTTTTTTTGCAGGACTGCGACATTGCGGCGGACAGATTGGACCCCTGACTGACATTTTTGACACTTTTGGGGGTACCAGTGACATTACTGCAGTAATCAGTGCTATACATATGCACTGTTACTGTAAAAATGACACTGGGAGGGAAGGGTTAACTTTATTGGAGAGGGAGGGGTTAAGTGTGTCCCTAGGGGCGTGCTTCTAACTGTGACTGGATGTGGCTGTGTGTGTATTAGCAGAGATCAACGGTCCTACATAGCAGGACCGTATGATCTGTGCTGTTACACAGGGAAGAATGACAGGCGGCTGTGTTTACATTAGCCACCTGCCTTTCTCCCAGTGTAACCAACGATCGCGAGTGACCGGCGGACATCGGGTCCGCCGGTCACTCGCGCGGGGGGGGTCCGTGAGCGAGCAGGAGCGTGCCTCCGACGGTGCGCGCTTGCTCCCTAGAGCCTCACAGGCTAGTGACGTACCCCTACGTCACTTTGCCTGTGAGGGGCTGACTGCCGCCGTATATAGTCGTGCGGCAGTCGGCAAGTGGTTAATATCATGTGTAGGTATTGGGAGTATTTTAGCTGGATTAGTTCAGCAAATAATGAGTCACATATGAAACAAATCAGAGTAAAAAGTGTTGTTATTGACAATACCAGAGTAGCCAGTTTTTACAATCACATATACAGCATAGTTGGAGCGTTAACAATGGAATGAAACTGGGTTAAATCAAAGTAAACATCAGTTGTAAACATGTATTTACTTTGTAACTCAATACGATAGCATATTTGTAAGCTTCATTAATTTACAAGAATTTGAGAAAAAAATATTTAAATTTACATTTATACAAATTGTACCAAAAAGAGTTATATAGCTCTAAAATCTCTTTTCTCGTGGTGAGATATCTGCTGGGGAGGAGTGCAGAGAGTATGACTGTGCAGGAGAGGAGTGTATTGGGTATGAATTTTGGCTAGGACCAAAAGCCCAGGAACTAAGCAAAGAACCCTTAACCCTTTATCCAGCCTGGGCTGGTGGCTGGCTCACTAAACCATACAACCTTCAACCTGCCTACATACTGAAGGAGGGATACAGGGGAGATACCAATGTGTGTGCTGGAGGAGAGATACAAAGGAGAGACCAATGTGTGTGCTGGAGGAGGGATACAGAGGAGAGACCAATGTGTGTGCTGGAGGAGGGATACAGAGGAGAGACCAATGTGTGTGCTGGGAGAGGGATACAGGGGAGTACCAATGTGTGTGCTGGAGGAGAGATACAGAGGAGAGACCAACGTGTGTGCTGGATGAGGGATACAGAATAGAGACCAATGTGTGTGCTGGAGGTGGGTTACAGAATAGAGACAAATGTGTGTGTTCTGGAGAAGGGATACAGGGGAGAGACCAATGTGTGTGCTGGAGGAGGAATACAGGGGAGAGACCAATGTGTGTGCTGGAGGAGGGGTACAGTAAGAGACCAATGTGTGTGCTGGAGGAGGGATACAGGGGAGAGACCAATTTGTGTGCTGGAAGAGGGATACAGGGGAGAGACCAATGTGTGTGCTGGAGGAGGGATACAGGGGAGAGACCAATGTGTGTGCTGGAAGAGGGATACAGGGGAGAGACCAATGTGTGTGCTGGAGGAGGGATACAGTAAGAGGCCAATGTGTGTGCTGGAGGAGGGATACAGGGGAGAGACCAATGTGTGTGCTGGAGGAGGGATACAGAGGAGAGACCAATGTGTGTGCTGGAAGAGGGATACAGGGGAGAGACCAATGTGTGTGCTGGAGGAGGGATACAGGGGAGAGACCAATGTGTGTGCTGGAGGAGGAATACAGGAGAGAGACCAATGTGTGTGCTGGAGGAGGGGTACAGTAAGAGACCAATGTGTGTGCTGGAGGAGGGATACAGGGGAGAGACCAATTTGTGTGCTGGAAGAGGGATACAGGGGAGAGACCAATGTGTGTGCTGGAGGAGGGATACAGGGGAGAGACCAATGTGTGTGCTGGAAGAGGGATACAGGGGAGAGACCAATGTGTGTGCTGGAGGAGGGATACAGTAAGAGGCCAATGTGTGTGCTGGAGGAGGGATACAGGGGAGAGACCAATGTGTGTGCTGGAGGAGGGATACAGAGGAGAGACCAATGTGTGTGCTGGAAGAGGGATACAGGGGAGAGACCAATGTGTGTGCTGGAGGAGGGATACAGGGGAGAGACCAATGTGTGTGCTGGAGGAGGAATACAGGGGAGAGACCAATGTGTGTGCTGGTGGAGGGATACAGGGGAGAGACCAATGAATGTGCTGGAGGAGGGATACAGAGGAGAGACCAATGTGTGTGCTTGAGGAGGGATATAGAGGAGAGACCAATGTGTGTGCTGGAGGAAGGATACAGGTAAGAGACCAATATGTTTGCTGGAGGAGGGATACAGAGGAGAGACAAATGTGTGTGCTGGAGGAGGGATACAGGGGAGAGACCAATGTGTGTGCTGGAGGAGGGATACAGGGGAGAGACCAATGTGTGTGCTGGAGGAGGGATACAGGGGAGAGACCAATGTGTGTGCTGGAGGAGGAATACAGGGGAGAGACCAATGTGTGTGCTGGTGGAGGGATACAGGGGAGAGACCAATGAATGTGCTGGAGGAGGGATACAGAGGAGAGACCAATGTGTGTGCTGGAGGAGGGATATAGAGGAGAGACCAATGTGTGTGCTGGAGGAAGGATACAGGTAAGAGACCAATATGTTTGCTGGAGGAGGGATACAGGGAAGAGAACAATGTGTGTGCTGAAGGAGGGATACAGGGGAGAGACCAATATGTGTGCTGAAGGGGGGATACAGGTAAGAGACCAATATGTGTGCTGGAGGAGGGATACAGGGGAAGAGACCAACATGTGTGCTGGAGGAGAGATACAAGGCGAGAGACCAATGTGTGTGCTGGAGGAGGGATACAGGTAAGAGACCAATATGTGTGCTGGAGGAGAGATACAGGGGAGAGACCAATGTGTGTGCTGAAGGAGGGATACAGGTAAGAGACCAATATGTGTGTTGGAGGAGGGATACAGGGGAGAGACCAATATGTGTGCTGGAGGAGGGATACAGGGGAGAGAGCAATGTGTGTTCTGGAGGAGAGCTACAAGGGAGATACCAATGTGTGTGCTGGAGGAGGAATACAGGGGAGACACCAATGTGTGCTGGAAGAGAAATACAAGGGAGAGACCAATGTGTGTGCTGGAAGAAAGATACAAGGGAGAGATTGATGTGTGTGCTGGAAGAGGGATACTGGGGAAAGAGCAATGTGTGTGCTGGATCTCATTGGGAAAAGACAAATCTGTGTTCAGGAGGTGCGATGTCACTGGCAAGAGATCAGGAACCCCCCCCCAGTGGCAAAATGAAACTCTTATGTAGGCATTATTCTCAATATATTATCAAGGACTTTTGTTTTAAAATGCCATGGAACTTTTCTATAGAAAGCATACAGCAGAAGATGTCTAATTTCGGGCTCTCTTTCAAAATGAAGCTCAGCAAGGAGCTGTCTAAAGAAGTAGGTGGGAGGGGAGGAAAGAGGGGAAGAGTCACTGCCCTAACCCAATCACTTTTGCGTGTAAGGTAATAAGTTCTGTTAACAACAGTCATTATTTGCAAAACAGATAAGAGGAGCCTGGAAAAGATGAAATATGATAGTTGTATATGTTATCCCATATTTTTCTGGCTAAAGAAGGAAAATATATTTTTAAAAATAGTATTTATTATACTATATTTAAAAAAAAAAAAAAATACAAAGCAAACATAGAAAGTGGTGCTACCCTCTGCCGCTTTATTCGCCGCCCTTCTTCTACGATATCTGCGATGCATATAGCCTTCTGTCAGAGCGTAGGATGAAATGCAGCACAATGAGCACAGCCAATAAAAATGTCAGCTTTATCTCTCGCTGCCTTTTAATTATATGACCAGATGCACTATGGCTTTTTATCTATGCTATCGGAAAAATAAATTGGAAAAAGAAAATCTTGGACGTGACCTGGTAAAATCAATGAAAATGTAAATAGTGGCTTGTATCAGTCCATAAAATCATATTCCCTGCCTGTAATATTCGATGGATCTGTACTTATCCTACAGAGCCCAAGCCTTGTGCGGAGAACCAAGATGGGATATTGACACAATTCGCTCATAGATTGCTCCTATATATAGTTTCAGCAGAATCCTCGCCATCCTAAAATAAGATGATGTATATCAGTAATGCTCATCTGCCTTTTAACACAAAATACGAATGCTGATATATCTTTTTTTTTTTTTTTCATTAATCGCAAAAAAGGTTTTCCCACTAACTTTTTTTCTTTTTTTTGACAGTAGATTAATCACCCCGATCTTACATCTATGGGTCCTCTCCCCTTTTCCTTCCTTGGCATTTTATTTTCGCTAGTCATTTATTGTTGATTTTTCTTTTGAGTAAATGATTTTCACAGGCGGTTTGCTTTCATCCCTTCTTGGATGCTAAAAGCGTGGTTCCTTGCAAGCCAGTCATGCCGGGCCCCGCCTTGTGGATGGTTAGGATGGCCTGGGAGGGATTTGAATTAAGAAAAGTCTTTTGTTTCAAGGATATTTCCCATCTGTCAGAGGTAATTATACCATAAAAACTTATATGGATGTAACTTTGCAGTGTGTAATATTGTATAATCATGAAGCTCAATATATATTTTGCATTTAGACAATACAGCTCCCCTGAAAAAGACTACGACCTACGCTGTCGAAACGTGTTGGGACCTTCCGTTTGGGGTAGAGATACTTACCATATAAAATTGGTTGAGTGTATCTGCCTACTCTGTATGCAGGGCTGGATTAAGAACATCATGGGCCTGGTGCTGAGGATTTTGATGGTTCAGGTTTTCAGGTATGAATGAACACAGTCGGTAATCAGAAAGGATCAGTACCCAGAGAGCAGGGGGAATCTGATGGACAGTCCAGGGTGAACAGTGTGGGGGGCAATTATAAACAATGATCTCCCTCTATGGCTCACAAAGGAAGCAGCTGAAAGCCACGGGAGGAAGAGGAGGAGAAGCCGCTTTTAGCTGCTTCATGGAGAGTCAAAGAGAGAGATTGGTGCTTGTAATTGCCCCCCCACTCCCACCGCACCGATAAACCCCCGAATGTCAGATTTCCTCTGCTGCAGGAGGTGCCAGGAGCCTCTGATGTGGCCCCCTACTGGCCCTGAGCCGAATAGTCAGTCTGCCCCTACTGGGCCTATATTAAGGTGGGGGCCTGGAGTTGCAGCTCCAATAGCCCCTACGTTAATCTGGCCCCGTCTGTATGTCATTACATCTAATAGGTCATGATTTGTAAACCAAAGCTGGTACAGTATTTTAATTCTTTGTGGATTTTAATATATGTGCAATAAAATGTTTTCTATACAATTATTTTTTGACAATTTGATATATAGAAATTTCTCTTACGTCCTCCGACAGTCACCGCCCACTCATACAGTCTTCAGCAATGGGGTATTGACTTCCTCTCCTTAGGAGTAGCTAGGCAAAAGACTTGTTAAAACAAAAGCATTACCATAGACACACCCATGGGGGCTGTCCCACTGGTCCAATACCCCTCCTGCAATAGCCATCCCAACTCAGTTTGTCTTCTGCCTAGTTCAGGAGTAGTCAGGCTTCCCTCTCCTGGGGCTACAGTCTCAGCCTTCTTCTTCTATTTTATGATTTTATTTTTTTCTTTGCATGTTGCTCCTGTTGAGCCTTTTTTGTTACCCAGAAGATTCCCTTGCTGCTCTTGTAAAGTTCCTTTCTCTGATATGGGTACTGCGTTGCCTTTTCTGATGGTTGCGTTTCCCACCCCTCATGTCTACACTGCTTTGGGACACCCCCATTGGTAAAGAGACTGTATAAGTGGGCGGCGACTGTCGGAGGACGTAAGAGAAAACAGAATTTTTTTTAAATCTTACCATAAAATTCCTTTCTCTGAGTTCTCTGACAGTCGCCGCCCCCGCCCCTCTTTTGGGGTTTTTATACTTTTCACTGCTTTGATACCAAACTGAGTTTAGATGGCTATTGCAGGAGGGGTATTGGACCAGTGGGACAGCCCCCATGAGTGTGTCTATGGTAATGCTTTTAACAAGTCTTTTGCCTAGCTACTCCTAAGGAGAGGAAGTCAATACCCCATTGGTGAAGACTGTATGAGTGGGCGGCGACTGTCGGAGGACTCAGAGAAAGGAATTTTACGGTAAGATTTTACAAAAATTCCGTTATTTATGACACATAAGGCCATCATCCATAATTGTATAACCAAAAAAGAAAGGAGAAGAAAAGAATTGGACTTTACAGGCCGTAAAGGAGGGATAATCAAAATTGTATAAAATACTTATTTTTTATTGTATCCAAAAAAGTTAAAATCATTACATAGAATATATGCCGCTCCCTATGAGTCATGGGAATGCTATTTTGGGCATTCTATACTGAGCTCGGGAATAACATAACACCTTGAGAGTCTGATCCCCTAAGTGGCGTCTAAGCCCCATAGTGGGGTCAGGTATATTTGGCCACTCAACTAGGGAACAGTCTGTTACGAGGAACCTGTTCCTTAGACTACAAGTTTATCGATCTTCAATTCCCGTCAGTCTATAACCCCCTTTGGATTCATAATGGGAGGACTAACATACAATCAACATTAATGGTCGCTCCCTTATATGGTACCGCCGCCTGCCCAGGAAAACCTTCTTTGCATGTGCAGTATTTCAGATAAGTAATGTATGGTCTGAATTTACTATCAGATATATCAGTCTGGATGTCACACCACTTCCTCAAACTCAATCCATCCAAAACCGAATTTATAATTTTTCCTCCACCACGTGCCCCTTCCCCTGATTTCTCTGTCAATATCGATGGCACAACTATCAGCCCATCCCCGCATGCCAAGGTCCTAGGTGATGTCTTGGACTCTGAACTCTCCTTCAAGCCCCAAATCCAATCGCTGTCCAAATCTTGCCACCTCAATCTCTGCAACATCTGCAAAATACGCCCCTTTCTCACCAAAGACACAACAAAGCTCTTAGTTCACTCTCTGGTCATCTCGCGCCTCGACTCCTGCAATTCCCTTCTCATTGGCTTACCTCTACATAGACTATCCCCCCTTCAATCCATCATGAACGCTGCTGCCAGACTCATCCACCTCACCAATCACTCAGTGTCCGCTGCTCCTCTCTGTCAAGCCCTCCACTGGCTTCCGCTCACCCAATGAATTAAATTCAAAACACTAACAACATCTTACAAAGCAATCCACAGCTTAGCCCCCATCTATATTACTAGCCTAGTGTTAAAATACCAACCTAATCACTCTCTTCGTTCCTCTCAAAACCTCCTGCTCTCTAGCTCCCTCGTCACCTCCTCCCACGCTTGCCTCCAGGACTTTTCCAGAGCCTCTCCAATCCTATGGAACTCCTTACCCCAATCTGTCCGATTATCTTCTACCCTATTAGCTTTTAGACGATCCCTGAAAACCCTCCTCTTCAGAGAAGCCTATCCTATCCACACCTAACAACTATACTTCCATTTTCTCCATCAGCCCATCCCCCGCGGTTATTGCCTTTTGTTTCAATTGACCCTCCCTTCTAGATTGTAAGCTCTAACGAGCAGGGCCCTCTAATTCCTCCTGTATTGAATTGTATTGTAACTGTATTGTCTTCCCTCATATTGTAAAGTGCTGCGCAAACTGTTGGCGCTGTATAAATCCTGTATAATAATAATAATAATATAGCCCTGAGAAAGCATTTGGCAAAACGCGTCAGCATTGAAGACCTGCACTACTTACAGTATTTACTGCTTCAATAAATATTCCTAAATAGGAATTATTTTTAATCTGTATTGTATGCTGGTTTGTTTCTATGTAATTATTTTAACTTTTTTTGGATACAATAAAAAATATGTATATTATACAATTTTGATTATCCCTCCTTTACGGCCTGTAAAGTCCAATTCTTTTCTTCTCCTTTCTTTTTTGGTTTGATAATTTATCTGCTACTGCAAAAAAAAAAAAAAACCTGGGGAACCTCCTGCTTTTTTCTTGTAAATATATTTGGGGTGTGCAGCCTCTTTTTTTTAATATCCATGTGAATCTCCAAGTCTATATTAAAAATGTCAATTTTACCATTTAAAAATTGTAGCTTTATAAAATTTGTATCAAGCATTGGGCGCATTGCGGTGTTGACCATACTAGGCAGATCTCGTCAGCCCTGAATTTTTTTATCTACAGGACAGAAGCAGACAAGGACCTGTAATAAAGTTTGCAAAATTCTTTGCAATATTTATAGTTGACTGGGAGGGTTTTTTTTTTTTTTTTCGGTGTCACTGCAAATCATCATCACTAATCAATACACTCACAACTTCATATGATCCGGGCCTTGTCCTAATTACCGCAGAATCGTTATTTGCTCTATTTATTTATCATTGTTTAAGCCTCACATAAGGCGGAATGTTGCTCTTTGGTGTTAATGAATTCCCACCCCGATGACTGATGGATCCATGAACAGGCCAAGCTTTGAGGATTCCGTGCGGAGCATTGATTTTCATTTGTGTAAGCTTCCCTCTGCTGTGGGATTCTACTGTCACATCAGTAATATGCAGAACTTCGCTCCAAGCAAATCAGCTTAGAATATTGCTTTCTCCAGCATTCTGTGCCTGACTCATGCAGAACTGCGCATACATCAACCCCGCCAACGCTGTCAATAAGTCTATGTGAATGTGCGGCATGGAGGTTCCCCAAAGATGACTGTGCTCTGATGGAGGGACTGCACTTCTAAAAATGAGGGTAGGTACTCTTGTGCTATGTCCATGCAGGGCAATACAAGTTCACTTAATTGCCACCACCCACACTTACAGGTGCATCTCAAGAAATTAGAATATCATCAAAAAATAAATTTATTTCAGTAATTCAATTCAAAAAAGTGAAACTCATATATATACAGTATATCACAAAAGTGAGTACACCCCTCACATTTTTGTAAATATTTTATTCTATCTTTTCATGTGACAACACTGAAGAAATGACACTTTGCTACAATGTAAAGTAGTGAGTGTACAGCTTGTATAACAGCATATTACTTTCTACTAGTAATGCTGGCGTTTAGCGACTTATAGCGAACTGTGATAGTATGGCGGCCAGTCTGACACTAACTGACTGGGAACCAAGGACACTAATACAGTGATCAGTGCTAAAAATATGCAGTCACTGTACTAATGACACTGGCTGGGAAGGGGCTACCATCAGGGACAATCAAAGGGTTAAATGTGTGCCTAGCCAGTGTTTATGTGGTTACAGTGAGGTGCTTTTACTAAGGGATGTGACGTTTTTTATTCCCTGCTTTGCAGGGAAACAAAAACCGCAACATCCCCACTGACAGGACAGAGCTCTGCCTTGTTTACTGTATACTCACAGAGCCTTGTCCTGTTCCCCTCCTCGCTGATTAGCGGGTGGTAGCGGTCATACATTGCCGGCACCCACTGATTGGCTTGTGCTGTGACTAATCCCAGCACAGCTGGTGCGGGCCCCCTATCCGTAAATGCAGAATTATATATATATATATATACTGTATGTATGTGATTCTGCGCAGAGTGGCCATCCTGTAGCAGTAAAACTACATGGGTCGATCAGCAAGTGGTTAAGTAGAATCTGGGGTTAATAAGACACATTGCCGTATGTAGGGTGGGCTTCATATGAACCAACTTCTGCAGAACAGACATTATTAGTTGCACCTGCATGATTAAGTTTCGGGCTATTCGCAATTGTTTCCCCAAACTCAGAACTTCTTTGGGTTTGGCCCCTTTGGGAATCTCAAACCCCAGGACCAAACAGTGGCTTTCCAATAAATTGAGCTGGATGATTCCATGTCCCAAACCAGGGATAAAACACCCTACATAACCAGGGCCTGAATAGTGAACGCTAAAGTAGAGTTCCACGCCATCTCCCTACAGGGACTTGAGCCTCAAGCAAGACAAGTCGGACTGGTCTATACCACCACTCTGAGCGCACGCCACAACTCTCAACCCTTCTCATCACTTCTCACACCTTTTGGCTAAAATCATGTGAAGTATGTGTTTTTGGGAACAAAATGTTGTTGCAGTATATAGGTGGAATGGCAGTTAGTAATTCCTGGTGTAATTGGTGGGTACTGGATAGGTATCCTTTCCTCCTAAATGGATTCTGGTCTGATGTACCAGCCTTGTGTCCGGTTGTAGGCCGGAGTGGCCTTTAATACCTCCTTGTAAAGATGGGGCTGTCCTGGTCTGGCCAAGGGCTTGGGAGCAGTGATGTGCCCTCTGGGGGTGGCATCCGAGGGGTACCAGAAAAACAATATGGGTTTTAGACACCACTGAGTTTCACTGGCACTTGGTCACATCACTTATGTTGCTTTTCTTGAACAATGTTTCTTGGGCAGGCCTTTTGGCTAGCCTAGGAGTAATTTCTATGCCAGCCAAAGGACCTGCCTTGCGTAATGCATTTTGCACTTTTTTTTGTGCACTATTTATTGCACAAGCATTTGCAATTGCTTTTTATCTGTCACCCCACAGAGACAGAGGCTGATGGTTTTATAGGGTCTGTCCTGATATCAGGGGGAGCATCTGTGACTTTCTCTGATCTGTTTTCTCCCCCCAATTGGGAGTCTCTTTTTGGAAAATCCATCACTTAGTGCTTGGAGGACCAGCTTTGGCTGGTCCCTGAGGATTGGAGTCTACCTGGTTTCAGCTAGACTAGAGTGCCTTGTTCTTGAAAAGAGACTTGCACTTCATTGGATTCAGAGATTGAGGACACAAGAAACCCCAAGTAACATCGGGAGAGACCTTAGGGTTCCAAAGAACCCCGTTTGAGAAAGGCAGCTACAGTGTATTAAAATTTTCATAAATTTAGACCTGCCTTGAGTAATGCATTTGGCACTTTTTTTTCTGTGCACTAATTATTGCACAAGCATTTGCACTTGCTTTTTATCTGTCACCCCACGAAGACAGAGGGAGCAGGTTTTTTAGGGCCTGTCCTGATATCAGGGGGAGCATCTGTGACTCTGATCTGTTTCCTCCCCCCAATTGGGAGACTCTTTTCGGGAAATCCCTCTCCTAGTGCTTGGAGGACCAGCTTTGGCTGGTCCCTGAGGATTGTAGTCTACCTGGTTTCATCTAGACTAGAGTGCCTTGTTCTTGAAAAGAGCCTTTCGCTCCATTGGATTTGGAGATTGAGGGCACATTGCACTCTTCTGCACTTTTTATGTGCTGTGATTTCAAGGTCCACTTTTTTTGTTCACAGAGATCAACAAGAAAAATGCCCCAATTAAAGTATTGGTCAGAATCAGGGGCGGACTGACCATTCGGGGATTAGGGCACTGCCCGAGGGCCCAGGGTCAGTAGGGGGCCCCATGAGAGGCTACACACTACAGAAAGAAGCCAGGAACTTCCATGCAGGCTATGCTGTGGTAGATATTTTAAATGCCCACTCTATGTGGCTGAGCTGCAATTTGTAGGTGGGGCTTTGTGTGGCTTGAGTGTGGACACAGGGGGGGCCCATGATCTCTGATTGCCCGGGGGCCCCATGAGTTGTCAGTCCACCCCTGGTCAGAATGCCACCCTTCCAGATGGGCTCTGCTAGGTGGCATTGGGCTGGAATTATACAGGCACCATCGGATCAGAAATCAATCAGCTACAGCTCAAGAAACCCCAAGTAACATCGGGAGAGACCTTAGGGTTCAAAAACAACCCTGTTTGAGAAAAATGGCTACAGTGTAATAAAATCCCAGAAGGTCAATGTTTTCATAGATGCTGCAAACACAACATCTGGAACAATCCTTCCACAGTCAATATCCTTTATATCAGACATCTTTCCCATTGTCTAAATTTAAAGTGTCATCATAAGATGGCGCTATGGCCACTAAAGTGAACCCGTGCCTCGTCCTAATATATGAAAAAAATGGAGGTCTAAAGATGGACTTTGTTGGCACGTCACAATGACACAATGTCGTAAAAACTATACATTTTTATTCAAAACATATTAAAATTTGGATAACAGATCCATATAGCATTGTCATTAAAAATAATGTGCAACATCTTCACTCCAAAATATTATAACGACATGTGAACCCCACCACACCAACCGATATTGTAGGTAGTATAATGAAAAAAAACATATGTTCTATTTCTAGAACTTCATAGCATGTACATATGATGAATGGAAACCAACAAAGTCCATCTGTAGACCTCCAGCTTTCCCATTGTAATGTTTTGTAAGACAACATTTGGACATCTTGACCATATTTTCATACTTTCCATATTGAGTTGAAGCCACTTGATTGGCCTCTTGACTATTTGTTTTTAATGAGGCGGTGAACCCAATTATGTGCGTACCAAATGTATGCTTGCCACCCAGAAAGATTTCCCTGGTGCTGAAATAAAGTCCTGGCATGCCATTCATGGATGGGGCAACAATAATGGGTCCAGGGGGTAACTATGATTCATAAAGTCCAATAGCAAAATTTTGATGATTTTTTACCTTCATGTATTCTAATCATGAAGGTAAAAAACCTTCTGTGTGCTGGTCCCTCCACGGCCCCCCCAACAGCGGTGGCCAACCCATAAGGGGCGCCGCCCCCTATTCTCTATGCATTTGCCCATAATTTCCATGCTCTAAATGTCTTCCTTTATGTTCTATGAGTTTTTTTTTTTTTTTTTGAAGCACATGAGGTTCTAATTGGCTTTTAAAAGGTTGGGCTCGGGGCGGAGAGCACTGCTCCCCGAGCCCACCCACTTTTGACATTCCCTATTGTTTTCCTGCTTCTCCTCCCAGCCAATCAGGACAGGAAGCGGGTCCTAAGACACCATTGGCCTGGAAGGAGAAGCAACTGGATTGGCTGGGAGTAGAAGCCAGGGAAAGCCTCTAAAGCCGCCCGCGACCTGGATGGGGTAAGTGCAGGGCTGGCGAGCGAGCGGGCAGGCGGGCGTAGGGGGTTTGTCTGCTGCCCCCCAAAAATGGAGAACCAGCCAACACCACCCCCAATACTGACCTGAGCCCCCTCTCGATCCATCGATGTGCACGTGAGCCTCGACTGTCCTGGGTCTCTCTCTTCTCATTGGCTGAGACAGCAGCAGGAGCCAAAGTCAATTTTAGCCAGTGAGCCAATAAGAAGAGAGCAGGGGGCGGGCCAACCCATGGCTCTATGTGTCTTATGAACACATAGATCAGGGCTCTGGAGCGAGCAAACACCAGTGCCCCCATAGCAAGCAGCTTGCTATGGGGGCACTGGTTAAGGGGGAGGAGCCAGGAGCACAGACGGGGGACACGAGAAGAAGAGGATCGGGGCTGTTATATGCAAAATCACTGCACAGAGCAGGTAAGTATGACATGCTTGTTGTTTTCTTATTTAACCCCTTTACGCCCGCGCTATAGCCGAAAGACGACTACAGTGCGGGCCTAAATTGCCGGGAGGGCGTTCATTTACATCCTCCCGTACATGAGCTGCCTGTGCCCCTTACCACGTGATCAGCTGTCAGCCAAGGACAGCTGATCATGTGATGCAAACAGAGCCGGTAACCAGCTTTTTTTTCCTCACAGTAACGGCATGAGGAGAAAAAAAAGCCAATCGCCGGCTGCTGTCAGAGGGACATCGGTCCCGAAGGGGAGGAGCCACTGCTCCCGCATGTGTACCAACCAATGCCACCTACCAATGCCCACTAGTGCCCCCTATGAATGCCCACCAGTGCCACCTATCAGTGCCAATCAGTGCCTCATCATCAGTGCTGCCTATCCGTGTCACCTACCAGTGCCTATCAGTGCCCATCAGTGCCACCTATCAGTGCCCATCAGTGCCCATGAGTGCCACCTATCAGTGCCACATATTAGTGCCCTTTAGTGCCCATCAGTGCCACCTATCAGTGCCCACAAGTGCCACCTTATCCCACCTTATTAGTGCCCATCAGTGCCGCCTTATCAGTGCCTATCATTGCCGCCTTATCAGTGCCCATCACTGCAGCCTATCAGTGCCCATCACTGCAGCCTATCAGTGCCTATCAGTGCAGCCTATCAATGCCCATCAGTGCAGCCTATCAGTGCCTATCAGTGTCCATCAGTCCCGCCTCATCAGCGCACATTAATGAAGGTGAAAAATTACCTTTTTCGCAAAATGTTATAACAAACTATAAAAACTTTCTTTTTTTTTTTCAAAATCTTTAGTCTTTTTTTGTTTGTTCAGCAAAAAATAATAACCCCAGTAGTGATTAAATACCACCAAAAGAAAGCTCTATTCGTTAAAAAAAAATGATAAAAATTTAATTTGGGTAAAGTGTTGCATGACCGCGCAATTGTCATTCAAAGTGCGACAGCGCTAAAAGCTGAAAATTGGCCTGGGAAGGAAGGGGGTTTAAGTGCCCAGTAGGCAAGTGGTTAAAAAAAAAAAAAACTTTAATATCACTTTAACAGCCTCCCTAATGCCCCCCCCCCCCCCATCCTAGGCCCTATAGCAGCTGGGTGGGCTGCTATGGCTATTGTTGGGTCTCAATGAGAGAACCAAATATTCCCATTGCATGGGAGGCCTCTGCGATTATTGGCCACCACAGACCACAATTTGCAGTTTGATAAAAGTACCTTTAGGGAAAAAAAATAAAAATGATTCTAATTTGTGTCACAAATGAGATCAGGGAAAACCTAATCCATATTAAATACATCATCAACAATACGCAGTATGCAAAACGCACAGTTTGTAAAATCGATATTTCACCTTTCTTATAAGATTATCAACGACGATCCCCCACCAACCTTCTGAGAGGATCAGAAATCAGCCAATGTTGATTAGAGAGATAATGAGCGCTGCTAATGAAATTCATATTATGCTCTGTGACCTTTGCTCGCGGCTGGCCTTTCCGAGATAATAAGATAAGCGAAGGCGGACTTTACAATTATCGATTAAACAAGGCCTTTGCTGATTCACCGATCTGCCGCTTAGTGCAGACACAGCATCCTGATCTTCATAATGTCATCCCACCAAACCTGGCAATTTTTGTGTTTGGTGCGAGGACAGATACTGTACATACCTTTCTGTTAAAATTGGCTGTAAAAGCAAAATAATATTAATACTTTCACTGGGTTTAATAGATATATGTGAACTGTCCAGGGGCGTAACTACAGGGGTTGCAGAGGTTGCAGTTGCAACCGGGCCCCATGCTCCAGGGGGCCTGTGCGGCTCCCCTTTACACCTGGATAGGAGGGGCAGCATGTAGAGAAATCACTGTCCTCCTTTTTCCTTCTGTAGCTGCAGGAGGAAAATGGAGGAGATTGGTTCCATGGTATGCTGCCCCCGCCACTCCTCCTATCCAGGTGTACAGGGGGGCCGTGCAACATGGGGCCCGGTTGCAATTGCAACCCCTTCACTTGTGTTCTGCTGTCTCTGGGCCCCTGTGTGATCCCCTGGTCCCCCCCCCACTGTGCTGCCCCCCCCCCTACTGTGCTCCCTCCCCTCTCCTGCCGGCTGCTGCAGGGGATGTGTCACAATAGAGAACCAGGAAGGGGTCGGTAAATATGTAATTTACCAGCTCCTTCCTTTTCTGAATAGACAGAGTCATAGTCAGTGACATTGTAAAAAAATAAAATAAAATGATAAAAAATAATACAATTAAAATACCAAAAAATAAAAGCTACTGACACCAGAGGGTGAACTTCCAGGATCGCAAAGGTCACACTTGAAACCGGGCCCTGGCATTCCACCACTGTGGGGAGGCCCCAAGATGGTGGGAAGTCCACTGCAGAACTTGTGAAAGGGTCCCGCTGCGGGACCATAATAAAGGGCCCCGCAACGAGAGTAAAGGGCCCCAGCATCAGTGGGAAGAGCCCCAGGCTTGAAGGGAAGGGCCCCAGCCAGGGGTCTGGGAGGCCCTTCATGGTTTCTTGCACCGGGGCCCTGAAGGTTCTAGTTACGCCTCTGGAACTGTCCCACCTGTTTATAATTCTGTTCAGGCAGTCTTGTGATCCAGGCACCTCTGCCAGAAAGTAAAGACAGTTGACTTCTCTTTTCTCTACTACAGTTAAGCATTTGCCAGGAAGATCGAGTGTAAGGGTCCATGTACACTGCAACTTGTAAACGGCCGTTTAGGAGCAGTTGGGCGTTTTTTTCAGAAGCCCCTGAACCCACCTCCATGTTATCTTATCTGTCCATGTACACTGGTCGTTTACAGTCATTTGCAGGCAGTTGAGGTCAGTTTTCTCTTTAGATTTAGCAGGAATTATGTGAGTTAGGTTATATTTGTGTCTGCAAATAGTGATTTTGTTGTAATTTTAGCTAAATATATCTTTATTATTTTCTTGGGGGGGCCCTGTCAGGTAGTCTGTACGGGGCCCCGCGATTTCTAACAGCAGCCCTGCCTGTATTTGTGATGTTCATGGAATTGGGTACATTCTCAATGGCGAGTGCTATACTTACTATGGCTTGCTTCCTACTTCTACAGGTTCCTGTGCTCCACTAGTGTACCAGTATCTTTCACCAGATCTGGTCTGAGCACCTACAGCATTCCAGCACTATCCAGCCAACCTTCAGAGCATCTGCTTTGCCTGGACCAACCACAGGCACCTGTGCCACTCCCTGTCCTGCTATGCCCTGTTACAGTGGTGGCTGGTGAATGAAAATCTGAGGCCGGCCAGCCAGAAATGAAATCTACCACCCCCTCCCCCCTCCTGGGATGGACGGCTGGCTGCCCAGCCAGACAGCCAGCATCCTTACCTGCTCCTGCCCTGAGCGGCTGTGAGTCTCCTCTGGCCGTACGTCTCCTCCCTCTTCCTGGCCAATGGCCAGTCAAGTCGCTTCTCTTTTCAGCCAATCAGGAAAGGGGTCTCACAACCCCTTCCTGATTGGCTGGGAGGAAAATCAGTGTGATAATAGTGAATATTCATTCGCTATTGTCATACAACTGGGTGGGCTCAGGGCGCAGTGGCCTGCGCCCTGAGCCCACCCTTTTTTGAAGCCTATTAGAGCCTCTGGCTCTAATCACGTGCTTCAAAAAAAAATATATCCCCTATTGGAATCCATGCATCCGGTGCCCTGCATGTAGATTAGGGGGGCTGGAAGCATGGATAGGAGGGGCAGGGCTCCTGCGCCCCCAATGGATGGGCCACCATTGCCCTGTTATCTCTACCAGGTACGGAACAGCAATACAGCCTGACTTGTCCTCAAGCCTGATAATTGGACAATGAAGAAGCACTGCCAGCACTCTTGTCTTTTCTTCTATCACCAAGACCCTAATGTTAAACTGACAACACCTTAGAGCCCTCCTGGCCTGTGCCGGGACAAGGTCATCTAGAGCACAGGGGAAACCTACCAAACTGCGCTCCCCAATATGTATGTGTCAGCAAAAATCCACCCCCCCCCCCCCCCCCCAAAAAAAAAAAAAAAAAAATTGAGCACTATTCTGCATGATTACCCCCTTAGCATAAATTCCCCCTCCTCCCAGCATAAATTTGCCCCCTACCCCCTTCAAAGCTCAAATCCTCTCTTTCTCCAAGTTACCTCAGCATAATCCCCCACAAAAAAATTACCCCTCCTAGCACAAATCCTCTACCCTCACAAATCCCCTCTCCTAACACAAATCCTCTACCCCCACCCCCCCCCCCCTCCTAATACAAATTCCCCCCCCCCAAATTTCCCCTTCTATAATTTATACCCCCAATTCATCCCTACTAGCACAAATCCCCCTCCCCCCAAATTCCCCCTCCTAGTACAAATTACCTGCCCCCTCTACCATATCACCTCTTCTAGCACCCCCCCCCCCAAATCCCCCCTCCCAGCACAAATCACTCCCACTTATGACTCAAAGTGGCTTTGCTGGATTATCACACGATGAAAGCGCCACCAGCATCTCGGTGTGTGAAGCAAAGGTGGCGTCCTGAACGTGACACATGTAAAGCTTATCTCACATAAGAAATACCAGCATGACGCAGATAGTGAAGGACAGACGACTAGGAGACGTTTACCAAGCTGAACTCCATTCTATCTTCATCAGAATAATGCCTGTAATATGCTATGATTGATACGGGTGAGTCATCCGTCCCGGGAGACGCACGGTCTATAACTATGATAAATAATAGAAAACTCGCAGTCCTACTCAAGTCATACAGGTAAAGTAATTTATTTATTTCTTCATCGGCTTTTGAAATAAAGACTGTTAGAATCGCATCTACCTGCACAGATCAAAAGGCGGCGTTCCCACCGGTGGGCGCAAACAAACATTAAAAGCAAATCGGCAAAAAAAAAGAAAAGAAAAAAAGAGCAAGAGAATCAAAACCGCAGAGAGGGGAAATCGCTAACGAGCTTCATCTAACCAAGAAGAACCATCCCATTCTGGACAGAGACCTTTGATGAGGCTGTCGGAAATGGAGAAAGCTTTAAGCTGGCCATACGTGTTGCACCCTCCTAGTTAGGCTGCTAGGATGTTAGTGTTTTTTTGGCTCTTCTGTAATCAGTGGAGAAGGTGTTGATTGCCTTTGACTGTTCTGGATCTCACAGGCTGCAGATTTGATTGCTCTCCCCTGCTTTCTGGAAGCTTCTAGGACATAAGAGGTCGGGCAAGGCAAATGGGGTGCCTGAATATTTATTGTGCCTTAGCCAATCCCTGTGGAGGTGTGCCCAGTGGGTGGTTGGACAGCACATAAATAGTCTGAGGCCTGGAGCAGCCATGTTTTGGTCCTGCTGGAGGGGTTCTACTTCTGGACTTTGCAGTATGTTCATTAAAGTCACAGCTGTGGCATAACCAAGGGAGGACTGGGCCAGGGGGCAGGGGGGAAATTGCCCCCTGGGCCGCTCTGATGCCCTGTAAAAAGGCTGCACGGCTTCTGCCACAGACATGCCTATAGGATTCCTGGTGAAGAGAAGTAAAAAGTCCCTGTAACTAACCTACTGAGTGCGGATGGAATACAAGGACAAAGCGCAGGCCTCCCCCTCCCCAGCATGGATGGTGTAAACTGTGTCTGAGCAGAGGCCGGTTCCATGCCCCACTGGAGACTCTTCTCCCCCAACCAGCCCCGACTGAGCTGTCCCAGCTCCCCCCAACCACCACCTGCTGGCCAGGTTAGGAACCCGGATTCAGCCAGTAAGTAGAGAGCATCTGGAGCAAAGCTTCAGCTTGGAATGGGGGTCAGGAGGAGAACAGGAAGAGGGAGAGTGGCAGGGGGGCAGAGTCACTGCACCATGGGCCTCTAGTTTGTACTTGCCCCCTGGGCTGAAAGTTGCCAGTCTTCCCCTGGGCATAACTGGGGGAGGGGGGGGGGGCTTACTTCTAAAGATCCCTTTCTTTGAAGCTAATCAAGCTAATTTCACCTAAGGACCTGGTCTGGAGAGCTCACTGAGTGCCCGGTGGAAGTTGGAAATGGTCTGGCTGTCCTGTGGCATTGTGGGCATTAACCTCCCCCTTACTGAAGAGTGTCCAGTTGATATTTAAAGGAGGCATTTGGTGACCCTGTGACATTGTGAGTACTGACCTGAGCTCAAGGTCCTAGTGACTATGTGCTGTTACCTTTGGGTGGAAGTACTATGGTTTGTGTGGTGCCTCATACCCGGTGGTTGGGACTTTATGGGCAAGAGTAAGTCAATGCGTATGGTTAAAATAAGACAATTTATTGCCCTCTGCCTTCACCCATTCACCAGAAACCTTGTATAATGGGTTTTCACCTATCCACTTGAAATCTTTTATTATACTGTAAATAGTTAATAAATTGTCTTATTTTACCATACGCATTGACTTACTCTTGCCCATAAAGTCCCAACCACCGGGTATCAGGCACTCAACAAACCATAGTACTATATTACGGGACGGTGGCAAAAAATTACTATAGGGCCCCACTGAGATCAAAAACCCTTTTTCCATACCTTTGGGTGGAAGAGCCAGTGGTAGTCTTGATTGGGTTAGCTTCTAAAAGGGGACACAGTTTCATCATATGTACTTACTCCTGCCTAGAGACTGTTTACTTAGCAAAGTGAAGTATCCTTCTGCAAATATTCAGTAAATCTGGAGTATCCCATATCGCCCTACACCCCATCCAAGTTCTTCAGCAATAAAAATTCTAAAAAGACATTCCCTAGACCAGTGATGGCGAACATTGGCACCCCAGATGTTTTGGAACTACATTTCCCATGATGCTCAACTACACTGCAGAGTGCATGGGCATCATGGGAAATGTAGTTCCAAAACATCTGGGGTGCCAATGTTCGCCATCACTGCCCTAGACTAATTACTGAGCCAGAGTGAGTGAACTGTTGCTGTGTGCCTGGCTGCCTCCGTACTCATCTTGGGAAAGAACCAGTTAAATCACAGTGGCTTTTACGGGGGTAGAGCTACATGCACTAAGATTTTCTAAGAAATGCTCGTACGAAACGTCATATAAAAATTCTCAGTACATCCGATTACTTGACTAAAGAAATTGCTCGATCTTGAACAGTGGGAGAAGGTGCAGAGTTTGGGAACTGTATTATTCTTCAATAAGAAGACTCTCTCTCTCCTGTGTTACACTCCTCAGAGATAGATTTTCTGCTAAACTTCAGAAAGCAATTCCTTGCAAGAGACTAAGGGAATGCCAGAGATAGGGGCCCCATAAAAGAAGAACTTGCCTCAGGTATTCCAATAGTACTCGGTCACCAGGCTACTGTAGAACAGTCAGTACTCACGGTGCCAGGGAGCAGCTGTGCCCATTCAGCTTCCTCCAGTTGCCTTCTAGTGAGGCTTCGCAAACTGGATCCAATCCAATCTTAATTCACTGATTAGAATGCATTAAAGTAAAAAACCTTCTATCTTTAGAAACCATTTTAAGTTCTGATACATAAAAGATTGTTCACTCAGAGGATTGTTCTATGGCTAGAGCGTTAACCACTTGCCGACCGCCGCACGACTATCTACGGCGGCGGTCAGCCCCTCACAGGCAAAGTGACGTAGGGCTACGTCACTAGCTTGTGAGGGTCTAGGAAGCAAGCGCGCGGCCAGAGGCGCGCTCCCGCTCCCGCGTGGTCACAGATCCCCCTGCACGTGTGACCGGCGGACCCGATGTCCGCCGGCCACTCTGCGATCGGCGGGGGAGAGGGAGAAAGTCAGGCAGCTTGTGTAAACAAGCTGCCTGTCATTCTCCCCTCTGTATGAGAGATGATCATATGGATCTACTATGTAGATCCGTTGATCACTCTGCATACAGCTGAAGCCACAGCCAATCACAGTTAGAATCACACCCCTAGGGACACACACAGCCCCTCCCTCTCAAATAAAGTTAACCCCTTCACTACCAGTGTATTTTTACAGTAACAGCGCATATATATAGCACTGATTACTGTAGAAATGTCACTGGTAACCCCAAAAGTGTCAAAAATGTCAGTCAAGGGTCCGATCTGTCCGCCGCAATGTCGCAGTACCGCAAAAAAAATCGCAGATCGCCGCCATTACGCGTTTAAAAAAAAAACAACAAAAATGACAAAAATCTTTCCCTTAGTTAGTAAACGCAATAACTTTTGCGCAAACCAATCAAAATACGCTTTTTGCGATTTTTTTTTACCAAACATAGGTAGCATAAAACAAATTGGCCGAAAATGTTAAAAAATTTTGATTTTTACATTTTTTTTGGGGGGGAATTTCATATAAAAAAAGGGGAAAATATTGCTATTTTTGCAAAATTTACGCTCTTTTTTTGTTTATAGCGCATGATCAAAAAATCGCACAGGTGATCAAATACCGCCAAAAGAAAGCTCTGTTTGTGGGAAAAAAAGGACGCCAAATTCGTTTAGGTACAGCGTCGCACGACCGCACAATTGTCCGTTAAAGTCACGCAGTGCCGAATCGCAAAATACCCCCTGGTCAGGAAGGGGGTAAAATCTTCCGGGGGCTTAAGTGGTTAAAGGGATATTTTAGGTGAGTCATAACACCCCGAAAAAAGACCTAGAAAAAAAAAAATAACAATAAATAAAAAATGACACCAGATCCCTCTACATTAAAATGTATTTCTTGGTTAAAAAAAAAAAAATGTTTTTTTGTTTTGTATATGGTGGAGAAGGAATAAACCAGCCTTTATCAACTTTTTTCCACAGGGGAACCCTTGAAATAGTTTTCAGGCTTCAATGAACCCCTGCTAAGATAGAAAGAATGCCCCTTGAATTGGTGGTCAAGGGGAACAATGCTCCTTACATTGGTGGTCAGTGGGAAGAATGCCCCTTACATTGGTGGTCAGTGGGAAGAATGTTCCTTTCATTGGTGATCAGTGGGAAGAATGCTCCTTACATTGGTGGTCAGTGAGAATAATGCTCCTTACATTGGTGGTCAGTGAGAATAATGCTCATTACATTGGTGGTCAGTGGGAACAATGCTCCTTACAATGGTGGTCAGTGGGAAGAATGCTCCTTACATTGGTGGTCAGTGAGAAGAATGTCCCTTACATTGGTGGTCAGTGGTAAGAATGTCCCTTACAATGGTGGTCAGTGGGAAGAGCTCTCCTTACATTGGTGGTCAGTGAGAAGAATGTCCCTTACATTATTGGTCAGTAGGAAGAATGTTCCTTACATTTGTAGTCAGTGGGAAGAAGGAGGAGGACACACCCAAGGAGCTCTCTGTGAGAACCAGCCTTTTTTCAAGCCTGGGCCTTGCCTGCTAGCTTGGCCCAGGAACAATGCCTGATCCTGGGGGAGGCCCTGGGAGGGATCCCCCTGATGACACAGGGCCTAGTGAGGAGGAGGTGGAGGACCTGTCTGTGGGTCCAGGCCCCGGTGAGAATGCAGATGTCTTCAGCCAGAAGGTTATCAATCGTTTTAGGGCGATTGGAAGAGCTGAAGAAAAGCTTAAAGTTTTGAAGGCTGAACACAAATCCTTCAGAGCCAAATACTGCCAGGCTTGGAGTAAAAATCGCACAGCCATGAAGCCTGAGTTACAGGATTTGGAATATAAGGTAAAGAAACAATCTTTATTATTGGAGAAGTTGAAAGACAGAAGCGGAGTGTTTAAAGAAAAATTTGACAATGAGAGGAGATTTGCCAGCCAAGCATCAGCAAGTTCTGTGGATCAGCAGCCTCAGGTAAGGGATGACCAGGCTCCATCTGCCTCTGCACCTCTCCCCCCATGCCAGAACTGGGAATCACCAGCGGCAACCAGCCAGGGGGTTGAGAGTGGACATGGATCCCTGACATTCATCCAGGAGATGGAGTCACCCCTGAGAGCTGACAAGTTTGTCTTTTCTGATGATCCATCAGAAATCCCTGAGGATGGGCAGAGGAGATACAAGCCAGCAAAGCCAGTACTGGTGGAGAAATCCCAGTACACCATGTTGCCTTCCAGCATGTCTGCCCCACCTGCTGTAGTGGATGGTGTCCCAGGTGAGAAGGAACTGCATATTGGAGTTATTGCTAAGGAGAAATCCGGTGCAGACGTGCAGGGAAAATCCCTGACAGAATCACCAGATTGTGAAAGTAATGTGGATGGACCTGCATCTAACACCCCAGGCATGGATTTTTCTGCTCCTGCTGAGACCAGTAGTCCCTCTGCAAGCAAAATGGCTGCAAACTCCAAAGAGTTTGCTTCAGCTGAGTTTCCCAGTGTTCCAGGGCTGATTGACCAGCTGATTGCTGGTGGGGGAGGGGATCAACATGGTGCTGCAAGTGGAATGGAAGTAGCAATGGAAATATCCTGCAATGCTTTACCTGCTGCTATGTTAAAACAGGATTCTATTTCTACAACTGAAAACTCTGTCCCAGTGGAAGAGAAGATGACAGCTGAAACTCTTACCAGTGCAGCAGCAACTATGGATTCCGCTGTGAAGACAACAGGAATAATAAATATCCCAGCAAGTATAAAAAATGACAATAATAATAAAACAATGAATGTGGTGGTGGTGGGTGGTGGTGAAGGGGTTAGTAATGCTGGGAAAAATGAAAATGTCATTTCTCCCCCTGCTCAGCAGAGGAACGATTCGATTGCACAGATCAATCCCGAATCTGTGCAATCGTTATCTGCTAAGTGTGTGTCAGATAATTTAAAAAAAACTGATGGATTTTCTGCTGGGAGGAATGTTGGAAGCTATGCTTCAGCTTTGGGGAGTCGCACCAGGGTGGGTGGTGGTAATTCTGTTAATCACAATTCAGGGAGGTTTTTTGGGGGGCTGGTTAGTGGGTATAGGAGGAGGAATGTGGTACAGTTAAGGTGGGAGGGGGAAGGAACCCCAATAGTAAGGGGGAGGGTGGCTGAGTTGATTTTGGAAATGGGGTTTAAAGCCTGTGATATTTTTGCTTTAATTTGCCCGGTGGGGAGTTATGAATTTGATCTATCGTTTGTAAAACCTGAGAGTTTGGATCTCTTCTGGGAAAGATATAGGAGGTGCAAGGGCCTTCAGCAGTGGAGAGGTTTGGTGCCAAAGGTGATTTCAAGGCAGCCTCTGATAAAATCAGTGACCATTTTGGTACGTAACGAATCCATACCAGAGGCTGATTTATTAGTATGGCTACGCCGATATGGCGAGGTCCTCACTCCACTGCGGAAGGTCCTTGATGAGCATGGGATATGGACAGGGGCCTGGACAGTGTCACTAAAATTGGGGGTGCTGGGCGATGTAGTTCAGCACCTTCCCTGCTCAGCCTTTCTGGGTAGGGATAGGCTGACCATTTTCTACCAGGGTCAGCCTAAGGTGTGTATTAAATGTGGTGATAAAGGCCACTTTGCATCGTCCTGCACCCACAAGAAGTGCTCACTGTGCCAGGATTTAGGCCATTTGGCCAGAGAATGCACCCAGATTCGGTGCAATTTGTGCCAGCAGCTGGGTCATCCATATAGCCAGTGCCCAGAGGCACTGTGTAACTTGCCAGGATTGGAGACTGAGCTGCAGAGGCTTGATAAAGAAGATGAAGCAGCTGAAGTTAGGGAGGAAACTGTTGTTGCCCCTCCTGTGTCTGTTGTGTCAGATTCTGTTTCCCCTGGTGATGTGGTCCCTGAGTCTGTCCCTCCTTTGGTTGTTCCTACATCTACTGTGCGTAGATCCTCCAGACTAGCGGAAGCTGCTGGGGGGGCGGTTATAGTGGATCTTCCCCCTCGGCCTACTCTACCTCCAGTCCCTGTCTCTCGACACCGCAAACGCGGCCAAGAGGGTGCAGGGGTGCTGGATGGTGGTGAGGTCGATGGGGTTGAGGGAGGGGTGTCCATGTCCCATGTCTCACCCTCTGTTGTGGAGGATTCGGATGATGAGGGGTGGGAGAGGACAAAGAGGAAGACCAGTAAAGCGGTCATTTCTTCCTTACAGTTAGAGCCAGGAGGGGTTCCTCTTGGCAACACATTTTCTGTTTTATCAGGGGAGGAGTTGGTGTCGGATTTATCTATTTCTTTATCATCTATGGATGAGGGGGAGTCACATAGTGTAAAGAGAGCTGTTTCGGGTGATGAGAGTGTGGTGGAGGTTAAGAAACGACTACCCCAATCATCCTGATGGCAGTGCCCGCTCTGATAAAGGTGGCGACCATTAATGTCGCCAGCGTGAAATCTGCAAGAGCTCGTGATATTGCCTTATTGTTGCTCAGTGAGTTTGATGCTGAGATTTTATTTTTGCAAGAGACCTGGCTCAATACTTTGGCCGATGTCCATCTAGCAAAAAGGGAGTGGAGATGCGGTCCCTCCTTTTGGTCTCTTGCGGCTGAGCCTTGCAGCGGAGTAGCGGTTCTTTTTAAAACCGATATGGTAACGTGCCGGCGGGTAATTGAGGTAGAAATGGGGAGATGCATGGTCTTAGACGTCTCTGTTAGGGGGCAGGACCTGCGCCTGATCAATATCTATGGACCGCAGTCAAAATGGGACAGGAAATGCCTCCTCACAAAGATCAAGCCCTTCCTTTTTACATCCCAGCAGGTTGTCTTTGGAGGTGACTTTAACACCATAATTAGGCCTGAAGACAGGAGGGTCTCCATAGACAGGCTGGGTTATGATAGCGTTTTTCTTAGAGATATGGTTAGACAAGCAGGCCTGGTAGATGTGCACATTAAGCACTGCCCTGGCAGCACGGGATTCACGTTTCAGAGAGGGAATAGTCAGAGTAGGATAGACAGGTTTTTTTTAAAGGAGAACTCTGCTTTCTCGGCTCCTGAGTTGAGGGCGGTGGAGTTCTCTGACCACTGTATGCTGTCTGTGACTCTGAATGCCTCGGACACTCCACCCAGGGGAAGGGGTACCTGGAAACTGAATTCTGCTCTCCTGGAAGATGTAGAGGTAAGACAATCCATTGAGGATTTTTTTCAGGCACAGGTTTCTATTCTGGACTTTTGCAGCAGTAAGTCAGAGTGGTGGGAGCTTGTGAAACAAAGGGCGATTGGACTTTTCAAGGCCATAAGTAAGAAGAAGCAGCTTGGTATGTATATTGCCTACCAGCATTTGCGGAGGAAGCTTGATCGTCTTGTCTCGTATGGAGGAGATCCAGGGGAGATCTCGAGGTAAAGCTTCTTCTTAGGAAGTGTCAATACGACCGGCATGCCTCCTTGTTTTCTGGAGAGAGATTATGGGAAATATCACTCGCCTGATCCTTACCAGAAATGTAAGCAAGGCATAGCAGTTAAGACGGTCATAGGTCTGAGGGATAGTACGGGTTCCCTGGTGAAGTCCAGATCAGGGATCCTGGAGATCTTCAGGTCATATTACGCAGACCTTCTGGGAAGAAAGGACCTTAGTCGGGAGAGGATGGAAAGCTTTCTGGATTCTACTCCAGGATTGGGAAATGATACATTGCCTTTGATGGATTTGACAGAACCAATTTCAGCGGATGAGGTAGTTCGTGCTATAGAGAAGCTGGCTACCAAAAAGTCGCCTGGGCCAGATGGGTTGACAGCTGAATTTTACAAGTGTTTTAAGTCCATTCTGGCTCCCTTTTTAGCAGAGGTTTATAACAGCTGTTTAGAAGAGGGTTCTCTCCCTCCCTCCATGAGGCAATCCGCTGTGATTGTTCTGTCAAAAGGTAAAGACCCCTAAATAATTGAGAACTGGCGCCCCATCAGTCTTCTCAATGTTGATAGAAAGATCTTGGCGAAGATTCTTTTTTGGCGCTTGTCGTCAGTAGCAGGCGATTTGTTGTCCAATCATCAGCACTGCTCGTTCCAGGGCAGAAGTACCTTTTCAGCAATTTTAGCTGTCCGGGAGGCTTTGGAGCGATGCAGGGCTGCTGGATGGAGAAAGTACTTGCTGGCATCGGATCAGGCGAAGGCTTTTGATCGAGTCAATCATGAGTACCTGTATTTGCTACTTGGTAGATACGGCCTGCAGGGGAGGTTTATTGATTGGCTGAAAACATTATATAAAGGGGCTGAGAGCTTCCCACTTGTTAATGGATGGGTTGGACGGCCTTTTGAGGTTGGCTCTGGTGTGCGCTAGGGGTGTCCTTTGAGCCCCCTGTTATATGTATTCGCAATAGACCCCTTCATAAGAAGGTTAGAGAGTGGATCGTTGTGTGGGGTGCCTTTGGGCATTGCTGGTGTGCCGCCTTTGAAGGTCGTGGCCTATGCCGATGATGTGTCTGTTATTATCTCTGGGATGGAGGAGGCGCAGGAGGTGGTCTCTGTGATAGAGCAGTACACTGAGGCTTCTGGCTCTAAAATCAATCATGAAAAGAGTGAAGTTTTCTGGATGGGTGAGGAGGGTGAAAGCTTCGAACTTCCGGATGCCTTCCCAGAGCCCCAGCAGGAAATTAAAGTGTTGGGCATCAAATTTGGTCCTGGTGACTATGGTCATCGAAATTGGGAAAGCAGGTTGTTGAATGCCAATGCCAAGGTGGCAAGCTGTAAGAAATGGAAACTTTACTTGAGGGAAAGGGTTGACTTGATTAAAACTTACCTGATCCCAATCTTTTTATATGTCAGCTTTGTCTGTATCTTGCCGGAATCTCTCTATGCAAGGGTGTACAGCTGCTTTTTCCAACTGTTATGGGGAAATAGGCTGAACCTGATCAAACGCAATGTAACTTACCTGTCCAGGCGGGAGGGTGGTCTAGGAATGGTCAACCCTATAGTTTTCTTTTCTCTGCTTTTTTAAAGTATAATCTTGGTGATATGTTAGCAGAGACCCCGCCGGGATGGGTTGGTATTTTTCAATCTTGGTTTAGGCCTTTTCTGCGATGCTGGGAAGATGGCGGGCCAGTGAAAAGTCTGAGAGTCCGACATGGCAAGCTTCCGGCTTATGTTGCCCCGTGTCTGAAAATACTTAGGCAGTGGCAGGTGACAGTGGGGTATATCAAGTCCCTCCCCAGAAAGCTTCTGGAGAAGAGGATTTTGGGCTCTGCTTTCAGTGTGTCGCTGACCTTAAGGGATTGCCCAGGCCCCGTAATGAGGGAGGGGTTGCGTTTAATTAACTTAGGAAGAATCCCTTTGAAGTTTAGGGATCAAGCCTGGCTCGCTTTCCATGGAAGGCTCTATGTGAGAGGGAACCTGAAGCATCGCCCTGTGGATGATCGGGATTGTCCTAGAGCGGAGTGTGTTGGTAAAGTGGAGTCTATGGACCACTTTTTGCTCCAGTGTCCCTTTAACATAGAGGTGTATAAAAGGGTGGGGAGGGCTCTAGGCATCCCCTTTCTCTATGCGGAGTGGGTGTACGGGGCATTCCCGACTCGCTGGGATTTTGATTTGGATACACTTTTTCTAGTTAGTATAGTTGTCCGTTACTTCACATGGAATGCACGGTGCCAGATTACCCTGCGGAAGAAAGTCCTCCCTGTCGAGGTGGTGGTGTACGATATTCTGGGTGAGGTTGGGAAGATTCGGGGTCTTGAGAAGGGCAGGGAGCCTCGAGCGGTCTGGATAAGGGCGTGGAGGAATATCAGACCTGTTTTTGGTGAACTGTCCATCTCTGGGTGGAAAGCTTTTTTCCTATGCTATTTCTTTCACGCCCTTAGCTTTTGTTGGTTAATATCTTCATTTTTGAAGAAGGGCTGCATGCATAATGGGGGTGGTTTTGTTTCTTGACCTCGCAGGTTTGATGTCTGGTGTGGTGGTGTGAGTCTTATTAAGATTATTTTTCCCGGTAATGATGTGTTTCATGATGTGAGTTTTGTTTTTGCTGTAAAGGCAGTCTTTATTTGAGAGCAGAATTTGCTATGTATTTTTTTTTTCCCCTTTTCATGTAAATATGTGTA
The DNA here is from genome assembly GCF_965119305.1 of Pelophylax lessonae. Taxonomy (NCBI): domain Eukaryota; kingdom Metazoa; phylum Chordata; class Amphibia; order Anura; family Ranidae; genus Pelophylax; species Pelophylax lessonae. The sequence continues at coordinate 539,889,087 of NC_138772.1, forward strand.
TATTTATTTATGTATATTGATTTTATGCTTATTGATTGCAAGACTTTTAATAAACAAAATTGGGAAGAATGTTCCTTACTGTACGTTGGTGATCGGTGGGAAGAATACCCCTTACATTGGTGGTCAGTGGGAAGAAGGTCCCTAAAATTGGTGGTCAATTGGAAGAATGCTCCTTACATTGGTGTTCAGTGGAAGAATGTCCCACTTACAGTAGTGGTCAGAATCTCAACATTTCACTCAGAGAGAAAGATCATTGGTATCATGCCTCTAGCTCTGCTAAGTGGCAATGGTCCCAAAACTATTTAGGCATCATCTGATGGGAGATAAATCAGCCACAACTCAATGAACCCCTAGAAAACTCTGGTTGAGAATGGTTGGACTAGACCCTGTGGCACGCCACTCCCCAAAAAAAATTATATTTTAACGTAGGGTGAATGCTGGTGAGATAAGCCACCTAATGTTTTTTTTTACATATCTCTTGACAAAATTATAATGCTTGAGTTAGGCCTACAGACCTGACAGTGCCCATTATGAGGAAAACCCTGTGACTTTCCATCTACTGTATTTTATATTTTGGAAAATGCAACAGAAGTAGGGATAGTCAAAGTGAGCAGGATCTATAACAAGGATAAAAGCCAAGTGGGTGAATCAGCCTAGGAGCCTCCACCAACAACTGAAATAGGACTTCTAAGGGGGCCAACCCTTTCAATTGCACATTTTGTCCAGTTTGTCATTTTTTTTTCTTTACATAGTCACCAATGTAGAAGCTCCATAACATTAAAATTGTCCTCCCAAGTTCATCTTCTGGCAGGTCCATGCAGTATTGTGACACGCTTGTCCCATTACTGCGCTTACTGGTTAGAACTTCGCCTTGCAGCACTGGGGTCCTTGGTTTGAATCTAGGTCAGGACACCATCTGTGTGGAGTTTTCATGTTCTCCCTGTGCTTTCAAGGGATTTCCTCCAAAGACATGCTGGTAGGATGATTGGCTTCTTTCTAAATCGGTTCTAGTGTATACAGTACTGTATATGAGATAGAGACCTTAGATTGTAAGCTTCTTGAGGGCAGGGACTGATGTCAAGAATAGTACGCAAAGTGCTACGAACATTGTTGCCACTTTATAAATACTTGTAATGAATGTAACATTTAAATAACTAAATTTACAGATGTGGTATCATATTCACGGATAAAACTTCTCGGTGAATCTCTGCCATATGCCGAGAAATCACCGCACTTTGAATTCTGTTGACTCGTCAGATTTGTTCGGGAAAAGTTTGTTCTCTTATGACGCTGCTCAGGGAGAAGCAATTAGCAAAAGAGATTCATTAGTCGGATAACTGTCTTCTTATGACAGGACAGCCATCAATCTCTATGAGAAACTCATCTATTTTGTCTAAAAATTCCATTCCCAGCTGGCCCGGGGCGTCCAGGCAGGACCGGAGAATGATTCATACAATCTCTGATCGGAATATCCAGAATGGTTAAAGATGAACTCCGGGATCAGCAAATATTGTCTAAATACATTCATCATGAATCTCGGTGTGCTTTGTGTATTTCTTCCAGATCTGTGCAGTAATGTGGCACTTTGACTTCCTATAATAAAGACCGGTCATTGCTGCTCTCTCTCCTTGTGCAGGGTGACTGGTCTGGTCTCCGCCCATTGTGGTTTTCTGTAGGCAGACTGTAGTGGGTGGTGCCTGCTGGGCCCCTCCCACAGCTCTGCTTAATGGGTGAATGGCAGGACTGCTTTTTAGAAATCATGGGGCCCCCGTACAGCCTATTTGAAGGGGCCCCCAGAAAACATAAAAACAATATTGTCCCTAAAAATACACTTAAATCATTATTAGTACAAACATAACTCACAAAACTCCTGCTAAATCTATCAAATTAGGACCAGCAGCTCCGATCCCATTGAGTAATAGGCGGTTTCAGACACATGAACAACACACTAATTCACACAGCCAGAGCACCCATGCGAATGAGCTCTTAGGAATTGTTCAATTGTGAATTATTGGGGGTTTTTTTGGGGGGGAGGGGGCGGTAAAACCCATGTACACATGCTGTTGGTGGCGATGCTTTGCTTTATGCTCCATGGCAGGAATTGTACCCTCTGTCGCAATTACTGTAACCAATCCCCCTGGGGCTCCCCCTACAGCAGTGGAAATCTGGATAGGAGGGAGAGGAGGGAGAGGAGGGAGAGGAGGAGGAGCCGGCTGCTCTGCAGGGGAATCTGTCTCATAGATTATATTTTGAGGTTACTTTACAGCAGGGATCCTCAAACTACGGCCCTCCAGCTGTTGCAGAACTACACATCCCATGAGGCATTGTAAAACTCTGACATTCACAGACATGACTAGGCATGATGGGAATTGTAGTTCCTGAACAACTTGAGGGCCATAGTTTGAAGACCCCTGCTTTACAGGATAAAAATCTATGTATAAATAAACTAGGGTTGCACCGATACCGGTATCGGTGCCGATACTATGCATTTGCACGAGTATCGGTACCCGTGCAAATGCTCCAATACCTGAAACAATTACTTTTCAGGCTCGGTTCTTTTAGCTGTCGGTGGGATTCCCCCACCGACAGCTAAAATGTAAAAAAAAAAAAGCCAGCAATTATTGGTTGTTAAGGAGCGGGGCAGCCGTGTGACCAATGACTCATTCAGCTGTCAGTGGGGTTCCCCTGTTGACAGCTGAAGTGTAAACGAAGTCTCAGCAATTGGAGCTGTCAAAAAACAAAAAAGCAGCCAGGCAATGTTTATCAACAACATTGCTAAGCCCCTAAAACAGAAACATAAAAAGAAACATTGTTTCTTTTTATTATATTTCTATTTCTTCATCTACAGATCAAAAGGGATGAACTTCGATCTGCAGATGAAGTCAGTTTGAAGCAACCTGTCAAGTAAAAAAAAAAAAAAAATTAATTTTAATTAATTTTAATTAAATGTTCCTCTGTTTGACCCCTTATTAACCCTTAATTTACTCTAATCTACTCTTCTCCTTCTCCATTGAATTATTATTTTCTGCTGTTTTTTTTTTTTTTTCTATTTTATAAACTATTAATAACGAAAAGTTTTTTTTTCTTTGTTTGCTTTGTTCGTTAATATTTTTACACCTTGAACATATATTTACATGTTTTGTATTGAAAAAAAACGCAAAATGTAAAAAAAAAAAAAAAAATATTTCTAAATAACTTTTCAATGCTTTGTACCATTGCTGTCAGCTGAAGTGTAACAGTTGCTGTAGGTATCAGTAACTGGTATCAGCGAATACTAAAAAAAAAGTATTGGTACTCCTACTCGTAAAATATTTTTATGGGATTTTTTTTTAATTTTTATTAGTAATGGCGGCAATCAGCGATTTAAACTAAAAAAAATGCACTGTCACTGTACTAATGAAACTGGCAGGGAAGGGGTAACATCAGGGGCAATCAAAGGGTTAAATGTGCTCCTAGGGAGTGTTTGCTAATTGTAGGGGGGGGGGTACTTTGGCTGTGAGAAGACAGAGATCCGTGTTCCTGCTTAGCAGAAACACAGGATCTCTGTCTCCCCTCTCACAGACTCGCGTTCTGCCTTGTTTACCTAGGCAGACCGCAAGTCTGCCTCTCTCAGGAACAATCGGTGAGTCTGTCGGACCCGCTGATTGGCTCGGGAGCAGGTCACTGCTGGCGCAGGCCTGAAAGCACGAAACAACGTAAAGGTTAGAGATTTCGCACAGAAGAGTCGCCGCCCCGCAGAATATGTACATGGGGCGGTCGGCAAGTGGTTAAAAATTAAAACAAAGTTACCAGATAATGTTAACCCTTTTTGTTCCGCAGCTGCACCAGACAATATCAAAATACAGAGGAATAGAGAAAAATGATTGGATTCCATTATGTGCCACATCCCTAAAATTTGGACACACATAAATTGGGGGTTCCCCTACTTATGGGACTATTTAGGCACTAACTTATGTATCAAGTGATATAATAATATTACATTTTATAAAAACATTGATTGTATTAGTACATCACTCAATAAAAGATATATAGACGACATGATATGAACAGCCATTGGATACATCAACTGTGAGAGTGATATTGATACAGCATAGCTTCCTCCGCCCGACGCGTTTCAGAGATTAGATAGGCACTCATTTCAGAGGACTTCCCCCACTCCATAGAGAAGAACTGAGGTTTCCGCTCTGATCCGCCTGAAAAAAGCACAGGCGGACCCGATTGGAACGTCCATGTGAAAGGAGCCTTGAGTGCATGCAGAGGAGTGTTGCCAACCTACCAGATTGCAATTTACTGACACGACCCCCAAAACTTACTGGCATAGCCAAGTTTTTACTGACATTTCCAAAAGTTACAAAATTACGTTTTTAAGTGCAAATTTCAGTATTCAGGATGAAAACGAGTAGAATATGCAACTAACAATGTAATTTATCCTCTTGCCACCTGCCCCATGTATATGTACTGTGGGGGTGGTGGCTCCTCTGCGCAAAATCTCGTACAGATACGTGATATTGCATTTTCATGTCTGTGCACGTGAGCTGCCAGCGACCAATCAGCGGGTCCAGTGGACCCAATGTTCGCAGGCACCTGAAGATCATTCCCAACAGAGGCAGAATGGCGGTCTTCCTGTGCAAACAAGGTGGATCACCGTTCTGTTAGTAGCAGTGGTGGCTGGTGCTCCATGGGCCGGGGGGGGGGCGGCAGACGGACCACACCATCATACCATTCCCCCCCCGGACCCCACCAGCTCGCACACCATACCACCCTCACCCCCCGCGGCTCACTCACCTGGGCCGACGTGGAGGGCAGGCGGCGACGGCGGTGGCAGCTTCCCCCAGCAGTGGCTTCCCCTGTGTCTCCTTCCTCCTCCTTTCGACCAATCTGGAAACGGGTCTCAGGACCCACTTCCTGATTGGCTGAGAGGAGAATCAGTGTGATAATAGCGAATATTCATTTGCTATTGTCACACAACTGGGTGGACTTGGGGCGCAGTGCTCTGCGCCCCGAGCCCACCCATTTTTGAAGCCTATTAGAGCCTCTGGCTTTAATCATGTGCTTCAAAAAAAAAATCCCCCATTGGAATCCATGCGTCCGGCATCCTGCATGTAGATTAGGGGGCCGGACGCATGGATAGGGGGGGGCGGCGCCCCTGCGCCCCCAATGCACCAGCTGTCACTGGTTAGTAGGGAAGATAGGGATTCTGTACTTCTGCTAAGCATATTCTACTTGTTTTTATCCTGAATACTGAAATTTGCACTTAAAAATGTAACTTTGTAACTTTTGGAAATGTCAGTAAAAACGTGGCTGTGCCAGTAATTTTCAGGGGTCGTGTCAGTAAATTGCAATCTGGTAGGTTGGCAACACTGGTCTACATGCACTTAAAGGGTAACTCTACTTTTGTGGGGGAAAAAAATAGCAAATAAATAAAAAACAATATAGCGTATACAATTGGAACACAAATTATATTGTAATTGAATGTTATTAAAAATGACCTTTCCTTTTCAATCTGCAGCTGTTGTAATTTTCTAAAAATGCAATGCAATATGGCTGCCTGGAGCTGTTCTGTACACAGAATGTATACTGACCACACCCCCAGAAACATCATTTCCTGCTTGTGTGATTGGCTCACTAATTTTCCCAAGATACAAGTCAGATTTCTGGCATCCCCTGCGACACAAATGTCATTTTTGGTGAGATACTCCCAATTTGAACACGTATAAAGGGATGGAGGCCCTGTAGATTTCCTCATTAGAGCCCTGCAGCTGCCACAGCTGATAGATAATTATGAAACCACTCCCATTTGACCCACTCAGCACAGAGGAACAAACAATGATTTCTACAGAATTGTATGGTTGGGTTTTCATTACTGTTTTTTTTTTTTTTATTGGTTGATCCAGAGGGACTTGTGTCTTTTTTCAACCCGACTAACTATGTAACAAAAGGAAGGAATCTGTAACAAAGTTTGTTAAAATCCTTGTAATGTACAGAGATCACCCAGAGGGGAATGTTTTTTTTTCTCAACAAAAGTGGAGTTACACTTTAAGGCCTCGTTCTGATCTGTTCTTTTTTCAGGCGGATCGGATCGGAACCTCTGTTCTTCTCTATGGAGCGGGGGAGGTCTGCTGACACCCGCCGGCATCCGATTCGCTAAAAACAGACAGATGGGAATACATTCCCCATCCGTCCAGCGAATCGGAACAGATGACAGTCGGATGGAAGCTGACAGGTTGGAGAACAGCAGGATGTGTCCGTGTCTGCTCTGCATCAGCGGAGCGGACACGGACCTGTTATCCACAGATCAGGGATCAGCAGAAAGATCTCCTTGTTGAGCGGGTGGATCCGCTGCCGGAATGTTGGGGCCTAATCTGGTCAGCTGCACATCATTGCTCTGGGCCATCTTGCTGATACTTACTGTATCCTCCCATCGCAGTAGTGCTGATCTCCTACAGCCTCTTTGACGCCACTTCCTGTCTACAGGCACTCCAATGGCTGCAAGTAATTTCTCAGGCTGGGTTTCCTGATGGTGACAACCTTAGACCGCATGTGGCTGCTTATAGTCTCTCCTCTAGTTTTTACAGCTAAGGTTAAAACCGATTTTATTTTGCTATCCCAGTTCATCCAGGTCCCCCCCCCCCCTTCATCAACGAGTATAAAAGTTTTCATTACATACATGGTGTTCGATTCGATGATGTCATCACTGGGTCTCTGTGCTTCTCTATGCAATGCAGGCAGATCATGGCTGGTGGAGTTTGTACATAGTATCCTAGGCAGTGCTCTAGGCAGTTTCCCCTCCTAGCACAAATACCCCCTAATTATCCCTACTATCCCTACTAGCACAAATCCCCCCCCCCCCCAAGATGTATGAGCATTATGTGTCAGCAAAAATTCCCCCCCCCCCCACACACATCCCCCGCATCCTAGCACACATATCCTCCAATCATTCCTACTATCCTAAATCCCCCCCAAGATGTATGAGCATTATGTGTCAGCAAAAATTCACCCCCCCCTACAGATCCCCCCCCCCCATCCTAGCACACATATCCCTCAATCATCCCTACAATCTCTACTAGCACAAACCCCCCCCCCCCCCAAGATGTATGAGCATTATGTGTCAGTGAAAATCCCCTCCCCCAAAAAAATCAAGCACAAATCTCCCCCCACCACAAATCCCCCCATCCTAGCACAAATCCTCCCCCCACCACAAATCCCCCCCCCCATCCTAGCACAAATCCTCCCCCCACCACAAATCCCCCCCCCCATCCTAGCACAAATCCTCCCCCACCACAAATCCCCCAATCATAGCACAAATCCCCCCCACCACAAATCCCCCCCATCCTAGCACAAATCCTCCCCCACCACAAATCCCCCCCCCCATCCTAGCACAAATCCTCCCCCCACCACAAATCCCCCCATCATAGCACAAATCCCCCCCCACCACCACAAATCCCCCCCATTCCTAGCACAAATCCTCCCCCCACCACAAATCCCCCCATCATAGCACAAATCCCCCCACCACCACAAATCCCCCCCATCCTAGCACAAATCCTCCCCCCACCACACAAACACACACATTTCCCCTACTAGCACAAATACCCCCTAGTTTTCCCTACTAGCACAAATCCCCCCCCCCAGATGTATGAGCATTATGTGTCAGGGAAAATCCCACCCCCCCCCCCCACACACAAAAAAAATCAAGCAAGAATCTGCATGCTCACCCCGTAAGCACCCAACTCAAATCCTCTCTCTCTCCATATGCCCCCAGCACAATCCCCCCAAAGAAAAAAAATCTTTCCCTCTAAAAAATAAAATGGTTCCCCTACTACAATCCTCCACCCCTCAAATGGACATCTTCCAGCCAGGGAATGAGGTTGGGTCTATCTGACTTGCTGCAGCTTCTAATGCACATTGTGAGAAGCTCAGAGTATGCAGTGATATCAGAGGAAGCAGAAGAGGAGTCTGAAGACTGAAGGGAAGGTCAGAGGTCAGATGTAAGTTCCACATGGAGAGTACTCAGGATCGGCAGTGGTAAATAGTAAGATGTGTAACCCGTGAGCGCTCCGCGCGTCCTCCTCCATTCAGGATTTTCATGGAGAATTTATGTGCCGCATTACAGATGTGACAGCCGCTGATGTTTTCTTCATTTGAGTAATTGTCCCATTAGGAACATGACACGCAACATCTATAACCGGGGCGGGTGACGCAGCGGGGCAGAGGAAACCACGGCGGCCGGCACTTCATAGGGGGGCGACAGGCTGTGTTTACTACATGGGAGATGAAGGGAGTCCAATCCTTCACCGGCGAGGACTGTGTGCACCGCGCTCTACAAAGCATGGACAATAGTCCAGATTATTTCACTGTGCCCGGTGCAAGAGGGTGCGAACTGAGATTTACATGAAGATTCCAAGCCACAATCCTCATTAGCAGGGCGGCAAATGTGCAGCGAATGTGCAGCGAATGTGTGTAGCAAGAAATGAGTGCTTCCATGGGTGGTTTTTACATAGTGAAGGACCGCATGCTTCAGAGGTGGCCTCAGATACACTTGCAACCTCATACTGGTTTTTGAATAAACCCTTTCACTACCAGAGCCACTTTTGCCTTTTTGGCGCCAACAATGGGGCAGAACTTCTCCCAATGATGCCAACAATGGGGCACAATTCCTCCCAATAACACCAACAATGGGGCCCGATGACGTCAAAAAATTTAGAAAAATTATTATAGGGCTGAAGATTACGAAAATCCACTATATATTGTATAATTCCTGAAAGCAGATACCCTAGAGCAGTGGTCTCTAAACTGCGTCAAGGGGGGTAGATCGGCCCTTTGCTTGTTTTTATCCAGCCCTTGGGGTACTATTTTATTCACTGACACCAATGAAGGGCACAATTCCTCCCAATGACACCAATGATGGGGTACAATTCCTACCAATGACATCCACCATGGGGTATAATTTCTCCCAATGAAACCAATAATGGGTCACAGTATCATCCAATGACACCAACAATGGGGCCCAATGACGCCTTCCATGGGGCACAATTCCTACCACTAACACCAACAATGGGGCTGAATTCCTCCCAATGGCACCAACAATGGGGCCTAATAACGCCAACAATGGGGCCCAATTCCTCCCAATGACACCAACAATGGGGCATAACTCCTTCCAATGACGACAACAATGGGGCCCAATGATGCCAACAATGGGGCAGAATTCCTCCCAATGATGCCAACAATGGGGCATCATTTTCCCCAATGACACCAACAATATGGCCCAGTGATGTCAACAATGGGGCAGAATTCCTCCCAATGACACCAATGAAGGGTACAATTCCTCCTAATGACATCAATGGAGGGCGCAATTCCTCCCAATTACACCAACGATGGGCTACAATTTCTACCAATGAAATCAACCATAGGGTATAATTTCCAATGACACCAACAATAGGGCCCAATAGCGCCAACAATGGGGCAGAACTCCTCCCAATGATGCCAACAATGGGGCAAAATGTCTCCTTCTGACTTTCAATAACACCAACAGCGGGGCTCAATGACGCCAACAATGGGGCAGAATTCTTCCCAATGACGCCAACAATGGGACATAATTTCTCCCAATGACACCAACAATGGGGCAGAATTTCTCCTTCTGACAATGAAGGACACAATTCCTCCTAATGACACCAACGATGGGGTACAATTCCTACCAATGAAATCAACCATGGGGTATGATCCCTCCCAATGAAACCAATGATGGGTCACAGTTCCTTCCAGTGACACCAACAATGGGGCCCAGTGACTCCTACCATGGGGCACAATTCCTCCCAATTACACCAACAAGGGCCCAATTCCTCCCAATGACACCAACAATGGGGCTCAATGACGCCAACAATGGGGCACTATTCCTCCCAATAACACCAACAATGGGGCCCAATTCCTCCATATGATACCTTACCAACAATGGGGCCCAATGACGCAAACAATGGGCCAGAACTCCTTCCAATGATGCCAACAATGGGGCACAATTCCTCCCAATGACGCTACCAATGGGGCCTAATGACGCTAACAATGGGGCAAAACTCTTCCCAATGATGCCAATAATGGGGCACAATTCCTCCCAATGACACCAACAATTGGGCCCAGTGATGTCAACAATGGGGCAGAATTCCTCCCAATGACACCAACAATGGGGCACAATTCCTCCTTCTGACACCAACGATGGGGTACATTTCCTCCCACTGATACCAGTGATGGGGTACATTTCCTCCCACTGACACCAATGATGGGGGACCGTTTACTCCTACTGACGCTAGGTCATTTTGTACTCCCGATGGCCACAATCCAGCCCCCCTAAAGCCTGAAGGAAAGTAAACCGGCCCTTAGGTTAGAATGTTTGGAGAACCCTGCCCTGCAGAATAAAAAGGTGGTGGTTCCAATTTTTTTAAATCACACAATATTAGCAGTTTATGAAACGCAAAATTTCAGCTAATTTTAGGGCACACAAACTCAATATACAGTATTACAAAATTTGTTGGTGAAGTCTAAAAGATGAAATTGTGCCAAGTCTATAGATACCCAACATGTCAAGGCTTGAAATTGCATGCGCCGGTGAAATGGCAACAAAGTTCAGTTTCCTATATTTTACATAAATGACTCTTTAAAAGCCCCTAAGTCATCAGTTTAGGGTCAGTCATGAATAATGGGCCTGGATTAATTGCCCTCACTCCGGGGTGCACGGCGATATGTAATATGTGCAACGCAGCTGATGTTTTTATGCACAGGCGCTCCCAACACTTATATTTACGTTTGTCCGTTCATGTATGTGTGGGTGGGGGGGGGGGGGGGGATTTTAGGTGCTAGGGTGTAAATTAATTTTTTTCAACTATTTTTTTTTTTTTTACTAAACTTTATTTTTTATCACATACAGTAGGGGATAAGAAGTTCTCTATGTGATGCATTGTTTGATGACAGGTTATTTTTAACCACTTGCCGACCGCCCGCCACAGATATACTGCGGGCAGGCTGGCACGGCTGCGCGAATCATCGTTACCGTATGGCGATCCGCGGGAGCGATCCTGGGGAGCAAGTGCGCACCACCGGAGGCACGTGTGCGCCCCTCATTAGCCAGGGGGAAAGCTGACTCATGTGGCCGGAGGCCGCAATTGCTGCCGGGTACCCGCGATCGCTCCCCGTGGAGAGAGAACGGCCGTCTGCTGTTGTAAACACAGCAGACCGTTGTTCTCTCAGGAATCAGCACAGAGCGCCTGTGATCCTCCTATTTAGGAACACAGGTCTCTGTGTTGATTCCACAAGCCCATCCCCCTCACGGTTAGAAAACACCCCCTAGGCCAGTGATGGCGAACCTTGGCACCCCAGATGTTTTGGAACTACATTTCCCATGATGCTTAGCTACACTGCAGAGTGCATGAGCATCATGGGAAATGTAGTTGCAAAACATCTGGGGTGCCAAGGTTCGCTATCACTGCCCTAGTCATACACTTAAAACTTTGATCGCCCCTGAGTTAACCCCTTCTCTGCCAGTGTCATTATTACAGTAAAAGTGCATATTTTTAGCACTGATTACTGTAGTAATGTCACTGGTTCCCCCCCCCATCCCCCAAAAAAAGGTCAGTTAGGGGTCCGTTGCAATATCGCAGTCCCACTAAAAATCGCTGATCGCCGCCATTACTGGTAAAAAAATAAATAAATAAATAAAAATTACATAAATCTTTCCCCAGCTTGTAGACACGATAACTTTTGCGCAAACCAATCAAAATACGCTTATTGGGATTCTGTTACCAAAAATATGTAGCGGAAAACAAATTGGCCTAAAATGATAAAAAAAATAGTATTTTTAAATTATTTTTTTGGGAATGTTATACAGTATAACAAAGTGAAAAATATTGTTTTGTTTTCAGAATTGTCACTTTTTTTGTGTATAGCGCAAAAAATAAAAATCGCACAGGTGATCAAATACCACCAAAAGAAAGCTCTGTTTGTGGGGAAAAAAAGGACATCAATTTTATTTGGGTACAGCGTCGCAGGACCGCGCAATTGTCCGTTAAAATAACGCAGTGCCGAATCACAAAAAATGACCTGGTCATTAAGGGGGCAAATTCTTCTGTTCCAGAAGTGAACCTAATGGCATACAGATCGCACTCCATTAGCTTCTTCCCCGACTATACAGGCTGGGGAAAGTGACACCAGGAACAGATAGGGGAGATCAGCGAATGGTCGTTCACTGATCTCCCTCATCTCTACTCAGCAGTAGCCTCAATGCTAGTTTTGGGTCCACCGATAGGCACGCTGAGTCCAGGACACACAGCGAGGGCATGCGCAAGGGGGGACCAAAACATATGGGGGGGAGGTGGAAGCAATCTGGTGGCTGCACAGCTGCCGGATTACTTCAATCTGACAGTCAGCTTGTCAGATTCACACACACTCCTAGGAAGTACACCCCCCAAGTACAAGGGTTAAGGTTGAAATCCAGGCAAACTGTTAAATACACAAATATTTGTCCTGCCAACAAAAAGTGTAGTTTTGGCCATTCAGTCCTGAAATCTACACAAGTGTGCCCCACAGCACAGAGGAGGAAGGAGACTTAAGATAAAAAGACAAGGCGCCTCTAAGTGCAGTAGGCTCTGAGTATTTATTAGGTTAAAAGTATAAAAGCACTCACATTTGGTAAATGTGACATGGGCATAGCAAAGATCTGTCTGGAGTCTTCCTATCCGCTGTGCTGAGTGGTTGCAATGGGGACATCCGGTGATCCGCTTCCTGTAGATGCGTCCTTTCGTCTGTGTCTCAGCCTGGTCGGCATGAGATTTCCTGAAGGCAGGGTGTGGACGCAGCGGCTGGTGTCCAATAGAGCGGGTGGTGGGCGCTTGCATGTTTCGGAGCTCAGCTCCTTCGTCTGACATGATCACCGGATGTCCTCATTGCAACCACTCAGCACAGCGGATAGGAAGACTCCAGAAAGATCTTTGCTATGCCCATGTCACATTTACCAAATGTGAGTGCTTTTATACTTTTAACCTAATAAATACTCAGAGCCTACTGCACTTAGAGGCACCTTGTCTTTTTATCTTTATCACTTTCAGAGCAGCTTCTCCTCACCAGTGCTGCCGAAGTGCAGTGTCTCACCTAAAGCCTGCTGTATTCCACGGAAGCGCCCATACAACAAACCCTTTTTCTCTGAGGAAGGAGACTTGATTGTTCTCTACTGCAGTTTTTTATTTTCATTACAGATCTCCCCCCCCCCCCCCCCCCACACCCTCACTTTTTTTGCCCTTTGCATTGCAGTACAGATGATTGGTTTATTTTGCTTCTTATCCCTCACACTCTCTAAAATCAGTGGTGTCAGGAATGCTAGAGACTGATACCAAGTCAAATTTTGGTATTCACACAGTATGAATTAAAAAAGAAAAAAAATTGTTATGAATTAAAGTAGCATTAAACCCTCAGCATTTTTTTTTATAGAGGACCTCTATGACTAAGCCCCGGTGAGCAAGGCGAAACGCGTCGAAGGCGTAGTATGTGGAGCATAGGCCATCCTAGACTTGTATTCACACTTCAGTCGGGCTGGGAATGCGACGTTCTTCATGTACAGAGATTCTGTCACTGCTGGATAAGTGAGCCTGTATGCCGGCAACCCCTATTTCTGAAGATCAGGAGGATCGATCTCCCTCTGCTTAGAGCGGAACTCCAAGCTCAGATCTGGGCCTCAGCATTTTTTAGTTTTGCAAATTATAAAATAAACATTCCCCAGTGAACTATTTGTAAACATTTGTAGCGCTACCCCAGTGGGAGCCGCTTGAATAATTGTGCCAGGGTCTCTCACTGATTAATCAACAGCCGGTCACAGAGTATTTTCACACAGCCAGGTGCACACACTCTTCCGCTCGTTGTCTCCAATAACCAGTCTAGGGGATGTGTTTTTGTATATTATTTGGAAAACTTGGATAGGGGAAGGGATTTAGTAGGATACTGTCAGTCTGTTGGGGGCTCACTGGTGACACGGGGAGTGTGGATACAGAGGAGTACACTGGAGTAGGGCAGCAGGGGGCTTAGCTGAAGCACAGAAATGTGTTGCTCCATCTCCAAACCAAACATTGCTTCACAATAAAAGGTGGCAGCAATCAGAAGAACCAATCAGAAGAACCAATCAGAAGAACTACTAGCCTTAGTGCTGTTCGGGAGAAGTGTCTATTGATTGGCAGTAGCGAGGGTGCTCTTGATGAAACCCAGTACTAGAGGCCGCACACTGGAGGTAAGTGTGACACCTTCTATATGTGCTGTCTTCTGGGCAAATCCTTTTTCATTTCTCTTTCAGAATGAAGTTCAGTAACCATGCCTGGTCCATGCTATGGTGGAGTGAGAGTTTTTCTTTAGATTCATCTTCTCAAGAAATTCACACTGTAGCTCTCCAGATGGGTCTTAAACTCTTGGGCTCGGCTCTTGGTGTGACCAACTTTACCTGCTTTCCTTCACCACGTACAGCACCAGGACCTCACATAGCCTTCAGCTTTTTACCATTCTACTGGTGACTCTCTAGCTTGGCATGGGGCATGGTAAAGCCCCGTACACACGCTACGAATTTCCGCCGACCGGTCATCCATCTTTTGTGCAGAGTGGTGTCCGTTGGTTGGAATGTGCTCTAGACTGCACACAAATTTTCCCGCACTACAGAATTCTACTTCAGAAGTGATGTCATGTGTTGGTTTGCTTTCTATGTGTTCTTTCGTCTCTGAGCATGCCTAGTCTTGCTCATAAGATTTTTCCCCGTCAAAATCTGTACTAATGAGACGAAAATCGGACGTGTGTTGGTCAAAAATTTTAATGCCTGCACATCAGGGTTTTGTCAGCCGAAAAGTCGGAGTCGGCTGTCGAAAGCACCATACTAACAATCCGAAAATCGGCAGATCGGTCGTCGGACGAAATTTCCCTTCCGAATTTCTTATCGTGTGTACGGGACTTTAGCGTATCAATTTGGGGATCATCAACATTCTTCTAGTGTTTTTTGCACTTCTCTTTCTCTGGGGCAGGGGTCTACTGTCTTTCAGACTTTAGGAGGGCTGGTCTAGGGCCAGTGTCCAGTTGAAGTAAACAATGCCCTATCTTTGGTGTCAGTGGGAGGACTAATGCCCCATCATTGGTGTCAGTGGAATGACTAGTGCCCCATTGTTGGTGTCAGTTAAAAGAATAGTGCCTCATCGTTGGTGCCAATGGAAGGAATTCTGCCCCATTGGTTGGTGTCAGTGAGAGGAATAGTGCCTCATTGTTGGTATCAGTGGAAGCAATTGTGTCCCATCGTTGGTGTCAATGGATGGAATTCTGCCACAGCATTAGTATCAGTGGGAGGTATTGTGCCCTTTCCTTGGTGTCAGTGGCAGAAAAGATGCCCCACTGTTGGAATCAGTTGATGTAATATTGCCCCAAGGGCCAGATAAAGGCCAAAGCAAAGGGCTGCGTCTGGTCCCCTGGCTGCAGTTTAGAGACCGCTGCCCTAAGGCCTTCCTTCATTTCATCCTTCCCAGCACAAAGGCCCCCAAGTTGGCTAATAACACCCAGGTTTTCTGGCCCCAGCTGCTTCTCCAGTGGTCTCCACTAATAAGAGGAAAAACAGGCGCCACTGTATTAAGCCAAAAGATTTATTGCACACAATTACAGTAGTAACTTACATTAAGATAAAAACCAGTCCATGTAGAAGCATCTGTTCCGCACTATCCGGCCGTACACCAGCCCGGAAGTGACGTCATAGGAAGCCAGTCCGATGAGCTGGTATCGCCGGAAACAGCAATGGAACGCAGACTACCGGAAATGACGCAACGCGTTTCGGAGCATGCGTACTCGGCTCCTTCTTCAAGCGTCAAGACAGTGGTCTCCACAGTCTCTGAAATCTCAACTTCTTTCTCTCTCACTAGGACTTTTCTCCACTTCCCAACACAAAGGCCTCCAAGTTGGTTTATTACATCCAGGTTCTTTGGCCACAGTTACCTCTACACTGGTCTTCACCATCCGTGAAATCTCAACCCTCTTCTTTCTCACAGGACTTCCATCTACTTCCCTTTTCATACCCAGGATTTATGACCATGGTTGCTCCTCCAGTGGTCAACCACCATCTCCAAAATTCCAGGCTCTTGATGGCAAGCCCAGCCAATGGTGCCATACTCCCCAAAACTGAGAGAACCTGTAAAGGACTTCAACTATTTGGTCAAGTCTCATTCACTGACTACTCAGGAGAGCCCAAGGACACCACCTTTTGCTTTCCAGGTCTTCAAGGATGGAGGTCCCACCACGCAACATAAGCCAACACACTGATGCCCCTGATACTCTGATACCCTCATCACACTGATATGGGAAAACCTCCAACGATAGAAACGGCAGACATTACAAGCAATGGAGATGAATGATATAGCCCTAATGACTCCCTACATTAGCACAGTATATACACTTATGATATGAACACGTCAGTCTTATCTGGTAGAGTAGGGACTAGCCAGAGAAGGATTTCTTAGCATTCTTGAATATGTTTTGCAATATATTTAAACCAAGAAGGTGCAGAAGTATAAAGTTGTCTTTGTAAAGGTTAGAAATATGTTAGTGTTATTGGTTTAAACTGAAAAAACATTGTTTTCTGAAATGTTGTGATAGTATGTACTATATACAATGTTGTCATCATCTTGATTAGCAGTGTATTCATGAAACTTAGGGATAGAAGTCGAGAGCTGCTAGTTTTATGTTCTTAGCTTTAAATACTTATTTCCTATGAGTTTTAGCTTAAGGTAGCCATAATGCAGTATTATTTGAACCACAGTTTTTTAGTGTAGCACCCTCCTAGTTGGGTGCTAGTTAAAAGCATTGTATGCTCCTTCTGCTTATCAGGGGAACCTGATCTGTTAGGTTGCCTGTTGCATGTTCCCAGGTGTGATTCACTGGGTTTGAGGGAGTGTCCACACTGTATCCAATAAGGGAGCCTGTTGGACAGTGGAGGAAACCCAACCAGTGACACATTGACTTTTGTGGGAGTCCCAGTGGGAGGGCACTCTAGCAGTGCATCCTGGGATTGCAGATAAAAGATGAGGGGACATGTGACAGGGCGTCTTTGACGGGAAGCAGAGTCCCAGGAGGAGGGTGATGGCTGTCTCTCCTCCTGTCGTATGAGGAAGGTGGTCTTAGGCAGTCGGCCTAGTGAACCAGGTGTGGAGCTGAGTTGCAGAATGATCCTGTAGAGCTGACAGTGGAGCTGCTGGCAGAGTCTTCCAGGAAAAACAGTACCAGGGGACTTGCCAAAGGGTCTGCCCAGGAAGGGGGACCACTCCAGGTATGTCAGAGGATGGAGAGGACAGCTCACACAGAGTGTCAGAATAAAGGGGGTGCCGTGTAGAACCCTGAAGAATAGGGACAAAGGGGGTGCCAAGTAGGACCCTGAAGAGCGATTCACAGTACAGTGAAGAGCGATTCACAGTACAGTACAGTTCATTTAATTCTTCTTCACTATAGTGGTGAGGTGAAGCAGCGGCCTTGCCGCATTCAGCTATATTCAGAAGTCCCAGCAATTGTGCATAGTTTATTCAGTTGGAGTATCCCACTCATCCCTTCTCCCATCCCAGTTCTCCAAAACCCAAACCCCTGGACTGTTTTCTGACTGAGCCAAGCACTTAGAATATGCTATATTGTCAACTTGTTGCTATGGGTAACACAGGGGAATCCGTAACCAGCAGCTCCTATGGGAGTAGTGCTACATTAGGAATGGATAACATTTGACCTGTGGAGGAAATAGCCTAAGAACATATGATTTTGCCCCATTGGCACAGAATGAATATACCAGCAGTTTATTTAACCACTTGCCGACCGCTCACATTGAGCGTACTGCGGCAAAGCGGCTTGATTCCGTCCAGCGACGTAGACCTACGTCGCTGGAATCCTCCCCTTGTGGGTGGCGCGTGCGCGCCGCCTGAGGCTTGCTCTATTCAGACACAGCGGAAGTCAGGCCAGGGGAGGAGATGTGGTGATCACCGCCGCTCTTTCCCGATCGTCGGGGATCGAGTGAGGAGATCCGCCCGCTTGTGTAAACAAAGCGGGCGGATCTCCTAAGTGACAGGCAGGGACAGATTACAGGATTCAGCATAGCTGAACTGTATCACACAATCCCCTCCCCCCACACACGTCAGTAAGCACCAGGCATACATTTAACCCCTTGATCACCAATAAAGTTAACCCCTTCCCTGCCAGTGTCATTATTACAGTAACAGTGCATATTTATAGCACTGATTACTGTAGTAATGTCACTGGTACCCCCAAAAGTGTCAAAAATGTCAGTTAGGTGTCCGATCTGTCCGCCACAATGTCGCAGTCCCGCAAAAAAAAAATCGCAGATCGCCGCCATTACTCGTTAAAAAAAAAAAAAAACAATAAAAATGACATAAATGACATAAATCTTTCCCATAGTTAGTAGCTGCGATAACTTTTGTGCAAACCAATCAAAATACGCTTATATGTTTTTACCAAACATAGGTAGCAGAAAACAAATTGGCCTAAGATGTTAAAAAATTTTGATTTTTAAATTTTTTTTGGGGGGGGAATTTCATATAAAAAAAGGTGAAAAATATTGTTATTTTTCAAAATTGTCGCTATTTCTTTGTTTATAGCGCAAAAAGTAAAAATTGCACAGGTGATCAAATACCACCAAAAGAAAGCCCTGTTTGTGGGGGAAAAAAATGAAATAAATGTAATTTGGGTACAGCGTCGCACGGCCACGCAATTGTCCGTTAAATTAACGCAGTGCCGAATCGCAAAATATGGCCTGGTCAGGAATGGGGTAAAATCTTCCGGTCTTAAAGCGGTTAAAAATACGCTCATTGAGAATTTTTTTGTCAAAGACATGTAGCTAAATACACTTTGGCCTATATATATTATATATTATATATATATATATATATATATAATATATATATATATTATATATATATATATATATATATATATTATATATATATAATATATATATATAATATATAATATATATATATATATTATCCAATATATTGGATATTTTTTAACTGTCAAAGTAGAAAAATATTGTTATTTTTTCAAAATTGTCGCTCTTTTTTTAATAATATCGCTAAAAATGAAAAGCGCACAGGTGATCAAATACCACCAAAAGAAAGCTCTGTTTGTGGGGAAAAAAAGGACGTAAATTTTGTTTGGGTACAGCGTCGCACGGCCGCGCAATTGTCAGTTAAAATCGAACAGTGCCAAGTTGCAAAAAGTGGCCTGGACGTAAAGCAGGAAAATCCTCGGGTCCTAAAGTGGTTAATAAGTTCTAAGTGTTTTAAAACCTTTTTAGGTATAGTTTGCAACTATATATCTAAATGAGGGCAGCCGTATTTGGTTATTACATAAGCAGGTGGCTCTCTGCAGCTTTTTATAAGATCTAATAACATCCAAAAAGTCCTGGGTAGCCATGAATCATGTGATCAGTCCTTTATCTGTAAGAAGCAGGAGGTTCTGTTTTTCTAAAAATAATATTTAAATTTGATGAATTTGACCTGCTAGCTATGTGAATTTATATGACCGGTGCACTTTACCATTGTCAGCTCATTTGGATACCTCAGGAAAAGGTTTGGCTTTGGAGAGACAGTTGTGGGCTGGAGCCGCCACCGATGACGTCAATATCCCAATCTGCAATTACATTGTGCTATAAAAAGTAAGAATATCATGCATCGTAATAAGATTTAAGGAAGACATTTTCAGCACATAATTAATTAAAAAGCTACAAAAAATATAATTAAATGTAAATTAGCATTTGCATGTGTGAAACTTACGATCAATAAAAGCTGCAAAAGTCACTGCAGGCTGTGGTTGTGCCGTGTTCCTTCTCCTGTAAAGGCCAGATGAATCTATCATAGGGAACTCATGACTGGGAGCGTGACTCCAAATATGAGTTGGTTCAAGGTGGCGGGTCATCCAAATAAATACGGAAAGGAAAGAGATGGAAAGTCCAACAATGGAGGTAGTCTAACTCCAGCTTTACCATCACTTTACATAGTTTTTTTGGGCCAGCGTGACTCAAGCTAGCATTAGGCTTTAACCACTTAAGCCCCGGAGGATTTGGCTGCTAAAAGACCAGGGGGGTTTTTGCGATTTTTTACTGCGTGACTTTAACGGACAATTGCGCGGTCGTGCGATGCTGTACCTAAACGAATTTGACGTCCTTTTTTTCCCACAAACAGAGCTTTCTTTTGGTGGTATTTGATCACCTGTGCGATTTTTTGATCATGCGC
This sequence comes from Pelophylax lessonae, assembly GCF_965119305.1. Lineage (NCBI taxonomy): Eukaryota > Metazoa > Chordata > Amphibia > Anura > Ranidae > Pelophylax > Pelophylax lessonae. The sequence goes on from NC_138772.1 coordinate 539,909,357, forward strand.
TATAAACAAAAAAAGAGCGTAAATTTTGCAAAAATAACAATATTTTTCACATTTTTTTATATGAAATTCCCCCCCCAAAAAATGTAAAAATCTAAATTTTTTAACATTTTCAGCCAATTTGTTTTATGCTACATATGTTTGGTAAAAAAAAATCGCAAAAAGCGTATTTTGATTGGTTTGCGCAAAAGTTATCGCGTTTACTAACAAAGGGAAAGATTTTTGTCATTTTTGGTGTTTTTTTTTTAACGCGTAATGGCGGCGATCTGCGATTTTTTTTGCTGTACTGCGACATTGTGGCGGACAGATCGGACCCTTGACTGACAATTTTGACACTTTTAGGGGTACCAGTGACATTTCTACAGTAATCAGTGCTATACATATGCACTGTTACTGCAAAAATGACACTGGCAGGGAAGGGGTTAACTTTATTGGACAGGCAGGGGTTAAGTGTGTCCTAGGGGCGTGATTCTAACTGTGCAGGGACATTGCTATTGGTGTAAAAACAAAGATCAACGGTCCTACATAGTAGAACCGTCTGATCTTCATTTTTACACCAGGGAGAATGACGGGCGGCTTGTTTACATAAGCCGCTCCGCCTTTCTCCCTTCACAGGAGCGATCGTAGTGTGACCGGCGGACATCGAGTCCGCCGGTCACACGCACTGACTTGTCTGTGAACGAGCCGCGGCGGGCTCGCAAGTCAGTGGCTCGACGATACGTCACTCTGCCTGGCCGGGGCTGACCACCGCAGTATATAGTCGTGCGGCAGTCGGCATCCGGTTAATACTTTTGCTGCCAGAACCTTTTTAACATTTTTTGAACATGTATGTAGAACTTACCCCAAGGGGAGATGCTGTTTTCTTGGGCGCCATGTTCCCAGTACCCATGCCTCCCCAAGCAGCGCCATGCTCTGCAACCCACCAGAGCTGAAGGGTAGAAATTAGGGATTGACCGATTATCGGCAAAGCCGATATATCGAGGGCCAATATGCACTTTCCCCCGATATATTGGAATCGGCCCCTGAGGTTACCGTTATTGCTGATATTCCAGGAAAGTGCTGTATCGGAGTGATGCCTGCAGCTATAGGTATCACCCCGGTACCGGCGTCCATAGCCGACGATCGGCTGTCTTGTAATGACAACCGATGCGGCTGAGATGCCGCTCGGCTGTCATTACAAGGAGCGGGAGGGGACGCCCCTCCCGCCGCCTTCCGCGGCTCGCCTAAGTCTCCCATCCCACTGGGAGACCCGGGCATCCTACCTCCACGGCCGCCGAAGAGAAGACCCAATCAAAGCCGCATTCGGCTCTGATAGGGTCTCCATGTAAAAACCCGGAAGTAATGTCATTACATCACTTCCGGGTACTCGGCGTCAGATTAAAAAAAAATTACAGCATTCAAAACATCCAAACTTGGCGTTTTGAATGCTTTTAAGTGCAGAGGAGAGGTTTGGGGTCTTTTAGACCCCCCAGATCCCTCCACAACAGTACCTGTGACAAATATTTTTTTTTTTAAATGTCCGAAAATATCGGCCAATATCGGCCGATACCGATATCCGCTGACCAAAATATCGGTATCGCCACTAAAAAAAAAACGATATTGGTCGATCACTAGCAGAAATTTATTGGCATAATACACAATAGATTAACAATCGAAAAATAGAAAATGGCAATAAACACTTCAACAAGTATGTGAAACATTTTCAAAATGCCATATACTCTTGGTTATAAACCAGTACACCAGTGAATGACCCCTTATCCCTCTATACTATGGGAGGTCCTGTCTAAGAGGCAATGCTAGGACAATGATCCGGCAGTCTTTGGCAAACCCTTCCCTATTGGCCAGTGCGTTGGGGCCTAAATCTGGCGTTGGAGTGCTCAAAATGAAGTACCTCTGAACCTGGGTTTAGGAGTGGCTTGGAAAACCCTACCACACCAACCCTACCTAAAGGGATAGCATTGCTTACTGGGGACACCTACAGTGCCTTGAAAAAGTATTCATACCCCTTGAAATGTTCCACATTTTGTCATGTTACAACCAAAAACATGAATGTATTTTATTTGGATTTTATGTGATAGACCAACGCAAAGTGGCACATAATTGTGAAGTGGAAGGAAAATGATAAATGATTTTCAACATTTTTTACAAATAAATATGTGAAAAGTGTGGCATGCATTTGTATTCAGCCCCCTTTACTCTGATACCCCTAACTAAAATCTAGTGGAACCAATTGCCTTCAGAAGTCACCTAATTAGTAAATAGAGTCCACCTGTGTGTCATTTAATCTCAGTATAAATACAGCTTTTCTATGAAGCCCACAGAGGTTTGTTAGAGAACCTTAGTGAACAAACAGCATCATGAAGGCCAAGGAACACACCAGACAGGTCAGGGATGAAGTGGTGGAGAGGTTTAAAGTGGGGTTAGGTTATAAAAAAATATCCCAAGCTTTGAACATCTCATGGAGCGCTGTTCAATCCATCATCCGAAAATGGAAAGAGTATGGCACTACTGCAAACCTACCAAGACATGGCCGTCTACCTAAACTGACCGGCCGGGCAAGGAGAGCATTCATCAGAGAAGCAGCCAAGAGGCCCATGGTATCTCTGGAGGAGCTGCAGAGATCCACAGCTCAGGTGGGAGAATCTGTCCACAGGACAACTATTAGTCATGCGCTTTACAAATCTGCCCTTCATGGAAGAGTGGCATTAAAAAACCATTGCTGAAAGAAAGAGTATTATTTAGAGAAGCAGCCAAGAGGCCCATGGTAACTCTGGAGGAACGGCAGTTTAAGTTTTTGGTTTTAACATGACAAAATGTGGAAAATGTCAAGGGGTATGAATACTTTTTCAAGGCACTGTAGGTGTCCTCAGTAAGCAATACTGTTCCTTTAGGTCAGGGGTGGGGAACCTAAGGTTTGGGGGCCGTATGCGGCCCCCGGAGTCATCTGGTCCGGCCCCCCATGCAGCTGAGTCTGTGTCTCTCAGCTGATCTGTCAGAATAGAGCAGATGCTTCCTGTATAGTTCCTGCTCCGTTATGACAGTCTGAGTGAGTCACAGGCGGAGTGATATCAAATGCACTTCGCCTGTGACCAATACAGGAAACATCACCTCTTCCAGCCAGAGCCAGCAGAACCAGCCAGAGCCAGTAGGACCAGCCAGTACCAGCCAGAGCCAGCAGTACTCACAGCAGTACCAGCCAGAGCCAGCAGTACTCACAGCAGTACCAGCCAGAACCAGCAGCACACACAGCAGTACCAGCCAGAACCAGCAGCACACACAGCAGTACCAGCCAGAACCAGCAGTACACACAGCAGAACCAGCAGTACTAGCCAGAGCCAGCAGTACCAGCCAGAGCCAGCAGTACCCAGGGCAGTACCAGCCAGAGTCAACAGTACCTACAACAGTACCAGCCAGCAGTACCTACAGCACAGTACCAGCCAGCAGTACCAGCCTGAGTCAGCAGTACCCACAGCAATACCAGCCAGCAGTACCAGCCTGAGCCAGCAGTACCCACAACAGTACCCGCCTGAGCCAGCAGTACCCACAGCACAGTACCAGTCATCAGTACCAGCCTGAGCCAGCAGTACCAGCCAGCAGTACCAGCCAGCAGTACCAGCCTGAGCAAGCAGTACCCACAGCAGTACCAGCCAGCAGTACCCACAGCAGTATCAGCCTGAGCCAGCAACACCAGCCAGCAGTACCCACAGCGGTACCAGCCAGCAGTACTCACAGCACAGTACAAGCCAGCAGTACCAGCCTGAGCCAGCAGTACCCACAGCAGTACCAGTCAGCTGTACCCACCAGCAGTACCAGCCAGCTATACCCACCAGCAGTACCCGCCAGCAGTTCTTTTCAAAACTTACCACCACAAAAAAGTCGACTGCGCTCCAGACTAACCGATGCAAACCTGGAAAACCAGTTGCGAGTAGCAACATCATCAATACCATCTAACATCACACACCTCACCAAAGAGAAGCAGTTGCAGCCATCACATTAGGGGTGAGTTGATTAAATGTTTGACCAAATATAACAGGCTAATTTTTAAGGTGATAATTTTGTACGGCCCCCATATGACGTTGCTTCGAATAAGTAGATACCAAACATGTCAAGCCTCAAAATTGTGCATGTCTGTTAAACAGTGAAAATCTATGTGACGGTCATGGAAACAACCCAGATTCTGTTTGAGTGCTTCCATCAGTATGCCGCTTCCTCCAGTCTTGAACATAGATATCAGATATTATAGCCGCAGAACATACAAGACTAGTCGACAAATAGCTTGAGATAATGAGATCTGGAGCTCTTTATTGAACAAACTCACAGAGAATATATACCCCACCAGCTCAGGTGCCTGATTACATTATCATATGCAGATGGAATTGTATACAGAAATATAATTACCATTACTGTACTAAGGAACAACCAACACAAACAGTATTTTACCTGTCAAGTTTTTATGAAATGTTCCTCTGTTTGACCCCTTATTAACACTTAATTTACCCTAATTACCTCCTTATTCCCCTTCTCCATTGAAATAATATTTTCCTGGTGCTTTATTTCTTTTTGTTCAGATCTATTTTATAAACTATTAACATTGAAAAGTTTTTTTTTGTTTGCTTTGTTCGTTAATATTTTTACACCTTGAACATATTTGGTACAGCGTCACACGACCGCGCGATTGTCAGTTAAAGTAATGCAGGGCCGTATCGCAAAAAAATGACCTGGTCGTTAACCACTTGCCGACTGCCCGCCGCATATATACTGCGGCAGGCTGGCTCGGCTACGCGAATCACCGTACCTGTATGGCAGTTTGCGGGACCGCTCCTGGGGGCGAGCGCACGCCGCCAGCGGACCGGGCCGCCCCCCCCCCCACTAGGCAGCAGAGATGCCAATCTACAGGATCGGCAGTACCAGTTGCCGCTGGGCACCCGTAAATGCTCCCCGCTGAGAGAGAACGACGGTCTGTAGTTGTAAACACAGCTGACCGTTGTTCTCTCTGAAATGATCACAGAGCGCCTGTGATCCTTCTATATAGGAACACAGGTCTCTATGGTCATTTCACAAGTCCCTCCCCACACAGTTAGAAAACACCCCCTAGGCATACATTTAACCCTTTGATCAACCCTAGGTTAACCCCTTCCCTGCCAGTGTCATTGTTACAGTAACAGTGCATATATTTAGCACTGATTACTGTAGTAATGTCACTGGTCCCCCTAAAAGTGTCAAAAATGTCAGTTAGGGGTCCGATCTGTCTGCCGCAATGTCGCAGTCCCGCTAAAAATCGCTGATCGCCACCTTTACTAGTAATAAAAAATAAAAATGACATAAATCTTTTACCAACCGCGCAATTGGTCGTTAAAGTAACGCAGTGCCGAATCGCAAAATATGGTCTGGTCTTTAAGGGGGAAAATCTTCTGGTCCAGAAGTGATTAAGGGGGAAACCTTCCTGGGATGAAGTGGTTAAAACGCAGCCCACGGTGATACCTAATATGTGTGGCACAATCGTGGATTTAGAATACATGTGCCCCCTGAGCACATATTTGCAATTGTGAGTGTAAGTGGGGGGTGGAGAATTTAAAACAAATGTGGGGGTGGTCACTGATAGTGCAGGTGATAGGTTCTCCTAAAGATGACATCAGTGGGTGGGGTTTGACAGCTCTAAAACCTGGAAGTGCTCGGGGATGAGAGCTTCCAGGTTCATACTTCACAGGGGAGGTCATAGAACATATGTTCTCCTGCTGCTCTCCAGCTGGATACTAGCCATAGAGGTGTTAGGTACCTGAGAGGGAAAGGTAAGCCTGTTGCTGAGAGTAAAAATGTGGGGAAAAAATGTCAATAAATACTACCTGGCAGGGGAGATACCATGATCACAAAGGTGGTTCTCTCAGGGTGATTCCACGTGCTGGCTCCTGCCATTTAGGCTCTGTTCACATCTTGGCATTCCGGATCGTGGGCAGAATCGCCACGATTCTGCCCGCGATCCTGAATCACGGCAAATCGCGGGACGCCCGTGCGATTCCCGTCACCCATTTTGGTATGCTGGCGTTTGTAGTTCCACATCACATATCACCCTGCTGGGCATATGGCATGCTGGCGCTTGTAGTTCCACATCTCATATCAGTCTGCTAGGCATAAGGCATGCTGGCGCTTGTAGTTCCACATCTCATATCACTCTTCTAGGCATATGGCATGCTAGCTCTTGCAGTTCCATTTCTCATATCACTCTGCTAGGCATATGGCATGCCGGCGCTTGCAGTTCCATATTTTATATCACGCTTCTAGGCTTACGGCATGCTGGTGCTTGTAGTTCCACGTCTTATATCACTCTGGTAGGAATAAGGCATGCTGGCGCTTGTACAGTAGTTCCACATCTCATATCACTCTGTTAGGCATATGGCATGCTGTCGCTTGTAGTTGCACATCTCATATCACTCTGCTAGGTATAAGGCATGCTGGCGCTTGTAGTTCAACATCTCATATCACTCTGCTAGGTATAAGGCATGCTGGCGCTTGTAGTTCAACATCTCATATCACTCTGCTAGGTATAAGGCATGCTGTCGCTTGTAGTTCAACATCTCATATCACTCTGCTAGGTATAAGGCATGCTGGCGCTTGTAGTTCAACATCTCATATCACTCTGCTAGGTATAAGGCATGCTGTCGCTTGTAGTTCAACATCTCATATCACTCTGCTAGGTATAAGGCATGCTGGCGCTTGTAGTTCAACATCTCATATCACTCTGCTAGGTATAAGGCATGCTGTCGCTTGTAGTTCAACATCTCATATCACTCTGCTAGGCATAAGGCATGCTGGCGCTTGTAGTTCATCATCTCATATAACTCTGCTAGGCATACGGCATGCTGGCACTTGCAGTTCCATATCTCATATCACGCTTCTAGGCGTACGGCATGCTGGTGCACGTGGTTCCACGTCTCATATCACTCTGTTAAGCATATGGCATGCTGGTGCTTGTAGTTCAACATCTCATATCACTCTGCTAGGCATATGGCATGCTGGTGCTTGTAGTTCAACATCTCATATCACTCTGCTAGGCAAATGGCATGCTGGTGCTTGTGGTTCCACATTACATATAACCCTGCTGGGCATACGGCATGCTGGTGCTTGCAGTTCAACATCTCATATCACTCTGCTAGGCATATGGCATGCTGGTGCTTGTGGTTCCACATTACATATCACCCTGCTAGACATATGGAATGCTGGCGCTTGTAGTTCATCATCTCCTCATATCACTCTGCTAGGCATAGGGCATGCTGGTGCTTGTAGTTCCACATTACTTATCACCCTGCTAGGCATATGGCATGCTGGCGCTTGTGGTTCCACAAAGCTCCCAGCCTCAGCCAATGCTGACACCATACGGAGTATCATCCATGTAGGATGTGATATTAATAATACAATCTGCATACTCTGACCTCATAATTGATACATTGTTACCAGTAATACATCGTCTCCCCACTGCTCACCAACGCTCGCCCTCCGCCAGTGCGCCTGACAAACAGCAGATTACAGGGAACTTTCCATTGGCCGGCACTATCCTGTAAGGCTGAATTATTGATAGACCGGGGGTTAAATTATTCAAATGAGGAGTGAAGGTTTTGAAGCGTTCATACGGTGAATACAAATCTCCCCCCTCCCACCATCCTCTGCACGCTTCCAGATTTTCTTTCTATTTTTAGCAAGTCTTAATTTAAGACGCCTTCTCTGATATTTTTTGTCATCACACAAAATTAGCGAAAAGCAATAATGGTGGGAAATCAGATGGGCTCGTTCGTTTTATGCGCACCTTTACCTATATACAACCGAATATAGGAGGAGGGATATTTATAGTGTGAATGTACTCGCTCCTCATTCACACGTGTCATCTGCGTTACAACCACCGAACACACACACTATATTGTCAAAAGTATTGGGACGCCTGCCTTTACACGCACATGACCTTTAATGGCATCCCGGTCTTAGTCCGTAGGGTTCAATATTGAGTTGGCCCACCCTGTGCAGCTATAACAGCTTCAACTCTTCTGGGAAGGCTGTCCACAAGGTTTAGGAGTGTGTCTATGGGAATGTTTGACCATTTTTCCAGAAGTGCATTTGTGAGCTCAGGCACTAATGTTGGAGAGAAGGCCTGGCCTGCAGTCTCCACTCGAATTCATCCCAAAGGTGTTCTATCAGGTTGAGGTCAGGACTCTGTGTAGGCCAGTCAAGTTCCTCCACCCCAAACTCGCTCATCCATGTCTTTATGGACCTTGCTTTGTGCACTGGTGCGCAGTCATGTTGGACCAGGAAGGGGCCACCCCCAAACTGTTCCCACAAAGTTGGGAGCATGAAATTGTCCAAAATGTCTTGGTATGCTGACGCCTTAAGGGTTCCCTTCACTGTTCTATCAGTGATGAACACAGGGATCTTGTTTTCCTCTTTTTTAGGAACACAGGTCTCTGTGTTAATGCAGCAAGCCCCCCCCCCCCACAGATAGAAAGCACCCCCTAGGCACACATTTAACCCTTTGATCGCCCCTGGTGGTAACCCCTTCCCTGCCAGTGTCATTATTACAGTAACAGTGCATATTTTTAGCACTGATTACTGTAGTAATGTCATAATATAGGGAAAGGGGCAGTGGTGGGATTCAAAAATGTTAGTAACCAGTTCTGACTTTCCCAGCAGAATGACCAGCGTGCCCCCTTTCAATGCACAGTGGCCAGCGTGCCCCCTTTCAATGCACAGTGACCAGCGTGCCCCCTTTCAATGCACAGTGACCAGTGTGCCCCCTTTTAATGCAGAATGACCAGCGTGCCCCCTTTCAATGCACAGTGACCAGCGTGCCCCCCTTTCAATGCACAGTGGCCAGCGTGCCCCCTTTCAATGCACAGTGACCAGCGTGCCCCCTTTCAATGCACAGTGACCAGTGTGCCCCCTTTTAATGCAGAATGACCAGCGTGCCCCCTTTCAATGCACAGTGACCAGCGTGCCCCCCTTTCAATGCAGAGAGACCAGCGTGCCCCCTTTCAATGTACAGTGACCAGCATGCCCCACTTTCAATGCACAGTGACCAACGTGCCCCCTTTCAATGCACAGTGACCAGCGTGCCCCCCTTTCAATGCACAGAGACCAGCGTGCCCCCTTTCAATGCACAGTGACCAGTGTGCCCCCTTTCAATGCACAGTGACCAGCGTGCCCCCCTTTCAATGCAGAGAGACCAGCGTGCCCCCTTTCAATGTACAGTGACCAGCATGCCCCACTTTCAATGCACAGTGACCAGCGTGCCCCCCTTTCAATGCACAGTGACCAGCGTGCCCCCCTTTCAATGCACAGTGACCAGTGTGCCCCCTTTTAATGCAGAATGACCAGCGTGCCCCCTTTCAATGCACAGTGACCAGCGTGCCCCCCTTTCAATGCAGAGAGACCAGCGTGCCCCCTTTCAATGTACAGTGACCAGCGTGCCCCCCTTTCAATGCAGAGAGACCAGCGTGCCCCCCTTTCAATGCACAGTGACCACAGCATTGCCCCCAATCATTGCAGAGTGCCACAGCATTGCCCACAATGATCATTTCAGAGTGCCACAGCATTGCCCCCAATCATTGCAGAGCGTCCACAGCATTGCCCCCAATAATTGCAGAGTGCCCACAGCATTGCCCCCAATCATTGCAGAGTGCCCACAGCACTGCCCCCAATAATTGCAGAGTGCCCACAGCATTGCCCCCAATCATTGCAGAGCGCCACAGCATTGCCCCCAATAATTGCAGAGTGCCCACAGCATTGCCCCCAATAATTGCAGAGTGCCCACAGCATTGCCCCAATCATTGCAGAGCGCCCACAGCATTGCCCCCAATAATTGCAGAGTGCCCACAGCATTGCCCCCAATCATTGCAGAGCGCCCACTGCATTGCCCCCAATAATTGCAGAGTGCCCACAGCATTGCCCCCAATCATTGCAGAGTGCCCACAGCATTGCCCCCAATCATTGCAGAGCGCCACAGCATTGCCCCCAATAATTGCAGAGCGCCACAGCATTGCCCCCAATCATTGCAGAGCGCCCACAGCATTGCCCGGAATCATTGCAGAGTGCCCACAGCATTGCCCCCAATAATTGCAGAGCGCCACAGCATTGCCCGGACTCATTGCAGAGTGCCAGCATTCCCCCCGCGAGACCCGTTTACTTACCTCACGGACGGTCATCACGGCAGCTCCTCTTCTGTTCGGCTCCCCGCGTCTCCCCAGTCCTCCCGCCTCCTCAGCCAATGGCACGGCGTTTGCCTTTCGGCCAATCAGGAAGCGGGAGGACCCGCTCCCTGATTGGCCAGGAGGAGGATCCTTGTGACAATAGCGAATTTTCATTCGCTATTGTCACAGAATGGGCAGGCTCGGCCTCGGGGCGCACTGCTCTGCTGCTCCACGGCCGCCAGCTTAGAGGGATCAGCCGGTTCTGCGAACTTGCAGAAAGTTTGCAACCGGTTCCATAGAACCGGTGCAAACCGGCTGAATCCCACCACTGGAAAGGGGGAGGAAAAAATAGGGGGGGGGGGACAGTGGGAAAAATTATGGGGGATAGGTGGGACTTTAAATGAGACTCCTGCCTTGGGTCTCCATCCCTATGTATACATAGAAAGTAGAACACATAGTGCTCAAAAAAGCAGTTTGGGACTTTATATGAGATGTGGCCAGTGTGCACATGATGTTATGAATGATAATTCATATACCTAGGCTGGTAAGCACAAAACAAGTATAGAATCAATTAACATCACGTGTTTTAATAATATATAAAAATGGCAGTTGACAACAATGTATAAATACAATACAGCAGCAGTAAAAAAGGTATGTATATATAAAGTCTGATAAAATCTGTAACAACGTTAACAGACAGTGAAAGGGTGATACAAAACATTCGTATTTGCATGATGAAACTTGTAGGTGAATTATTTGCCTCATAAGCTCCATAGCATCTAAAAAATATATACACATACATATATGATAATGCATCAAATGGAAGAATGTTTTGTAATAATTGTGTAAGAAATAGGGCTTACACATAGATATGGAGTGTCAATGAGGTCGTAGAATCGCCCGGAAACAAGTCCAAAGTGGGAACTGAGAGAGCGGTCTCTCCAAACACAGTCGAAGCGCAAGGTCCATAGTGCAATAGAGAACTCAGGAGGAGGTATTGTAGGGCTCGGCTTGGTAGTAGCATTAAACTGTACAAAAAAAAATATATATATATATAGACTGGGCTTTTTTTCTCAGAGAAAAGGTTCAGGAACTCCCCTTTCTAAGTTACTTTGTGTCTCCGCCCCCTACCCACCTTCGAGCACTAACCCTTGGTTCCACCCCTACCCACCTCTGAGCACCGGCACTTGGATCCACCCCCTACCCAGCTTCCAGTACAGCCCCTTTTAGAATATAGAGCCAAATATAATTTTGTAGTGGAATGTATGGAATTCGTTTGGTTATGATAACAAGAAAAGCAATAAAATTGATCCCCCACAGCCAGCAGCAATACACCCACCCCCCCAGCAGCAATAGACCCCCAGCAGCAGAAAAAGATCTCCCAGCAGCCAGCATCAATAAACTCTCTAGCAGCCAGCAACAGTAGACCCTTTCCCCAAACAGTAGATCCCTTCCAGCAACAATTAATCCACAGTATCAAAAGATCCTCCACCAGGGCTGCTGTTAGAAATCGCGGGGCCCCGTACAGACTACCTGGCAGGGCCCCCCCTAAAAAATATTAAAGATATATTTAGCTAAAATTACAACAACATCACTATTAGCAGACAAAAATATAACAGAACTCACATAATTCCTGCTAAATCTAAAAAAAAAACTATGTTAAATAAAAATGAAGATGAGATGAGAAAAATATACAGGCTGGGCAGTTGGAGCTCATTGATCAGAGAGACAGAGAGAGAGAGAGAAACAAAGTTACAAATAAACTCCTGAGCAGAGATAACATTAGAGCCAGTGCTGGGAGGGGGGCCCACACAGGGAGGGAGATTAGTGAGGGAACGACTGTCTCTTTCTCAGCAGATAAAAGCTGATAGCAGGGAGAGGGACAGATCAGATTCAGGTGCTGGAGGAAGATTTCTGCATCCATCACTAATCCCCCTCTCTGTGTGGGCCCCCCTGTGTGCTCAGGCCCCCTACAAGAGGGCTGGTGGTCCCCCCCTATCAGCGGCCCTGTCCTCCACCAGCAACAATAGTTTGCTTTCAAAAATAGATCCCCTCCAGCATCAATAGATCCAGCATCAGTAGACCCTCCAGCACCCTTTGCCATGGCATACATTCAGTGCTAGAGGTGCCGGAACTGCGTTCCCCCGCGTTCCCGCTGAAAAAAAAGCCGTGTATATAGATGTATCAATCAAGCCAGTGATCTATGTACGAAGATCATAAGCATGAAGTAGTAAAGAGAATGAGCCCAGACCATATAAAGAAAGTGAGACCCAATCAAGAAACCAAATAATAGAGCAAGAGTGTATGGCTGTAGGAACAGCCATTCCAGATAGAGGAAAAAGTGGGACATGCGTGAAAAGTGTGAAACTGAATAAACAAGTGACTCCCCTAAACCACCAAGAAAGAGGGTGCTAAAAGGATAACAGGAATAAAGTGACTAACACCAAAAGTTAAGAAAGAGGGATCCCATGGGTGAAGGTGCCAAAGGATGTGACTAGAAAATAGGTTAAAATAGTAAAACAGTTCTCTATTACACTACGGACCTTGCGCTTCGACCACTGGTTTGATTGATACATCTATATATATATATATTTTTTTTTTTGTACAGTTTAATGCTACTACCAAGCCGAGCCCTACAATACCTCCTCCTGAGTTCTATGGACCTTGCGCTTCGACTGTGTTTGGAGAGACCGCTCTCTCAGTTCCCACTTTGGACTTGTTTCCGGGCGATTCTACGACCTCATTGACACTCCATATCTATGTGTAAGCCCTATTTCTTACACAATTATTACAAAACATTCTTCCATTTGATGCAATATCATATATGTAGGTGTATATATTTTTTAGATGCTATGGAGCTTATGAGGCAAATAATTCACCTACAAGTTTCATCATGCAAATACGAATGTTTTGTATCACCCTTTCACTGTCTGTTAACGTTGTTACAGATTTTATCAGACTTTATATATACAGTAATCCCCCGTTCCATCGCGGTTCAGTTTTTGCGGTCCCGGTAACTCGCGTTTTTTTTTTTGTAATGTTATTTTACTATATAAATCATTAAAAATGAAATATTTTTGTGTTTTCCATAGCTCTTGCTCTGTCTCTTAGTATCTTTTATGTGTTTAAATGAGTTTCTATTGTTTTAAAAGTGTGTTTAAAGACCTTAACCGCTTGCCGACTGCTCACAGTATATTTACTGCGGCAGTCAGCCCCTCACAGGCAGAGCGACGTAGGTCTACGTCGCTAGCCTGTGAGGCTCTGGGGAGCGAGCGCGCGCCCGCGGAGGCGCACTCCCGCTCCCGCGCGGTCACGGACCTCCCCCCGCGCGTGTGACCAGCGGACCCGATGTCCGCCGGTCACTCGGCGATCGTCGGGGGAGAGGGAGAAAGTCAGGCGGCTTGTGTAAACAAGCCACCTGTCATTCTCCTAGCTGTAAAAACACTGATCACACGGTTCTACTATGTAGAACCGTTGATCAGTGTCCCTACAGCTCAAGCCACAGCCAATCACAGTAAGAATCACGCCCCTAGGGACACACAAAGCCCCTCCCTCTCAAATAAAGTTAACCCCTTCACTACCAGTGTATTTTTACAGTAACAGTGCATATTTATAGCACTGATTACTGTAGAAATGTCACTGGTAACCCCAAAAGTGTCAAAAATGTCAGTCAAGGGTCCGATCTGTCCGCCGCAATGTCGCAGTACCGCAAAAAAAATCGCAGATCGCCGCCATTACGCGTTAAAAAAAAAACAACAAAAATGACAAAAATCTTTCCCTTTGTTAGTAAACGCGATAACTTTTGCGCAAACCAATCAAAATACGCTTTTTGCGATTTTTTTTTTTTACCAAACATAGGTAGCATAAAACAAATTGGCCGAAAATGTTAAAAAATTTAGATTTTTACATTTTTTTTGGGGGGGAATTTCATATAACAAAATGTGAAAAATATTGTTATTTTTGCAAAATTTACGCTCTTTTTTTGTTTATAGTGCATGATCAAAAAATCGCACAGGTAATCAAATACCACCAAAAGAAAGCTCTGTTTGTGGGAAAAAAAGGACGTCAAATTAGTTTGGGTACAGCGTCGCACGACCGCGTAATTGTCCGTTAAAGTCACGCAGTGCCGAAACGCAAAATACCCCCTGGTTGTTTTGCAGCCAAATCCTCCGGGGCTTAAGTGGTTAAAATGCTTCTACACGTACAGTGACAGTAAAATAAACATGCCTTCAATGCATTTTAATAGGGTTTTTCTATTTCGCGGAATTTCACTTTTCGCGGCTGAGTCCGGAACGTAACCCCTGCAATGGAGGTGGGTTTACTGTACATACCTTTTTTACTGCTGCTGTATTGTATTTATACATTGTTGTCAACTGCCATTTTTATATATTATTAAAACACGTGATGTTAATTGATTCTATACTTGTTTTGTGCTTACCAGCCTAGGTATATGAATTATCATTCATAACATCATGTGCACACTGGCCACATCTCATATAAAGTCCCAAACTGCTTTTTTGAGCACTATGTGTTCTACTTTCACTGTAGTAATGTCACTGGTTCCCCCCAAAAGTGTCAAAAATGTCAGTTAGGGGTCCGATCTGTCTGCTGCAATGTCGCAGTCCTGCCAAAAATCGCAGATCGCCGCCATTACTAGTAAAAAAAAAATTATAATGACATACATTTTTCCCCTTGTTTGTAGACGCGATAACTTTTGCGCAAACCAATCAAAATACGCTTATTGGGATTTTTTTTACTAAAAATATGTAGCAGAATACAAATTGGCCTAAATTGATGAAAAACATTTTAGTTTTTATTGGGAATGTTATATAGCAGAAAGTAAAAAATATTGTTTTTTTTTTTTTCGCTTTGTTTATAACGCAAAAAATAAAATATCGCACAGGTGATCAAATCCCACCAAAAGAAAGCTCTATTTGTGGGGAAAAAAAGGACATCAATTTTATTTGGGTACAGCGTTGCACGGCTGCGCAATTGTCAGTTAAAGTAACGCAGTGCCGTATCGCAAAAAATGGCCTGGTCATTAAGGGGGTAAAACCTTCTGGTCCAGAAGTGGTTAAACAAGATGTGCATAACCGCAGCCACAGGGCTGTTAATGCTGAGCAGCGTAGCAGTGATCTGGAAGACGCTTCTCGGCCACTACAAGCTACAGTTAACGACTTATGTAAGGACCAGGATGTCACTAAAGATAAACTGACTGATATGGAAGATGGCTTGCGGCGTCATAATTTACGCTTTCTGGGATTCTGGCAGGGCTCTAAGGGCAAAAATCCTGAGACCTTTATGGAACGCTGGCTTATTTCCACTTTTGGTGCCTCCACGTTCTCACCTCTATTCGCAATTGAACGAGCGCATAGGGTGCCTCTGCGTCCTTTACCATCAGGCGCACCCCCTCGCTCAATGCTCATCAAACTACTGCACTACCGTGATAGAGAAGCGCTCCTACGAGCTGCACGTGACAAAGGCCGAATATCATATAATGGAAATACCATCTCTATTTTCCCAGATTTCTCGACTGCTACACAAAAGCAACGTGCGACCTTCCTATCCATTTAAAAACGTTTATGCGATCTGCAGCTTCCATATATTATGCTCTATCCAGCTAGGCTGCATATCATCTACCAAGGCAAAGCACACTTCTTCACAGATCCAAAAGAAGCAATACAATAGGCTGATGCCCTAGGGCAGTGATGGCGAACCTTGGCACTCCAGATGTTTTGGAACTACATTTCCCATGATTCTCATGCACTCTGCAGTGTAGCTGAGCATCATGGGAAATGTAGTTCCAAAACATCTGGTGTGCCAAGGTTCCCCATCACTGCCCTAGGGTTACCTGCACCCTCCCATTCCAAACGTCGCACTTCACCTCGCTAAAGATTGGATACGGTCTCCTACATCCATGGCTGCTGAGATCTATTCTCCAAGCAACAATACTGGAAGGTGATGTACTGTCTAAGTCCATTGCACCATTTCTGGCCTGTATTCTCTATTCCTTTGATGAAAAATAATGCCCTAATTTGTCACACCACACAAAACCATGTTGAGTTGGGATCACTTAACGGGTTCTTCTCCTGATGACTCGGGTTGAGCGGTGCCTCTAGAGTGCTGCTGTCCCCTATTACAAGAGCACTGCTGAGAATTACACTTCTTGGATTCCCCTGGGTTACCCTTAGCAACTGAAAGCAGATGAACACCAATAAAAGTCCTTGGCTCAGTCGATAATTAATCCAGGGGATGTGGTTTTTGTGTTTTTATTTAGAACTTGGATAGGAGAAGGGATGAATGGGCTACTCCAACATCAACTATGCACAATCATGAGGACAACTAACTGTAGAATGCAGCAAGGCCGCTGCTTCACCTTGCCACAGAAGTGAAGATACTTTCAAAGGTACCTGTTGAATATACTCTTCAGAGTCATCGGCACCCCCTTTACTTTCACTGCCTGTGTGTGCTGACACCTGTCCACTGACTCCATCCACTGGAGTGGTCCCCTTCCTGGGCAGACCCCTTGGCAAGCTCCCCTGTACTCACGGACACTGTTTTTTTAGAGTTGCTCTGCCCTCTACTCCACCAGTCAGCTTTCCTGTCCCTCCGGATTCAGCACCACACTCCTGGTCCACAAGGCTGACCGCCTGTGACCACCATCCTGAGCGAACGGAAGGAGAGACAGCCATCACCCTCCTTCTGGGACCTGGTTTCCCGCCCCAAAGAAACCCTGCCACATGTGCCCTTGGCTTTTATAGCCTATCCCAGGATGCACCACCATCTGTGCCAACCCACTGGGACAGCCACAAAAGCTTGTGTGCCACTGGTTCAGTTTCCTCCACTGTACAACAGGCCTCCCTATTGGATTCAGTGGGGACACTCCCTCAGCCCAGATGAATCACACCCTGGACACATGTAACAGGCCTGACTAGAAATCCTGCTCCCTGAGAAGCAGAAAGAGCAACTAGGTTTTACCTGCCAATCTCCTGATAAGCAGGCAGAACAAATATACTCCCTACCTAGCACCTATCTAGGAGGGTGCTACACAAGGACAAAGTAAAAGTTCAGGTTTTTGACTAACTGTCCCATGTCCTCCTTGCAATGCAGTTTCTGTTTTGAGAACAAAGCTCCCAAGTGTTTGGGTTTGGGGGCCAAGTGGGTTACGGTGGTTTATGTTTTCTGGGGGGTTATCAGTTTTTAGTTATTCAATTGTCCAGGTCTGATATGTGGAGATCTGCTGCCTAGCCAAGTGTATCCAATTGTTCTGTTTAGCTCTTTTCCCTATAGCTCCCTCTGGTTTGAGTACCATTCTTTGCCATGGGTGCCTCCCATATTCCCTGAGTATCATCCTATCCTATTATTACCTATAATATGCAAATGACTACAATTCGATTGATTTCATGGAATGTTAGAGGGCTTAACACTAAGGTAAAACGTTCTGGGATGTTTGAATATCTAGCCAAACACAATCCACGTGTTCTCCTTCTCCAAGAGACACGTCTACAGGGCTCTAGAGTCATGGCTCTTAAACACGCCAGAATAGCCTGTGCAATCCATTCCACTCACTCTACATCACAGGTGTCAAACACAAGGCCCGCGGGCCGAATGCGGCCCCCCAGGCCATTTCATGTGGCCCTCGCACCTCTCCTGCAGCTGTGACACTCCCCCTTGTCTCTGCCACCACCTTCTGTAGTAGAAAGTAGAGAGGACAGAACTCCTTTGCCAGATCCTGCATTCCTCTGTGCAGCTGCACAATGGCTCATCTTTGCCCACCCCCCTTTTCAGCAGTCTGCAGCAGAGAGGAGGGCAGAACTCCTCCTGCAGATCCTGAACCTCTCTGTGCAGCCGCCACACCACCTTGCCTTTGCCTCCCCTGCTCTCAGCATTCAGCAGACTCTGGAGGCTGACTCCAGCCCTCCTCTGGGTCTCCTCCAGGCCCTGCACTTCTTCCCAGATCCACCCACATCTTCTTCCTGGCAGCAGCACAAGGTAAGGGGGTGCATTATGATGTAAGGAAGGATGGGTGACTCTTGACTTCTGATGGTGGGAGGATTCTTGAAATCCCACGTAAGGTTGTAAGGGGGCGTGGGATGCTCTGAACACCTAATCCTACAGATATAACCGGCCCTTTGAGGGCAACCATAATTCTGAAGCGGCCCGCGATGAAATTGAGTTTGACACCCCTGCTCTACATATTCTCGGGGTACTTCCATATTGATTACAAAATCTGCACCAATTTCCCTCACGGAGGATGTTTTGTTATCCTTGAAATCCTAGGTAAACCCTATACTATCGTTAATTTATATATACCACCTCCATTTACTAAGAACCTATTTGAACGCATAATGAGATTGGTGGTAGAGTCGGCTGAGGGACCTCTACTTATAGCTGGTGATTTCAATACAGTCCTTGACAATTCTCTTATACTGCTTTGGAGGGTCTACCTCACCTCCTACCCCTTTATGCTCCTATTCAGATACAATGAACAAAATTATAAAAACACAGGGGATACCATGCCCCTTCAAAAACTTCAATACAGTTTCCCCTTTCCTCCTTTCGGACCCTGTTTTGTTCTTCGGTTCTGGAGGTGGGAAGGGGTACGTGATGTTCTGGATTGCCTTGATATCAGGTGACAGACAAATCACCAGGTGTATCTGGTATTTAAATGTATTCAGCTATAAAGTCTGCAATTGTGGTGACTTAGTGTGAATGACAGAAAGATATCTTTTTTTGTAATACCACGTTTATACTGTCATGGACCCATGGAATTTTATGTTTTTATAATGTGTATTGTTTCATTTTTCTTTTAAAAACTCAATAAAAATCATCGAAAAGAAAATTATAAACGCCACACTTTTGTTTTTGCCCCCTTTTTTGTGAGCTGAACTCAAAGATCTAAGACTTTTTCAATGTACACAAAAGGCCTATTTCTCTCAAATATTGTCTAAATCTGTCTAAATCTGTGTTAGTGAGCGCTTCTCCTTTGCCGAGATAATCCATCCACCTCACAGGTGTGGCATATCAAGATGCTGGTTAGACATTAGGTGTACCTTAAGCTGGCCACAATAAAAGGCCACTCTAAAATGTGCAGTTTTATCACACGCCACAATGCCACAGATGTCACACGTTTTGAGGGAGCGTGCAATTGGCATGCTGACTGCAGGAATGTCCACCAGAGCTGTTGCCCGTGAATTGAATGTTCATTTCTCTACCATAAGCCGTCTCCAAAGGCATTTTAGAGAATTTGGCAGTACATCCAACCGGCCTCACAACCACAAACCGTGTGTAACCCCACCAGCCCAGGACCTCCACATCCAGCATCTTCACCTCCAACATCGTCTGAGATCAGCCACCCGGACAGTTGCTGCAACAATCTATTTGCATAACCAAAGAATTTATGCACAAACTATCAGAAACCGTCACAGGGAAGCTCATCTGCATGCTTGTCCTCATTGGGGTCTCCATCTGACTGCAGTTCGTTGTCGTAACTGACTTGAGTGGGCAAATGCTCACATTCGATGGCGTCTGGTACTTTGCAGAGGTGTTCTCTTCACGGATTTCCCTGTACAGGGCAGATGGCAGACAGCGTGTATGGCGTCGTGTGGGTGAGCGGTTTGCTGATATTTCTTGCATGGCCAGCATACTCACCGGACATGTCACCCATTGAGTATGTTAGGGATGCTCTGGATCGGCGTATACGACAGTGAGTTTCAGGTCCTGCCAATATCCAGCAACTTCACACAGCCATTGAAGAGGAGTGGAGCAACATTCCACAGGCCACAATCACCAACCTGATCAACTCTATGCGAAGGAGATGTGTTGCACTGCGTGAGGCAAATGGTGGTCACACCAGATACTGGTTTTCGGACCCCCAATACAGTAAAGCTGCCCATTTTAGAGTGGCCTTTTATTGTGGCCAGCCTAAGGCACACCTGTGCAATAATCATGCTGTCTAATTAGCAGTGGCGGCTGGTGCTCAAAATTTTTGGGGGAGCACAAACAGAAAAATGTAATAGGCATTGCTTTGCGGCAAAAAACGCTGTAAAAAAATTGCGTGACTTTGAGGTCACAAAAGTGTGAAAGGGGCCTTCAGTAATCAAGGTATAGTGTGCCTCCTTCAATGCAGAGTACACCAGCGTGCCCCCTTTCAATGCAGAGTGACCAGTGCACTTACCTGCAGCAGCGGCTTCTCCTCAGTCCCCCGGCATCTCTTCGAGTCCTCCTCTGGGTGTCAGAGGGGTACGCTGTAACATTGTGCCTGTCCGTAATCAGCATCTTGGTATGCCACACCTGGACGGATTACTGTATCTCAGCAAAGGAGAAGTTGTGTTTATAATTTTGTTTGGTGTAAATTAGATCTTGTGGATGCTTGGAGATGGAGACATGTGGATATGAAGGAATACTTCTGCTATTCTGATACATATGGCACCCTATCTCGTATTGACCTATGTTTAACATCTCATGTTATACTCAACAAGATGTCTGCGATTAGATATCTCCCTAGAGCGGTATCTGATCACTCACCTTTATTAATTGACCTTGCCTTAGATGTACCCACCTCATATCGTGTCTGGAGACTGAGCCCTCTTTGGCTTGCTGATCAAGCTGTGATAGACCAAGGTCTTGTGGATATGAATGCTTACTGGGTTACTAATAGCCAGAGTGCCTCCACTCCTATGGTCTGGGACGCCTTCAAGGCCACTATGAGGGGCACATTCGCTGCCTCTATAGGGGCGGCCCGATGGGCTACTCAGTCCAAACTATTGGATGCTGAAAAAGAGCATTATGCTGCGGAGGCTCGCTATTCAACTTCCCCAACTCCTGATAACTATTCAACATGGCGACAAAAAGCCAGAGTATTAGATTTGGTTCTACTAGAACCCACCCAGAAAAAAATTACTGTATCAGATTTAAATAATTTTTGAGTTTGGGGATAAGAATGGCCGCTTTCTAGCATATCTCTCCAGACCCGATTTTTAGCCCTGCTGTATTCCTAGAATTAGTATGCAATAGTTTTTTTATTGATTTTAAAACAGCATATTACAGTAAAATAACATAATAGGAAAATATAGAAAAACATAGGCAAGAGAAAAGGGGTCAGCCCGCAAGAAGGCACCCTATCTCCGGTTCATTTACAACAAAACATGGCTCCGAACAGTAATGGTAACCAGGTAGTCTGTGACAAAAATAAACATCAAGATATATTAAACACATCAGTCAAGGTCCCCTCCCAGGGGACATATCAAGAGTCCACAAGACTCACAAAACTTCAATAAGAGCTCAGCCAGCAGAGGGCTCCCCCAGACACCCCCAATGGGCACAAACTGTGTCCACGAAAGGGCAAAGCCCCCCCCCCAGCCTCCCTTCCCAAAAGGGGGGGAACCATCTGGCTCCCTCCAACAGCCCAGTAGTAGAAATTATCCCCGGCTCTCAACAAACAACCCCAATCCAGGGTTCCGGGGCCTGAGCCAAGAACGCCACTCCAGCAGCCGAACCCCCAAGAAGATGGAGAAGCGAAAAAGCGAAAGAGTAAAAGGAAAAGAAGGAAAAGAACAGCTCCCATCTCCATGGGTAGTAGGAGAATTTAACCATTCAGGACATCAGGAAAAAGGAAGAAAGAAGAAGAAAGCCAGATAGAACCAAGACCAAGAGAAGAATAGACCAGAGACAAAGACAAAGACAAACACCAACAGCCACCCGTCTCATGTCCCCCCTCGTACCGGACTCCAATTCCCCCCAACCGCAACTACGGAGCCTGTAAATACTCCACCCAGGGGGTCCACACTCGGTCAAATCTACGCTGCCTGTCCATACGGATGCTAGCCAGTTTTTCTGTATTCCTAGAATTAAAAACTCTGTTGGTATAGTGGTTGAACAGAATGCGGAGATTGTAGACTTGTGTTGCCTTCTACTCAGAGCTGTACACCTGTAGAGCGCACTACACAATTGTGGAGCTGGATGATTACTTGTGTGACATTCAGTCATCTACAGAATAGATTGTATTGCTGGAAGCACTTTTGACGTTGGAAGAAATCGGTGCGGCCATACCCATAACAGAACACCGGGCTTGGATGGCTTTCTTTTATCCGGAACATAACAATGCAGCTACTGCTTTAGAAGCAGCAATTCTTACATCCTATGAATCACTTCAGAACCTTATTCACCACCAATCCACTTTCGGTAGAGATAATACCGACATCTTATCTGTGACAATAAGGGTTTTTAAAGCATTGAATCTACTAGCAGATGATGCAAATTCCTCGTATTCTCCTAAAGCTCTCTTGTGGAACAATCCACAATTAGGAGAATTTTTTCAGCGAAAGGATGGGGCGTACTGGGTTAAACGGGGGAGTGAAACTGATATCCCATCTATTCACCACAGACGCAATTCGCTCCACTTCTGAATATGACTATATGCCTATGGCCTCCCCCCACTGCATATTTTAGGTATCTTCAATTGGGACACACAGCTGCAGCTCATTTTGGCCCATGCAACATCTGTATACAACCGTCCCCATTAGAACGTCTTTTAGTAGACCCAAACTATTCTAAACTCCTATCTACCTACTACTCCTCTTTATTACACTCCAAAACCAACAGACTAATGCCCCGTACACACGTACCGATTGTCGGGCGTAAATATTCGGCCGACGACCGATCGGCCGATTGTAGGCTTGTTAGTATGATGCTTCCGACAGCCGACAGCGCACTTTCGGCCGAATAGAATTTGATGTGCATGCTTTAAAATTTTTGTAGGCAGACACCAGAACGGCCGATTGTTCACCAGTCAGTACAGAATTCGGCCGACAATCAGCAGATTTGCAAGACTGGGCATGCTCAGAAAAGAAAAAAGACAAGGAAAGTTAACCATCACAAGACATCACTTCTGCAGTCGGCTGTTGTTGGCCGACAAAATTCATGTGCAGTCTTTTGCACTTTTCAACAGACACGACAGCCCTGGACAAAAGACGGCCGATCGTACGTGTGTACGAGGCTTTAGTCTCACGGAATCTAAATGGCGTGCAGATATACCACAACTTATGGAGGAGATCCGGCAAGACATCCTTCCATTACAAGTCCCTACAGTCATCTCCTCTAGGGATAAGGTTATCCAAGCTAAATTTTTGTACAGAGCATATTTCACGCCTTGTCTCCTTTATAGATTGAACAGATTACCTACTGCACTATGCTCCCGGTGTTCCTTAGTGGATGGCACAATTTATCATATGGTGTGGGAGTGTCCGCCTGTCAGAGCATTTTGGTCGGAGGTCACTGTATATATTAGCTCCATTTCTTTAATACCTAATGTTTGCAATCCCTTGAGATGTCTCTTTGGATACATTGATGACGAGTCCCTATCCAAAAACACTCAATTATTTCTATGACTAGTTCTCTATTATGCTAAGAAATCTATTACTATGCAGTGGAAATCTACTACCCCTCCTAATATAGCTTTCTGGCTTACTTTAATTAGCCAAGCACTTCCATTATACAAACTGATGCATGAGACCAGAGGCTGTCCTCGTAAGTTCCACAAAGTTTGGGATGTATGGGTGAATTCTGTCGCACCATACCAACTGACACCTAAAACCAGGGGCGTAACTACAGGGGTTGCAGGGGTTGCAATTGCAACCGGGCTTCATGCTCCAGGGGGCCTCTGCTGCTCCCCTGTACACCTGGATAGGAGGGGTGGCGGGGGCAGCATTTAGAGAAATCACTGTCCTCCAGGAGGAAAATGGAGAAGATTGGTTCCTCTGTATGCAGCCCCGGCCACTCCTCCTATCCAGTTCACTTGTGTTCTGCTGTCTCTTGGCCCCTGTGAGCTCCCCTGGTCCCCCCCCCCCCCACTGTGCTCCCTCCCCTCTCCTGCCGGCTGCTGCAGGGGATGTGTCATAATAGAGAACCAGGAAGGGGGTCGGTAAATGTGTAATTTACCAGCTCCGTCCCTTTCTGAATGGACAGAGTCATAGTCAGTGACATTGTAAAAAAATAAAATATAATGATAAAAAAATAATACAATTTACCACTTGCCGACCGCCGCACAACTATTTGCTGCGGCAGCCAGCCCCTACTGGGCAAAACGACGTAGGGCTACGTCGCTCGCCCACGAGCCTCTTGGAGGCGAGCGCGCGCCGCTGGAGGCGCGCGCCTGCCCCCACTCGTTCACTAACATCCCTGCGCGAGTGACCGGCGGCTCCGGTGTCCGCCGGCCACTCGCGATCTCCCGCTGGAGAGGGAGAAAGGCAGACGGCTGATGTAAACAAAGCCGCCTGTCATTCTCCCTGATGTAACTGCAGAGACTATACGATCCTGCTATGTAGGATCATATGTCTCTGTGGTTACATCAAAAGCCACACCCCTTTACAGTTAGAAGCACACCCCTAGGGACACACTTAGCCCCTTGATCACCAATAAAGTTAACCCCTTCCCTGCCAGTGTCATTTTTACAGTAACAGTGCATATTTAGAGCACTGAATCCTGTAGTAATGTCACTGGCACCCCAAAAAGTATAAAAAATGTCAGTCAAGGGTCCGATCTGTCCGCCGCAATGTCGCAGTCCCGCAAAAAAAATCGCAGATCGCCACCATTACTAGTTAGAAAAAAAAAAACACTAAAAATGACATAAATCTTTCCCGTAATTAGTAAACGCAATAACTTTTGCGCAAACCAATCAAAATCCGCTTATTGCGATTTTTTTCACCAAAAATATGTAGCAGAAAACAAATTGGCAAAAAATGTTAAACATTTTTGATTTTTACATTTTTTGGGGGGGAATTTCATATAAAAAAATGTGAAAAATATTGTTATTTTTTCAAAATTGACGCTCTTTTTTTGTTTATAGCGCAAAAAGTAAAAATTGCACTGGTGATCAAATACCACCAAAAGAAAGCTCTGATTGTGGGAAAAAAAGAAGGTCAATTTCATTTGTGTACAGCATCGCACGACCGTGCAATTGTCCGTTAAATTCATACAGTGCCGAATCGCAAAATAGGCCCTGGTCTTTGAGCAGCCAAATCCTCCGGGGCTTAAGTGGTTAAAGCACCAAAAAATAAAAACTACTGACACCAGTGGGTGAAATTCCAGGATCACAAAGTTCACACTTGCGACCGGGCCCTGGCATTCCACCACCGTGGGGAGGCCCAGGGATGGCAGGAAGGGGGCCCACTGCAGAACTTGTGAAAGGATCCCGCTGCGTGACCATAGTAAAGGGCCCCCGCAATGAGTGTAAAGGGCCCCAGGATCAGTGGGAAGAGCCCCAGGCTTGAAGGGAAGGGCCCTGGCCAGGGGTCCGGGGGGCCCTTCATGGATTCTTGCACCGGGGCCCTGAAGGTTCTAGTTACGCCTCTGCCTAGAACAGTGATCAAGAATGAAAGATACTTTGGTTGAATCTCTTTTCTCACGTTGCTCAAATGATGGGATAATGTGTGTCATTCTGCAGAAGATATTTACTCAACACAAGCAGAGATGTTCATATGGTATGTATCTATAAGATCCCCTAATTCACTCTAATTGATGTTCCACCTGTAATGACTGGACTTTTTTTCCTCTTTCGTTCTTTGTTTTATTGCATATTATTTTTGAACAGATCTACTGTACATTTTTCTTTTTGATCATGTACAATAAAGTTTACCTTTAAAAACAAAAACAGTCAAGAAAAGGGGTGTCAAACACAATTTCACCATGGGCCACATCAGCATTATGGTTGCAGTCAAAGGGCCGGGTGTATCTGTAAGACTAGATTCCAGAGCACCCTACCCCACTTCCCTTACATCAGAAGTCAAGAGTCCCTCACCTTCCCCCACAGTGCACCCCCTTACTATGTGCTGCTGCCAGGAAGAAGCTGAGGGCGGCACTGGGAAGCAGAAAGTGCAGAGTCTGGAGGAAGACCAGAGGAGGGTTGGAGTCTTCTGAATTCTAAGATCAGGGGAGGTGGAGATGAGGGGGGGGGGGGGAGCTGTGGCTGCACAGCGAGGCACTGGATCTGTAGAAGGAGTTCTGTCTTCCTTTCTGTGTCAGACTTCTGAGACAAGGTGAGGGCAACAATGAGGGGGTTGTCACATACAGTATGTAGGAGATGTGTGAGGGCCATATTCTGCCCCAGGGCCTTGTGTTTGACACGTGGTCAAGAGGATGCCTTTTTATAATTTTTTTGCTTCCAGAACTTGTAACAGTAGAGGGGATGGGGTGGTATGGGGTAGTCCAAAATTCAAACAGGAGGACATATTTCACTGGGTGAAACTTCTTTGAGGGGGCGTGGTCTGGACATGGCCGGCTGAGGACGTCTTTTTGCTGAGCTCCGTGCCTTTCCTCCCCAGCCCGACTAAAATCAGCCTTGGCAGTGAGATATGCGGACGTCCAAGAAGAGGAAAACTAAGGGGACCTCTGGAGGAGCCGGGACATCGACGAAGTCGCGTCCCTCGGGGGAGATACAGCGCTTTTTTGTGGCCTCCCAGCCCTCTTCTCCCGTGGGCAATATGGCGGCGGTGGAGAGCCCTGGGCCATCTGGCGGGAATGACATAGCGGCCTCCCCTTCGTCCTCAGCAGATACAGCTCTGACCACTCCGGCAGCCTTCCGCCCGCTGCCGACCGGCATGGCTCCATCGCTGGAAACTTCTTTGAACAGTCTTTACACTCAGGTCAGTACTTACAATGCCCCAGGACAGCTACACCTTCCAGCCTCCACCAGGCACTCTTCAGTGAGTTCTCCAGACCAAATCCTAAGGTGAAACAGCTTAGTTAGCTCCAAAGGTAATTAGGAAAAGGCCTGCTAGCTCTGCCATAGCTAGGACCTTGATGAACATCGGCAGACACCAGCAGAACTACCTCAAAGGGGCAGCAGGACAAGATCAGGGCTGCTTCAGACTATTTATGTTCTCCCCAGCCACCTACTATTGTGGATGCAGCACAATAAATATTCAAGCTGCCCATTTGACTCTCCCTGCCCTCTATGTTCTGGAAGCCTCCAGAATGCAGGGAGAAGCAATCAAACCCACAACCAGGGAGGTTTAGAACAGCTCAGAAAAATCAATAACTGCTCCAATGATTTACCTATCATCCTAGCACGGGAAAAAAAAATGAGAGAAAATCCAAGCAAGTATGTGAGAAAACATTCTTTAGCACCCCTCTGTATTCCTGTAAATGTCTCAAAGTATTTTAAATTAAATCCAGTGAGGGGCAACTTACTGGAATCTTTGTGTTGCCACATGTCATCTGAAATCAGGCTTACAAGGGGAGTCTCCCATGACAGGTAGGAGAGGGGCTTAGATGAGGATTACAGAACAGAGAGAGCTCAGAGGTGGGGCATCGCCAGTGAGCAGCAGAAAGGTGTGGTCACTAGTTTAAGCAGGGGGTGTGGCAGGAGCATGGAGAACAGCGGGGGCGGGTCACAAGAGTAGATCTTATTTTTCAGCTATAATGTTCTTTTTAGCTGTGTAGCTGGAGTTACCCTTACCGAACCTTATTGTAATGAAAGGCATCAGTAAATGTTGTGCCAACGCTCCCCCTTAATAAATAGGTTATCCACCGTAAAATTAGCAGTGGACGATTCAGAAAAAAAGTGACAGTGTAATTAGAGGATGTTTTCATCCCACGTGCAACCCCTGGACCCGGGTGTAAT
Organism: Pelophylax lessonae; assembly: GCF_965119305.1. NCBI lineage: Eukaryota > Metazoa > Chordata > Amphibia > Anura > Ranidae > Pelophylax > Pelophylax lessonae. Next base: position 539,937,143 of record NC_138772.1, read on the forward strand.
GTTATATTGGCTTCAAGATTATGACATGATAATGATCCTTCAAAAAAAAAAAAAAAAAACCCTGAAAACCCAGCATTCCCTACCGCGAGCTGTCAGCGTGGTAACTGCGGGATCTATTTCACTGCGCGCTTGCTAATGAGGTTATTAGGGACAGGTCAGGAGACTGCAGGGACAGAATTAACGAATTCACCCCGTGTTAGTAAAAGAAGAGAAAACATTATTTTATTGGAGACGTCAGGTGTTTTCTGCACTGCGGCGACTGCAAACACGAATCAAGTATTAGTTATATGGGGATGCCGCCATATTTTTCTGACAAACCCCCAAAGTCCTCTTATCTTTTACCATTTTATTGCTTGGCTTAAAGTGGATCCCTCAGTTAGTGTATGAATACATTTTTAATATGTCACTATATATAGTAACAACATATTTTGTTTATATCTATCTATATATATATATATATATATTTATATTTAAAAATCTACCTTTTGTCAATAAAAACCCACCCCTGAGACAGTTAAGTTAATGCCTTTGGCTAGGCTGAGATGATGTCATCAGTCTGCTGCAAGCAGGAGGGAGCATTTCCTCAGTCTCTACTGATCAGACTGCAACATTGTAACTTCACAGCAATTCACAAGGTGAGAAGATGCTGCAGGAGCTGATCTGTGTCAGACATTTGTTAACACAGCCAGGAACTGCACAAGCACCAGGATTTACATGACTGTGTCATCTCTGAGCTGGCATCTCAGTCCAGGAATTAGATGGGGACCCTGGATGGTGCCCGAACAAGTTGATGAAGGCCTTATCAGGGGGAAAAGCTGTGTAAATCTCAGGACTGGATGGACAGGAATACACGTTGGCAGGTAAATGCTCCTTTAAATGTAATGCATCTGCCTGTTTAGCTTTGTACCTAAAAGTACACTTTAAAATAAAAATAGCAATCAATGAAAATACATTCTGCTTTCCCCTAAAATCTGTAATTTGGTGCTCATATAATTGAACAGCTGCTGTTAGGCCATTAAAAATTGACACAACATATATTATATCTCCACAAGCTATTTTGTATCGTTATGTTATTAAAAACAAAAATCCCCTTTCCATTCAACATATATGAAGAAAATAAATTGTCCCTCTTCCCTGGCACTATGGGAAGAGTCTTCATTCTGTTGAACAGCATTGTGCTGCCTGGGGAGAGGGGGATATAATGTGCTGCCTGGGGAGAGGGGGGGGGGTATAATGTGCTGCCTGGGGAGAGGGGGATATAATGTGCTGCCTGGGGAGAGGTGGGGGGGGGGTATAATGTGCTGCCTGGGGAGAGGGGGGTAGAATGTGATCTCTGGGGAGAAGGGGGGATATAATGTGCTGCCTGGGGAGAGGGGGATATAATGTGCTGCCTGGGGAGAGGGGGATATAATGTGCTGCCTGGGGAGAGGGGGGATATAATGTGCTGCCATGTAGATAGGGGATGTAATGTAATCTCTGGGGAGAAGGGGGGATATCGTGCTGCCTGGGGAGAGGGGGGATATAATGTGCTGACTGGGGATAGGGGAAAAATATTGGAATGAATGGGGAGAGGGGGATATAATGTGATCCCTGGGGGGAGGGGGATATAATGTGATCTCTGGGGAGAGAAGGGTATAATGTGATCTCTGGGGAGAGGGGGATACAATGTGATGACTGGGGAGAGGGGGATATAATGTGATCCCTGGGGAGAGGGGGATATAATGTGCTGCCTGGGGAGAGGGGGATATAATGTGCTGCCAGGGGAGAGGGGGGGGGGATAACATTTGCTGCCTGGGGAGAGGGAGAGGGGGAAGATAATGTGCTGCCTGGGGAGATGGGGTATATTGTGCTGCCTGAGAGGGGGATACAATGTGATGCCTGGGGAGAGGGGTATATAATGTGCTGCGCTGGGAGAGGGGGATATAATGTGATCCCTGGGGAGATGGGGAATATAATATGATCTCTGGGGAGAAGGGGGGATATAATTTGCTGCTTGGAGAGAGGATAATATAATGTGCTGCCTGGAGAGAGGGGGATATAATGTGCTGCCTGGGGAGAGGGGGATATAACGTGCTGCCTGTGGAGAGGGGGGGATATAATGTGATCCATGGGGAGAGGGGGGATATTATGTGCTGCCTGGGGAGAGAGGGGAAATATTGTGCTGCCTGGGGAGAGGGGGGATATTATGTGCTGCCTGGGGAGAGAGGGGAAATATTGTGCTGCCTGGGGAGAGGGGGGATATAATGTGCTGCCAGGGGAGAGGGGGATACAATGTGCTGTCTTGGGAAAGGGGGGATATAATGTGTTTCCTGGGGAAAGGGGAATATAATGAGCTGCCAGGGGAGATGGGGGATATAATGTGCTGCCTGGGGAGATGGGGGATATAATGTGATCCCTGGGGAGAGGGGAATATTGTGCTACCTGAGGAGGGGGATATAATGTGCTGCCTGGGGAGAGGGGGATATAATGTTCTGCCTGGAGAGAGGGGGATATAATGTGATCAATGGGGAGAGGGGAGATATAATGGGCTGCCTGGGGAGAAGGGGGATATAATGTGCTGCCTGGGGGGGGGGGATGGGGGAGATAATGAGATCCCTGAGGAGAGGGGGATATAATGTATATTAAAAAAGAATAGCGCGCAAATGCAAAAGAAATAACTACCAAATCTGAAGACAATCCATAAATAAAAATGGGGGTTTGGTCCCACCATATGGCCATATCGTGCTCAAGCCCACTACTGCGTCAAAGTACCCCATTATCAGTGGGTCCTACACTATCCATGAAAAAGAGATGAATCCAGCCTAACCCTTGGAGATAATACTCCTTGGATAATACTCCAAGGGTTAGGCTGGATTCATCTCTTTTTCATGGATAGTGTAGGACCCACTGATAATGGGGTACTTTGACGCAGTAGTGGGCTTGAGCACGATATGGCCATATGGTGGGACCAAACCCCCATTTTTATTTATGGATTGTCTTCAGATTTGGTAGTTATTTCTTTTGCATTTGCGCGCTATTCTTTTTTAATATACATGTCTTTTGGTTCATAGCTGCAGCAGCTTTAGAAATACATGGGTATGCTCCCCCAAATTTTTTGCCTGTTTATTATGTATTCGGTCTGACCAGACTATCGAGGTTGAGCATCACACACACCTGTACTCAATCAGTGTCCACCATCTAGTGGATATAGAAGGAGTCCCCTGTAGTGCATTTGCACATCCTTCCCAGCAAGGAGTATTATCTCCAAGGGTTAGGCTGGATTCATCTCTTTTTCATGGATAGTGTAGGACCCACTGATAATGGGGTACTTTGACGCAGTAGTGGGCTTGAGCACGATATGGCCATATGGTGGGACCAAACCCCCATTTTTATTTATGGATTGTCTTCAGATTTGGTAGTTATTTCTTTTGCATTTGCGCGCTATTCTTTTTTAATATAGTAGGGGGATATAATGTGCTGCCTGGGAAAAGGGGGGATATAATGTGCTTCCTGGTGAGAGGGGGATATAATGTGCTGCCAGAAGAGAGGGGGATATAATGTTCTGCCTGGGAAGAAGGGGATATAATGTGCTGCCTGGGGAGAGGGGGGGATATAAAGTGTTGCCTGTGGAGAGGTAGGGGATATAATGTGCTGCATGGGGAGAGGGGGGGATATAATGTGCTGCATGGGGAGAGGGGGGGATATAATGTGCTGCCTAAGGAGAGGGGGGATACAATGTGCTGCTAGGGGAGAGGGGGTTATATTGTGCTGCCTGGGGAAAGGGGGGATATAATGTGCTTCATGGGGAGAAGGGGATATAATTTGCTGCCTTCGGGAGAGGAGGATATAATGTGCTGCCTGGGGAGAGGGGGATATAATGTGCTACCTGGGGAGAGGAGGATATAATGTGATTGGGGATATTTATCTGTCTAGGTAATGAGAGCCACAATGTGCAGACCAGATGGAGTTTCATACCCTAATTTTTCTATACCCTCAAAATGTAAGCATAACCTTAATTCCAAATATAGGACCATGTGCTTTACATTGTCATCACTCTCTAGGTTGAGGTGTAATAAGAGGGAAGGAACCGGGGGCTCTAATTGAAAGGTAATGGGGTGTGTGTGGTCCAGAATAATTAGGTAGCAGCCCAACCCGAATAACTTCATCCGCGTTGAGCAGAGTATTACATTATACAGACTAGTCACATACAATGGACAGATGACACAAGGCTGCTTTATTTTGGGGTTCGGGTAGGGAGTGTCACAGTTGAGACATTTATCACAATATCTTCATATAAACCATTGTAGGAAACAACTACACATCAGACTGTCCGTCTCCGTCTATTGTCCTCTGCCATCTTGTGTCCATGGCACAGTTCAGAGACATATCCCAATTCTCCCGTTACATCGTTTTTAAAGGCAGGAACACGGGTTGGCCACCACCGGTCTGAGTGATGAGAATGAGCCGTTAATAGGTTGAAGGTAAAAGATTCTCACTGCTGGAGTTCAATGTTTGCCAAAAGAAGGACTTGGAATGAACATGCTGGGGATAAATAGTGCTGGAATCCTGAGGGTTCTTTAGAGGTTAATTTTATTATTATCCAAAAGTATGACGGTGATCTGAATAAAGAGAATCAGAAAATTGGGCTAGAAGCCTCTGCTCACCAAATGATTTTCACAACCACCTTGATAGAGATGAGTAAATCTATAACGTACGCTCTATGTCAGCAGTTCTCAACCAGGGTTCTGTGGAACCCTAGGATTCTTCCAGAGGTTGCTAAGGGTTCCTTGAGCAATGAGCAATTTCTGCCTCTCAGATAAGTTCCCACTGACACCATTGATCTTTTTAGCTATCTGGAAGAAGGTAATTCTTCCCAATGTCCGCAAGTGTAAGGAGCATTCATCCCACTGACCATCACACCAATGTATCATGAGTTGTATATATAGTCATTTTTAGCAGGGGTTCCCTGAGACCTGAAAATTATTTCAAGGGTTCCTCTTGGTTGAAGAGGTTGAGAAAGGCTGCTCTACGCAATGATATTCCAGGAACAGGTTTATTCCAACGACAGATCTTTTATAAAGCCAACCCGTAACACCACCCCCTTCATCAGGGCTAAAATGCAACACCAAAAGTAGAAGACAATAAAATATAATTATTTTCTATACATCATTGGAAACAGAAGACTCATGAACACATGAAGCTAAAGAACAGGATCAATACCAAGAAAGTTGTAAAAAAAAAAGTGTGAAGATATTATTAGATAATAGTATATAGTAATCTATTTGTAATTTGTTTGTTGATCCAGGGAATACCCGATTGCCTTAAGCCAGCGCCATTTTATTTTTTCTGCAACCACGCTCCTCAGGAAAGAAAATCACTTGATTACCCCATTCATTTCAGAATCAGTGTTGATGGGGGATTACCTCCTGTGGAGCTATTGTAGTCTATCGGAAGGGGGGTGCAGAGAGCTGATCCTGGCCGGTGATCACACAGTGATCATAACTAGCAGCTATGGCTGCTGGCAATAATCGCATGAAAAAGCTGACAGACTGGTTGTACCCAAGTTGTTCAATCAATCAACTTAGGTACATTCAGCCTCCCCTGCTGAAACGGCTGAGGATGGGACTATCTATGGCTGGCTTTAGGGCAGTGTTTGTCAACTTCTGAACTAAAGGATGCCCCTGACATCACTAAAGAGCCGCACATAATGTTCAATACATTTAATGCTTAACCACTTAAGCCCCGGAGGATTTGGCTGCTAAAAGACCAGGGGGTTTTTTGCGATTTTTTACTGCATGAGTTTAACGGACAATTGCGCGGTCGTGCGACGCTGTACCTAAACGAATTTGACGTCCTTTTTTTCCCCACAAACAGAGCTTTCTTTTGGTGGTATTTAATCACCTGTGCGATTTTTTGATCATGCGCTATAAACAAAAAAAAGCGTCAATTTTGCAAAAATAACAATATTTTTCACATTTTTTTATATGAAATTCCCCAAAAAAATGTAAAAATCAAAATTTTTTAACATTTTCGGCCAATTTGTTTTATGCTACATATGTTTGGTAAAAAAAAAATCGCAAAAAGCGTATTTTGATTGGTTTGCGCAAAAGTTATCGCGTTTACTAACAAAGGGAAAGATTTTTGTCATTTTTGGTGTTTTTTTTTTTAACGCGTAATGGCGGCGATCTGCGATTTTTTTTGCGGTACTGCGACATTGCGGCGGACAGATCGGACCCTTGACTGACATTTTTGACACTTTTGGGGTTACCAGTGACATTACTGCAGTAATCAGTGCTATACATATGCACTGTTACTGCAAAAATGACACTGGCAGGGAAGGGGTTAATTTTATTGGAGAGGGAGCGGTTAATGTATGCCTGGTGCTTACTGACGTGTGTGGGGGGAGGCGACTGAGTGACACAGGGAAGGGGTTAACTGTATTGGAGAGGGAGGGGTTAAGTGTGTCCTAGGGGCGTGTTTCTAACTGTAAAGGGACATGGCTATTGGTGTAAAAACAGAGATCAACGGTTCTACATAGTAGAACCGTCTGATCTTCATTTTTACACCAGGGAGAATGACAGGCGGCTTGTTTACATAAGCCGTCCGCCTTTCTCCCTTCACCGGAGCGATCGTGAGTGACCGGCGGACGATCGGGTCCGCCGGTCACACGCACTGACTTGTCAGTGAACGAGCCAGGGCGGGCGCGTGCCCGCCCGCAATTGGCTCACAAGTCAGTGACAGGCGAGTGACGTACCGGTACGTCACTCTGCCTGGCCGGGGCTGACCGCCGCAGTATATAGTCGTGCGGCGGTCGGCAACCGGTTAAGGGGACTGTCAGAAACAGCACACCTAATAGAGAAAATGAGGGTCAGAGCGTGAGGACAGGATACATTGTTGGTTAGGGATATCCTGCAGAAGACTAAATGAAATTGGGAACATGTTACTAGTAGGCATCATCGGTATTACCCTAATCAATGTTCCCACTACAGACTGCTGAGGTCCCGGGTCCACACATCATATACCAAAGGCTCGGGCTGCAGATTGGGCACCAGGGCCTTAGGGGATCAGGAAGGATTTTTTTTTTCTCCCCTGTTGGAGCAAACTGGACCATAAGGGACTTTTTATTGCCTTCTTCTGGCTCAGGTTTCTGTATCTGGAGGTTTTCTATTATTGGTTGAACTCAATGGACCTGTAACTATGATGGTGATGAAAATAGGGATCATAGTAGATTGATAATAATCATACTCACATGACAATTTTTGGATTAATAATATTATAAGGGGCTTGTTGTGTCCTTCTCTGGATCAGCGGTGGGTTCTGTATCTGGAGGTTTTCCATTCTTGGTTGAACTCAATGGACCTATAACTATGTCTCTATGATGGTGATGAAAATGGGGATCATAGTAGATTATTAACAATATGAGTATGATTATTATCAATCTACTATGATCCCCATTTTCATCACCATCATAGAGACATAGTTATAGGTCCATTGAGTTCAACCAATAATGTAAAACCTCCAGTTACAGAACCCTACACCCACTGCTGATCCAGAGGAAGGCAAAAAAAGCCAATTACATGGCAATTTATTTTGATTATTAATATTATGAGTATGATTATTATCAATCTACTATGATCCACATTTTCATCACCATCATAGGGAAATAGTTACAGGTCCACTGAGTTCAACCAATAATTCAAAACCTCCAGATACAGAACCCACTGCTGATCCAGAGGAAGGCACAACAAGCCAGTTACATGGCAATTTATTTTGATTATTAATATTATGAGTATGATTATTATCAATCAAAATAAATTGCCAAGTAACTGGCTTTTTGTGCCTTCCTCTGGATCAGCGGTGGGTTCTGTATCTGGAGGTTTTCCATTATTGGTTGAACTCAGTGGACCTGTAACTTTATCCCTATGATGGTGATGAAAATGGGGTTCATAGTATATTGACAATAATCATACTCATAATAATATTAATAATCAAAATAAATTGCCATGTAACTGGCTTGTTGTGCCTTCCTCTGGATCAGCGGTGGATTCTGGATCTGTAGGTTTTCCATTATTGGTTGAACTCAGTGGACCTGTAACTATGTCCCTATGATGGTGGTTAAAATGGGGATCATAGTAGATTAATATATGATTATTATCAATCTACTATGATCCCCATTTTCATCACCATCATAGGGACATAGTTACAGGTCCACTGAGTTCAACCAATAATGTAAAACCTCCAGTTACAGAACCCTACACCCACTGCTGATCCAGAGGAAGGCACAAAAAGCCCATTACATGGCAATTTATTTTGATTGATAATAATCATACTCCTAATATTAATAATCTACTATGATCCCCATTTTCATCACCATCATAGGGAAATAGTTACAGGTCCACTGAGTTCAACCAATAATTCAAAACCTCCAGATACAGAACCCACTGCTGATCCAGAGGAAGGCACAACAAGCCAGGTTACATGGCAATTTATTTTGATTAATAATTAATATGAGTATGATTATTATCAATCAAAATAAATTGCCAAGTAACAGGCTTTTTGTGCCTTCCTCTGGATCAGCGGTGGGTTCTGTATCTGGAGGTTTTCCATTATTGCCTGAACTCAATGGACCTGTAACTATATCCCTATGATGGTGATGAAAATGGGGTTCATAGTAGATTGATAATAATCATACTCATAATATTAATAATCAAAATAAATCGCCATTTAATGGGCTTGTTGTGCCTTCCTCTGGATCAGTGGTGGATTCTGGATCTGTAGGTTTTCCATTATTGGTTGAACTCAATGGACCTGTAACTATGTCCCTATGATGGTGATGAAAATGGGGATCATGGTAGATTGATAATAATCATACTCATAATATTAATAATCTACTATGATCCCTATTTTCATCACCATCATAGGGAAATAGTTACAGGTCCATTGAGTTCAACCAATAATGGAAAACCTTCAGATACAGAACCCACCGCTGATCCAGAGGAAGGCACAACAAGCCAGTTACAAGGCAATTTATTTTGATTATTAATAATATGAGTATGATTATTATCAATCAAAATAAATTGCCAAGTAACTGGCTTTTTGTGCCTTCCTCTGGATCAGCGGTGGGTTCTGTATCTGGAGATTTTCCATTATTGGTTGAACTCAGTGGACCTGTAACTATGTCCCTATGATGGTGATGAAAAGGGAAAATAGTAGATTGATAATAATCATACTCATAATATTACTAATCAAAATAAATTGCCATGTAATGGGCTTTTTGTGCCTTCCTCTGGATCAGCAGTGGGTGTAGGCTTCTGAATCTGGAGGTTTTCCATTATTGGTTGAACTCAATGGAGCTTTAACAATGTTGCTATGATGTTACTAAAACTAAGGATCATAGTAGATTGATAATAATCATACTCATAATAATATTAATCACAATAAAATGAATAACAAATCGCGTTGGCTTTATAAGCTGTCATTGGAATCAGCTTGTATTTGGACATGAAATGAACATTTCACACTCCAGAACTCAACTGTGTAGAAACCTACACCATCCCGTTTACCCATAGCTATGGCCCAAATCTCCCTGTACTTTTATTTATTCCTACTATAAAAAGTCACAACGCTAAATTTCTCACCAGGGCAGAAGGAAATTGGAAGTCGAAAATGTTGTAGTTGTCACTAGAACAGGAATTGAGGGAATACCGTCCAATGCAGACACTTATTCTGGTGACAACTAAGAACAAGGGCATTAGAAAGGTGAGCATGCCACACTAGATTTGTATAGTCCAGTTTTATTCAACATAGAAAGGTGAGGCATTTCGGGGGGCTCAAAACACCCTTTTAACAGGGCTAAACATAAAACAAAAAAAAAAGGTGTTTTTTTTAGCCCTCATGAAGGGGGACATTTGTGTCCGAAATGCGTTGATTCTCAGGTTGTAAAAAATAAAAAAAAGTATGGGCTGTACAAACTAGTGGGGCAGTCTCATGTTTCAAATGCCTCAGTTCTTAGTTGTCATGGAAGGGCTGAAAACAAAGCATGAATAAAAAGTGTTTTTGGGGTTGTTTTTTTCCCTGTGAAAAGGGGTTTTGAGCCGGAAACGCGTGGATTCTTATGTTGTATAACAAAAGGTATGGACTGTACAAACTAGTGTGGCCCTTCCAACTTTTGATGCCTGAGGGACCCCTTCCAAAGGTCTGATAGCATACCCCGGATGATGGAGAGCTGCCTTTAGGACCCTACACCAGATACAGAAAACTATCAGAGTTCAAGGCTTCCACACCATGTAAAGGTGACCGCTATGCCGGAATCCCCCCCCCTCTTTTTGGAGACCTCTTCTAACTTCCTGTTGTGTCTCTGAGACAGAAAGTGAAGGGAAATCTCCCCAATGGGACACAGCCAAGAAAGAAACCCACATGGATACACTTTAAGGTCTCGTTCTTCTGTGCAGCAGGGCCCTACTACTAATCTGATAAGCAATTCATGTTTGGATTGCTTTTCAGAGGTGTTTGACAGGTGGTGAGGAGACTATATGTCACCTCCTCACTACCTGATTTAACCCCACAATTGCCATATCAACGCAGTGGAATCACGTGCATTGCACCCAATTGCGGTGCGGCCCTACAGAACTGCATTAGTTGCCTTTGGCAGCTACACCGCCACATCATCTTTAACCACCATACAGGGGAGGGCTGAGAAGGGGGGCAGGGTGGCAATTGCCCCCCGGGCCGCTCTGATGCCAGGTAAAAGGCCGCACTCAGGGATGGATTAATGTAGGGGCCAGACACTAAGTATAGCTGCTGGTCGCCGCTACACAATGTTATATTTGCTGAGCTGCAGCGGAAAGGTATGAGTGTGCAGAGTATGCTCCTGCAACCGGTCAGCACAATACTAACACAGTCACTTCTCTGTGAGGCAGAGTGATCTCCGCCTGACAGGAGCTTCCTAGGCCCCGCCTGGCGTAATGTCATGTATTTTTGTTAAACCTCCTTTGTTGCTATTAACATTAAATTATGTTACCACATTGCATCATGTTTGTCTTGCTTCATAACATCAATATCTATTATAAAACCAGGTGGGCATGGATGGTGAGCTGATTCGATGGTTCAATGGGCCACTTGAATGGACTTGCCCTCTAGGCCTAAGGCTGCCAGCCCTCCCCTGCCAACATAGGACCACCCCACGTACGTTTACTGCGGCAGGGCGACCCCTTAAGTGCAAAATCACGTACCTGTACGTGATTTTGTAAAAGGGCTCTAGGGGGCGCAAGCTCCCACTGTGACTGGACACAGCAGGAGCCAATCAGCGGGTCCGGCGGCCCGCCATGGCCGTTGTCCACCCGCGATCGTGCAGGAGAATGACAGAACAGCGGTCTGCCTATGTAAACAAGGCAGACTGCTGTTCTGTCAGACAGGAAGAGCGAGATCTTGTGTTCCTACTAACAAGGAACACCGATCTCTCTCTTCCTGCAGTCAGTCCATCCCCCTACAGTTAGAAAGCACTCCCTAGGAGCACACTTAACCCCTTGAGCGCCCCTGTTGTTAACCCCTTCCTTGCCAGTGTCATTTATACAGTATCAGTGCATCGTTTTAGCACTGATCACTGTATCAGTGTCACTGGTCCCCAAAAAGTGTCACTCAGTGTCAGATTTGTCAGCTGCAATGTCGCAGTCCCGCTAAAAATCGCTGATCGCCGCCATTACTAATAAAAACAATTTTAAAAAAGTCCATAAATCTATCCCATAGTTTGGTTTGCGCAAAAGTTATAGCGTTTACAATCAATATACGCTTTTTTTTTTTTTTTTTTTACCAAAAATATGTAGCAGAATACATATTAGCCTAAATTGATAAAGAAATTAGATTTTTAACATTTTTTTATTGGATGTTTTATAGCAGAAAGGAAAAAATATATATATTTTTAAACATTTACGCTTTTTTTGTTTATAGCGCAAAAAATAAAAAACACAGGGGTGATAAAATACTATCAAAAGAAAGCTCTATTTGTGGGGAAAAAAAAGGACATACATTTTTTTGGGTACAACGACGCATGACTGCGCTATTGTCAGCAACGCAAAAAATAGCCTGGTCATGAAGGGGGTAAAACCTTCCGGAGCTGAAGTGGTTAAAGGAGAAGTACAGCCAATGCTCGTTTGGCTGTAAGTCTCCTGTGGATCAAAGGAGTGCAGTTCGTTCTGCAGTCCTGTGATCTGTTTTCAGCAGAAAAGATTGTCGGGATCCTCCCACAACCCTGGACCGGCACCTGGCTAAGCCTCTCAGCGAGCCGCTGAGAGCCTGAGCCGGCCGCTCCCTCCCCTGCCCAGCACTCCAGTGAGCGCAGGGGGGGGGGGGGGTGGGGGTGGAATCAGAGCACAGACCCAGTGACTGACCGTCACCAGCTCTCTGCTCAGGGAGCTCTAAGAATCGAGTGATCAGTGGTGTTTGATCGCTCGGTTCTCCATCTTAGAGCCGGTGGAGGAAACGCTGTATCGGCCTAGGTAGGTATGATTATTTAAAAAAACTTCTCTTTTAAGTCTTGTCATGGCTGCGAATCACCGCATCGCAGCTGCAGCATGTGTACAGTTATGAATGCCCCAGGCTGGGGCAAAGATCGCAACAAGATGGTCCGGGTCCTCCCTCAACCTTTGACCGGCACCTGGCTAAGCCTCTCAGCAAGCCGCTGAGAGCCTGAGCCGGCCGCTCCCTCCCTCCCCCCTCCACAGCCCAGCACTCCAGTGAGCGCAGGGGTGGCAGAGCACAGACCCAGTCACTGATAGCCACCAGTTCTCTGCTCAGGGAGCTCTAAGAACTGAGTAATCAGCTGTGTTAGATCGCTCAGTTCTCCATCTTAGAGCCGGCGGGGGACAGACACTGCATCCACCTAGGTAGGTATGATTCTAGAAAAAAAAAAAAAAAAAAACTTCTCTTTTAAGTCTTGCCATGGCTGCGAATCACAGCATCACAGCCGCGGCATGTGTACAGTCGTGAGAGTATGTCAGTGTTCAGGCATACAGGTGGGGGGGGGGGGTTGGGGGGTATAACCTGGGCTCAACTGCCTGGTTTTACTGCCCCCCTGGCTGCACGTGCGAAGAAAGCCTAAGGTTTTAGACACAAATGCTGAATGTGCATGTAACTGCCAACCATGGTCCTTACTTTTCATCTGACAGCCTTTTATTTCATCACCCACAGATCATCCCAGGTCTGTGAGCTCATTGCTGACAGTTCAGCACCAGCTCACCGAATATGATGTTATCTCAAGAAGCGGCAGCAATCATTCAGCACTGCTGTCAATGATTAGCGTCTGTGCTCTGCTGAAGGACAGAAGAAAAAAAGCCCTAAGGACCCCTAGCAGCAAATCTGTTTCTGGTATGTACTGTAACTTCTCATATTCCTCCTAGAATACATCTCACTTAACTTGTTTTATTACATTCAAGCAAAAATAACCTTTCACCTTACCCTTGCTGTCCCCTGTGAGCTATACTGCTCCCATGAAAGTTTCTGCAAGTTCAAATTTCCTTTGCTGTCAAGTTACTGACACCCGGTTCGCACCAGAGAGAGGCTTGGAACGCACGCCGCTGCCATTTTGACTGGTATGGCGGTGTTCAGCAGCTTTGTTACAGGTAAGATCCGTTCTTCATCAATTTTTTTTATATAAAAAAAATCAGTGATTCCTCCATTACTAGCTGGCAATATCTTTTGAGAATGTCTTGTATGACGAAACGCGTCAGTCCACGCCATAGACCTGAATTGCTTGCATATTATTTTTGCTTATGCCTCTGGATGTCTGTAAGTGCATTTCCGTTTATTTAATAAAGTGTTCTTAGCGGATTCACACTATGTTTGCCTCCTTTGGTTTATATCGTTATGTCACCGGTTGATTGAGAGCTTCATTCTCCCTCAAATTTACCTGATATCTACCAATCGGAGCATCTGAGGTTACAGCATAAGTCGGAGGAACCCAGGACCTACTTTGTGAGCCTTATGTGACCCATTTACTGTATGGTAGTTTGGGTCTACAGGATCTGGTGAGCGCATATTTAGTTCCCTCTGATGGTACTGGGATCTGGCAACCACTGTGACCACACACATCACCTTGGATATTAACTTCACCTTTACACATGGGACTTACTTTTCTTTGTATTCACCTTTATATTTGTTTAGCATTCATTTGATAATTTTCAGTGGACTTTTGTGGTTTATTCACTGTTTTAGCGCTACACTTTATTCTATATATATATATATATATATTTATATATACAGTATATATAGAATATAAGTTACTGACAAACACTGACCTCTCTGCATAAGTTGTTATACAATCTAAAATCTAGTAGAACCAATCGCCTTCAGAAGTCACCTAATTAGTAAATAGAGTCCACCTGTGTGTAATGTAATCTCAGTATAAAAACATTTGTTCTGCAAAGCCCTTCAGAGGTTTGTTAGAGAACCTTAGGTCAGGGATAAAGTTGTGGAGAAGTTTAAAGCAGGTTTCCAAAGTTTTGAACATCTCACGGAGCACTGTTCAACCCATCATCCTAAATTAAAAAGAGTATGGCACAACTGAAAACCTACCAAGATATGGCCGTCTACCTAAACTGACCGGCCGGGCAAGGAGAGCATTATTTAGAGAAGCAGCCAAGAGGCCCATGGTAGCTCTGAAGGAGCTGCAGGGATCCACAGCTCAGGTGGGAGAATCTTTCCACAGGTCAACTATTAGTGGTGCACTCCACAATTCTGGCCTTCATGGAAGAGTGGCAAGAGAGCCATTGTTGAAAGAAATCCATAAGAAGCCCCGTTTGCGGTGTCCCCACCATGGATTCTCGCAAACTGCAAACATGTGGAAGAAGGTGCTCTGGTCAGATGAGACCAAAATTTTACTTTTTGGTCTATAAGCAAAGCACTGTGTGGCGGAAAACTAACACTGCACATCATCCTGAAAACACCATCCCTACCGTGAAACATGGTGGTGGTAGCATCATGTTGTGGGGATGCTTTTCTTCATCAGGGACAGGGAAGCTGGTCAGAGTTTATGGGAGGATGGATGGAGCCAAATACAGGGCAATCTTAGAAGAAAACCTTGTTAGAGTCTGCAAAAGACATGAGACTGGGGCAGAGGATCACCTTCCAGCAGGACAACGACCCTAAACATACAGCCAGAGCTACAATGGAATGGTTTAGATCAGGCATGTCCAACATGCGGCCCAGAACTGCAGCCAATGCGGCCCACTGCCCCCTGACAATTTTTTTTTTCTGGGGAGGAAGGAAGTCAAGTCGGGGGCAAGGCCACAACAGCTTCTAACCAACTGTAGGCAGAGGCTGCAACTGCATTGGATGGGCACGCACTGGTGAGGCTGCACTGGCAAGGCTGCATTAGAAGGGCACTGATCAGGCTGCATTGGATGGGCATGCACTGGTGAGGCTGCATTGGATGGGCACTGATCAGGCTGCATAGAATGGGCACTGAACAGGCTGCATTGGATGGGCACGCATTGGATGGGCACGCACTAGGCTGCAAATGCCGTGCAATCTCCCGGCTGCTGCGGGAGACTTAGGATGTCTGCAGTCAGTGACAGAGCCGCTGCTTCCTGTATATTTCCAGCTCTGTCACAGACGGAGTGATAAGAAATGCACTCACGCCTGTGACAGGAGCCATACAGAAAGCAGAGGCTCTGCTCTCTACTGCAGCCGCTGCTACCTCCAGCAGTACCCGCATGACCAGCATTACCCACCAGCAGTAACCACAACGGCGCGGGGGCGTTTTATTACTTATATACCTTAACTATAGTATATATTTTATATGCATCCCGAGAAAATCTCTCTACACTCAAAGTGGCACAGAGAAGCCGAAAGGTTGGACACCCATGGTTTAGATCAAAGCATATTCATGTGTTAGAATGGTACAGTCAAAGTCCAGACCTAAATCCCAATGAGAATCTGTGGCAAGACTTGAAAATTGTTGTTCACAGATGCTCTCCATCCAATCTGACAGAGCTTGAGCTATTTTTCAAGCAAGAATGGGCAAAAATGTCACTCTCTACATATGCAAAGCTGGTAGAGACATCCCCAAAAATACTTGCAGCTGTAATTGCAGCGAAAGGTGGTTCTACAAAGTATTGACTCGGGGGGGGGGGGGGTGAATACAAATGCACACCACACTTTTCACATATTTATTTGTAAAAACTGTTGAAAACCATTTATCATTTTCCTTCCACTTCACAATTATGTGCCACTTTGTGTTGGTCTTTCACAAAATCCCAATAAAATACATTTACGTTTCTGGTTGTAACACGACAAAATGTGGAAAATTTCAAGGGGTGTAAATACTTTATCAAGGCATTGTAACACACACACAGCTTGCAATACTTGTCTCGTCTTCAGAGCTTGCAATCATGCATGCATTTGTAGTCACCTGTGCCATGCCATATACGTAATTGCAAGGACCCATTGCAGAAACAGCATCTTTAGTTAAGTACTGTAGTCTTGTCATATTTTCTCTGTCATTACTTTTATTAAATGTTATACTTATAAGTATTTGTGTGATCTCTCTTTGCACATTTCGAATACAACCCCAAAAATGTGACAAAACAACACTTTAAATATATGATGGGGTGTCTTTGTTCCTAAAACACCCTATAATGCTGCAGCCTGCATCGACTTTTGTCCCCCTAGAAATTTCCCTCCTGTGCATGCTTTTAGACACTGCACTTCAATCATGTACTGTAGAGAAAT
This sequence comes from Pelophylax lessonae, assembly GCF_965119305.1. Lineage (NCBI taxonomy): Eukaryota > Metazoa > Chordata > Amphibia > Anura > Ranidae > Pelophylax > Pelophylax lessonae. The sequence goes on from NC_138772.1 coordinate 539,953,847, forward strand.
GATGATCCAGGTCAGAGAGATGCAATATTACCTTATAGTGATAACTGGATAACATTTATTTGTAGGAGAATGAGCTGCTAAATGACTTCTGACTCTCCAAACTCTTAAATATCTAGACAGTAAATAGTCGTGGAGTACATAAAAACTGTGTGGAATAATTTAAACAAATGAGGGGGTCTAATCAGAGCTGGGCCTCACTGAGGGCATTCACAGCGCGTATATGGACACTGGGGAGGCAAAACCAAGACAGCGGCAGTTCCCGGGCGACGTTGTCGTCTTGAAACTTTATATCCAGGAAGAAATCTCCGGTGTAGAGGAAGAGCAAAGAGCCGAAACACACCGAATATTCTGTAGGCTGAACCTGCGAAAAGAGAGGAAAATTGTCACCGATGAGGACTGAGGACAAAAGGAGCCCAAGGCTACTCTAAAGGTGAACTCCAGTGACATGTGATAATTAAATCTGACCTCTGGCCTCTTCTTCAGGTATACCAGCTCCTCTCCTGTACTAAAATGGCTTACTCCGATTTCACTGCACACTGCGAGCTTTTCATATTGTGCATTAGAAGCTGCAGCAAGTTAGGCAGAGCCCGCCTCATTCCCTGGCTGGGGAATGTTCAGTATCCTTTAGCCCAGTAGACTTCAAACTGAGGCCCTCTGCTTGCCTTTATCCAGCCCCGTGAGGCATTATTCCTGCCACTGACACTAATGATGGGGCACTATTCCTCCCACTGACCCCAACGATGGGGCACTATTCTTTCCACTGACACCAACAATGGGGTACTATTCCTTCCACTTACACCAAGGATGGGGCATTATTCCTTCCACTGACACCAACGATGGGGCATAACACCTTCCACTGACAACAAAAATGGGGCACTATTACTTCCACTGACACCAACGATGAGGCACTATTCCTTTCACTGACACCAACGATGGGGCACCATTCCTCCCACTGATACCAATGATGGGGCATAATACCTTCCACTGACAACAAAAATGGGGCTCTATTTCTTCCACTGACACCAATGATGGGGCACTATTCCTTCTACGAACATCAACGATGGGGCACTATTCCTTCTACGAACATCAACAATGGGGCACTATTCCTTCCACTGACATCAACGATGGGCACTATTTGTTCCACTGACAACAAAAATGGGGCACTATTCCTTCCACTGATACTAATTATGGGGCACTATTTCTCTCACTGTCACCAATGATGGGGCACTTTTCCTTCCACTGACAACAAAAATGGGGCACTATTCCTTCCACTGACACCATCAATGGGGCACTATTCCTTCTACTGACATCAAAGATGGGGCACTATTCCTTCCACTGACATCATCAATGGGGCACTATTCCTTCTACTGACACCAATGATGGGGCACTATTCCTTCTACTGACATCAACGATGGGGCACTATTCCTTCTACTGACATCAACGATGGGGCACTATTCCTTCCACTGACATCAACGATGGGGCACTATTCCTTCCACTGACATCAACGATGGGGCACTATTCCTTCCACTGACATCAACGATGGGCACTATTCCTTCCACTAACAACAAAAATGGGGCACTATTCCTTCCACTGATACTAACGATGGGGCACTATTTCTCCCACTGTCACCAATGATGGGGCACTTTTTCTTCCACTGACACCAAGGATGGGGCACTATTCCTTCCACAGATAGCAACGATGAGGCACTTTTCCTGCCACTGACACCAAGGATGGAGCTTAATACTTTCTACTGACAAAAAAATTGGGGCACTATTCCATTCAAAGACACCAATTATTTCTTCCCCTAATACCAGAGATCAGACGTTGTTTACTCCCACTGGGCACAGTTTGCCCCCCCCCCCCCTGAAGTCTGAAGGTAAACTGGCTCTTTCTTTAAACTTTTGGGGATCCCTGCTTTAGCACTTTCCTCCCCAGCTTACCAGTTCCTGACCCGCCCCTTTCATTCATTGGATTTAATTTCTTTCAATCAGCATCACCTAGTGTGGTCTCTATTTAAATACAGCCTGCCTAGACATGCCCACTCCTCCAGACTGACACCCACCCATCAAGGCATTTTGATATTTGCATAACTCCTCCCACTGCTTGCATTGCGTCCTCAGACTCTTGAGAGTAGTAATAAGGCCGGGTACTGTGATGCTTTCAGGAAGCCTTCCCAGCAGCCATGATCTGCCTGCATTGTATAAAAAAGCACAGAAAACCAGCGATGAAAAAAAAGATTTTTAATGAAAATGGTCATTATGTGTTGACGGGGGTGAGGGGCCAGTTAAGGCAAAATATAATCAGATTTAGGCCCGGTTTTCACTGGTGCGACATGGGATCCGACTTGTGAGAGCACAACTTGCATGACATGTGAAATTCAATATTTCCCTACAAGAGCCGTCTTAACTTATCTGACATAACTCGCTCTGACTTTAGAAAAGGTTCCCGCACTACTCTGGTCCAACGTTGATACGACTTCAACGCCATAGAGTGTAAAAAGTCACATTAAGTCCAATCAAAGTCGGAACGAAGTTGCAGGGCAACTTCTTTTGGGGTTCCCAGCCGGCGCTCCAGGCTCCTCCTCTTTCCATAGGGGCACCTGTGTGTGCTCGCTCCCGAGCCACCCTGTCTGCGTCTATTGACACAGAGTGGGTGGCTCAGCCCTGCCCCCCTGCTCGCCCGGCAAAGCATTTGATTGACAACAGCGGAAGCCAATGGCTCCCACTGCTATCAATCTGCCCAGGGAGGAGGGAGAGAGCGGTGAGAGCCGATGCAGCTCTGGCTCAGGTAAGAATAAGAACAAGGGGGAAGAAAGCACCAGCAGTTAAAAGGCTTAACAACAGTAGATTACAAACACTCACAAAAGTAAATAGAAAGTATGCTCATCTGGTACAAAGTATGTAGATGTTGGTTCCTCCTAAATCCGTCCTGCACGACTGCTGGCATCGGTCCAGACTGCTGGAGAAGGAGATGGCCAGCTTGGGAGCCTGGAGGAACCCCGGGAGACCAGGCTAACCAGAGTGGAACACACAGCGGACGAGGCCTGTAGAAGGAGCTAGATGCTCCAAGTGCATAGCCTTGCCTCATCTGGTCCTCCCATCCTTCTGGTGACATCACTTCTGCTGTTCCTTGATGGTCAACGCGGTCTCCCAGGGCTCCTCCAGGCTCCTCAGCTGGCCATCTTCTTCCCCAGCAGTGGGAGCTGATGTCAGAAGTCCTGCAGGAAGGATTTACATACTTTGTACCAGAAGAGCATACTTTCTATTTACTTTTGTAAGTGTTACTGTATTCTTATTAAACCTTGTAACTGGGATACTACACTTAGCTGGCGCTTTCTTCCCCCTTGTTCTCTTTCCCATTGGTTTATACAGAGACGGTCACAACTCTGAGGATAGCAGGTGGTCCCGTGCCTCCTTTAATCATATGTCCTCTTCCACAGATCAGAGACATTTATGTTTTGAAGAGTTTTGATGCCCACATGCTGCACATGTGTGTCACCCGGCGGCCGATTCTTTAGTGCTTACTACATGCTCTCAGTGCGGAGACCGAGCTGGCAAAGCTCTCACTCCCTACTAACAATCGGTAGCCAGTGGGACCGGCTCCCGACCAAGTGGCAGTCAATCACAGTGCTCACATGATCGCTGATCCTTCCCACCCATTCGGGTGTCTAGCACCTTTTAAAGGGACTCAGGGATGGGTGAGAAGGGGTAAATAATCAAGCAGTAGTGAAATCATCATATTCCGGAGCAAGCCTGGGTACTACAAGTTCCCCGTCCCCCCCCCTCAGTATTCATTGACAAGGTGCAGTGTGTGTGCACACAAGTGCGATCAATAAAGTCCTCAGTAATACAATGAAGTAAATAGCGTGGCTTGTCTACTTACCGAGTTAATATAGAAGGTGTTGGAGCCCACAAAGGTGACAATGTTTTTCAGGTCGTAGTTATGGACGCCGTTCTGGTAGTCTTGATACGGGATCACTGTCAGGGCAAACGGACCCACGGTGCTTTTACTGCAATTGGTCATTCTCACCTCCAGGCGTATAGGGTCTCCGACTTTACAGTCTACGATGATGTCAAAGTCACATGGTTTTCCATCTACCAGCAAATCTGAAACACAATAGCGTACGCGGGTGAATCATTTTGATGGATAATCCAGAAAATAATCAGCTTATTTATATCACCGACAACTTAATGACATCAAACATTTACTGAACCTTTAAAAAGAAACAAAAAATTAGGAGGATGGCAGTGGGTCACAATATACAAAACTGACAATCTCTGCCACAGACCCATTTGTCCAGTTGTAATTTCTTCATGAAATATAATAAACTCAACAGGGACTGTGTTGCATTACCCAACTTTTTCCCCCATTTGTAAGAAATGCCAGCTTGAACTTGGCCCCTGTTACCACATGGTGGTCCAGTGGTGGCCCCATGTCTTCAACTATTGGGGACAAGCAATGACCAAATTAGCAGGCAATTGGCAATCCTGCCTCCCAAAAAAACATATTCAACTCTTCCTTTTCTGTATATCTTGCTATGTTAGAAGGGAGACACTCCTTATATGAAAATTGACATCGCATCCCAGTCCTATGGTGATTCGTGTTCAACTATCCAAAATGTGCTCCCAATTGATATATATGAGCAGAGGCTGCCATGCTAAATAGGACAAATCAGGGTCCTCATGGCTACAATCCACCTGATCCAAAAGAACCCCCCCAACCTTCATTCCCTCCAACCCCTGTCCTATATTGATTGGTGTTTAGCTATCCAAAATGTGCTCCCAATTGATATATATGAGCAGAGGCTGCCATGCTAAATAGGACAAATCAGGGTCCTCATGGCTACAATCCACCTGATCCAAAAGAACCCCCCCAACCTTCATTCCCTCCAACCCCTGTCCTATATTGATTGGTGTTTAGCTATCCAAAATGTGCTCCCAACGTACCAATTGAAATTAATAGTTAGAGGCTACCCTACTACATAAGACAAAAAAATGGTCCACATGGCTACAAGCCACCTGATCCCAAAGAACCCCCCAACCCGACCTTCATGTTGACTGTTGCTTGGCTATCCAAAATGTTCTCCCAAGGTAACAATGGACATAAATGAGTAGAGGCTATCATACTAAATAAAACAAAATATGGTCCTTATGGCTGCAAGCCACCTGATCCTAAAGAAACCCCCCACCCCAACCTTCATCACACCCATTCTATGTTGATTGGTGCTTGGCTATCCAAAATGTGCTCCCAACATACCACCTGACATATATGAGTAGAGGCTGCCCTGCTAAAAGACAAAAGATGGTACATATGGCTACAAGCCACCTGATAACAAACAAACTCCCCCCACCCCGACCTTCATTCCCCCATCCTATGTTGATTGGTGCTTGGCTATCCAAAATGTGCTCCCAACGTACCAACTGACATATACAATTAGAGGCTGCCCTGCTAAATAGGACAAAATATGGTCCACGTGGCTCAAATCCACCTGCTCCGAACAAAAAAACCCTCCCCGACCTTCATTCCCACACACACACGTACCTTTTTACCTTCCTGCAACCCCCCCCAAAAGAAAAAAAACACAAAAACATTCTATTTTTCAACAGCAAGACACTTTGACACCAACTTGAAGTTGGCCCCATAGTGATGGCCCCATGTCTTTCACTACTGGGGAAAAGCAAAGCCCATATTAGCAGCCATTTGGCAAAAACATAATAAACTTTTCTTCTTCTATGTATCCTGCTATGCTAGAAGAGAGGCAATCCTCATATGAAAACTGAAATCTTTCCCCCGTCCAATGATGATTTGTGTTTTTCTATCCAAAATGTGCTCCCCTACTAAATACGACAAAATATGGTCCACATGGCTACAAGCCAACTGATCCTACAGAAGAAACCTCCAAACCCAACCTCCATCATCCCCATCCTATGTTGACATACATGAGCAGAGTCTGTCCTGCTAACCTGCTAAATAAGACAAAATATGAACTGCATGGTTACAATCCACCTGATCCCAAAGAAAACCCGACTTTCATCCCACACACACTCATTACTTTTTTTCCTTTCACCCCCCCAAAAGAAAAAAAAAAAAAAAAAAACATCCTATTCATAAACAGCAAGACACCTTGAACTTGTAATTGCTGACGATATTCTCTTCCGCCCCTTATGACTCCTGTTATTGAAAATTCCTGTTGTAAATCTGTCATCTGCAACAACTACCTCTGTTAATAATTAACCACAATTGTTTCACACCCTTGAAGGACTCTGTATGCTGATCTCTACACTGCACCATATATGCTGTATCTAAGATGCAGCAATGTTTTTTTGTGAATGTGATTTTTGGAAACTTTCAATGAAATTTTACTGTTAAAAAAAAGAAGAAAGATGCAATTATTGGAAATGTCCAATCTCCAATTATAGATAATTAAAATTACCAAATTGCAATGTTTAAAAGACAAATTTACTAAGCCATCAGTTAAAGCAGAGTTCAAGGCCCCTTTTTATTGTATATCTATAGACCAGCAGTTAAAAAAAAAAAAAGCTTTAACTGGAGAGTTTCTCTCCCTTTGGTGGTGTCTGTGTCGGGTCGGTTTCCCCATACATCGTGCACCTGGGATAGGGGGACAGGAAGAGAAAGAAAATCTCCTCAATGGGTCATAGATGGGAGAGAAAACCTGACAAAGGTCTTAACCAGGGATGAGCTGGGTTGGGTCTAAACATGGTCCAAACTCAGTTTGGCAGAAACCATGAGAGGCTGTCATGTGGTAGCATCCCCACTGACCTAATCAGGCTGGGTTTGGTGTGAAATTGGTCTGAGCCCAGCTTGGCAGAACCCTGTGGGCACATAATGTCATCCCCACTGACCTAATCAGGCTGGGTTTGGTGTGAACTTGGTCTGAGCCCAGTTCGGCAGAACCCTGTGGGTACCTAATAACATCCCCACTGACCCAATCGGACTGGGTTTGGTGTGAACTTGGTCTGAGCCCAGTTTAGCAGAACCCTGTGGGCACATAATGGCATCCCCACTGACCCAATCAGGCTGGGTATGGAGTGAATTTGGTCTGAACCCAGTTCAGCAGAACCCTGCAGGCACATAATGGCATCCCCACTGACCCAATCGGGCTGGGTTTGGTGTAAACTTGGTCTGAGCCCAGTTTGGCAGAACCCTGTGGGCACATAATGGCATCCCCACTGACCTAATCGGGCTGGGTTTGGTGTGAACTTGGTCTGAGCCCAGTTCAGCAGAACCCTGTGGGCACATAATGGCATCCCCACTGACCCAATCAGGCTGGGTATGGAGTGAATTTGGTCTGAACCCAGTTCAGCAGAACCCTGCAGGCACATAATGGCATCCCCACTGACCCAATCGGGCTGGGTTTGGTGTAAACTTGGTCTGAGCCCAGTTTGGCAGAACCCTGTGGGCACATAATGGCATCCCCACTGACCTAATCGGGCTGGGTTTGGTGTGAACTTGGTCTGAGCCCAGTTCAGCAGAACCCTGTGGGCACATAATGGCATCCCCACTGACTTAATCAAGCTGGGCTTGGTGTGAACTTGGTCTGTGCCCAGTTTGGAAGAACCCTGTGGGCACATAATGGCATCCCCACTGATCCAATGAGGTTGGGTTTGGTATGAACTTGGTCTGACTTAAGTTTGGCAAAACCCTGTGGGCACACAATGGCATCCCCACTGACCCATTCAGGCTGCGTTTGGTGTGAACTTGGTCTGAGCCCAGTTCAGCAGAACCCTGTGGGCACATAATGGCCTCCCCACTGACCCAATCAGGTTGGGTTTGGTGTGAACTTGGTCTGACCTAAGTTTGGCAAAACCCTGTGGGCACATAATGGCATCCCCACTGTCCCAATCAGCTACCACTAGAGCATTCCCATCCCTTCAACTGCACGTACACCAAAGGGGCGGAATGGTCATGACATCATCCATCCAATATGGTCACATGGCCATATTAGGTCAATGGCATTGGCCAAATATGGCCATGCAACCATATTAGATCAATTACGCATCTCCATTATCATATGCATCCCTTACCCTTGCATACATGCAACCATGGGATGGGGAATTCCCCCGGCCGCATCCCAGTGGGCCAGTTAGAATGCGACCATGGGTTCAGCATGTGACCCCTGATGACGTCAGACGTCTCTGACAAAACGCGTAGGGTAAAGTGACACGTCACTTCCGCCAGTTGGAGCGCAATCGGCGTCCCTGCATTTTGAGCAGAGCTCTGATTTACTCATAACACTGTAAGTGTAATTTTAACTTTGGGCTTTTAAATAAATACCAAATTACTACACTACGGAAGGTATTTTGCTCCGTTTCCTTTTGATTTATGGTACATCCTTTTTGGAGTTTGTTTGAAGTGGATCATATAAAGGGGCCCCTCTACTGCTATGAGGGTCTCCCTCATCAAACTCTATATGTGAGACCCAAGCTTACCTCTGGTGAGTAGGTTTTTCACCTAATGCCGGTGGACAAGAGCACAAAGATCACGGTTTATTTAATGGAGAACTTAGAGAAGATCCCTTGGGGTTAATGGACATTTTTATGCACTATATTTATTGGTTTATATATACAGTGGTTTTACTATAAGCTGTCTTGTTTATAGCACATTGGTATTTTTATGCACTTTATTATGGTCTAGTATGGTATATATTTGATGGATTCACACATTACTGTAGGAGCGCGGTTTGTCAATTTAGATTTTGTTCACAAAATGAGTATTAGACTGAACAAAGCTTGTCCCCAGTCCTAACCCTTCCCTGTATTTCGGATACAAAAAGGTTTGAGGCATCAAGAAGTGGGGGAGGGGGGGGGGGCTTGTGGTCACCCCCAGATATCACCCAATTCTCTCCTTCAACTGCTACATTCATAACAAATATGTAAGAGTATAAGATTGCACCCAGCCATGTTGCAGAATGATCATTTCCTGCAGTTGGGGCTGTAATCTATAATTGCAGAGATTACATTAATAATAAGGAAACAGAGGCCTTAACAAAGCATCATTAGTTTTTCTCACTCAATCGTGATGGATCCATCTGCTGATAACTAAAGACAAATTCCTGTTCTTTCACAAACCCAGACATCCTCTCGAAATAATTATTACTTACAGAGATCTTATAACGACTCTCCAGGGGCAATATGTAAATCATCCGCTCATAATCGGAGAAGCGGCCTCCTGGTTCTATATACACACAAGTCACATATTAGCATTCCTCGTGTAGACCTAGCTCGGCTGACACGGCCTGTCCTTCTAGTGCAGGGATCCTGAAACTACAGACCTCCAGCTGTTGCGGAACTACACATCCCATGAGGCATTGTAAAACTCTGACATGCACAGATATGGCTAAGCATGATGGCAATTGTAGTTCCTAAACAACTAGAGGGCCATATTTTGAAGACCCATGTTCTAGTGGCTCTACCGTCATCCCGAGGTCCACCTTGTGCACTGGCCTAGCTCTCTCTATTTGTTAAATATTGCTAATTATATTATAGGTGCTTCAAAACTAGTGGCAAGTCTTAGGCTCCATTCACACTGCCGCGACTTGTCAGCCTGACAAGTCGCGGTCCGTCGTGGTCCATTGACTGCTACAGGACCCGTTCTAATAGGAGCGACACAAGTCGCTCCGACTTAGAAAAGGGGCCCTGTACTACTTCGGGGCGACCTTGGAGCGACTTGCATAGACATTCATTATATGAAGTGCGTGCAAGTCGCACCGAAGTCGCGGTGCACGGGACTTCACAAGTCGCCCCCGAAGTAGTACAGATTCGTGCCGCTGCAGTGTGAATGCGGGCTTAGGGGCAAACCCCACTTTTGTGATGTAGCGCTTTTCAGCGCCATTCATTTTCCATGGCACCTACTCCAACGCAGCAAAGCAATGCAGCTCCAAAGCACATGTGTTGCAGAGCACCACTGCTGTGCACTCTGGTATGCTGTGTCAGGAAAAATGCCGCATGCCATTCCTTACTCTATTCTTGAGAGCATTGGTAACCCTAAATCAACGCACCTTAAGGCGTGGCCCAGCCTGCACAGGAACATTGAAGTGTGACTAGGTCCTAGAAAACAGCCACTGCCTGAGTAGAAAAGCCTGTCCTCTGCCAACATACTGCAGAGAAGGACCCTTGTTGTTTTTGTGGAAGCAGTGGTCTCTCTGCAGAGGTCGGACATACCATGAGAAGTGTCAGACCTCTACAGAGAGAACATTGCTTCCACAAAGACACCAAGGATCCCACTGTGAAGCATGGTGGCAGGGGACAGGCTTTTGTAATCTGGAACTGTCCCCCATAGTACTTATTTTCTGTCACTAGTGTCACCAGTCCTCTAGGATGAATGACACAGAGTGGCATCCAACCTGCTTCCTCTAGTATAGACCCACCCCCTAGGGCAATGACATCACACAGCCCTAAATTCAGACTATTATGATCACATAGGTCTAAAAAACAGCCACAGCCTGAGTAGAAAAGCCTGCCCCCTGCCAACATACTTCAAAGGAGGACCCTTGTTGTTTTTTTAGAAGCAGTGGTCTCTCTGCAGAGGTATGATACACCACCCCCTGCTAAGTCAGAGCTAGAGGTCTTCAATCAGCAGGTGAGATGAGCTTTGCTGAATGCAGACCTGTAGTGCTGATTCAGCATGTCAAACCTCTACAGAGAGACCACTGCTTCCACACAGACACCAAGGATCCCACTGTGAAGCATGGTGGCAGGGGGCAGGCTTTTCTAATCTGGAGCTGTCCCACATAGTACTTATTTTCTGCCACTAGATGTCACCAGTCCTCTAGTCTGAATGACACAGAGTAGCATTCAACCCGATTCTTTTAGTATAGATCCACCCCCTGGGGGTATGACATCACACAGCCCTAACTCAGACTATTATGATCCCACTGGTCTAGAAAACAGCCACAGACTGAGTAGAAAAGCCTGTCCCCTGCCAACATACTAAAAAAAGGACCCTTCTTGTTTTTTGGAAGCAGTGGCTTCTCTACAGCGGTCTGATACCCCCCCCCCCCCTGCAGAGTCAGAGCAAGAGTTCTCCAACCAGCAGATGGGATGAGCTTTACTGAATGCAGACAAGTAGGGCAGAGTTAGCATGAGATGTGTCAGACCTCTACAGAGAAGCCACAGTTTCCACACGGACACCAAGGATCCCACTGTGAAGCATGGTGGCAGGGGACAGGCTTTTCTAATCTGTAGCGGTCACCCATAGTACTTCTTTTATGCCACTGGATGTCACCAGTCCTCTAGGCTGAATGACTCACCGCTTCCTCTGGTATTGACCCACCTCCTAGGAATTATGACATCACACAGCCCTAATTCAGACTATTATGATCACAGGTCATTGCCTGTACTCCATTCGGTGCAGAAAAAGGACCTCTGCAGAGGAAGGACCAGTGATGTCACATGACCAGCCAGAAGACCCTTGGAAGATAGATTGATTTTTATTGAAATGCTGGAGGGTCTTGGGAAGTTTTTTCATCTTACATAAAACCTATAAAAAACTGCTATGCTCATCTCCTGATCTTGCTGATCCTCTGACGTCAGAAGTACAGAGATCAGGAGATCCGATATCAGTGACTGAAAAAGTGCTATTTCTGCTGGATCAGCAAGAGAGCCAGGCATTTAGCATTTATAAAATGGAGATAAACAATAAGCAGCGCACCCCGTATTTCTGGAAGCATCAATCTTCTCGGTATGATGTGAGAAGCATCCACGAAAAATGTAAAGGTTTTCCATCATACCAAAAAAAAAAAAGGAACTCTGTGATATAAATAACTGATATCATTTCAGAGATAAGATGGCGTCTTTATCTTGGCATGTAACGGCATTGGAATCTGCGTCTCCTCTGATTTTCCCGATGAACGTTTGCTGTAAACACTCGTATGAAGTACAATCGCATTTAATTAAGTCGAGATCAACTGTCTGATGCTGAAATCAAAGCGGCTTCCAAAGAGTCCAACGCAGGATTCCATTTTCCAATTCAGTTTTTTTTTTTTTCTTCGTCAAGCATAAAACGTTTTTCCATCAAAAGCATCTATAAAATGATACATAGCTACGCTGAGAAATCTTATTTCACTTCCCAGAGCTGGACAGAGCAGCAGAGGAGTGACGGGGAGAGGAGCAGAAGGAGATACGGGGGTCAACTTTCAATTGGATTTTTTTGTGATCACTTTGAGATAAGAAATATAAAAATAAATGATTGCTTTTGCATATTAAAACACAACGAAACTTAGGCCGCGGTGCACGCCACATAGCAGCAAAAAGATAAAAAAAAATTAAGAAAAAGGAAAATTATGTGTATATATATATATATATATATAATTTTATTATATAATTTGTGATTACGATGATATATATATATATACACACGCACACACACTAAATCTATCTATATGTTCCAAATTGTAGTGTAACTGTAATGTCTTCCTTCATTTTGTTAAGCGCTGCGCAAACTGTTGGCGCTATATAAATCCTGTATAATAATAATAATAATATAGCATATATATATATATATATACACACACACACACATACTATATTTATATAATTTTATTTTATCATTGTGCAGTCATACTGGAAAAAGCCCAACCCCTGAAAAACAACCCCACACCATAAGTCCCCCTCCACCAAATGATTTGGACCAGTGCACAAAGCAAGGTTCATAAAGACATGGATGAGTGAGTTTGGGGTGGAGGAACTTGACTGGCCTGCACAGAGTCCTGACCTCAACCCAATAGAACACCTTTGGGATGAATTAGAGCGGAGACTGCGAGCCAGGCCTTCTCTCTAACATCAGTGCCTGACCTCACAAATTTGCTTCTGGAAGAATTGTCAAACATTTCCATAGACACTCCTAAACCTTGTGGACAGCCTTCCCAGAAGAGTTGAAGCTGTTATAGCTGCAAAGGGTGGGCCAACTCAATATTGAACCCTACAGACTAAGACGTTATTAAAGTTCATGTGTGTTTAAAGGCAGGCGTACCAATACTTTTGACAATATAGTGTATGTATATATATATATATATATATATATATATATATATATATATATATATATACACACACACATATCACATACACTATATCTATCTAAATAATTGTATTCTATCATTTTTTATTATGATCATATATATATATATATACTGTGTATATATATGTATATATATATATATATATATATATATATATATATACATACATACACACACATACAGGTGCATCTCATAAAATTAGAATATTATCAAAAAGATAATTTATTTCAGTAACTCAATTCAAAAGGTGAAACTCATATATTTTATATAGATGCGTTACACACATAGTGATAGATTTCAACCATTTCTTTCTTTTAATTTTGATGATTATGGCTTACAGAAATCTCAGAAAATTAGAATACATATTAGTATCTCAGAAAATTAGAATTACATAAGACCAATAAAAAAAAAAAAAAAAAAAAAAAAGGATTTTTGATACAGAAATGGTGGCTTACTGAAAAGTATGTCCATGTCTTTTTTTGCATGAATTACTGCATTAATGCGGTGTGACATGGAGGCGATCAGCCTGTGGCACTGCTGAGGTGTTATGGAAGCCCAGGTTGCTTTGATAGCGGCCTTCAGCTCATCTGCATTGTTGGGTCTGGTGTCTCTCATCTTCCTCTTGACAATACCCCACAGATTCTCTATGGGGTTTAGCTCAGGCGTGTTTTCTGGCCAATCAAGCACAGTGATACCAGGTATCAGTACTTTTGGCAGTGTGGGCGGTGCCAAGTCCTGCTGGAAAATGAAATCAGCATCTCCATAAAGCCGGTCAGCAGAGGGAAGTATGAAGTGCTACTATTCACTTTTGTTGCCAGCGGTTTAGACATTAATGGCTGTGTGTTGAGTTATTTTGAGGGGACAGCAAATTTACACTGTTATACAAGCTGTACACTCACTACTTTACATTGTAGCAAAGTGTCATTTCTTCAGTGTTGTCACATGAAAAGATATAATAAAATATTTACAAAAATGTAAGAGGTGTACTCACTTTTGTGAGATACTGTATATAAAATATATGAGTTTCACTTTTTGAATTGAAATACTGAAATAAATTAACTTATGAAGGATATTCTAATTTTAGGAGATGCACCTGTGTGTGTATATATATATATATATATATATATATATATATACACACAGGTGCATCTCCTATATATATATATATATACACACACACATATATGCATAACCATAATAATACAAATAAGCAAGCAAGCACTAACCAATACTGATCAAAAGTACAAGGGTATCCAACCAATGCCAGGGACAAGGTCTTTTGGTGCTAGAGGAGACTGTGGAAATTCTTCCTCCTGCCTGCAGCAAACTGATGACATCCTCTCAGCCTAGACAGAGTCACCAGACTGTATTCATTCACACTGGTAATGTTACTGAGAGATCCACTTTAAGAATGGACAGGACAATCTACATCCAGGGAAAGTGAAAAGCAATCTACGCTTTGTTTCACAGATGTATATAAAATAAGACTTGAAGGGTATAAAAGTGTTGCCTCAAATAGATGAGTGCAGAGATGACGTTGGGCTAGCCTCCAGCCCCGGGTATTCTGTGACGCAGCTAAACGTGGCATGAGCCCTTTTTTGTCTTCGTAGTTTCTCAGCTATTGTTAGATTCTCACAGCCTTTCAAAATAATTCATAAATTTCCTGAATTCACACAAATCTATGTAAGAAAAAAAAAAACTTATATTTCTATCTTAAAAATCCACCAACAGTTTTACACAGATCTGTAAATGACGCAAGTACTACGGCTGGCGATGATATTACATCAGATTTGCATTCATTTGAATATTTTACAATATTAGGTCATCGTTACATCTGCTATGGTGAATAAGAGGCTTCCAGCTCTTGAAGAAGAAAGTAAATTTAGCTTGGAGTACGTAGGCCGGTCAACGGTGTAGGAACGGGGGGTGATTGTATACTTATTAGGCGCGGTCATCCGTTGAACGCAGATAACTAAATATTGATATCAGCTCTGGGAGACCATGGAAAGAAAAACTCTGCTGATAGGGCACCTGTACTCAGACAGAATATATTATATATGTATACTGTATGCTTGTGTGTGTGTGTGTGTGTGTATATATATATATACACACACACAGTATATGTAAATACAGAACAGCCGCACTATAATTTTTTAACTCTATATATATATGTATGCTTTAAATATGTAATACTAAATACAATTGTTTTATACACATATATATATATATATATATATATATATATATATATACTGTATGTATATATATATATATATATATATATATATATATATATATATATATACATACACACACACATACAGTATTCACATATATATATATATATATTCATTTATTTATTATTACCGTGGGTATAGAGAAGAATCACCCCCCCCCCCCGCCCCTTTAAAAAAAATTGGATTTTTTACTTACCGTAAAATCTATTTCCTCTGATGTTCATTGACGGAAACAGCTTCTGGTATTCTTAACCATTGGGTTATACTGCCCCTTATAGGCGTAGTACACTAGGCAAACAAAAAGTCTGGCTACGCCCAGGGGGGCATCCCTCTCCCTGCTATTGGTACTCCGTTTTGTTACAAGCAGTGTCACAGAGGGGTGGGTGCTGTGTCCGTCAATGAACATCAGAGAAATTGATTTTACGGTAAGTCCAAAATCCCATTTTCTCTTTCGTTCATTGATGGACACAGCTCCTGATATTCTTAAGCATTGGGACGTCCCAAAGCAGTGTTAAACATGAGGGGTGGGAACAGCAAAAAAAATTCCCAAGGATAAACAGTAGCAAACCAGGCAACAGGAGCTTAACCAAAACAACTAAAGCCCACCTAAAAAAAAACAATAGACCTCCAAGGAGGATCAGGTCCTTTCAACAGCAGCCTGCAAAACCTTGCGGCTAAAAGAAGCATCCGCAGATGCTAACACATTCACTTTATAAAACTTGCTGCAAGTGTGCACCGACGACCAGGTGGCCGCCTTGCAAACCTGCGTCACTGACGCCTGATGACTGAAGGCCCAAGAGGCACTAAGCGTCCTAGTAGAGTGTGCCTTAACAGGGAAAAGAGGAACCTTTTGGATTCCTTTGGATTCCTTGATGTAATAGGCCTGAATCACTGTCTGATCCATCTGGAAATGGTCACAGAAGAAGCGGACAACGCTTTATGAGGCACAAATAGTGAGTCTGACTTCCTGAAAGACTCCGTAGCTGCCAGGTACACCCTAATTGCCGGGACCACATCCAAGGCATGCAAGGCAATTTCCTTTGGATGTTTAGGCCTGGGACCCCGGGAAGGCAACACGATGTCTTCATTCAAACGAAAATCAGAGACAACCTTTAAAAGGAACTACGGACAGGGGCGAAGAACCACCGTATCTCTGTGAATCACCAGGTAAGGTGAACAACAGGATAACACCTCCAGTTCTGACACCCTGTGCGCAGAGGTGATAGCCAACCAAAAAGGCCACCTTCTGGAACACCGTAAGCACGGGAATCTCCCGAAGATTCTCAAAGGGAGGCTCCTGGAGGGCCGAAGTCACCAAATTGAGGTCCCAAGGCAGCAACAGATACCGCACTGGAGGAATCGAATGCCGGACACCCTGAAGAAAGGTACGCACCAGGGAGAGTGTGGCCAAAGGTCGTTGGAAGAAGATTGCCAAAGCTGACACCTGGCTCTTGATGGTACTCAAGGCCAATTTCTGTTTAACCCCCTCATTGAAGGAAGGTCAAGATCCGAGCCACGGAGAAGGAGCGAGGATGAACCCCAGGAGACCCATCACGCAATGTACGTCTTCCACGTGTGATGTTAGATCTTCCTAGAAGTAAATTTCCTAGCTTTTAACAGTGTAGGAATCACTGACTCAGATAAATCTCTATCCTTCAGCACCTGGTGTTCAACAGCAAAGCCGTCAAAGCCAGCGACTGTAAAGCAGGATGGAAAATCAGTCTTTGAGACTGCAGATCCTCCCCGAAAGGAAGCTTCCAAGGAACGTCGGCGACCAGCCACACCAGATCGGTGAACCAAGCCTGGCAAGCCCAACCTGGAGCCACTAATATGACCGTAATCCCTTCTGCCTCGATCCTGTGCAGAAGCTTGAAAGGCGTGAAGGCATAAATCAGACGATACTGACCCCAAGGGGGCCACCAGCCTATCTATGGCGTCCGCCAGAGGATCCTGTGACTGAGCCACAAACCTCTGCACCTTTCTGTTGAGCCGAGATGCCAACAGATCCACCTCGGCAATGCCACACTTGAGACACAACGGATGAAGCACCTTCGGATGAAGGGACCACTCCCTTGGTCCAACGCCTGCTGACTGAGGTAAACCTCCTGCCAGTTTTCCACCCAGGGAATGTGTACGGTGGAAAGAGCTGGAATGAACCGTTCTGTCCACCTTAGATTGCCAGCTACCTCCAGAGCCGCCAGGAAACTTTTTGTGTCCCATTTCTGAGTGACATAAGCCACGGCCGTGGCATTGTCTAATTGAATGCGCAATGGACATCCCTGAAGACAATCTGTCCAATGGTCCAGGCACAGCCTGATCGCTTGGAGTTCCAAGACATAGATTGGTATTCTTCCAGGGTCCGGATCCCGTGAGCAGAATGCTTGCTGAGGATGCCTCCTCAGCCGGACAGACTGGCATTCGTGGTGACCACTGTCCAATACAAGGGGAGGAAGGATTTGCCTAGCCGAAGCACCGGAGAACAAGTCACCATATCAGGAACTCCTTCGTTCCCCGACTCGGATCTGATTGTCCAGAGACTGTGGAGTCTTGTCTTATTTGGCCAGAATCTGTCTTTGTAGGGACCTCGTATGGAACTGTGCAAAGAGAACTGCCTCGAAGGTAGACACCATCAGGCCCAGCACCCACATGCAAGTCCGGAGGAATGACCATCTGCTGGACAGCAAGGGACGAATTGCAGCATGCAATTTCTGGAGAAAGGAACACTCTTGCTAAGGCCGAGTTCAGAGTCAGGCCCAGATAGTCAAGCTTTGTGGACAGAACCAGCGCAGACTTCTGAAAATTCAGAATCCAGCCGGAGTCCCGCAGAGTATGTATTGTGATCTCCAGGTTTTCCACCAGGGCAGTAGGAGAATCCGCTTGCAGAAAGAGATCGTCCAAGTAACCCAGCACTGCGATCCCCCATTGGCGTAACAAAGCTAGCACTGGGGCTAACACTTTTGTGAAGACAGAAGGATCGGAGGGGAGACCAAAGGTAACGCCACACACTGATAATGCTCCTCTCCTATGGCAAAGCAGACAAAGCACTGGTAACTGGCACATATTGGAATGTGAAGGTAGGCATCCTTGATGTCATTAGAAGCAAGGAAATCCCTCTGATGCAGGGATGCCACCACCGTGCGAATGGACTCCATTCAGAACTTCTGCACCCGCACAAAGCAGTACAGCGCCTTGAGGTCCAGGATTGGATGCACTTTGCCTTCCTTCCTAGGAACTGGAAACAGATTTGAGTAAAAACCCTGAAAACCTTCTGAGGTCAGAACCAGGACAAACACCCCTTGAAGCAACAGGTTTTGTACCGCCCCAAACAGACCCTGTAAGCGGTCCGGGGACAAGAGAGAAACTCGATCTTGTAGCAGCACTGAATAACTTTGTGGACCCATTTGTCTTGTACCAGGGAAATCCACTGGTCCGGCAACCAGCGAAGATGTCCCCCCACCCCCAATACGTCTGAGAAGCTTCAAGCTGAAAGAGCCTTGTCCGTGGGTGTGGAGAAGCCCGCTCTCGGTTTGCCAGACCAGGTTCATTTGGATCCTCCAGAGGAGGCCCTGAAAGGCTTTGAGCCCTTGTCAGTCATGGGAACGAAAAAACTTCTTCTGAGCCGAGAAGGAAGGCCTACGTCTACTACGAGGTTCCTTGCCTTTAGTAGCCTGTGGAAGAATGGTACTCTTTCCCCCTGTGAGACCTTTTATGGTGTCATCCAGGGTAGCTCCAAACAGGCGATCTCCTTGAAAGGGAAGATCAGTCAAGCCCTTTTTAGAAGTCTGGTCTACAGACCAGCATTTGAGCCAAAAGACATGCCGAAGGACCACTGCCGAAACAGAAAGCCGCGCCACTAGGAGAGCCGCATCCAAAGAGGCATCACAGATAAACTGCAGCCCCTGGACCAGCTGGTCCCCCAGCTCAGCAAAGGCAGGGGCAGCTGTTCTCCCTCCTGGTCACGGCGTAAAAGCTTAGCCCACTGGGTCAGAGTTTGCGACAACTGGGCAATGGTGAATACCGGGCCTCAGTGTCGAACCAGCCAGAGTGTACATATTGCGGGCCACAGCCTCCCCCTTTCCGGTCAGCTGGATCCTTAAATGCCGGGACCACAAATCGCATGTAGTTTCCTGAGCTGCTCCTGTGTGAACCCAGGCTGAAATCACTATGATAAGCCTGGGTTCACACTAGAGCAGTGGGGAAACAGCATGCGACTCGGACAGAAATCGCACCGCGTTCCTGTTCATTTTGCATGCGATTCTTCAAAGGGGTGGGTTTTGCCATTGGCCATGACCCTCAATATTGCAGGAAATAACATGGCATGGGTAAGATATTGCATACGCAGGCAGAGTTTGATGTCTGTGAAGCGTGCTCTCAGGCGCTGGACTTTGGCCAAGTAGTCCGGGAAGACTGCAGTATGAGCATTGCCAAATTGGATATTTCCCTTCTCATGAGGTGAAGAATCTTGTCTCGGTCACGATAATTTAAGAATTTGGCAATAAAGGTGCGCGGTGGGGCCCCGGAAGGTGGACGGTGGGCCAGTATTTAGTGTGCGCGTTTCACTGCAAACATGACGAAAAAGGTTTCCTTGCCAAAGGTTTTGGTGAGGAACTCCTCCAGAAAAGAAGCGGGGGTCGGTGCCCTCTGCCCTCCTCTGGCAAGCCGATGAAGCGTAGGCTACACCTAGGTAGCCTGTTCTCCATGCCGTCCTGCTTTTAGGTAAGCAGGGAAAATTGGCGTTGCATGGTGTCAGTGGAGGATTGTCAAAGGTTCTGGTGAGGAGCTCCTCCAGAAAAGAAGCAGGGTCGGTGCCCTCTGCCCCTTCTGGCAAGCCAATGAAGCGTAGGTTACACCTAGGTAGTCTGTTCTCCATGCCGTCCTGCTTTTGAGTAAGCAGGGAAAGCTGGCGTTTCATGGGTTCAGTGGAGGATTGTAGAGGGGGGGAGTTCATCCTCGACCCTGCTGATCCTCGTTTCAGTCTGTCACCCACTCCCGAAGTTTCTGAAAATCCTAACGGATTAGGGATATATCCACCTTTACTTCCACGATCTTAGAGGTCAGAGAGGCCTTGAAGGCTGAGATGACACTGAGGACTTTGGACGTATCGTCTGCAGGCCTGGGCGCCATCTTCCCCCAGCGTGTCCTTCTGCTGGTGGCAGAATTTGGTGAGGTGGGCACTGGCCTCCGAGGAGGAGACATCTGGCTGCAAGTGAGGAGAGAGTTTACTCTGCACTTGGGTGGTAAAAAACGGTCAGCAGGTGTTCGCAAGGATGGTTTACAGGATGATCACGAGTGGAGCTGCGAGACTGTGCAGCCTACGCCATGCTGCTCTAGGTCATGCCCCCAACATGCGATTCCTTGCAGTGCAATTTGCACCCATTTATTTTGTATGGACGCAAATCGCACTGCAATGCATCGGTACTCTGTATTGGCGAGTACTTGACCAAAAGTATCAGTACTCATACTCACCAATTAAAAACCATATCACTGTATCTCTAATTCTAATCTATTCTATGCTAATTTATTCTAATCTATTCTATGCTAATTTATTCTATTATTTTCAACTTATTTCACCTTTATACCTTACTCTATTCATTGTAATATGCTTCTATTTCAAATTTGAATTCATTTTCGAATTCAGATTCGTCTTCAAATTTGTCTAATTAATTTCTTTCGGATTCGTTGAAATTTGTTACTATAGTGATTCGGAAATTTGGATACATCCGAATCTCTGAATACTGAAAACTTTGGCCCAATTTTGATTTGTAATAAAATGAAATCGCACATGTCAATTCTGAACCGATTCCACCTGTCGGGATAGTTCTAGTGTTTGTCGCAGTAAAGAAGCCCAGCGACCACATTTTGGACCTGAGCCAGGTGCAATTTTTCATGCGCTTTTTGTTGTGATTCTCCCTAAGTTTGCTGTGCGACCATCACAGCAAAATGGCACCCAAAAGTGCTTTGCATATTTTAACCGCAATTTGGAATTGCAGGCAGAATTGCAACGATTCTACCCGCGATTTCTAATCGCCCAAAGTGCGAACAGGGCCTAAAGAGCTACAGGCCTACTATTACGAGGCTGGAGGAAGCGAGCAAGGGACTACAGGAGCGGCGACATCACCATCATGCTGCTGATGTGATCTGCCACAGTGGCTGATGGGAATTGTAGTCTTCCCACTGACAGATCCCAATGGATGATGTCTCTGTGGTTGATGAACCCGGAAGCGCTCAGCTTTGGAGCATTTTGAGGTTTACTGCTGTCAGAATAGAAAAGGTAAAAAGGCGATGAAGCTAAATTCAGAACCAGACAGGAAGTGAGGGCAAAACTTCACAATGGGGACACCGGTGGCAATACAGGCCTTCTATTATGAGGCTGGAGGAAGTGAGCAAGGGACTACAGGAGCGGCGACATCACCACCATGCTGCTGATGTGATCTGCCACAGTGGCTGATGGGAATTGTAGTCTTCCCACTGAAAGATCCCAATGGATGATGTCTCTGTGGTTGATGAACCCGGAAGCGCTCAGCTTTGGAGCATTTTGAGGTTTATTGCTGTCAGAATAGAAAAGGTAAAAAGGCGATGAAGCTAAATTCAGAACCAGACAGGAAGTGAGGGCAAAACTTCACAATGGGGACACCAGTGGAAATACAGGCCTTCTATTATGAGGCTGGAGGAAGTGAGCAAGGGACTACAGGAGCGGCGACATCACCACCATGCTGCTGATGTGATCTGCCACAGTGCCTGATGGGAATTGTAGTCTTCCCACTGACAGATCCCACGGGATGATGTCTCTGTGGTTGATGAACCCGGAAGCGCTCAGCTTTGGAGCATTTTGAGGTTTACTGCTGTCAGAATAGAAAAGGTAAAAAGGCGATGAAGCTAAGGAAAGTAATGTCATTTCCATAACTGGAGACAACAATAACTGTTCTGTACGAAGCGTTAATTCCATTTCTTCAGATAACGACTCCGTCTCCTCGTATAGAAATGACTGATGGAGCCACTCATTGGCACCTCCAAGAAGTCATTATTATATCTGCCCAAAACTTCAGGGACCGCTTCAGCGTCTAATTTCTAAATTGCTGTGTTTTAATTTTTAATAGAACTTGTGCCCCTGGAACTCTGTGTGAGAAACGGAACAGATTAGTCAGATTCTGGAATATATTACAGCAAAGAATGTCAAAAATCAGTCTTGCACAGTTGTACCGACTCACTCCTGGACTGAAATGGCTTACTCTGATTTCACTGCACACTGTGAGCATTTCACAATGTGCATTACAAGCTGCAGCAAGTCACATAGAACCCCGTCTCATTTCCTGGCTGGAGGATGCCTCAGTATCATTAAGCTCTTTCCTTCCCAGTCTGACCATCCCTGGCCCGCCCCTTCCATTCATTAGATTTCAGTTATTTCAATAACGGAGGCTAAGAATCACATGCAAATGATGTCTGCCTAGGAACGCCCACTCCTTCAGACTGACACCAACCCATCAAGGCATTTGGGGGATAAAATGGCGGTCATTGTAATATTTTTTGTCCCGCAGTATTTGCGCAGCCGTCTTTTAAATACAAAAACTACATTTCACTGCATTAAAAAAAATGTAATGTTATACTAATGCAAAACACTAAGGGGCCCATACTTACAAATCTGTTAACAGATTTGTAAGTTTGGGCCCCTTGGTGGCCCCTTCGTGTTTTGTATTAGTATAGCATTATCTACTATCTTTATTACATGCCACAAACTGTAATATTTCATAGAAATTATGTATTGCATCAACCCCTGAGGAAGTGAACGGTTGTTCATGAAATGCGTCGGGTTACCGGGATGCATTTTAATACCTACCATGCATTGTTCTTTGGAATACTGAACTTGACTATGTATATATAATATACTGTGTATAACATCACAAATCTGTTTGACAATACGGTACTTGTCTGTGTTTACTTGCTGACATTGTATGTACCAATACACTTGAATTTTATATTTAATCTCGCACCTCATTTAAAGTCCCAAGGGCAAACCTTTTCTACACACATATATATATTATACCTGCTCCTTTCTGCTAAGGAGATCGGATTGACACTGTGGTGTGGTGTGCTGCAATTTCACACTGAAGCTGGTATTGGGATCTCATCTCTTCTTTTCTTCATTGTATATGGACTATTGTGTTTTTGTTTGTAGTGCTGCATATGGACGTTTTAAGTATTTCTTTTTTTTTGTAATCAACAAATTTATGCTGGCTGTCTTACTTTTATTTATTATTGCCATCATATTATCTAACGCTGATATCTCCACACAAATATTGTGATCAAATAACATTTTTAATCATATGGAGTTAATCACAAGAGCCCCCCCTATACTCAGAGTCCACAGAGTTCCCCTTTTTACATCTGAATCTGACAAGTTTCCCTTTTACATATAAATCCGCAGAGTTTCCCTTTTACATCTGAATCCGCAGAGTTCCCCTTTTACATCTGAACTTGCAGAGGTCTCTTTCACTGTAAGGGCGACTCTGCAGACTCTGATGTAAGGGAGAACTCTGGGGGCTCCTGACATAAGGGATGCTCTGGGAACCCTGATTTAAGGGGGAACACAGAGAACCCTGATGTACAGAAAGGACTCTGATGTAAGGGAGAACACTGCGGCCTCTGTTGTAAAGGGGAACTCTGATGTAAGGGGTGCTCTGAGAACCCCCGATTTACCTTAGTGTACTCACTAAGAGGCAGTAGAAGGAAGGGGGGAGACTTCAGTCACAGACAGGGATGGATGGTGAGCTCACTCACCCCTTGGCAGTCAGCACCTCTCATCCAGATGTCCTGGTGGCAGTTTTATACATGTTTCAATAAATTAATTGGACCGGTGAAGCTGTGCAGCCAATTTTTTTCCCAAGTTGTATACACCAGTGGTCCTCAACTCCGGTCGTCTGGGCCCACTAACAGGCCAGATTTTGACTTGGGGAGATGCAGACTAGAATACTGCAATCACTGAGCAGCAAATGAGATCACCTGTGATGTAATTTATTTATCTTGCAAACCTGGCCTGTTAGTGGGCCCCGAGGACCGGAGTTGAGGACCACTGGTATACACAGACGCAAGCCGGGGCTAGCACCCAGCTCCATCTGTCCTAAGGATTACACCTCTCACCTGAAGAAGCAAATTGTCCTCTCTATTCTCACTGTTCTGTATGTAGCCTGTGCAAAGAATAGAGATGTAGGAGAGGTGCGGCAGGCCCCACCCATAACAGAAAACTACAGGAGGAGGCGGAGGCAAGACCAGTCACCCTGTACAAGGAGAGAGAGCAGCAGTGACCAGTCTTTATTACAGGGAGGAAGTCTCCCGTTGCACAGATATGGAAGAAATACACAAAGCACACCAAGATTCAAGAAGAATACACATGACAAATTAAATAATATTTTCAGATCCCGGAGTTCAGCTTCAAGCTATAAAAAGGTGACCTCGCACACCCAGCGCTTCTGTATTACCGGAGATCGCCCCTTTACAAGCCCAAAGTGCGCCCATTTCCCTTTAACTGTTTAACCCTTTGAGACCCCCGTGATTAGCCCAAACCAAATTAGAATGGAACCAGAGCCTGTAATTGGGAACAGCGCGGTGTCACATAAAAGGGGACAGTTTCCATGCGGCCTCCATTACGGAGCACTTACCCGGCGAGCGCCACACATGGAAACACAGGAGTCATAATGTCATTATTAGCCATTTACAGAGACCAGGCGCCTCTATTACCGGAGTGATGTCACCCGGCCCTTTGCCGCACAAAGTGCTCCCGGAGCAGCGCGGGCCATCTGGAGGGCCAGGCTTACACTTGTTTGTTTGAACAGGCGAACAGTCTCCAAAGACGCACAGAGGCAGCTCAGCCAAGATGGACGCTGGACAGGCTGGCGGAGACTCAAAAAAGATTTGCGTAGCTGGCAGGACACGTGCGGTGGGGCAGTAAGGATGTAGGAGTGGGGTCACAAATGTGCTGTGACCCCACTTTATATGGACATAACTTCCCTGTTTTTTTCCATGCTGCCATTGCGGAGTAATCTTTAATGGAAAATAAATGCCTTTAGTACCTAGTAACGCCCACATGCAGCACATGAGCGTCCATGGACAGCCAAGCTTTCTGTGCTGCTAGCGCGCTCACTGTATGCTTTCAGCGCGGTGACTGGGTTATCTCTAGTAATGATCTGAAGCTGGTGGGCTCCTGGTTATGGGACCACTGTGAGAGTCCTTCCCAACCAGCCCCAGTGTCCCTTTAGGTGGGTCTTTACACCTTGGGGGCGGGACGGATTGCCTGACCATGTAATCACAGTGGTCACATGATCAGGAGCCCATCCCACCAGCTCCCAATCACTACTAGAGACAGATTGGTCAGTGTGCTGGTAGTGGGCTCACAGCACAGAAACCTCAGCCATCCATGGATGCCTATGTGTGGCTGTTGAAGTCCACCATCTTTGCCGCCTCACCTATGCATTAGGTGAGCGTTTAGAGGTTAAAACCAACCTATCAGTCTTTTTAAAAGTCCCACCCATGAGGAGACACTAAAACCTGTTTGCTGTTATTTTTTTTTTAGGAAATCCTTCTCTCTGTGTGCCCCGCTGAAACGAGTTTCTCTTTGTGACCAATGTTGCCTGCAGCTAAAGAAAACTGTTCTACGGGCATAGCTAAAGAAAACTGTTCTACGGGCATGCAAGATTGCATAAGGCAAACCTATGTGTGTGACTATGGAGAAAGGGAGGTGGCTGGCTTGAAGAAAACAATTGGCAAGGAAATTATATCCTAGTCCACGAGGTTCCCCAAAGCCAATGTCATCTGGGGTCAAAGAGGTAACACAGACGCACACCCATGTGCACCCATCTGACTGTGAATGGCCAGTTAGAGCCAACGTTTAATGTTCATTATTGTTATAATAACTAAAAAAATTCTTGCTGTGCCCATTATGATGGGTTCCCACCATCCCTGTGCTGAGTTCCCTGGTCTGTGCACTTGCTGTGCCCATTATGAGGGTCTCCCACCATTCCTGTGCTGAGTTCCCAGGTCTGTGCAACTGATGTGCTCATTATGATGGGTTCCCACCATCCCTGTGCTGGTTCCTGGATGGGTCCATAATGTAGGGTTTCCCACCATCCTTGCGTGGAGTTCCATGCTCTGTACACCTGCCGTGCCCATTATGAGGGGTTCCTAACTCCCTTTGCAGAGTTCCTGGGTCTATACACTTCCCATGCCCATTAACCACTTGCCTACTGGGCGCTGGTGAGGCTGCACTGATGGCTACAGATGAGGTGGCACTTATAGCTGGCTCTAATAGGCAGCCCTAATGGGCACTGATAGGTGGCACAGATAGGCAGTACTGATGATCCCTGACTGGCATCACTGCTGGACACTGTTGGAGTTGCACTGATAATCAGGACACTGTTGATGAGGAAATGCCGCTAATCACCTCTCCTCACCTCGGAATACTGTCAGTGTGTAGAAAGGGATGACAAAACCGACATTTCCTTGCTTACATGTGATCAGTTGGTGATTGGACACAGCTAATCACATGAGTAAAGATCATCAGCTCTTTACGGAGATCGTTGATGCCCCGTGTCCCAGGAACAGAGCACACCACTAATCACGTCTGCGGGCGCGAAAACGTGACATGTTTGGTATCTACTCGGCGTAACATCATCTTTTATTTTTTATAAAAAAAAATTTGGTTATGTATTGTGTTTTTTTTTGCATTAAAAAAAATAATAATAAAAAAAAATAAAAAAAAGCCCACCAATTTATTCTTTAAGGCCTCTGCTTTAAAAAAATTACATAATGTTTTATTAAAATTTTTGTTTATGTATTGTGTTTTTTTTTTGCATTAAAATAATAATAATAAAAAAAAACAGTTTTTTTCCCCCAAAAACTGTTTGAAAATATCATTTAACAGCAGGTCTCTGCTTTAAAAAAATATATAATGTTTGGGGGTTCTAACTAATTTTTTAGAAAAAAATAAAAATTATTTTCACATAAAAACAAACAGTGCGCAACTTGAAAGCGTGACACGTTTGGTATCCATTTACTCGGCGTGACATCTTTTATATTTTATAAAAAACTTATGTATCGTGTTTTTTTTTTTGCATTAAAATAATAATAAAAAAAGTTTTTTTTCCCCAAAAAACTGTTTGAAAATATAATTTAACAGCAGGTCTCTGCTTTAAAAAAATATATAATGTTTGGGGGTTCTAACTAATTTTGCAGCAGAAAAAAAATAATGATTTTCACATAAAAAGAAAAAGTGTGCAACTTGAAAGCATGACACGTTTGGTATCCATTTACTCGGCGTAACATCATCTTTTATATTTTATTAAAACATTTGGTTATGTACTGTGTTTTTTTTTTTTTGCATTAAAATAATAAAAAAAAAAAAGTGTTTTTCCCCCCAAAAACTGTTTGAAAATATCATGTAACATAAAAAATTGCAAAACCCACCAATTTATTCTTTAAGGTCTCTGCTTAAAAAAAAATATATAATGTTTGGGGGTTCTAACTAATTTTGCAGCAGAAAAAAAAAAAACATGATTTTCACATAAAAAGAAAAAGTGTGCAACTTGAAAGCGTGAAATACGTTTGGTATCCATTTACTCAGCGTAACATCATCTTTTATATTTTATTAAAAGAATTTGGTTATGTATTGTGTTTTTTTTTTTTTTGCATTAAAATAATTTAAAAAAAGTGTATTTTTTCCCCCCCAACAACTGTGTTTGAAAATACCATGCAACATAAAAAATTGCAAAAACCCACTATTTTATTCTTAAAGGCCTCTGCTTTAGAAAAATATATAATGTTTGGGGGTTCTAACTAATTTTGTAGCAAAAAATAAAAATGATTTTCACATAAAAACAAAAAGTGTGCAACTTGAAAGCGTGACACGTTTGGGATCTATTTACTCAGCGTAACATCATCTTTTATATTATATAAAACAATTTGGTTATGTATTGTGTTTTTTTTTTTTTTTTTGCATTAAAATAATAATAAAAAAAGTGTATTTCCCCCCCCCCTCCCCCCCAACAACTGTGTTTGAAAATACCATGCAACATAAAAAATTGCAAAACCCACCATTTTATTCTTTAAGGCCTCTGCTTTATAAAAATATATAATGTTTGGGGGTTCTAACAAATTTTTTAGCAAAAAATAAAAATGATTTTCACATAAAAACAAAAAGTGCGCAACTTGAAAGTGTGACACGTTTGGTATCCATTTACTCGGCGTAACATCATCTTTTATATTTTATTAAAAAATGTGGTTATGTATTGTATTTTTTTTTGCATTGAAATAATAATTAAAAAAAAAATATTTTTTTTCCCCAAAAATTGTTTGAAAATATCACGTAACATAAAAAATTGCAAAATCCACCATTTTATTCTTTAAGGCCTCTGCTTTAGAAAAATATATAATATTTGGGGGTTCTAACTAATTTTGTAGCAAAAAAAGAAAAAAAGATTTTCACATGAAAACAAAAAGTGCCAAAAATGCTCAGTCTTCAAGTGGTTAATAAATCATTCCTGATTGGGGTTTTATAGACATCAATTTTACAGTGTGATTTCCACATAATCCTTGTTGTACAAATTGAATATGGATGTGGATATGGGATTGGCATTTTCCTGGTTAATTGCAGCCTTATACAAATTTTTATATTTTCCCCAAAAACTGTTTGAAAATATCATGTAACATAAAAAATTGCAAAACCCACCAATTTATTTTTGGGCCTCTGCTTTAGAAAAATGTATAATGTTTGGGGGTTCTAAATAATTTTTTAGCAAAAAATAAAAATAATTTTCACATAAAAACAAAAAGTGCGCAACTTGAAAGTGTTACACGTTTGGTATCTATTTACTCGGCGTGACATCATCTTTTACATTTTATAAAAAAATTTGGTTATGTATCGTGTTTTTTTTTTTTTTTTGCATTAAAATAATTAAAAAAAAAAAAAAAAAAAAAGTGTTCTTCCCCCCAAAAACTGTTTTAAAATATCATGTAACAAAAAATTGCAAAACCCACCAATTTATTCTTTAAGGCCTCTGCTTTAGAAAAATATATAATGTTTGGGGGTTCTAACTAATTTTGCAGCAGAAAAAAAATATGATTTTCACATAAAAAGAAAAAGTGCGCAACTTGAAAGTGTGACACGTTTGGTATCCATTTACTCGGCGTGACATCATCTTTTATATTTTATAAAAAAACGTAACTTATGTATTGCTTTTTTTTTTTTTTTTGCATTAAAATAATAAAAAAAAAAATGTGTCCCCCCCCCCCCCCAAAAAAAACTGTTTGAAAATATCATGCAACCTAAAAAATTGCAAAAACCCACCATTTTATTCTTTAAGGCCTCTGCTTTAGAAAAATATATAATGTTTGGGGGTTCTAACTAATTTTGTAGCAAAAAAAAGAAAAAAAGATTTTCACATAAAAACAAAAAGTGCCAAAAATGCTCAGTCTTCAAGTGGTTAATAAATCATTCCTGATTGGGGTTTTATAGACCCCAGATCCCTCCATAAGAGTACCTGTCACTGCCTATTGCTATCACAAGGTCTGCCTATTGCTGTCACACATGTTTACAATTCCTAGTGACAGTAATAAAAGTGATTAAAAAAAAAAAATGAAAGTAACAATGTAAAAAAATAATAATAATAATAACAAATTAATAAAAAATAAATTCAAAGTGGTTAATAAATCATTCCTGATTGGGGTTTTATAGACCCCAGATCCCTCCATAAGAGTACCTGTCACTGCCTATTGCTGTCACAAGGTCTGCCTATTGCTGTCACACATGAGGTTTACAATTCCTAGTGACAGCAATAAAAGTGATTAAAAAAAAAAAAAAAAAAATTAAAGTAACAATGTAAAAAAGAAATAAATAAATAATAATAATAATAATTTTAATTAATAAAAAATAAATTCAAATTGATTAATAAATCATTCCTGATTGGGGTTTTATAGACCCCAGATCCCTCCATAAAAGTACCTGTCACTGCCTATTGCTATCACAAGGTCTGCCTATTGCTGTCACACATGTTTACAATTCCTAGTGACAGTAATAAAAGTGATTAAAAAAAAAAAAAAAAAAAAAATGAAAGTAACAATGTAAAAAAAAAAAAAAATAATAATAACAAATTAATAAAAAATAAATTCAAAGTGGTTAATAAATCATTCCTGATTGGGGTTTTATAGACCCCAGATCCCTCCATAAGAGTACCTGTCACTGCCTATTGCTGTCACAAGGTCTGCCTATTGCTGTAACACATGACGCTTACATTTCTTGTGACAGCAATAAAAGTGATTAAAAAAAAATGAAAGTAACAATGTAAAAAAAAAATAAAATAATAATAATTTAAATTAATAAAAAATTAATTTAAAGAGGTTAATAAATCATTCCTGATAGACTGCATTTTCAGTTGATACATTACAGGGCAGATTTATAAAAGGAAAATAGGCTGTGAACTCTGCAAGTGCAGTTGCTCCAGAGCTTAGTAAATGCGATGAAGCCTTACTGTGCAAAGAATACCCAATCACATGCAAGGAAAATAAAATAAATAAAAAACAGCTTTATTGCTTGCACTTTATTGGAGGATGGAAGTCAGCAGAGCTCCCCCTCATTTACTAAGTTCTGGAGCAACTGCACTTGCAAAGTGCTCAGTCTATTTGCCTTCAGTAAATGAACCCCATTGTGTTACATTGTTTGATATTTTAGTTGATGATGAAGTGATTTGTTGCGATCGCTCGTACCTAGATTGGCCACCTCTGGATGCACGTTAATGGGCCATACACACTATAAGATTTTCTGAAGACTTTTTCCTTCAGACTTACCAAAACCACATAATATGAGGTCAGACCTAAACACTTTCCATTTGTATGCAATCCGGCAGGCCCTTGCACTACATAGAAAAGGTAAATCTGAAGGAAATCTAACCACAAAAGTTGGATAGTGTGTATCCAGCTTAACTCTGCGATCTCGGGAACGCTGTTGCTCACGATCTCAGCACCGAGGATGAGATCTGTAACATTGTAACACTCCTGCGGACCCTAACAGAATCGTGCGGCTGAAGCGGAGGAACAAACCGCTGCAATTCCTGGGTATTAGAAAATAAAAAGCGCCCATTCTTGCTGCAATAAAAGATGGTTCTGCAGCAGAGGATCCGGGAGAGACGGAGTTAAGGCGTCAGCGGACAGGAGACATATGCTGCGGAGCAGTCAGGCAGAAGTGACTCCATGTCTCCAGGCCGGCAGATGGACGCCGGGTATCTATGGGGCCCCGCTAATGTTTAACACGTCCACAATGTTTTCCCACATTAGTGGGCAGATAAGGGCCGACCAAACCCCACCAGAACTCCGCTGCTTTAAGGAGAGGGAAAAGAAAAGGGGGGGTTCTAGAAGAGTGCTGTACATAGCTTGATGGGAGGGGCTGGCAGGGTGCTGTACATAGCTTGATGGGAGGGGCTGGCAGGGTGCTGTACATAGCTTTGTGGGAGGGGCTAGTAGGGTGCTGTACATAGCTTGGTAGGAGGAGCTAGTAGGGTGCTGTACATAGCTTGGTGGGAGGGGCCGGCAGCATGCTATACATAGTTTGGTGGGAGGGGCCGGCAGGATGCTGTACATAGCTTTGTGGGAGGGGCTGGCAGGATGCTGTACATAGCTTGGTGGGAGGGGCTGGCAGGGTGCTTTACATGGCTTGGTTGGAGGGGCTTGCAGGATGCTGTACATAGCTTGGTGGGAGGGGCTAATAGGGTGCTGTACATAGCTTAGTGGGAGGGGCTAGCAGGGTGCTGTATATAACTTGGTGGGAGGGGCTAGTAGGGTGCTGTATATAACTTGGTGGGAGGGGCTAGTAGGGTGATGTATATAACTTGGGAGGGGCCGGCAGCATGCTGTACATAACTTGGTGGGAGGGGCCGGCAGTGTGCTGTACATAGCTTCGTGGGAGGGGCTGGCAGCGTGCAGTACATAGCTTTGTGGGAGGGGCTGGCAGCATACTGTACATAACTTGATGGTAGGGGCTAGCAGGGTGCTGTACATAGCTTAGTGGGAGGGGTTAGAAGGGTGATGTACATAACTTGATGGGAGGGGCTAGCAGGATACTGTACATAGCTTAGTGGGAGGGGCTAGAAGGGTGCTGTACATAGTTTGGTGGGAGGAGCTGGCAGCGTGCTGTACATAGCTTGGTGGGAGGGGCTAGCAGGGTCTGTAAATAAATTGGTGGGAGGGCTGGCAGTGTGCTGTATATAGTTTGGTGGGAGGAGCTAGCAGGGTGGTGTTCATACCTTGGTGGGAGGGGCCCAGTGTGCTGTACATAGCTTAGTGGGAGGGGCTAGCAGGATGCTGTACATAGTTTAGTGGGAGGGGCTAGCAGGATGCTGTACATAGCTTAGTGGGAGGGGCTAGCAGGATGCTGTACATAGCTTAGTGGGAGGGGCTAGCAGGGTGCTGTACATAGTTTGGTGGGAGGGGCTAGCAGGGTGCTGTACATAGTTTAGTGGGAGGGGCTAACAGGGTGCTGTACATAGTTTGGTGGGAGGGGCTAGCAGGGTGCTTTACATAGTTTGGTGGGAGGGGCTAGCAGGGTGCTTTACATAGTTTCTTTGGAAAACATCAGAACACCATGCTTTAGTACTCCTCTGAAGAACTCTAAGTTATATTACAAGAATTAAGCAAATATCAAAATGCCTTGATGGGTGGGTGTCAGTGCGGAGGAGGGGCTGTTCCTAAGCAGGCTCCATTTACATAGGATGGGCCGATTCTGAAGCCCTGTATCATCAGCCATGAGCTTCTTTTAAACCCCTGAATACCAGGATGTTTATAAACGCACCTTAGAAGACAAGGAGTTAATGAATCAGGAGATCAAATGACACAAAGCCTATTCACTGCAGAGTAGAAAAACAGCTGATCAGCAATGCAAAGCGTTCCATCTTCTGATTTGAAAGAAAAATTAAAAATGTAACTTTTCTTTTTAATCCTAAACATAACTACAGAAAACCTATAAAACTCCATACCTCCCCCTTAACATGCCCTTGCTATACCTCATTTCACGGTCACTGAAAGATATTTCCGCGTCCAACTTCATAGATAAGAGAATTCCTGCAATGGACGCCGGGAAAAATATAATCAGCCGGAGCCAAAGCGGTGATCAGATCATCAGCGAGAGGAGAGCAGGTGCTGCATTGAGCCGTCAGTCAGCGGCGGTAATACACAGCAGATGATATAACGGGGACATTTCTTCTGCACATTACAGCCATTTCCGGGAAGGCTTTGTGTCCGCTGCCTCCAATTCACCACCTCTGCTAAGCCCATAACCTCCCGCTACCAAGGCGGCATTCACACCTGAGCGGAGAGTCTTTGCGGCTTTTTATGAGCGATTTTTGGTGTGTTTTTATGCGTGTTTTTGCGCATTTTATGCAGCGTTTTCTGCTCTAGGGCATTTTTTTTATTAGCCAATAGATAAAAGATCATCTGTTTCATCATTTGTTGCTATGTTATTCATCCACTTTCTGGGTCAGAAAGTCGCCACGACAAAATACGCAAAAGCACATAAAAACGTGAGACATGCGCATTTCCATATACTTCTATGGGAATAAAAACGTGCCCAAAAATGCCCAAATCTGCCCAATCCAAGCTACAAAAAAAGCTCCAGAACTTTTTTGAGCTTCAGGCGACTTGGAGTGGAGATGTGAATCGTCTCCATAGACCAGGGGTCTTTAAACTATGGCCCTCCAGTTGTTCAGGAACTACAATTCCCATCATGCCTAGTTGTGTCTGTGAATGTCAGAGTTTTACAATGCCTCATGGGATGTGTAGTTCCGCAACAGCTGGAGGGTCGTAGTTTGAGGACCCCTTCCATTTCGTAGCTTCCAGCTTCAACCACTTCTGGACTGGAAGGATTTGCCCCCTTAACCACTTGATGACCGCCGCACGACTATTTACGTCGGTGGTCAGCCCCTCACAGGCAGAGCGACGTAGGTTGTAGTATTGTACAGCGAGGCATTTCAGAGTATGGGTCACAGTCAAGCTGATGAGGTGCTCCAAAATAAGAGAAATTAATGTCTCTTGTATGTAAAACTGTTAAGTGAATGTGTTAACCACTTGCCGACCGCCGCAAGTACATATACTGCGGCGGTCAGCCCCTCACAGGCAAAGTGACGTATGGGTACGTCACTAGCCTGTGAGGGTCAAGGGAGCGAGGGCGCGCCGCCGGAGGCGCGCTCCCGCGTGGTCACGGGCCCCCCTGCGCGTGTGCCCGGGGGACCCGATGTCCGCCGGTCCCTCGCGATCATCCGTTAGAGCGGGAGAAAGGCAGGCGGCTAATGTAAACAAAGCCGCCTGTCATTCTCCCCTGTGTAGGAATGGTGATCATACGGTTCTACTATGTAGGACCGTTGATCACTGTTCCTACACCTCAAGCCACAGCCAATCATAGTTAGAATCACGCCCCTAGGGACACACATAACCCCTCCCTCTCAAAAAAAAGTTAACCCCTTCACTGCCAGTGTAATTTTACAGTAACAGTGCATATGTATAGCACTGATTACTGTAGAAACGTCACTGGTAACCCCAAAAGTGTCAAAAATGTCAGTCAAGGGTCCGATCTGTCCGCCGCAATCTCGCAGTCCCGCAAAAAAAAAAAAAATCGCAGATCGCCGCCATTACGCCATTACGTTAAAAAACAAACACCAAAAATGACAAAAATCTTTCCCTTTGTTAGTAAACGCGATAACTTTTGCGCAAACCAATCAAAATACGCTTTTTGCCTTTTTTCTTTTACCAAACATATGGTAAAAAAAAAAAAAAATTGGCCCAAAATGTTAAAAAATGTAGATTTTTACTTTTTTTGGAGGGGAATTTTATATAAAAAAATTGGAAAAATATTGTTATTTTTGCAAAATTGACGCTGTTTTTTTGTTTATAGCGCAAAAAGTACAAAATCGCACAGGTGATCAAATACCACCAAAAGAAAGTTCTGTTTGTGGGAAAAAAAGGACGTCAAATTTGTTTAGGTACAGCGTCGCACGAACGCGCAATTGTCCGTTAAAGTCACGCAGTGCCGAATTGCAAAATAGGCCCTGGTCAGGAAGGGGGTAAAATCTTCCGGGGCTTAAGTGGTTAAAGACCAGGCCATTTTTTGCGATTAACGAACAATTGCGCGGTCGTGCGACTCTGTACCCAAAATAAAAGTGACGTCCTTTTTTCCCCCACAAACAGAGCTTTCTTTTGGTGGTATTTGATCACCTCTGCGATTTTTATTTTTTGAGCTATAAACAAAAAGAGTGACAATTCTGAAAAAAAAAAAAATAAAACAATATTTTTCACTTTCTGCTACATAACATTTCCATAAAAAATTTTAAAATCAAAATTTTTTAAGGGTCCTTTCACACGGGGCAGACCGTATTTTGCTCCGCTCCGGCACTTTTTTTTTTTACGGACACAGATGACACTTGTGTCATCGGCTCCGTATGTCCGCATATCATCCCATCCGTTTGCGGTTGATATACGGAGATAATGTAAGTCTATGGGATTGCGGATGTCAGCGGATGACACCGCTGACATCCGATTTTGCGTCCTTTCCGTTTTTTTAAAAGGAAGAAGAAATAGGGTTCTGTTCCATTCCAAAAAACGGAACAGAACTGAAAGGAAGAAAATCGGATGTCAGCGGATGGTATTCTGCTGACATCCGCAATCCCATAGACAAGCAAACGGATGGGGTGATATACGGACCGCCCGTGTGAAAGGACCCTAACATTTTAGGCCAATTTGTTTTCTGCTACATATTTTTGGTAACAAAAATCGCAATAAGCGTATTTTGATTGGTTTGCGCAAAAGTTATCGCGTCTACAAACTACGGGAAAGATTGCTGCCTCACACCCGCGATCGCTCCCCACTGAGTGAGAAGAACGGTCAGCCGTTGTAAACACAGCTGACCGTTCTCCCTGGAATGATTGCAGAGCTCCTGTGATCCTCCTATTTAGGATCACAGGTATCTGTGTGGATTCCACAAGTCCCTCCCCCATACAGTTAGAAAACACCCCCTAGGCTCTCACGTAACCATTTGATCACACCATGGGTTAACTCCTTCCCTGCCAGTGTCATTATTACAGTAACAGTGCATATTTTTAGCACTGATTACTGTAGTAATGTCCTTGGTCTCCCCAAAACTGTCAAAAATGTCAGTTAGGGGTCTGATCTGTCCGCCGCACTGTCGCAGTCCAGCTAAAAATCACAGATCGCCGCCATTACTAGTAAAAAAAAAAAAAAAAGACATAAATCTTTCCCCTAGTTTGTAGACGCAGAAACTTTTGCGCAAACCAATCAAAATATACTTATTGGGATTTTTTTTTTTTTTTTTTTTTTACCAGAAATATGTAGCAGAATACAAATTGGCCTAAAATGATGAATAATTTTGATTTTGAGATTTTTTTTGGGAATGTTAAAAATATTGTTTTTTTTTTTTTTTTCAGAATTGTCGCCCTTTTTTTTTTTTTTTTGTTTATAGCGCAATAAATAAAAATCACACAGGTGATCAAATACCACCAAAAGAAAGCTCTGTTTGTGGGGAAAAAAAGACATCAATTTTATTTGGGTACAGTGTTGCACGTCCACGCAATTGTCTGTTAAAGTAACGCAGTGCCGAATCGCAAAAAATGGCCTGGTCATTAACCACTTGCCGTCTGCTCACATTGAGCCTACTGCGGCAACAGACACTCCCATTTCTTGGCGGCGCGCGCGCGCCGCCGGAGGCTCTCTCCCGCTGTATTCAGTCACAGCGGGAGTCGGGCCAGGGGAGGAGCAGCGGCAATCGCCGCTGCTCTTCCCCGATCGTCGGGGAATAGAGTGTGGAGCTCCGCCTGCTTGTGTAAACACAAGCGGGCGGATCTCTGATGTGACAGGCAGGGTCAGATTGCAGGGTTCAGCATAGTTGAACCCTGGATCTGTCCTTGTGTCACTCAGTCACCTCCCCCCTACACGTCAGTAAGCACCAGGCATACATTAACCCCTCCTTCTCCAATAAAATTAACCCCTTCCCTGCCAGTGTCATTTTTACAGTAACAGTGCATATATATAGCACTGATTACTGCAGTAATGTCACTGGTACCCCCAAAAGTGTCAAAAATGTCAGTCAAGGGTCCGATCTGTCCACCCCAATGTCGCAGTCCCGCAAAAAAAAAATCGCAGATCGCCGCCATTACGCATTAAAAAAAAACACACCAAAAATGACAGAAATCTTTCCCTTAGTTAGTAAACGCAATAACTTTTGCGCAAACCAATCAAAATACGCTTATTGTGATTTTTTTTACCAAACATATGTAGCATAAAACAAATTGGCCAAAAATGTAAAAAAAAATTGATTTTTACATTTTTTTGGGGGGGAATTTCATATAAAAAAAATGTGAAAAATATTGTTATTTTTTCAAAATAAACGCTCTTTTTTTGTTTATAGCGCAAAAAGTAAAAATCGCACAGGTGATCAAATACCACCAAAAGAAAGCTCTGTTTGTGGGGAAAAAAAGGACGTAAATTTCGTTTGGGTACGGCGTCGCATGACCGCGCAATTGTCCGTTAAAATCGCACAGTGCCGAATCGCAAAAAGTGGCCCAGACGTAAGACAGCAAAATCCTCTAGTGGTAAAGTGGTTAAGGGGGAAAACCTTCCAGGCCAGAAGTGGTTAATAGATGATTCATTCTTTACTTGTAATCATTGGATAGAGTTACACTTTAAGCTTCATTGGAATTGCTTCTATGGTCCCAACCATACGGCACATAAAAGCCTTGCTCGTTTTTATGAACCTGCAGTACGCCAAAGAGTTAAAGCAAAAAAATTTGATAAGCCAGCTGGAGGAGAACACGGAGGAATTTGCCTTTTTTCTCTGGATAAGTCAAGGTGACCAAGAGACCAAAGAAAGGAAATCCTTTTTTATTGCAGCCGAGGTCTGTACATTGCTATTTAATTGCCTTTTTATCATTTCTCATCTCTGCCCATGTTCAGAGGTCAAGACGTGGAACACACAATGCAATCCCAACCGAACCCAGTGCATAGGATAACGCAGGCAGGAGGGGGAGTTCTCTATGATTGGAGGTTGTGTATGGTGCCCTGGGATCCCGTATCTGCAAAACAGCTAATCTATTGTGAGTGGAGACTGTGCTATATGCAGCTGGTACTGTCTGATCTCACATACACTTTATGCATTGAACAGGAATTGCACGATTAAATTGGATTTATATGGGACCTT
The DNA here is from genome assembly GCF_965119305.1 of Pelophylax lessonae. Taxonomy (NCBI): domain Eukaryota; kingdom Metazoa; phylum Chordata; class Amphibia; order Anura; family Ranidae; genus Pelophylax; species Pelophylax lessonae. The sequence goes on from NC_138772.1 coordinate 539,992,356, forward strand.
TCAGAAACTTTGCAAGTCTGCATGAATGAATTCCTAAAGATACAGTTTGTATATATATATATATATATATATATATATATATATACATATATATATATACACACACACAGTCTATATTACCAAAAGTATTGGGACGCCTGACTTTACACACACGTGAACTTTAACCACTTAAGCCCCGGAAGATTTTACCCCCTTCCAGACCAGGGCCTATTTTGCGATTCGGTACTGCGTGACTTTAACGGACAATTGCGCGGTCGTGCGACGCTGTACCTAAACGAATTTGACGTCCTTTTTTTCCCACAAACAGAGCTTTCTTTTGGTGGTATTTGATCACCTGTGCGATTTTTTGATCATGCGCTATAAACAAAAAAAGAGCGTAAATTTTGCAAAAATAACAATATTTTTCACATTTTTTTTATATGAAATTCCCCCCAAAAAAATGTAAAAATCTAAATTTAACATTTTAGGCCAATTCGTTTTCTGCTACATATGTTTGGTAAAAAAAAAATCGCAAAAAGCGTATTTTGATTGGTTTGCGCAAAAGTTATTGCGTTTACTAACTAAGGGAAAGATTTTTGTAATTTTTATTGTTTTTTTTTTTTAACGAGTAATGGCGGCGATCTGCGATTTTTTTTGCGGGACTGCGACATTGCAGCGGACAGATCGGACCCTTGACTGACATTTTTGACACTTTTGGGGGTACCAGTGACATTACTACAGTAATCAGTGCTATACATATGCACTGTTACTGTAAAAATGACACGGGCAGTGAAGGGGTTAACTTTATTTAAGAGGGAGGGGTTAAGTGTGTCCCTAGGGGCGTGATTCTAACTGTGATTGGATGTGGCTAGTGATGTAACAGCAAAGATCTACGGTCCTACATAGCAGGACTGTATGATCTCTGCTGTTACACAGGGGAGAATTACAGGCAGCTTTGTTTACATTAGCCGCCTGCCTTTCTCCCGGTGTAACCGGCGATTGCGCAGGGGGGCCCGTGACCACGCGGGAGCGCGCCTCCGGCGGCGCGCGCTCGCTCCCTAGAGCCTCACAGGCTAGTGACGTACCCATGCGTCACTTTGCCTGTGAGGGGCTGACTGCCGAACGTATATAGTCGTGCGGCAGTCAGCAAGTGGTTTTAACCGCTTGCCGACTGCTCACAGTATATTTACTGCGGCAGTCAGCCCCTCACAGGCAGAGTGACGTAGGTCTATGTCGCTCGCCTGTGAGGCTCTGGGGAGCGAGCACGGACCCCCCCGCGCGTGTGACCAGCGGACCCGATGTCCGCCGGTCACTCGGCGATCGGCGGGGGAGAGGGAGAATGCCAGGCAGCTTGTGTAAACAAGCCACCTGTCATTCTCCTCGCTGTAAAAACACTGATCACATGGATCTACTATGTAGATCCGTTGATCAGTGTCCTTACAGCTCAAGCCACAGCCAATCACAATAGAAAGCACGCCCCTAGGGACACACACAGCCCCTCCCTCCCAAATAAAGTTAACCCCTTCACTACCAGTGTATATTTACAGTAACAGTGCATATATATAGCACTGATTACTGTAGAAATGTCACTGGTAACCCCAAAAGTGTCAAAAATGTCAGTCAAGGGTCCGATCTGTCCGCCCCAATGTCGCAGTACCGCAAAAAAAATCGCAGATCGCCGCCATTACGCGTTAAAAAAAAAACACCAAAAATGACAGAAATCTTTCCCTTTGTTAGTAAACGCGATAACTTTTGCGCAAACCAATCAAAATACGCTTTTTGCGATTTTTTTTACCAAACATAGGTAGCATAAAACAAATTGGCCGAAAATTTTAAAAAATTTTGATTTTTACATTTTTTTGGGGAATTTCATATAAAAAAATTTGAAAAATATTGTTTTTTTTGCAAAATGTACGCTCTTTTTTTGTTTATAGCGCAAAAAGTAAAAATCGCACAGGTGATCAAATACCACCAAAAGAAAGCTCTGTTTGTGGGAAAAAAAGGACGCCAAATTCATTTAGATACAGCGTCGCACGACCGCGCAATTGTCTGTTAAAGTCACGCAGTGCCGAATCGCGAAATACCCCCTGGTCGTTTAGCAGGAAAATCCTCCGGGGCTTAAGTGGTTAAAAGACTCTGTTTCTGCAAAGACGCAAGGTCTTGGAACACATGTAACAGTTTTCCATTCAGCTCCTTCAATTTTCAGACTGAAGGATGTTGGAAGCGAGGGTTCCAGGTATTTAGGAAGCCAGCTGCAATTTGCTATGTATGGCCAGCTTTCCTAATATCGTACAGAAAGACATTTCAGAGGGTCCAGGTCAAGCTGAGGAGGTGCTTCCAAAACAAGAGAAATTAATGTCTCTTGTGATTGTTATATGTGTAAAACTGTTAACTGAACGCGTTAAAATTTTTACATTTTGGGATGCCGTGTGGCAATTGTCCAGGATTGGAGCTTATCAGCCTCTGGTTCTGCAAAGACGCAAGGTCTTGGAACACATGTAACAGTTTTCCATTCAGCTCCTTCAATTTTCAGACCGAAGGATGTTGGAAGCGAGGGTTCCAACAGAGCCGCCCATGGCTTGAATTTTAGCAGGTATTTAGGAAGCCAGCTGCAATTTGCTATGTATGGCCAGCTTTCCTAATATCGTACAGAAAGACATTTCAGAGGGTCCAGGTCAAGCTGAGGAGGTGCTTCCAAAACAAGAGAAATTAATGTCTCTTGTGATTGTTATATGTGTAAAACTGTTAACTGAACGCGTTAAAATTTTTACATTTTGGGATGCCGTGTGGCAATTGTCCAGGATTGGAGCTTATCAGCCTCTGGTTCTGCAAAGACGCAAGGTCTTAGTACGCTTACTATGGCCGACCTCTCTACTTTGCAATTCTTCTCTTCCAAATAAACCTTCAAAACTGTTCACCATAACCCCGAGGATGTTGTTTTTCTGACTCTGCTGGTTGGACATTACAGCCCTGTCTGTTCTATACACCTGCTTGTTACACATTTTGATGTCTTCTCTTCTCTGTAGGTGGAAGCCTTTCAGCTTCGTTCCTCATTATGGTGTTTTTCTGTTGCTCTTAATATTTAAACATTTGTGCAGCCCATCTCTCCCATCAGCCAATTTAATATGAACCTACACAAAACGTGAATGAAGAAAGATCACTTTTGAAAACTTATCTGAAAGGTAGAAGAGTGTATAATGAGAAGCTTTCTATAAACCTGCCGCTGGACCTTTCTCTGCTTTGATGGGCTCCATAGAAAAAAACTTTGTTGCTATGCTAAGCAGTAAAATTGTTTAAGTGGACCTTAAACTTTCCGGCTGTGGCAATGGGTGACGTGCAAGGTGTTTATACCTCATTAATTCATCCAGCCTCTGCCAAAAAAAAGCATTCCGAAAGCCCAAGATTTTGCAGAACATTTAAAATTGCGTGTCTGCAATGCAGCAACCACTGAAATACTGTGGAGAACAAAAGGAGTAAGGTACTATAATCTAAAAATTATGTTTAGATCTCACTCCCATAATTAGTCAATTAGTAAAGAAAAAAGCAAAAAGGGACTCCACATGGAGCACTACGCAACCATAAACAATCTATAAAATTTCCAAAAATTTTACCAAAACCACATAAAATTTACCAAAGACTGTAACAGTTAAATGTATCCAAAGTCCATATATGTTTTAGAACTAAAAATGCCACAAAAATATAAAATCTTTAACCACTTAAGCCCCAGGCCTATTTTGGACACTTTTTGTTTACAAGTTAAAATCAGTATTTTTTTTCCTAGAAAACTACTTAGAACCCCCCAAACATTATATATATTTTATTAGCAAAGACTCTGGAGAATAAAATGTCGGTCATTGCAATATTTTTTTTCACGCGGTATTTGCGCAGCGGTCTTTAAAACGCCATTTTTTTGGGAAAAATTACGAAAAATCACATTTCACTGCATTTAAAAAATACTAAACAGTAAAGTTAGCCCATTTTTTTGTATATTGTGAAAGATGATGTCACACAGAGTAAATTGATACCCAACATGTTACGGTTTAAAATTGCGCACACCCATGGAATGGCGACAAACTACGGTCAATAGAAATCTCAATAGGCGGCGCTTTAAAATTTTTTAACGGTTACCAGTTTAGAGTTAGAGTGTAGCTCTTTTTTTTTTATTGCTCACGCTCTGGCGATCGCGGCGATACCTCACGTGTGGTTTGAACAGTGATTTAATTTGCGGCTTGACTTCCGTATATGTTTTCTTCCATGTGCAAGCTAATGGTGATGGGGCTAAAAAATGTTTTTTTTTCCTATTTATTTTATTTTTTAATTTTATTACAGGTTTTAGAAAAAAAAAATAAAATCTGATCACTTTTATTGCTGTCACAAGCAATGTAAACATCCCTTGTGACACCAATATGCAGTGACAGGAACTCTTTATGGAGGGATCGAGGGTCTAAAACTTCCATGTATTCAAAACGCAGAAAACGGCATTTTTTGAATACAGTAGTTTTTTAAATCTGCCGCCTTTTGCAGAACAGTAACCCGGAAGTGACGTCATGGACGCCGCCTCCGGCTTACATCATCGGAGACCCGATCGAAGCCGCTTCCGGCTTAGATGGGGACTCCATTCAGCCGGCGGATGCGCCGGCTGGGTGCTCGGGTCTCCCAGTGGGACGGGAGGCCCAGGCAAAGTCACGGAAGGCGGCGGGAGGGGGGGGACGTCCCCTCCCGCTCACCCGGGTAACGATCAAGCGGCTCCTGTGCCGCATCGGTCATTACCGACGGAAAGCCGACCGTCGGCTCTAAACCACAGTACTGGGATGGTGCCTCTAGCTAGAGGCATCCTCCCGGTATAACCCCGCAAAGTCTGCCGACGTATATATATACACCTCACTTTGTGGTAAGTGGTTAAAGTGGTAGAAAAGTCACTATGTTTATTTTTACATATAGGTAAGCCTATAATAAGGCTTAACTAAAGGTACGTAAATATCTCCTAAATGCACACCAGTTAGGAGGTACTTAAAGCGGAGTTCCACCCTGGATTTTTTTTTTTTAATACCCCCGGGACAGTCAGGGCTAGTACATTCCACAATGGCTAGCCTCTGATCTGTCCCGGGTTGCACTTACCTGTTAGGACAAATACTTACCTTGAAAACGTCTTGTCCAGCGCTGCCATCTCAGATGTGGGCAGCTTGAAGCCAGCGAGATCCCCTTCGGCGTCTTCTTCCGCCTTCTTTGGTCCCACGATGCTCTGCGCCGGCCCCGACGTCACTTCCGGGTCGCGCGCGTCATCCCTCTACAGCTTCTGGGCATGCCCAGAAGCTGTTTAGAAGGGGATGACGCGCGCGACCCGGAACTGACGTCGGGGCCGGTGCAGGCGCAATGATTCCTGGGAGCTATGACGTTCAGCTCCCAGGAATCATTGCAGAGCCAGGAAGTGACGACGGGCCGCGGCCGAGGAAGGAGGAAGAAGGAAGTAAGGTAAGTATTTTTTCTTCGCTACGAGGTAAGTAAAAAAAAAAAAAATATGCGATTATCCATTTCTTTTTCAGGTGACCCGGAGCGAGAAGATGGAGGTAAGTATAAAAATAGGGTGGAACTCCACTTTAAGTTAGCGGCAGCCGGTGATGTCACCGACGCATTCGCTCTGAAGGAACAGCATACCCATGCAGTTCCTTCAGAGCTCTGTACTGTGGGAGTGATGTCATCACGACACGACCATTCATACAGTCAAAGCCCACAAACCCAGAAGAAAGACCAGGTGAAGATGGAAGCGCCATGACCGGTGAGAGTGCACAGCTGGTGAGCTTTGTTTTCAGGTAAATCTGTCATAAGCAGATTATGACTAAAACCACCCAAGGGGCCCTTTTTTTTTTTTTTCTTTTTTGTTGTGGTTTACTACCGCTTTAAAGCCATGTTGATGCATTTTACTGCAATTTTCACTTCTTCAGGACAGGGTTGGAAAATTATTCAGATTATAGATATTTATATACAAAAACCTTTCACCTACACATAATTAAACATATCTCACCCACCATAACCTGTTTGAGGCATTGACTCCACTAGACTTATGCCTCGTACACACGCAACGATTATCGGACGACCGATCGTCCAACTTTCGTCCAGAGTGGTGTTTTGTTGGTTGGAATGTGCCTAGAATGCACACGAATTTTCTCGGGCCAGCAAAAATCTACTTCAGAAGTGATGTCATGTGTTGGTTTACTTTCCGTGTGTTTTTTCTTCTCTGAGCATGCCCAGTTTTGCTCATCAGATTTTTGTCTGCCGAAATCTGTACTGACTGACGGAAAATCGGCCGTTGTGTTGACGGCCAACAAAAATTTTATAGTCTGCACCCTAGATTTTTTTCGACCGAAAAGTCAGAGTCGGTTGTCGAAAGCATCATACTAACAAGCCGAAAATCGGCCGATCAGACGTTGGCCGAAAATTCACGGCCAATAATCGATGCGTGTGTACGAGGCATAAGCCATCGGTAGCAGATCCTTTAAGTCCTGTATGAAAGTTGGGAGGTGGGGCCTCCATTTATCGAACTTGTTTTTCTTGCTTTTCCGGCACATCCCACAGATGCTCGATTGGATTGAGATCTGGAGAATTTGGAAGCCAAGTCAACACCTCAAACACATTGTGTTCCTCAAACTATTCTCAAATTCATCAGACCACGCTACCTCCTCCATTGCTCCGTGGTCGAGTTTTGATGCTAACATGCTTATTGTAGTCACTTTTGTCTGTGGACACAGCTCAGCAGGGGCACAATAAACGGTCTGCAGCTATGCAGCCCCATACACAACAAACTGTGATGTTCTGTGTGCTCTGACACCTTTCTATCAGAACCAGTATGAACTTTTTTTCAGCATTTTGATTTACAGTAGCTCTTCTATTGGATTGGAGTCAACGGGCAAGTGATGGCTCCCCAGGTGCATCAATGAGCCTTGATAGCCCATGACCCTATCACCAAGATCCCCATTTTTCCTTCCTTGGACCACTTGTGGTCAGTCCTGACCATTGCAGTCCGGGAACATTCCAAAAGAGCTGCAGTTTTGGAGTTGCTCTTAACCGGACGTCTAGCTATTACAATTTGGTCCTTGTCAAAGTCGCTCCATTCCTTACGCTTGCCTGTTTTTTCTGCTTTTAACACATCAACTTCAGGGACAACACAATCACTTAAGCCATATATATATTAGGTGCCATTGTAATGAGACAATCCTTGGTATTCACTTTACCTTTCAGTGGTTATATAATGTTATGGCTGATCAGCGTATAACAAAATTTGTTGAATGTTCGTATATTCCCCAGGGTAAAACCAAAAGAAAAAGACCTGTTTACAATCTCATAGTTGCATGCCACGTGACAGATCATCTTGCATAGGATTCCTTTCATCCAATGCGCTTCTTGGAACAAAGTCCCCCTTTTCAAGGATGCATATTCAGTTAAATAAAAGAGATAATCTTACACAATGGATCATGGATGAGTCATTTGATAATACGTCTATGAACATTGGCAAAATATCAAAAATATTACCACCAACAAAAGAAAGACTGGAACAAAGGACCAGCACACTGCATGGGGAGGGAAAGACTCAGGACAGGGTGGGATCTGCTGGAAGAACTATCCTTCGGTTCAAGCCACCATCTTCCTTGGCATACAGTGGCTTGAACCGACTGAATGGTCCTTTTAGCAGACCCCACTCTATCCCCCATCTGCCTTGGCATATAGTGGCATGAACAGGGTGGCCAGTCCTTTCAGCAGTCTGCACACAATCCATGCAAAGATTTAGTCGGAGCAACTTAGTAGAACAAAAAGCTGATCAGACTAACTGAATAGCTTTGTCCATCACCTCACTAAAGGTGGCCATACAAATAAAAGAGGACCTGTGCCCCACATGAGGAGGGAAAGACTCAGGATGGGGGTGAAATCCACTAAAAGGACCATCCAACTGATTCAAGCCACTATCTTCTTTGGCATACAGTGGCTTGAACTAGGTGGATAGTCTTTTCAGCAACCCCCACCCGATTCAAGCAAAGATTCAGTTGGAGCAACTTAATTGGATAAAGAGCTGGTCAGACTAAATGGATAGCTTGGTTTATCACCTGACTAAGGGTGGCCATACAAATATCAGTGAGGAAGGAAAGCCTCTGTATCCATTTAACCACTTAAGCCCCGGAAGATTTTACCCCCTTCCTGACCAGGGGGTATTTTGCGATTCGGCACTGCGTGACTTTAACGGACAATTGCGCGGTCGTGCGACGCTGTACCTAAACGAATTTGGCGTCCTTTTTTTCCCACAAACAGAGCTTTCTTTTGGCGGTATTTGATCACCTGTGCGATTTTTTGATCACGCGCTATAAACAAAAAAAGAGCGTAAATTTTGCAAAAATAGCAATATTTTTCCCTTTTTTTTATATGAAATTCCCCCAAAAATAAATGTAAAAATCAAAATTTTTTAATATTTTCGGCCAATTTGTTTTATGCTACCTATGTTTGGTAAAAAAAATCGCAAAAAGCGTATTTTGATTGGTTTGCGCAAAAGTTATTGCGTTTACTAACAAAGGGAAAGATTTTTGTCATTTTTGTTGTTTTTTTTTTTAACGCGTAATGGCGGCGATCTGCGATTTTTTTTGCGGTACTGCGACAATGCGGCGGACAGATCGGACCCTTGACTGACATTTTTGACACTTTTGGGGTTACCAGTGACATTTCTACAGTAATCAGTGCTATATATATGCACTGTTACTGTAAAAATACACTGGTAGTGAAGGGGTTAACTTTATTTGAGAGGGAGGGGCTGTGTGTGTCCCTAGGGGCGTGATTCTAACTGTGATTGGCTGGGGCTTCAACTGTATGCAGAGTGATCAATGGATCTACATAGTAGATCCATGTGATCAGCTCTCATACAGAGAGGAGAATGACAGGCAGCTTGTTTACACAAGCTGCCTGACTTTCTCCCTCTCCCCCGCCGATCGCAGAGTGGCCGGCGGCGATCGGGTCCGCCGGTCACACGCGCGGGGGGGTCCGTGACCACGCGGGAGCAGGAGCGCGCCTCCGGCGGCGCGCGCTCGCTCCCTAAACCCTCACAGGCGAGCGACGTAGCCCTACGTCACTTTGCCTGTGAGGGGCTGACCGCCGACGTAGATAGTCGTGCGGCGGTCGGCAAGTGGTTAAGTTGCTTCAATAAAATCCTTGCATTTCAAGCCACCATAGGCTAAGGCAGATGGGGGATAGGGTGGGGTCCACTGAAAGGACTAGCCACCATCTGTCTTGGCAAAAATTGGCTTGAACAGGGTGGATATTTCGTTCCCACCCTATCCCCCATCAGCCTTGGCATATCGTGGTTTGGACAGGGTTGCAAGTCCTTTAAACTGTCCCCACCCAAACCATGCAAAGATTTAATTGAAGCAACTTAATTAGACAAAGAGCCAACCAGACTAATTGGATAGCTTTGTTCATCACCTGACTTAAGGGTGGCTATCCATACCACAAAGGACAAGTGCCCCATATGAGGAGGGAAAGGCTCGGGGTCCATTAAAGGTCTATCCCCCAGCTTCAAGTCATCATCTGCCTTGGCATACCATGGCTTGAACAGGGTAGATAGTCCTTTCAGCAAACCCTAACTTATTCCCCATTTCCCTTGGCATACCATGGCTTGAACAGGGTGGATGGTCCTTTCAGTGAAACCAAGTGCATGCCCCATTTTCTTGGCATAGTGTGGCTTGAAAAGGGTGGATGGTCCTTTCAGTGAAACCTAGCTTATTCCCCATTTTCCTTGGCATACTGTGGCTTGAACAGGGTGGATGGTCTTTTCAGCAGAACCTAACTTATTCCCCATTTCCCTTGCCTTAGCCTTACTCTACAATTCATACCATGTTTCATGTTACACCACCGTTTAGGGTGTATCAAAATCTGTCGGCATTCCCAAATCCCTCACCCTAAAACTGATACCCCACTCCACCGATACAGTTGCATCATCCATTGACCGGGATCTGTTAACAGGAAGACTACAAGTCCCATCTGCCACTTAGGCAGAGGGTCTCACAGATTGTGCTGGCAGCAGGGCAGTGACATGACTACACTTGTAATCCATTGATTACTTCCTCCAGGATCTGGACCTGGGGCTTGGAGATAAACAATGCAGGTGCCTGTGTGTTATACTGATCAGAGTTGCAATGCTTTGCAGGCTTAAAGGCAAAAAATATAATAAATGCCAATTTTTTTCATTTCATTATTGAGGGTGCATTGATCCATTTTTTTTGCAAAAGGTGTACTATGCCTTTAATAACCATTTTCTCCCCCAGGGTTAGGCACCTTTTAGCTTTGCCTGTCCCGCAGACCGATTGTCTGAGACGTTAATGTTACTTTTTATGGTGCTATAACCATAGCGCTGTGGATGTATTTAGCCTTTCGTCGCCATCATAAAACTGACGGTGCTCGGGATTTAAAATTGGAAGAAGTGAACAAATATACTTACAGAGCCTGCGTCTCTATTATGGTTTCATTGCCATGGTTTATTGCTGCTCTTTGCTGTGGTGTCACCGTTCTCAGGGGCGAAGTTGTTTAATTTGCTCGCTCTCACCAATGACTAAGACAAAAGTCATATCCACTAAAATAAGAATTATATGCTTTACTCGAGCTTTGAAGAACTTTTGGCAAAATATTCTGATTATTCTTGATTTTCATTTTAGTAAAAAAATGATTTTATTTTTTTTTTTTTTTACCTGTGCTATGTGGATAACGTGGTGTGTGTGCATGTTCACTGTCTCCAACAGCTCCCATAGCATAATCTCTAAAAGTTTCTTACAGCATGTCTGCAGTCTCTAAACCATTTTTTGCATTAAGCTCACAGTCTCTGACCATTTCTAGTGTCATGTCAACTGTTGTGGAAATTTTATTGTGGACATTTCTTTAGGATGTATTTTTAGTTAAATTGTCATTATGTCTCCCAGTGTCAGTTTACCGGTAATCGCTATGCACAGCGAATATTGCTTTAACTGGCATTGAGGAAAGACCTGTTAGTGAAAACCTTCCATTAGACAGGATTGCATAATACCTGTAGCCTGATTGCAGCACAAGGAGAGATCTATCGCACAAATATATACCCGCCATCCGGGGCCCTGTTTATTTACTGCGGAGATGTGTTTGTGATGTGGAATTCTTATCGTTTTACCAAGATTAATGGATAGCATCTTTCAGTCATATTTGATCCATATGATTGAAATACTGCTGCTATTGTCTTATGCAGATATAATAAAGTCCCATCCACAGGAACAAAAAGCATGATCACTATCAAATATGGTTTTCTACTAACTATATTTCATGGGATCCACTAACAGGTAATGAGTCTGTGTTTGTGAATTAACATGGGTGAATCATGAGAAGCCATGTGCTTTGTCCTTTGTGGCAGTTGGGAGTCTCTAGATTCAGCCATGTTCATTCATAGGCATTCACTCCTCAGTTCCTATTGTACTTTTTGAATGTATACATGTTCTGTGAATGGTGGTCTTGAAGCCACTCCCTGTAACCTCACACACACACATACACACATACATACCCACAGAGAGACCTGGCAGATGGCATCAATATGACCCAACGTGTCTGTTCCTTTCTTATCGCCGAGTGCTTGGTTAACCTTATGCAAAAGAGCCATACATTTGTACTTTTAAGTACAAAGGGATTAATGGCGTTTGGCACGTATTAATATCTACAAGTGCGCTTTTCAGCGCAGCAAAGCTTTCAGCGAACCTAGCGGGTTTCTATGCTCCAAAACCCATTAATTTCTACAACATCTACAGTCTCTGATTGGACAATGTTTGCCAAAGTCAGCTTGTGGTAAGCATGAATAGGTCTTAAAAGTTGTTTTCAGTAAAAAGCCAAAATGTTTCGGAAGCTCTGTAGATCCCATTCATCAGAGGTTGAAATATTCTGCACTAATGGAGCTGGGGTGCGGCATAACACCCCCTCCACCCCATCAACATCACCAAAGGGCCACATGTAAAATTAATTTAATTTTCAATTTAATTACAAAAATTAAGTGAATATTCAGTGTCAGAGACAGCAGACACAAAGCCAAATATAAGAGATGGTCAGAGACTGTGGATGTCATTCAAAAAATGGTCAGAAACTGTAGACTAATACAAGAGATGGACAGAGATTGTTGACATGATACAAGAGATGGTCAGAGACTGTGGACATGATATAAGAATTGGTCAGAGATCATGGACATGATACAAGAGATTGTGGACTTGATACAAGAGATGGTCAGAGACTGTGGACATGATATAGGAAATGGTCAGAGATCGTGGACATGATATAAGAGATGGTCAGAGACTGTGGACATGATACAAGAGATTGTCAGAGACTATTGAAATGATACTAGAGATGGTCAGAGACCACAGACATGATACAAGAGATGGTCGGAAAATGTGGACATGATACAAGAGATGATCAGAGACAGTGGACATGATACAAGAGATGGTCAGAGACAGTGGACATGATACAAGAGATGGTCAGACTGTGAGCGTAATGCAAAAGATGGTCAGACACTGCAGACATGCTGTAGGAAACTTTTAGAGACTATGCTAAGGGAGCTGTTGGAGACTGTGAACATGCTATAGGAATTTGTGGAGATTGGGGCATGCTTTAGGAGACAGTCAGACTAGAGATCACTGCTACAACAGGGAAATAGGGAAGCACAGATTAGTATCTGCAGGGGCCCTAAAGGCCACACAAAAAGTGCAAAAGGGCAGCAGGATGGGTACCGGAGCCCTAAGGGGTAATTTAGAATTAAAAACTCCCAGTTCCAGTCCCTGGTTCTAGACTCTATAACCAAAAAAAGTGAACAACTGCGCTAAACCAAAGAGATTGTAAGCAGCAACTTCAAGTGTGACTATCACCTCAGAAACAATGTATAAATATAAGTTGCGCTATATAGTGAAAACATATATGATAATGTAAAAAAGTCCAGAGATAAAGTCCATATAAAGGCAAACGGCACGTCTGACGAAATTTTCTGTACAGGTACCGCTTACCAAAAGCTAATAATAAATAGGCCCAAAGATTCCAAGTGATCCACAGGAACCAGATCTCAGACGGACTCCGTATGTTGAATGGATCTCCTCAGTGTTGAGTGATCATGTGAAATGAAATAAAAAACGCCATAGCGTAAAACCACAAACAAATAAATGTAACACCCCAAGTGATGGGAATATCAGAAAGGTGCTGTAGTAGTGATAGTAAAGAACATAGACACCTCCAATCCTGTGAATATACTCCTTACCAGAGTAATAGAAAAATAATTTTGCAGAAACAAATAGTGTAGAGGACCTCCCCCAATAGGACTGCAGCTTACCAAAAGAAAAGTAAATAGAGCACATAGATCCCAATCGTGTCGCCGAAGAGGGCTGACATACATATGCCCTTACCAGCTCCAAAATGATAAAAGGCAGAAAAGGGTCCTGATTCGCCTAAGCACTTCCGCTGCGAGCAAAACTCCAAATGCTGGTGTCTAGATATTCCAAACCAGGCGCCTCCAATGGGAACACTGATACAGGCTCAGCATACAGATGGTGATGGCCGTGAATTGAAAGAGAGATAGACCATAGTGTAAAACCCACAAACAATTTATTAAAACAAAGGGCAAACACTTACAAACATGTAGATCAAAAAAGCCAAACGGAGAGATGTAGGGAGCCGCCGGCCGGACGGCTCTGCTCGCCCGTTCCTTCGTAGGACTGTGATGACTTTGAGAACATCATCTTTGATGAAACGCGTCAGTTCACGGCGTGCTGACGTCACCCATACGCTACAGTCCTACGAAGGAACGGGCGAGCAGAGCCGTCCGGCCGGCGGCTCCCTACATCTCTCCGTTTGGCTTTTTTGATCTACATGTTTGTAAGTGTTTGCCCTTTGTTTTAATAAATTGTTTGTGGGTTTTACACTATGGTCTATCTCTCTTTCAATTCACGGCCATCACCATCTGTATGCTGAGCCTGTATCAGTGTTCCCATTGGAGGCGCCTGGTTTGGAATATCTAGACACCAGCATTTGGAGTTTTGCTCGCAGCGGAAGTGCTTAGGCGAATCAGGACCCTTTTCTGCCTTTTATCATTTTGGAGCTGGTAAGGGCATATGTATGTCAGCCCTCTTCAGCGACACGATTGGGATCTATGTGCTCTATTTACTTTTCTTTTGGTAAGCTGCAGTCCTATTGGGGGAGGTCCTCTACACTATTTGTTTCTGCAAAATTATTTTTCTATTACTCTGGTAAGGAGTATATTCACAGGATTGGAGGTGTCTATGTTCTTTACTATCACTACTACAGCACCTTTCTGATATTCCCATCACTTGGGGTGTTACATTTATTTGTTTGTGGTTTTACGCTATGGCGTTTTTTATTTCATTTCACATGATCACTCAACACTGAGGAGATCCATTCAACATACGGAGTCCGTCTGAGATCTGGTTCCTGTGGATCACTTGGAATCTTTGGGCCTATTTATCATTAGCTTTTGGTAAGCGGTACCTGTACAGAAAATTTCGTCAGACGTGCTGTTTGCCTTTATATGGACTTTATCTCTGGACTTTTTTACATTATCATATATGTTTTCACTATATAGCGCAACTTATATCTAGACTCTATAATACTGATTTGGCCATTTCACTCCTGCACCTTAGGTTGATCTGAGTTACAAGACAACCTAGGACCCTCGTCCTCTGGAGAGCCGCCCAAGGGAAGTTTCCCCTACATTAGACCTAATACCAAACCAAGCCACCCACTTAAAGTGTAACTAAAGGCAAAACTTTTTTTAGTTTTGGATAGAGTGGAGAGGGAATAGAATCCCTGTCAAGTGGTTACTACTGTCTGTTCCCCCATAGGGGAGATCCACCCTCTCTATTTGTCCTGTTTACCATTATCATGGAAAGTGAAAGTAAAAGAAAACCCCAAATTTTGTATTGTCTCCAGAACAGAAATAGAGCGAAAATTCTCCAATGGTAACACTAGTTCTGGTGACAACCAAGGATTCCCTCGCGTTGGAGAGATTTTCACTAATTTCCTGTTTTGGCTTTGGAACAGGAAGTGAAGAGAAATCTCCCCAATGGGACACAGATGGGAAAAATACACTTTACAGGGACTCCAACCCTCCCTTACTCTATCCAAAATGAAAAAAAAAAAAAAAGTTTTGGCATTTACTTTTCATTTAAGTGATCCGGTGCACTGAGCCTTTCTTTTTTATTTCTTAAATCATGGATTGAGTATAAAACATCATGTAGGGCTTTGCAGGCGAAATCAAGACTTTTCATCCACAATGGAAAAATCCCAATATATTGGCGTTCAGCGATACGCTTTGCAGCTTCCTCACTGCCCCCGCACAAGAGCCAGGGGGGTATTTTAAACACATCACAGGTCATTTGGTCTCCCAGTATATGTATGACTCAGGAGTGCTCAGTGCCCGTTACAACATGAGGTTTATGGGCATCATAAAGATGTACATTAAGGCTAATAGCAGGAGCAGCCTCTCCGCTCTCTATGAAAGTAATTAGAAGTGTATTAATTTGGAGCAGAGCCAAGAGATAGCGTGAAAGGGAATCTCAATCTATAGCAGCTTAAAGGGAAAATGCACTTTGTATTATATAGGGTTCTGTTTTTTATTTACATTTTTTTTGTGCATCCATCAGTGCACCCTTTCCCATGCTTTATGTTGCTTTTGCCCTAAAACGAAGGGTCTCCAAACATTTCAGTACAACGGCCACATCATATATTTTACAAATACCTGTGGGACGAAAAAAACACCCAAATAAAGTCCCTATAAGGCTCCATGTACACGGGACGTTAGAAAAAACGTCCTGCAAAGCTATTTCTGACGCCGGGAAAAAGCAGCTGTTAAACGTGCTTTCAGTAGCTTTTTCCATTTGCGTTATTGCACGTTTGGCCACGTTGCTTTTAGCAGCGTTTTTCTGCCTCCATTCAAAATCAATGGCTCCCTATGGGAGCCTATTGATTTGAATGGAAGGCGCACCGCAAGTCAGATCAGGATGATCCGACTTGCGGCGCGACCTGCACTGTGAGAATCTTAAGGGGGAACTCCACCCAAAAATGGGAAAAAAATTGCGTGGGGTTCCCCCCCAGGTTCCAAACCAGGCCCTTCGGGTCCGGTATGGAATTTGAGGGTAGCCCCACGCCGAAAAAACGGCGTGGGGTCCCCCCCAAAATCCATACCAGACCCTTATCCGAGCATGCAGCCCGGCAGGCCAGGAAAGGGGAGGGGACGAGCGAGCGGCCCCACCCCCCCTGGACCACACCAGGCCACATGCCCTCAACATGGGGGGGTGTTGGTGCTTTGGGGCAGGGGGAGCTCTGCACCCCCCACCTCAAAGCACCCTGCCCCCATGTTGATGAGGACAAGGGCCTCATCCCCACAACCCTGGCCGGTGGTTGTGGGGGTCTGCGGGCAGGGGGCTGATCGGAATCTGGAAGCCCCCTTTAACAAGGGGGCCCCCCAGATCCCGGACCCCCTCCCTGTGTGAATGGGTATTGGGGTACACTGTACCCCTACCCATTCACCCCATAAAAGATAGTGTATGTAAATAATGACAGGAGACGTTTTGGAAAGTTTATTAAAAATCTTCATCCGGCTCTTCGGGGTCTTCTCCTCTCCGGGGGTCTTCTGCTCTTTTGCTGTCCGCCCTTCTGCTGTCCTCTCTTCTTGTCTTCTCCTCTCCGGGGGTCTTCTGCTGTCTTCTCTCCGTGGGGTCTTCTGCTCTTTTGCTGTCCGCCCTTCTGCTGTCCTCTCCTCTCCGGGGGTCTTCTGCTGTCTTCTCTCCGTGGGGTCTCCTGCTCTTTTGCTGTCCGCCCTTCTGATGTCCGCCCTTCTGATGTCCGCCCTTCTGATGTCCGCCCTTCTGATGTCCGCCCTTCTTGTCTTCTCCTCTCCGGTCTTCTGCTCTTGTGCTGTCGGCTGTCGGCTCTCCTTCTTCCTCCGGTCCTCCTCCGACGACGTCTCCAGCGATTATGCCGGCCTCTGGTCTCTGCAGCTTATTATATAGCCATTAGGGGCGTGGCCGCCAGATGACATCATCGGGAGACCACGCCCCTTGTGTCACATGTGACGTCACATGTGACACAAGGGGCGTGGTCTCCCGATGATGTCATATGGCGGCCACGCCCCTAATGGCTATATAATAAGCTGCAGAGACCAGAGGCCGGCATAATCGCTGGAGACGTCGTCGGAGGAGGACCGGAGGAAGAAGGAGAGCCGACAGCCGACAGCACAAGAGCAGAAGACCGGAGAGGAGAAGACAAGAAGAGAGGACATCAGAAGGGCGGACAGCAAAAGAGCAGGAGACCCCACGGAGAGAAGACAGCAGAAGACCCCCGGAGAGGAGAGGACAGCAGAAGGGCGGACAGCAAAAGAGCAGAAGACCCCACGGAGAGAAGACAGCAGAAGACCCCCGGAGAGGAGAAGACAAGAAGAGAGGACAGCAGAAGGGCGGACAGCAAAAGAGCAGAAGACCCCCGGAGAGGAGAAGACCCCGAAGAGCCGGATGAAGATTTTTAATAAACTTTCCAAAACGTCTCCTGTCATTATTTACATACACTATCTTTTATGGGGTGAATGGGTAGGGGTACAGTGTACCTCAATACCCATTCACACAGGGAGGGGGTCCGGGATCTGGGGGGCCCTCTTGTTAAAGGGGGCTTCCAGATTCCGATCAGCCCCCTGCCCGCAGACCCCCACAACCACCGGCCAGGGTTGTGGGGATGAGGCCCTTGTCCTCATCAACATGGGGGCAGGGTGCTTTGAGGTGGGGGGTGCAGAGCTCCCCCTGCCCCAAAGCACCAACACCCCCCCATGTTGAGGGCATGTGGCCTGGTGTGGTCCAGGGGGGGTGGGGCCGCTCGCTCGTCCCCTCCCCTTTCCTGGCCTGCCGGGCTGCATGCTCGGATAAGGGTATGGTATGGATTTTGGGGGGGACCCCACGCCGTTTTTTCGGCGTGGGGCTACCCTCAAATTCCATGCCGGACCCGAAGGGCCTGGTTTGGAACCTGGGGGGGAACCCCACGGAGTTTTTTTTCCCATTTTTGGCGTGGAGTTCCCCCTTAAGATTCTCACAGTGCAGGTCGCGCCGCAAGTCGGATCCGACTTGCGGTGCGACTTCCATTCAAATCAATAGGCTCCCATAGGGAACCATTGATTTTGAATGGAAGAAAAAAAACGTATAACGTGGCTGAACGTAGGTTCATCACGTTCAGTCACGTTTAGTCACGTTCGGCCGCGTTTCTGCGTTTGAAACGTCGGGAAACACACGTTCGAACGCAATATAATTGCGTTCTAAAAAAAGTCCCTGAACGCAACTGCCTGCAAATGACTGTAAACTACCATGTGTACATGGACAGATAAGATAACATGGAGCTGCGTTCAGGGACTTCTAAAAAAAACGCCCAACTGCTCCTAAACGTCCATTTCCAGCGTCCCGTGTACATGGAGCCTTAACATCAAGGTCCACATCAGATATCCCCCTTACATCAGGGTTCATCTTAACCGCTTGCCGACCGCCGCACGACTATTTACTGCGGTGGTCAGCCCCTCACAGGCAAAGCGACGTAGGTCTACATCGCTAGCCTGTGAGGGTCTCGGGAGCGAGCGTGCGCCGCTGGAGGCGTGTGACCGGCGGACCCGGTGTCCGCCGGTCACTCGCGATCGTCGGTGGAGAGGGAGAAAGGCAGGCGGCTAATGTAAACAAGCCGCCTGTCATTCTCCCCTGTGTAAGAATAGTGATCATACGGTTCTACTATGTAGGACCGTTGATCACTGTTCCTACACCTCAAGCCACAGCCAATCACAGTTAGAATCACGCCCCTAGGGACACACATAACCCCTGCCTCTCAAAAAAAGTTAACCCCTTCACTGCCAGTGTAATTTTACAGTAACAGAGCATATTTATAGCACTGATTACTGTAGTAATGTCACTGGTAACCCCAAAAGTGTAAAAAATGTCAGTCAAGGGTCCGATCTGTCCGCCGCAATGTCGCAGTACCGCAAAAAAAATCGCAGATCGCCGCCATTACGCGTTAAATAAAACAACAAAAATGACAAAAATCTTTCCCTTTGTTAGTAAACGCGATAACTTTTGCGCAAACCAATCAAAATATGCTTTTTGCGATTTTTTTTTACCAAACATATGTAGCATAAAACAAATTGGCCGAAAATGTTAAAAAATTTTGATTTTTACATTTTTTTTGGGGGAATTTCACATTAAAAAATGTGAAAAATATTGTTATTTTTTCAAAATTGACGCTTTTTTTTGTTTATAGCGCATTATCAAAAAATCGCACAGGTGATCAAATACCACCAAAAGAAAGCTCTGTTTGTGGGGAAAAAAAGGACATCAAATTTGTTTAGGTACAGCGTCGCACGACCGCGCAATTGTCCATTAAATTCACGCAGTGCCGAATCACAAAATAGGCCCTGGTCAGGAAGGGGTAAAATCTTCCGGGGCTTAAGTGGTTAAAGTCCCCTCTTACATGAGGGTCCACATCAGAGTTCCCTCTTACATCAGGGTCCTCATCAGAGTTCCCTCTTACATCAGGGTCTTCATCAAAGACCCCTCTTACATCAGGTTTCCCATCAGAGTCACTCCTTACATCAGGGACCCCATCAAAGTCCCCTCTTACATCAGGGTCCTCATCAAAGTCCCCTCTCTTTCATCTGGGTCCCCATCATTGTCCCCTCCTTTACATAAGAGTCTTATTCAAAGTCCCCTCTGACATCAGGGTCCTCATCAAAGACCCCTCTTACATCAGGTTTCCCTTCAGAGTCGCTCCTTACATCAGGGTCCTCATCAGAGTCCCCTCTTAAATCGGGGTCTTCATCAAAGACCCCTCTTACATCAGGGTCCCCATCAGACTTGCTCTTTATATCAGAGTCCTCATCAGAATCCCCTCTTACATGGGTTCAGGGTCCTCATCAAAGACCCCTCTTTTACATCAGGGTCTCCAGAAAAGTTTCCTCTTACATCAGGGTCCATATCAAAGACCCCTCTTACATCAGGCACCCCATCACAGTCGCCCCTGACATCAGGGTTCCCATTAGTGTACCCCCCCCCCAACTCAGATGCAGAGCCTCTGCTGATTCTAACCCTCGAATCAGTATACGTTGAGGATGCCCCTAGTTGTGGGCCAGATAAAAAGCTGTAGTGAGTCAAATGTGGCCTGCGGGCCATAATTTGAAGATTCCTGTCCTAAAAGACAAGACTACCTTTTCTGAAACTTCAAACGTGCACCTGCATTGCCACTCCTTGAGCTCTCCCCTGAATTCATAATGGCACCTAAACACCGTCTCCTCCAGGACAAAATAATTTCAAATCTTCAGCTAATCGAACTCATAGAAAGAAATGCTCTTAGTCCAAATTTGACAATTCAGCTCATGTGCAAGGAAAGATGGCAATTTGGCATAAATGAAGCATAGAGGTAGCACCATTTTAAAGTATATATACAGTATATTTTTTTTCCCCCTGTATTTACAAGTATATAGCACTCCCATACTATGCAGTGCTTTACAAGCACTTGCATAGCACCTTAAAGCGGAGTTTCGGCCTATTTTGCAACTTTAGTGATTCCTGGAGTGCTTGCTATGCTGATCAACAATTGGGCATTTTCAATTTTCTTTTCGGGGGTCCCCTACCTTATTTTCAGGGCATTTTTGATCGTACTTCCTCCTTCTCCCCCCCTCTGTGGCCACGGCCACTGACATCACTTCTGCCTTTGCATTGCATCCTGGGAGGCTGGGAGCGTGATGTTGAGTGTGCTATTTACTTGAGGGATTACCAGCACCCCACCACTGTACACACCACGAGAACATCGTTGGGATCATCGCATGAAGATTTATCACCTGTCTTGCACCATTTATGGACTGTTTATATTATTAGTGATCAACTACCTTTGTACAGTGTCACTTTATTTGGATAGTATAGATAGGGCCACCTTTATTATCTATCCACTGGCCGAATCACATAGCACTTTCCATTTTCAGCACATTATATAACATATTATTTTAATTTGGTACAATTTGCTACCAATATCACTGGTCTTTGACCCATCATTGTTTTGTTGGTTTGCACTTTATGGCACCAGTCACTTCATTCAGCGCACGTCTAGCTTGTATTTGTTCTAAGATTTAATTTACATTGTGATTGCCATTTACTACACACTTTTTTCATTTGCTACTTACCTAGCTTGTATAATATTATCTACCATTTATACCTACACAGCTTTTTCTGGGCAGTGCCATCCCCTTTCTCCCCCCTCTCCCTAAAATAATCATAAACATTAATTTTGAAGACCGCACGAAAGCAGTTAATGGGACATTCTGCTCAAGGTGCTATTCCATAGAGGTCAATTCATCATCTACCACTAGACAGTAAGCTCTTCCAACTACTATGTGCATGACACTCCAGTTATGTAGCTACGCGTTTCAACTAAGTTCTAGGTCTTTGCCAAGCTTATTCGTGCTATCACAATGTTTCAGTTGTGAGAGGAAATTATGAACCCCTGTTCCTTTTAGAGTCACAGTAATCTCTTGCCGAGATCCTCATCTCACTTTGAGCTCAGTTTCAAGCACAAATAAATCTGTCACTGTTATTGATCTGTCCCCAGCTACACCTGAGCAAGTAGGAGAATTTGAGTTGCTGGAATATGCTCTCCATTGTCATCTATGGAGGGTTTCTTGCACTGCAATGCAGGCACTATGTAGCCTACACACCTGATCTCATTAACCACCTATAACCATTTCACACAAACTCAGGTAGATCTATGTGATCTGAAAGAAATGGTTGTACCGGGGTGATGCCTGCAGCTAGAGGCATCATCCCAGTACCATTTTGTAGAGCCAGCGGTCGGCTTTCAGGCGGTAATGACCGATGGGGCTCGGGAGCCGCTCGGTAATTACCCCAGCGAGCGGAGGGGACGCCCCCCTCCCGCGGCTCTGCCTGGGTCTCCCGTCCCACCGGGAGACCCAAGCAACCAGCTGGCACATCCACCGGCTGGTTGGAGTCCCAAACGAAGCCGGCGGATTCGGCTTCGATCGGGTCTCCGATGATGTAACCCGGAAGCGGCTTTCATGATGTCACATCCGGGTTACTCGGCGGCTAAAGGCGCCAAATGTAAAAAAGTGTCAGTATTCAAAAATGAAGTTTTCGGCATTTTGAATACATTGAAGTGCAGTGGAGAGGTTTGGGGTCTTTTAGACCCACGATCCCTCCATAAAGAGTACCTGTCACTGCCTTTTGCTGTCACAAGGGATCTTTACATTGCTTGTGACAGCAATAAAAGTGATCAGATTTATTTTTTCTTTTAAAAAAAAAACCTGTGCTAAAGTTAAAAAATTAAATGAAATAAATAGGAAAAAAAAAAAAATGTTAAAGCGCCCCGTCGCCGTGAGCTCGTGCACGAAAGAAAACGTATACGGAAGTCGCGCCCGCAAATGAAAGCGCTGTTCAAACCACACGTGAGGTATCGCCGCGATCGCCAGAGCGATAGCAATAATAAAAAAAAAAGAGCTACTCTCTAACTCTAAACTGGTAACCGTTACAAATTTTTGAATCGTCGCCTATGGAAATTTTTATTGACCGTAGTTTGACGCTATTCCGCAGGTGTGCGCAATTTTATACTGTAACATGGTAGGTATCTATTTACTCGGCGTGACATCATCTTTCACAAGATACAAAAAAATGGGCTAACTTTACGGTTTAGTTTTTTTTAAATGTAAGTAAAATGTATTTTTTTCCAAAAAATGTCATTTAAAAGACCGCTGCGCAAATACCGTGCAACAAAAAATAATGCAACAACCGCCATTTTATTCTCCAGAGTCTTTGCAAAAAAAAATAATAAAAAAAAAAAAAAAAAATATATATATATATATATATATATATATATATATATATATATATATATATATATATATATATATATATCATGTTTGGGGGTTCAAAGAAATTTTCTAGCAAAAAAAAAAATGATTTTAACTTGAAGTGGATAACGTGTCAATTAATGTGTTCAGTTAAGCTGGCAATACATTATATCATTTTTTTATTCGATTTCCTTTAGATTTACCTTTAACTATGTAGTGCACGGGCCTGCCTGATTGCATACAAATTGAAAATGTTTAGGTTTGACCTTATTTTATATGGTTTTGGTAGATCTAAAGGAAAATTGTACAAGAAATCTGTATATTGTATGCCCAGCCTTAGTCTCTCTCCCGCATGGCTGCATAGTGTTCAAGCCGCTTGCTGGAATTCACTATTGGACTGTATTTGGGTCTTGATTCTGTCTGCTTTGTGTTACTGTTCATCAATTCTGTATGGAGCTTGGTTCGCTTGTTAGCCAGAATACGATCATTGGTCATTTTATGTGCCACATTCTGACATGTTAGCAGCTCTGGTAAAGTTCCAACCCTCCAAGGATGTGTCTTTAATAAAGCCAGTTCCAACAATGGCAAAGAGGGTTCAACAGCGGTAAAAGCCATACTTAGGTCAGCAAAGAGATTTTAACACATAGTCAACACAGGGAAATTTTAGTGCATTCCTGTTTGGCTCTTGCTGGCTTGCCAAGGTATCATGGAAGTGGAATTATTTCCTGTGTAATTACCTTTCATGGAGGACGAGTGGCTCTAAACCAGGGGTGACCAAAGTTTTGACCTTCCTGGACAACATTGGAAGAAGAGGACCTATCTTGGGCCACACATAATATACACTATCAACGAGGAGAGCTGATGAGCAGAAAAAGGCAGATGACAAGGTAACGATCACTGATATAGATATTGCACCTATCTGAGGAATAAAACTTCACATTTTTTGTAGGATTTTCTATTATAAAAGTAAAAGAGGGAACATAAAACGAGGGCGATATCTGACACATCCATCTAACTCATTAATATCTGGTTCGATGGATGGAGGAGCAATTCTCAAAGTACTCATCAGATTTTTGTGCTCTAATTTTTGCCCTTTGTGTTCTTTATCCTTGAAAATAGTTGGTCACGAATATAGGTGCAGCCGAAAACTGATGACATGGGTAAGGCGTGATTGTGAAGAGTGGGAGATTTTTCATTGGGAATATAAAACTTATAAAAGTCCACTAAAGGGACACTGTCAAATTGTTTATCTGGCTGCATGTGCTTGCTAAGTATCAATTGAATACGTTTAGGATTTTGTGTTGGGCCACATTTATAGCTGCGTTGGGCCGCAAGTTGGACACCCCTGGTCTAAACACAACAAAAGCTTTTATTCTGCCTAGGAAAAGGATGACTTGGCTTGGAGACCAAGTGCTGTATATAGTAGGTGTTCTGGTGACCTAGATGTCCCAAAACTTTTCAGAAAGTCAACAGAGGACTTGCTGGAAGGCCACATCAGCGAGTAACGGAAGCTTTTCCGTAACAATTAGATATAAAAGTAAATTTGTCTTCCAGATGATTCTGGCTGGGCTCCTATGTATCATTTCCAGAACAGACTGATGATTTGAGCCACATTTATAGCTGCCTTGGGCCTCAAGTTGGGACACCCTTGGTCTAAACACAACGAAAACTTTTATTGTGCCTAGGAAAAGGATGACTTGGAGACCAAGTGCTGTATATAGTAGGTGTTCTGGTGACCTAGATGTCCCAAAACTTTTCAGAAAGTCAACAGAGGACTTGCTGGAAGGCCACATCAGCGAGTAACGGAAGCTTTTCCGTAACAATTAGATATAAAAGTAAATTTGTCTTCCAGATGATTCTGGCTGGGCTCCTATGTATCATCTCCAGAACAGACTGATGATTTGAGCCACATTTATAGCTGCCTTGGGCCGCAAGTTGGGACACCCTTGGTCTAAACACAACGAAAACTTTTATTGTGCCTAGGAAAAGGATGACTTGGAGACCAAGTGCTGTATATAGTAGGTGTTCTGGTGACCTAGATGTCCCAAAACTTTTCAGAAAGTCAACAGAGGACTTGCTGGATGGCCACGTCAGCGAGTAACGGAAGCTTTTCCGTAACAATTAGATATAAAAGTAAATTTGTCTTCCAGATGATTCTGGCTGCACTCCTATGTATCATCTCCAGAACAGACTGATGATTTGATGCTGTCACTTTCTTGGCAGCTGTTCTTCTTCATCCTCAGAGCCCTAAGAGATGAGACAGCGCCTGCCACTGACATAAGTGAATCCTGCCGACTTCAGAGAGCGCTGATAAAATGGAGTCTGAGGGCTTTATAATTAATAGGATGACCGGCAGGGCCTGACACGTCAGGTTCCTCTAACTAAATTACGGATCTATATTTGTCAGACGGGGCCGTGAAAAGAAACATTCATTCTGGTGTCACTTAGCTGTGATGCCGCTCCAAACCTGTAAAGCGATCATTTACTCTAGTCAGCAGCCAGCAACATCGAATGTAGATTTATACCTCATCCACCTGCAACACGCAGCTTTATTTACAGCTGAACCCCAAGCAAACCGCTAAATACATAGGAAGTACATACTCACTGGCCACTTTATTAGGTACACCATGCTGGACCATGGTTGGACCCACTTTTGCCTTCAGAGCTGCCTTCATTCTTCATGGCATAGATGGTGTTGGAAACATTCCTCAAAGATTTTGGTCCATAGTGACATGATCGCATCACGCAGTTGCTGCAGATTTGTTGGCTGCACATCCATGATGCGAATATCCCGTTCCACCACATCCCAAAGGTCCCAAATCGAGACTCAACAGACCAGGCAACGTTTTTTTCCAATCTTCTATTGTCCAATTTTGGTGAGCCTGTGCCAATTGTAGCCTCAGTTTCCTGTTCTTAAATAACAGGCGTGGCACCCGGTGTGATCTTCTGCTGCTGTAGCCAATCTGCTTTAAAGTTTTGATGTGTTGTACGTTCAGAGATGGTTTTCTGCATACCTTGGTTGTAACGAGTGGTTATTTGAGTTACTGTTACCTTTCTATCATCTCGAACCAGTCTGCCCATTCTCCTCTGATATCAACAGGGTATTTTCCTCCACAAAACTGGATATTTTCTCTTTTTCAGACCATTCTCTGTAAACCCGAGAGATGGCTGTGCGTGAAAATCCCAGTAGATCAATAGTTTATGAAATACTCAGACCTGCCCGTCTGGCACCAACCATGCCACGTTCAAACTCACTAAAATCCTCTTTCTTTCCCATTCAGATGCTTGGTTTGAACTTCAAGTTGTCTTCACCACATCTAGATGCCTTAATGGACTGAGTTGCTGCCAGGTGATTGGCTGATTAGCAATTTATGTTACCAAGCAATTGAACTGATGTACCTAATAAAGTGTCCGGGGAGTGTAAATTGGAGCTGTTTGTGCTACCAAAAGGGTTTTCACTTCTGTCTATTCAGTCCAAAGATTTAAATAGCTCCGCCCCAAAGCGCAGTCAGCTTTGTGACCTGACTTTTCTCAGCTGCAGTTAGGCAACACAGCTAGGTCACCTCTCCACCCCAGTGCCATCTTAAGAGTATTAAAGGGCTCCGGGCAATGCAGTGCTTTGGGGCCCAGCCTACACAATCACCCACAAGAATAACAACGTAAATTATCGATAAGGCGATATTTATAGGTACAGCAGTGCCAGGCTAATGACAGCTTCCAAGTTCAGCGGCTAGGTCTGGTGAACACACACACACACGGATGGGAGTCAGACTTGACTGTCCTGTGTGTGCCTGTTCCCGTGGAGGCGGACAGGCATTCCTGCAGTTGTGGGCTCCCCCTCCACAGCCCAAGTGGCCTGACAGCAGCGCAGGGCCGACAGGCACCTGCCACCTGCTAAGTGCGGCAGTGGGATGCACATGGGAATCGGGACTAATGCTTGGCTAGGGCTGGGTCGCTGGGCAGGTGGGGCCCCCGGGCAACTGCCCAGCTTGCCCATTCGGTAAGATGGCCCTGCTCCACCCCCCATTCTGTGATTGGACAGCAGCAGTAGGCTGATATTTCTCTGCCCTTTCATCCTGTCAGTATGTTTATTTTTTGTTGGTCGTACATACACTAGCTGACTGTCTCGAGAAGTCTCCTGAGTCAAGTATCCCCCCTATATGCGCTTTGTTAGGAGCAGTGGTCTCCAAACTATGGCTCACAGGCCGAATGTGGGACACTGAATCCAGGACTCCTGATTGGCCACAAATGGTGCCCCTCCCCTTTTCAGTCAAAGGTCAGGGCGATTTTCCTTGCAAAGAAAATCGT
The DNA here is from genome assembly GCF_965119305.1 of Pelophylax lessonae. Classification (NCBI taxonomy): domain Eukaryota; kingdom Metazoa; phylum Chordata; class Amphibia; order Anura; family Ranidae; genus Pelophylax; species Pelophylax lessonae. Next base: position 540,019,546 of record NC_138772.1, read on the forward strand.
TCGGTTCCCCCATCAATGCAGACATGTTGATGGGGGAATACCTTGCGTGGAGCGATTGTGTTCTGCTGGGGGGGGGGGGGGGGGGGGACAGGAGAAGCTGTCGCCGCCAGGAGAATGCAGTAATTATTGATTGCTGTGATGGACTATCCAGCACCTAGCCTGGGTGCCTCCATCAGGATACAACATCCTCCACTCTGGAACCAGGAACCGGGTATTGTAGCTAAGCATTGCACCCAAGAACTAGACAACAGTAGCTTTGGTGCAAACTGAAATTCACTTTGATATATATCATGCAAAATCAGATAAGAGCTTGATCATGTTATGCAAACAGTAAGATAATTAACATAGCTAAGGAACAGCCAACATAAACAATAATCTAATTAAACAGTAAGCTAACTAGTAACCTAGATGACTCAGGGCCACCCAGACAGTTCGACACCATTTCCCCAGTAAGAAGACCTAGGGCTGTCCAAATCTCTAAAGGATTAGCAGACAGACAGAAACAATAGGTGACTCAATTAACAATAGGAATTCACACAATGGGGAAATTATACCATGGGAGAAAGACACCTTAGTAAACAGATCATTGCAGGAGGTCCTAGGTTCCCAGGCCCAAGGTTCCCAGAGTCTGTGTGTTTAGGGGACACATGGACCTGAATCTGAAGCAAGACCACTCCAAGGGTACCCCAGGCACATGCCTCCAAAGAATAGAGCCTCCTCAAAAGCCAGGGCCCATAGTCAGTAGGCAAGAGGCTACCCTGCAGTCCTCTCCAAAAGCCCCTGTTCCGGTTGGGTCTGTCATAATTGCTAATGGCTGTAACAGCCACAAGCAATAATTGCATGAAATATCTGATGGACTAGTTGTACCCAAGTTGATTGATCAATCAACTTGAATATATTCAGCCTGCCCATACATTGTTCAAATCTCGTCTGGTTCCTGCAGAGTGCACCGAGATTCAAACCGTCTATGGCCGGCTCAAATACTGTTATACAGGTAGTTACGAGAGATTAATATCAAGGCAAATTCCTTTTATTTTCAGAATAAAATTTCTCATATCAGATTATGAGAGTGTTCTTAGCACTAACACTTTGATAAAGCCAGCAAGGTGCCTAGTAGGCGTGTTTGTGAACACCTCTCTCACATTAAGTACAGGTAAATAAATGGGGTTCCCAGACAGAAAACTGAATAATGAACTGCAGACAAGCCAAGTTCTGCTTGCAACAGCCAGAGAAGGGGTTACAGACAAATAAAAGAGAAAGGCAAAGATCTTCAATGCTCAGCAGAGACAGAATATTTAATATAAATGCGTCTGCTCCTGCTTTGAACACAAGAAAAGTTATAAAAAAATTCACGCCTAGAGGACCTGAAGAAACAAAGGCTACGGAGACTTTCTATGTGAGCCCTCGAGTACTTAGATCCGCTACATCACCCAACACCCAGGCCTCCATTCACATCACACAAACCAGCCCAACATAACAAAGCCGCTCCTGGGTTTGTTTGCAAAGGTACCATATGAGATCCCATAAAACAATTTTAGAGATGGAAAAGAGGGACATCTTAAAGCATACACATTTGTAGTTAGCGGCTGTAACTCCACAGCTGGCAATTGTCAATCGTTGGTTTTACATGCACTAACTGACTGTATCACCAAGTCTCCCGGGACAGGTTCTCCTTCCTTCTATATAGAAATGCTTTGTCTACAGCAGTGGTCTCCAAACTGTGGCTCAGGGGCCAAATGCAGCCCTTTGCTTACCTTTATCAGGCCTTGGGAGCACTGTTCCTACCACTAATACGAGGCACTTTTACTTACATTGATACAAGGTACTTCTTCTACTGACACTAAAGATATGGCATAATTTCTTCACTGATATGAACAATTGGGCATTATTACTTCTACTGACACCAATGATGGGGCACCATTGCTTCTCCTGAAACCAATGCTGGGGCACTATTTTGCCAACCAATACCAATGATGGGGCCTTATTCCTCACACTGATACTAACAATAGGGCACTATTCCTCCTACTACAAACAATGATTGGGCACTATTCCTCCTACTACAAACAATGATGGGGCACTATTCCTCCTACTAATAGCAATGATGGGACACTATTCCTTGTACTAATGGCAATGACGAGGCACTACTCCTCCAAACTAATAGCAATGATTGGGCACTATTCCTCCCACTAATAGCAATGATGGGGCCCTATTCCTTGTACTAATAGCAATGATGGGGCCCTATTCCTTGTACTAATAGCAATGATGGGGCCCTATTCCTCCCACTTATACCCATTATAGGGCACTAGTCCTTGAACTCATAGCAATGATGGAACACTATTCCATGTACTATTATCAATAATGGAACCCTATTCCTCCCACTAATACCAATGATAGGGCACTATTTCTCCTACTAATAGCAATGATGGGGCACTATTCCTCCAACTAATACCAATGATGGGGCACTATTCCTCCTACTAATGCCAATGATGGGGCACTATTCCTCCTACTAATAGCAATGATGGGGCACTATTTCTCCTACTAATAGCAATGATGGGGCACTATTCCTCCAACTAATACCAATGATGGGGCACTATTCCTCCAACTAATACCAATGATGGGGCACTATTCCTCCAACTAATACCAATGATGGGGCACTATTCCTCCAACTAATACCAATGATGGGGCACTATTCCTCCTACTAATACCAATGATGGGGCACTATTTCTCCTACGAATAGCAATGATGAGGCACTATTCCTCTAACTAATAGCAATGATGGGGCACTATTCCGCCAACTAATACCAATGATGGGGCACTATTCCTCCAACTAATACCAATGATGGGGCACTATTCCTCCAACTAATACCAATGATGGGGCACTATTCCTCCTACTAATACCAATGATGGGGCACTATTTCTCCTACTAATAGCAATGATGAGGCACTATTCCTCCAACTGAAAGCAATGATGAGGCACTATTCCTCCAACTAATACCAATGATAAGGCACTATTCCTCCAACTAATACCAATGATGGGGCACAATTCCTCCTACTAATAGCAATGATGGGGCACTATTTCTCCTACTAATAGCAATGATGAGGCACTATTCCTCCTACTAATAGCAATGATGAGGCACTATTCCTCCTACTAATAGCAATGATGAGGCACTATTCCTCCTACTAATAGCAATGATGAGGCACTATTCCTCCTACTAATAGCAATGATGGGGCACTATTCCTCCTACTAATACCAATGATGGGGCACTATTCCTCCTACTAATAGCAATGATGGGGTCCTATTCCTCCCACCGACAGCAATGATGGGGCCCTATCCCTCTTAATTATACAAATAATGGGGCACTATTTTTCCTACTAATAGCAATGATAGCTCACTATTCGTCCTCGCGCCGACCACAGGTAATTTTTTTTACTCACTAAGTCTGAGACATTGGGGTTTATTTACTAAAGGAAAATCCACCGTGCACTACATATGCGCTGCAAGTGCACTTGGAAGTGCAGTCACAGTAGATCTGAGGTGGACATGCAAGGAAAATAAAAAAACAGCATTGTTTGCTTGCACATGATTGGATGATGGAAATCAGCAGAGCTTCCCCTCATTTCAGATATTCCCCTCAAATCTCCAGCAAGCAGTCACCAGTAATTTGCCCTTAGTAAATAACCCCCAAAGTCTACTCCCACTGACGCTGCACCATTTTCTACTCTCACTGGACACAGTCCAGCCCCTCTTAAGTTGGAGAGACAGCAAACTGGCCCTTTGTTTAGCAAGTTTTGGGGTCCCTGGTATACAGAATCAAGTAGACCTTTACTGTCCCTATCAACTTTCTGTCATCCCAGCCCTACCCCACCTCCACTCTCTGAATTGGACTTTATTTTCTTTTATTACCTTTTTCGAGGAGCCCTTCGACCACCACTTGGTTGGATTCTCATCTAAGTGAGACAATGTCATATGCAATAGCCTGCAGTCTCTTGGGATACCCCTACTACTCATCTAAGAAGGAGGCCACAGGGTACTCTACTGCACATGTACCACATCATCAGGGGGTGGGCCATTTCTACTTGTTTCTTGCAGGAAGTCCTGTGCCGCAATCTTCTTCTCTGGTGTCATCAGGAGCTGGTTGTATCTTCTGGGTCCTTGCAGCCAGCCCACTAGTGACATACATTCATCCTGCTGCAAAAACCCAGAGGATACAGATGGCTACTAATAACATCAGGGAAGAAGATGGTGGAGCTGCAACATAGGCCTTGTAAAATTTGTGAAGGTGTGGACAGACCACAAGGTGGCAGCCTTACAGACCTGAGATACTGTCGCCTGATGCCATAAAGCCCAAGACAAGCTAACCACCCAAGTAGAATGGGCCATAAAAGGGAGGAGTTTGACCCTCTACTGCGTAGGCTTGAACAACGGTTTGCCCAATCTATCTCAAAATAGTAGCTGAGGACCCGTGAACCCGTGGGGCCCGTGAACCACAAAAAAAAAAAAATGTAATGACCCTGCAAGAAAAAAAAGGACTAAGAGACCCAGCAGGGAACTTAGGTCCTCACTCAGGGACACTAGGCAAAAAAACAGAGCTTCCTTAACAGATGTGGGCTTTACCAGCAGCAGGGGCTGTCCCTAGATGGTGCTTTTATTTTTGTGCCTGGTGTCCTCCTCCTGGAGGTGACACTATAACCTTATGGTAAAGAATCAAGTCCTGGGCTTTGGCTGGATATGTACTGTAACTTTTCACCGCGGTCTACATTGAAAAATGGGATTTTTGTACTTACCGTAAAATCCATTTCCTGCCACAGTCAAGGAAAGGTAAGGAGCCTCGTCGCAGACGGGGGGCCCTCATTCTCAGCCCACAGAAAATTATTTTGTGCTTCTGGGACGGAGAATAAGGGAAACAGATCTTTTAAATCGTCCCCTCTTTTGCCGCCATGGGATTTAAATTTAGTGCTTTCAGTTCTCCAGAAACCTCCATTTGAGAATATTCGGGAGATTCCCTTGTCTACGTTATCCCAGAAGGTGACATTCTTTGTGGCTATTACCTTGGCCCGTAGGGTATCGGAATTGGTGGCATTATCCTCTCACAGCCCCTATTTGGTGGTCCATAGGGATAAAGTGTTTTTTTTTGTCCCTGTCCATCATTCCTGCCCCAAAGTTGTCTCTAACTTCCATTTGAATGAGGACATTGTGTTGCCTTCCTTGTGTCCCTAGCCGGCTCATCCCAAGGCATTTGCTTCACATACCTTGGATGTGGTTCATGCGATTCGGTGTATCTGGCAGCTACTGAGTCCTTTCGGAGGTCAGATTCACTTTTTGTGGTTATGGATGGACCAAGAAATAGGCTGGCCTGTTTCTTCGGCTACCATCTCCAGATAGATCAGACAGACGGTGACATAGGCCTATTCCAATAGAGGTCAGGTTCCACCTTTCCCTGTCACGGCACATTCTACTTGGTTGCAGAGTGCTTCTTGGGCCTTCCATCATCAGGCATCAATACCGCAAGGTTGTAAGGCAGCCACTTGGTCGTCGGTGCATATCTTCAAATATTCTCTAAGGTAGATACTTTGGCATCGGCGGATGCTTCTTTTGGCCGCAAAGTTTTGCAGGCTGCTGTTTAAGAGGGGCTGTTCCCTCTTGAGGGGTGTTTTTCTTTAAACCTTTATTTTTTCAGATGGGGCTCCTGTGACCCGGTTAAGGCTTCTGTGTCCTGGTTAAGGGCACTTATGTTTAGCCTTGGGTTATTTTCCCCAGCCCTCATTTCCAGTGCTTTTGGATGTCCCAGTAGTTATGATTTATGGAGCGCTGTGTTCATCGATGAACGAAAGAGAAAATTAAATGTTTGGGCTTACTGTAAAATCCGTTCATCGACGGACAAAGCACCCACCCCTCTATGGAGTTCTGATACTTCTAATACTGCTTGCTACTAAACTGATTACCTAGAGCAGAGAGGGGGGTTATATACCAAGCTGAGGGCGGCCCATGAGCGTAGCCAGGTGTTTTTGTTCTGCCTAGTCCTACTCCTGGAGGAGGCAATATAACCCAGTAGTTATGATTTATGGAGCACTATGTCTGTGGATAAATGAAAGAGAAAAGTTATTAACCTTTTATTCCTACCCCCTGGGATACAGTTAACCCTGCCCCTTAGTCCACCTCAGGCCTGCACAATGTCCAAGCAACCAAGAAGGCTGGATGGCAGGAGCTGCCTGTGTCGTAGCAACCAAGGACACACCCCCTGCCCAGACCACACCCATTTATGAGTAACCTGTCCAAACCCCATCTCTAATGCCAATGAGACTGCCAACTTGCACCCCCTCCATGACCGTAATGAATGTGTCGACCACGATAAGAACATGGAAGAGAGTCTAACACTTTCAATTTGACTTTAAGGGCTGCTTAAAGCTGCATGAGCGAGATAAAACAAATGACAGTGACAGCTTGTTTCTTGGAAGAATGACTCCAGAACGTAAGCCATCTGACTACTTGTCATTATGGATGGAGGGAGGTGGGGTGGGTTGTAGAAGTCGCCAAACACTAAAGTATACACTCCACATTTAATCATAAGAAAAGCTTTATAAGAGTGACCTATGGCCCCCCTGGAGCGGACACCCATCCCCGGCTGCAGCAATACAACAGCCAATCAGTTACAGGCCAGAGCATCTGCCCGGAGTATTTTTAAGAACTAAAACACAGCGGCGCAGAAAGAAAACAAGCAGAACCGGGACCCAGCGGTGATTTATGATAGTGTATTCGCATAAATCCCATCGACTCGCACAAACATATGTCACAGAGGTTTCTGCAATTCTTCTTTATGTCACCAAACCTGCAACCCTTTCTGAAAAATTACTGAAAACATAAAATGAACTTCGGAAAAAAGAAAAAAAAAAAAACCCCGAGGTCTGCAGCAAGTCATAAATGGCAACAACCAAGGGACGCGATCACCAAAATAATAAAACTACAAAATTTGATATATTGCCTAAATAGCACAAAACCCGTACTGCCATGTTTAACATCACATAAGTCTTATCATATAAGACATAAAATATCCGCTTTCCATCATTAGGTTTCCCTGGAGCACAATCTCACCTCAGAGGTGCTGTAGATAATAATAACAACGTATAAAATGATAAAATAATAAAGTATAAAATTGCCCTGTCTGCCAAAAGAATCTCAATACACATTTTTTGCTCACTTTGTGCTATCTTTCTTGTTTAATAGCATGGTGGACAGCTCTCCCCTCCTCCACTGCTTTCCAAACACATATCTAGCAAGGAGGCAAACATTTAATTCATTTTGACTGATAGCGTTTGACTCGAAAACCAGGCACTTCCCTGAGACAAGTTCCATCACTAGGTAAGCAGGGGAAGGAGGAGTATCAGTTCTCCTGTTTCATCCCTCTGTCATTTTACTGGTTGCTAGAACACTGTGGGCTCCTGCAGCATGGCGTCCTTTGCTGCTAGAATACAGGCAATATCTTCCCCACAGCATCCTTGGTTGCTAGAATGGAGGCAGCTACCAGCACCATAATCACCAATGGTGGCCCCGCCACGTGCATCTAAAGCAACCAAGGGGGCTGGATGGCAGAGCTGCCTGCACCATAACAACCAATGGTAGCCCTGCCACCTTCGTCTGAAGCAACCAAGGAGGGTGGATGGCAGAGCTGCCTGCATCACAGCAACCAAGGATGCTTAGTGGCAGAAGCTGCCTGTGTCCAAACAACCAAGTATGCTAGGTGGCAGAAGCTGCCTGTGTCCAAACAACCAAGGATGCAAGGTGGCAGGCGCCACCTGTGTCCTAACAACCAAGAATGCTAGGTGGCAGGCGCCACCTGTGTCCTAACAACCAAGGATGCTAGGCCTGTGTCCTAACAACCAAGGATGCTAGGTGGCAGACGCCACCTGTGTCCTAACAACCAAAGATGGTAGGTTGCAGGCGCCACCTGTGTCCTAACAACCAAGAACTCTAGACCGCAAAGCCTGCCGGCATCCTAGCAACCAAGAACACAAGTCAGCACTTAATTAACTATGACTGACAGCACTTCACTTGGGAACCAGGCACTTCCCTGACACAAGTGCCACCGCTAGGTATACAGTAGGAGGAAGTGTATTCGTTTTCCTAATCCATACAGCATTCTTGGTTGCTAGAACACAGGCAACTGCCTGCACCATAACAACCAATGCTGATGTGCTGGCCAATCACCTGCATCCAGGCAAACCAAGAGGGCTGGGTGGTAGGAGTTGCTTGCATCCTGGCAACCAGGGACACTAGATAGCAGGAGCTGCCAGAATCCTAGCAACCAAAGAGCTGTCTACCTGCATCCAAGCAACCAAGGAGGTTGGGTGGCAGGAGCTGTCTGTGTCCTAGCAACCAAAGACACTAGGTGGCATGAGCCACCTGTGTCTTAGCCACAAAGGAGGGGTGCATAAGTCACCATCTAATATGATACATCAGGGGTGTGGGAGTCACCATCTAATATGATACAGCAAGGGTGTTGGAGCCACCATCTAAAATGATACAGCAGGGGTGCGGGAGTCACCATCTGAAATGATACAGCAGGGGTGCGGGAGTCACCATCTAATATGATACAGCAGGGGTGGGGGGTGTCACAATCTAATATGATACAGCAGGGGTGCGGGTGTCACAGTCTAATATGATACAGCAGGGGTGCGGGTGTCACAATCGAATATGATACAGCAGGGGTGCGCGTGTCACAATCTAATATGATACAGCAGGGGTGCGGGTGTCACAATCTAATATGGTACAGCAGGGATGCGGGAGTCACTATCAATATAGTACAGCAGGGGTGCGTAAGTCACCACCTAATCTGATACAGCAGGGGTGCGAGAGTCACCATCTAATATAATACAGCAAGCGTACGGGAGTCACCATCTAATACTATACAGCAGGGGTACGGGAGTCAAAGTCTAATATGATACAGCAGGGGCGCGGGAATCACCGTCTAATATGAAACAGCAGGGGTGTGGGTGTCACAATCCAATATGATACAGCAGGGGTGAGGGTGTTACAATCTAATATGATACAGCAGGGGTGCGGGAGTCACCATCTGATACAGCAGGGGTGCGGGTGCCACCATCTGATACAGCAGGGTGTGGGCGTCATCATTTGATTCAGCAGGGGTGTGGGAGTCACCATCTAATATGATACAACAGGGTGCGGGCGTCACGATCTAATATGATACAGCAGGGGTGTGGGAGTCACCATCTGATACAGCAGGGGTGCGGGTGCCACCATCTGATACAGCAGGGTGTGGGCGTCATCATTTGATTCAGCAGGGGTGTGGGAGTCACCATCTAATATGATACAGCAGGGGTGTGGGAGTCACCATCTGATACAGCAGGGGTGCGGGTGCCACCATATGATACAGCAGGGGTGTGGGAGTCACCATCTGATACAGCAGGGGTGCGGGTGCCACCATCTGATACAGCAGGGTGTGGGCGTCATCATTTGATTCAGCAGGGGTGCGGGAGTCACCATCTAATATGATACAGAAGGGGTGCGGGAGTCACCATCTAATATGATACAGCAGGGGTGCGGGAGTCACCATCTAGTATGATACAGAAGGGGTGCGGGAGTCACCATCTGATACAGCAGGGGTGCGGGAGTCAGCATGAAGTTCTAAGAAGTGTGTGCAAGAAGCTCGGACATAAATTTGCTTACATTTTTATTAAAGCTTCCTGTGAGCCGCGCAGCGCTCGGCGCCTCGCTATCTCCCTGATGTTATTTTACTTTTATGGCGGTTTAATAACTCGCGGTTTGCTCAGTCTCAAACTGAGATTTGAAGGCGCGCAGATAAAAAGGATCTTCCCAGTGGATTTATTACTGCAATATTATATTTTAACATTTAAACATTTTATCAAGCAAAGGAAGCCTCCGCACACACACGGCCTTCGCTTATTTAACTAAAACTGGTGGAAGAAATGGATTTGTGTCCTGGATTAGCGCCCCACGCAGCCCTCCACAAGGCGAGGGGGCGATGGCGGACTGCTTATCTGGCTTAGCTCGCCAAACTGAGGCCTTAAAGGAAACTGTCACAATGCAAAACATGAAAGCCATTAACTTAAATTGGTTGCATTTGGCATGTGCTAAACCCTGCTGAAAGTCTCATAATGTATGTTCCCTGCCGCACACATAACACAAAGCATCGCGATCATGGCATAACTACACCCAATGGCTGATGCTCCTCTGCTTCTGCACGTGTGAGCAAGCCTTTAGAGCAGTGATGGCGAACCTATGGCACGTGTGTCATAGCTGGCATGCAGAGCACTCTCTGTGGGCACAGGGGCTAAATCGCCGGATACAAGGCAGGCGCTTCCATAAGGCGGCTTCGGCACCAGCGCCACCAGGATAGGGGGGGGGGGGAATCCCCCAGCCCGGCAGTCACTTGCACTGGCGGTGACGGCACGAAGGAGTTGGCTCCCTTCTTCTCATCAGTGCGATCGGGCGGCAGGGCAGGCAATTTGTGTAAATCCCTCCCTGCATGCACCGGGGGCAACCCAGTTGGAAGGACTTACACTGAGCGTCTGCTGCTGTAAGCAGCACCGCAATGCCTCAGTATACTCAGGAAGAGAAGAGTGACTCCTCCCTTCCTGGACTTTGAAAGCCAATAGGAGAGTGGTTGCCTGTGCAGGGGCTCAGGCGCTGAAGTATGACCATGCATTCTGATTGTGACGCACTCCTGATCCCTGCATTCTGAGCACAATGCACTCCTGATCCTTGCATCCTGAGTGTGATGCACTCCCGATTCCTGCATTCTGAGAGTGACGCACTTCTGATCCCTGTATTCTGAGCACAACACACTCCTGATCCCTGCATTCTGAGCACAATGCACTCCTGATCCCTGCATTCTGACCACAACACACTTCTGATCCCTGCATTCTCAGTGTGATGCACTCCTGATTCCTGCATTCTGAGAGTGACGCACTTCTGATCCCTGTATTTTGAGCACAACACACTCCTGATCCCTGCATTCTGAGCATGACGCACTCCTGATTCCTGCATTCTGAGAGTGACGCACTTCTGATCCCTGTATTCTGAGCACAACACACTCCTGATCCCTGCATTCTGAGCACAATGAACTCCTGATCCCTGCATTATGACCACAACACACTTCTGATCCCTGCATTCTGAGTGTGATGCACTCCTGATTCCTGCATTCTGAGAGTGACGCACTTCTGATCTCTGTATTCTGAGCACAACACACTCCTGATCCCTGCATTCTGAGCAAGACGCACTCCTGATTCCAGCATTCTGAGCACAATGCATGCCTGATCCCTGCATGCTAAGCGTGAAGAACCCTTGATCCCTGCATTTTGAGCACAGCGCACTCCTAAACCCTGTATTCTGAGCACAAAGCACTCCTGATCCCTGCATTCTGTGCTCAACGCACTCCTGATCCATGCATTCTGAGCGTGACGCACTCCTGATCCCTGCATTCTGAGCAAGATGCACTCCTGATCCCTGCATTCTGAGCACAACGCACTTCTGATCCCTGTATTCTGTAACTACACAGCTCTGCCCGCACATTAGCAGCATGCTGCTGTACGTATGTTAATGTGCTTAACCACTTCAGCCCCAGAAGCATTTGCCCCCTTAATGACCAGGCCATTATACATACAGGGATCATGAGTGCATCGTGCTCAGAATACAGGGATCAGGAGTGCTTTGTGCTCAGACTACAGGGATCAGAGGTGCTTTGTGCTCAGAATACAGGGATCAGGGGTGCTTTGTGCTCAGAATACAGGGATCAGGGGTGCGTTATGCTCAGAATACAGGGATCAGGAGTGCTTTGTGCTCAGAATACAGGGATCAGGGGTGCGTTATGATCAGAATACAGGGATCAGGAGTGCGTCATGCTCAGAATACAGGGATCAGGAGTGCGTCATGCTCAGAATACAGGGATCAGGAGTGCGTTGTTCTCAGAATGCAGGGATCAGGGGTGCTTTGTGCTCAGAATACAGGGATCAGGAGTGCTTTGTGCTCAGAATACAGGGATCAGGAGTGCTTTGTGCTCAGAATACAGGGATCAGGGGTGCTTTGTGCTCAGAATACAGGGATCAGGAATGCATCACGCTCAGAATACAGGGATCAGGAGTGCGTCATGCTCAGAATACAGGGATCAGGAGTGCGTCATGCTCAGAATACAGGGATCAGGAGTGCGTCATGCTCAGAATACAGGGATCAGGAGTGCGTCATGCTCAGAATACAGGGATCAGGAGTGCGTCGCGCTCAGAATGCAGGGATCAGGAGTGCGTCTCATAGGAAAGCATGCACAGCTAAGGCTATCAATCACCTGCTGTGTGCTGGAGGGACAGACTGTCAGAAGTGATTGATGCAGATAGCAGAGGAATGAGAAAAGGAGACAGAAATCACACTAGGTGATTTGGATTGAGACAAGTACACACTATTAATTTCAGATCTTTACAACGGCTTTAATTTCCACCAATTCCTGCTTTTTCTGGGCCTCACCAGTTACCAATCACGCTCTCTGTGCCATAATACACCTCGTTCTCCCGGTAGGATGTCCAGCCAGGGAAAGGCTCCGGCTTTGCAGATTATTCTTATTTCTGATGACAATCGCATTTCTGGATTTCCAGCTGTAATGTCGGGATCTTCCGTATAAAGCACAAATGCTGCAGATTGTTCAATAAAATCAATGCGTGGCCCCTGGGAGACCAATCATAGCTGCCTATTACGTAAAACGCTCAGCGTTCCAATATCCATAGCGAGATCAAATGTGAACGGCGCGGTACGGGGGGGAGAAGAAGGGGCTCATAATCCGCTCACAGGACTTCGCACAGAAAGATCAAGAAATGTGAAGTCTGAGAATTTCTATTGATCCATAAAGGACACAGAAGTATGATAATTGTATACAATGTAACCTTGTATGGATACATCTCTATACTCCTCCTGTTCCTTTTCTATTGAACTGTATTGTAAATTGTTCGGTCCCCCTTTTTATTGTAAAGTGCTGTGTAAACAGTTGGCGCTATATAAAGATATATACAATTTTTCTTTTTTTTTTTTTTATAATTTTAAATTATTAAATAAAATAATAAAAAATGATTGAGAATTTTTTTTTTTTCCAGCATAAAGGGAAAAAAAGAAAAAAAAATATACAATTTTTCTAACTGGTATTTTTTTTTTTTTTTTATGCGAATTCATTAAATCATTCAAATATAATTACTACACCGGTATTCCCTCTGTGATGCAACTCTTGAGGTTATCCATTTTTATGTGTGCTATATAAATACTGTATATTAATAATAATAATAATCTCTATTGATGGGATGTCTGTGCACTCTTTGTATAGAAACCCATTGAAAACATTAATACATATGAAGAATAAGTTACAAATGCGAAGCGGGAAGTTATTCTCAATTATTTTTATTTTTTTATTTTTTTTAAGTCATACGTGGCAACTTTAAGACTGCATTCACACCTGAGTGTTGCGTCTGAGCGCTTTTCCTGCCTTTTTTTTTTGCGCATTTATATACAGCGTTTTTGAGGTTTGTAATTTTTTTTTTTTATCATCAGCCAATAGAGAAAATTATCATCTGTTGCACCATTCACCAATTGTTGCTAGGTTTTTAAGCTTTTTAGCTTTTCCATCATTGGGTTTGGGTGTTTAATATTTGATTATTATTATTAATAATAATAATAATGATAATTTACTTAATATTTTTTTAAGGTCAGGGGTTAATTATTATTTATTTAGTATTACAGAATATAAATTTATTTTATGGATTATTTATTTATGATGATTTTTAGGTATTTGTGTATTTATTTTACAGTTATTTGTTCATATATCATTACTACTTTTTTTTTATTTTTCCTTTGTCAATTTCAGCAGAAAACCACGTAATAACGCGTGACAAAACAGGCGAATGCGCAAAAAAAAAAAAACGCACAAATTGTGCATTTCAATTAATTTCTATGGGATTAAAAACACGCAAATTTGCCCAATTTGAGCTACTAATAAAAAGCTCCAAAGCTTTTTTGGCTTCAGACGACTTGGAATGGAGATGTGAACCGTCTCCATAGAGAATAATTGATTTTTTTCTCCTCCAGCATTTTGGAACTTCGAACTTTAACCACTTCTGGACCAGAAGGATTTGCCCCCTTAATGACCAGGCCATTTTTTGCGATTCGGCACTGTGCTACTTTAACGGTCAATTGCGACGCTGTACCCAAATAGAATCGATGTCCTTTTTTTCCCCCACAAATAGAGCTTTCTTTTTGGTGGTATTTGATCCCCTCTGCAAATTTTTTTTAATTTTCTTTTGTGCTATAAACAAAAAAAGAGCGACAATTCTGAAAAAAAAAAAAACAATATTTTTCATATTCTGCTATATAACATTCCCTCAGAAAAATAAAAATATATATATTTTTTTAACATTTTAGGACAATTTGTTTTCTGCTACATATTTTTGGTAAAAAAAAAAAATCGCAATAAGCGTATTTTGATTGGTTTACGCAAAATATATCGCGTCTACAAACTAGGGGAAAGATTTCTGTCATTTTTATTGTTTTTTTTTTTTTTTTTAACTAGTAATGGCATCGATCTGCGATTTTTAGCAGGACTGAGACATTGCGGCGGACAGATCGGACTCCTGACTGACATTTTTTACACTTTTGGGGGGCCCAGTGACATTACTACAGTAATCAGTGCTATACATATGCACTGTTACTGTAATAATGACACTGGCAGGGAAGGGGTTAACACAGTGGGTGATCAACGGGTTAAATGTGAGCCTGGGGGGGTGGGGGTGTTTCTAACTGTGGGGGGGAGGGGCTTGTGAAATGATCATAGAGACCTGTGATCCTATATAGAAGAATCACAAGCGCTCTGTGATCATTCCAGGGAGAAGAACGGTCAGCTGTGTTTACAACCCTACATCACATGCCCTACGTCAGTCGCGCGCCCGCAGCTAGGGGGTGAGCGTGCTCCCGCCCCCACTTGGTAATGGGGACTCCGATGCACGGCTCCAATTGCTGTCTGACACCCACGATCATATTGTAATTGAATGTTATTAAAAATGACCTTTCCTTTTCAATCTGCAGCTGTTGTAATTTTCTGAAAATGCAATGCAATATGGCCGCCTGGAGCTGTTCTGTACACAGAATGTATACTGACCACACCCCCAGAAACATCATTTCCTGATTGTGTGATTGGCTCACCAATTTTCCCAGAAGTCTGCACTAAGATACAAGTCAGATTTCTGGCATCCCCTGCAACACAAATTTCATTTTTGGTGAGATCCTCCCAATAGGAACACGTCTAAAGGGATGCAGGTCCAGCAGATTTCCTCATTAGAGCCCTGCAGCTACCACAGCTGATAGATAATTATGAAACCACTCCCATTAGACCCACTCAGCACAGAGGAACAAACAATGACTTCTTCAGAAGAATAAAAGGAAGGAATCTGCAACAAAGTTTGTTACAATCCTTGAAATGTACAGAGATCACCCAGAGGGGAATGTTTTTTTCGCAACAAAAGTGGAGTTACACTTTAAATAAACAAGCCCGGGGGTCATGGTAGATGTTGCCGCTTTCGGATTCGCTTTTCGCAAGCCGCCAATTCCTCGCAATAGCAATGCGAAGCGAATGCCCCATGCACACCCCAGCCTGGCCTCGCTGAGCCGTGCACCTATCAGTACCAGGTACACAGACAACCCTTCAACGTCTGACACGGCATTGTTCTAATTGGATCGGTTTCGTGGCTTGGGGATATTACATTTCACAAAAATAAAATAAGGGAAAAAAAGAAAATAAAATCATCCAATCGCTTCCAGCCCTAAACTGTCTCAAACCCGATGAGGGCGGCATTTAATGTTTAAAAGGAAGCCTATCTGTGAGGGCTGACTGGTGTCTGTGCGGCCCCAGGCGCTACGAGGCCAAAAGAGAAGACCCGAACGTTTGTTCTTTACTAGCCGAAGAGCCTCGGCAGCTGGAGCCGGACCTGAGAGGAGGATACAATGAGATACAATGTAAAGACTTGTAGAACAGGCAGAGATTCTTCTATTCGTACCAACCTGGAGGATAACGTGCGATCGGAGACGGGGCAACCGCCCGCCCGCCATGGAAATATCATAGGATTGTGAAAGCTCAGGCTTTGCGTTTGTTCTTCCTGAAAAGAAAAGTTCTCACACATTGTTCCTCGTGCTGAGAGAATGTTCATTGGCGTTGTTCCATTTTAGAATTAAGAGCACGCACCTGTGTGCGCTTATAGTTCTGAGACCGCGCTGTCATTGACAGCCACTTGTCTGCACTAAGGATTGGGAATCAAGAGTAGCTTCTGATCATGTGACCAGTATGACAGCCAATCGTGTTAGGCTAAGTTTAGAGTCCGTACCTCCGATCAAATCGCTTTTCAAAGGTGATAGGACAACTCCTCCCCATTTTTTTAACCCGGTAAATGCCACACCAATGCACTTGCAGTGCATCCCCATTCACTTAAAATGGGCATTTTTAGCAGCAAAAAAAGATTAGGACGGGGGATGGGGCGCTGGGTGCTAAAAAAAAAGGGTCTTAACCATATGTTTTTAACACCCCCCCCCCCCCCAACTGCAAGTCTAAAACCTTTAATCACGTGAACCCCACTATACAGAGGCTTGTTTAAAAACTTCACAAAGCAGGGGTTTGTTTACAAAGCAGAGATTTGTTCGCATACTTCACAAAGCAGGGCTTTATTTACAAGGCAGAGGTTTGTTTATAAGCCTCACAAAGCAGGGGTTTGTTTATAAGCCTCACAAAGCAGGGGTTTGTTTAGATGCGAGAGTTTTGTTTACAAACCTCACAATGCAGGGGTTTGCTTACAAGACGGGTTTGTTTACAAACCTCACAATTCAGGGATTTGTTTACAAGACAGGGGTTTAGCTACAAACCTCACAAAGCCTGGGTTTGTTTACAAGGCAGGGATTCATTTACAAACCTCACAAAGGAGGGATTTGTTTACAATGCAGAGGTTTTTTTTACAAACCTCACTAAAAAAGGGATTTGTTTACAATCCAGAGGTTTATTTACAAACCTCACAAAGGAGGGATTTGTCTTCAATGCAGAGGTTTATTTACAAACTTGACAATGCAGGGGTTTGCTTACAAGCCAGCGGTTTGTTCACAAACCTCACAATGCAGGGATTGGTTTACAAGGCAGGGATTTGTTTACAAACCTCACAAAGCAGGAGTTTGTTTACAAAGCAGGGATTTGTTTACAAACCTCACAAAGCCGGGGTTTCTTCACAAGACGGGTTTGTTTACAAACCTCACAATTCAGGGGTTTGTTTACAAGACAGGGGTTTAGCTACAAACCTCACAAAGCCTGGGTTTTTTTACAAACCTTACAAAGCAGGGATTTGTTTAAAAACCTCACAAAGCCGGGGTTTCTTCACAAGGCAGAGATTTGTTTACAAACCTCACAAAGCTGGGGTTCTTCTTAATGGTGTGAATACACGATTAGAATATCGCCCGATCATTTGACCACCAACTTTTGAAAAAGTATTTGTCAGTCGAAAACGTTGCCAACATTCACGGTCCGAATATCGCCCGACCGTTGCCCGCGGACCATCGAAACAGTGTTCGTGCGTGATGAGGTTATACAGATTTTAAACTGAACGACCTCAACACCAACGTATAGAATATCGTTCTTTCGCAAATGAGATGACAGAATTTTTCGTGTTTTTCAAACTGTATTTTTCCCTCGCTGAACGGAAATTTTTGGGCGATTTTCTTATCTTGTATTCCAGCCATAAACCAGGGTTTTTTTTTTTTTTACAAACCTAACAAAGCAGGAGTTTGTTTACAAAGCAAGGATTTGTTTACAAACCTCACAAAGCTGGTGTTTCTTCACAAGGCAGGGATTTGTTTACAAGGCCGGGGGTTTGTTTACAAACCTCACAAAGCAGGAATTTGTTTACAAAGCAGGGATTTGTTTACAGACCTCACAAAGCCGGGGGTTTCTTCACAAGGCAGGGATTTGTTTACAAACCTCACAAAGCTGGGGTTTCTTCACAAGGCAGGGATTTGGTTACAAGGCCGGGGGTTTGTTTACAAACCTCACAAAGCAGGAGTTTGTTTACAAAGCAGGGATTTGTTTACAAACTTCACAAAGCAGGAGTTTGTTTACAAAGCAGGGATTTGTTTACAGACCTCACAAAGCCGGGGTTTCTTCACAAGGCAGGGATTTGGCTACAAGGCAGGGGTTTGTTTACAAACCTCACAAAGCAGAAGTTTCTTTACAAAGCAGGGATTTGTTTACAAACCTCACAAAGCAGGAGTTTGTTTACACACATCACAAAGCAGGAGTTTGTTTACACCCCTCACAAAACAGGAGTTTGTTTACACACCTCACAATGCTGGGGGTTTGTTTACAAGGCAGGGGTTTGTTTACAAACCTCACAAAGTACGGGTTTGTTTACAAGGCAAGGGTTTGTTTACGAACCACACAATGCAGGGGGTTAATTTACAAGGCAGGGGTTTGTTTACAAACCTCACAAAGCAGGGGTTAAAAAAAAGGGATCTGGGTGTGGACTGCTTTTCAGAGCAGTGGTTGGTTTACACACACCGCTAAACCTAGCCTTAGGCCTCATTCAAACACCATTTTTTTGGAGCGTTTTCATGTGACACGCATAGGACAGCCCACTCATTTCACTGGGATTGCCCTACATGCCACAAATGCGGCAAAGTAGATCATGCAGCTTTTTTTTCCCACGTTGAGCGTTTTGAACCGTGCATTTTGCCACATTTTTTGCACCTTGGCTTGCCACGTTTGGGGAGCTATTAACAATGAATGGCAGTGCAAACATGGCACGCCGTTTTGTAAACGCATGCAAAAAACAAACATTCGTTTTTATGTGCATTTACCGAACGCACAGGCATTAACGGAGCCACAGAGAATAAAATAAGCCCCACACAAAGGACCAGCGACGCTCAGACATTATTTCCCCGTCTCCTCCATGTATCACCTCTCGGATGTTTCCCGAGCGGCACGCCACCGCCGCCACCACCGCCTCCTCCCTCCTGGGTGTATGTCAGCACAGGTAAAGCAGAAAGAGAATATACAATGTGATGTGTACAGGCTTCCTCTTTATTGCCTCCTACCTGCAGATATCGATATTTTTAGACGGTGAAGCCTCGGAAAGCTGGATCCTATTTATAATATATATATTTATATACAAACAAATCCGGACGACAGCTGCCGCGAATAGATGAGGTCTACGAAATTCTGCATTGCTGCATCCTTTTTTTTTTTTTTTTTTTTAAATAAAGTCACAGCAAGTTCACTAATAAATGAACAGCGGCACGCAGATATTACCGCAAATCAGCAACTGGCCGCCTAATACAGGCAAAGCCTCTATTTAATGCTGAAGTTTCATTTGCTTATATTATTCCTTCCCTGATTCCTCCACTCCCCCCTTATCTTCAACATGCTAATGAAAATGTTTAAATAAAGCTTTTCCGTTTTCATTGTGGGGTGCCTTGAGGTTTCTTCGGGGGTGCCTTGGCAAAATGCCTAAAAATTGGCCCAAAATTCTATACAAGCCGGCGTGTGGATGACGGCTGCCTTTTAGTTACACAAAGCTACAGGTTTTCATTGTACACCATTGCAACCTTCCAGCTGCCAGCATCCTAACGACCAATGACATCATCAGTTGATAAGGAGGATGTCAGTTGCCTGCATAACATCCTTGTTTGACCCTCCCATGCCTCGCTCCATCACCTTTGGGGGTCACATTAGCTGAGTGATGGAGAAAAACCGAGGGAGAAGAGAAACATTGGAATACTAGTCAGTACCAGCTTGCAAAAGTGTATTTTGTTTGGAAGAATAAATCAGCTCTAACGTTGGTTGTCCTATGTGTGGATGTTGCATTAATGCAGCAACATCCACATATAGGACAACCAAGAGAGAAGGTGCCTCTTAGTGCAGTATAGTCTACCTTTATTGGCACACAAAGAATTTATACGAGTAAACAGGCATATGACAGCATCACTCGGGGTCCATTTCTGACCCTGTGGCTCCGTCCTCCTCGGCCGTCCAGCAGCAAGGGAGGGTGGTAGAATAGGGGAGCCCAGCCAGGGAAAGTACTTCCGTCTGAGGCCGCAGTGGAATGCCCGTGGACCAAATGGGGCGTAGTGATGTCAGGGGGCAGTAAAGCATTTCAGAGCATGCACAATAGCAGTGGCGGCCCGTCCATTGGGGGGGCCCCCCCATCCATGTGTCCGGCCCCATAATCTACATGAAGGGTCCTGGACGCATGGATTCCAATGGGTTTTTTTTTTGGAGCACATTATTAGAGCCAGAGGCTCTAATAGGCTTCAAAAAAGGGTGGGCTCGGGGCGCAGTGCCCACCCAGTTGTGTGACAATAGCAAATAAATATTTTCTATTATCACACTGATTCTCCTCCCAGCCAATCAGGAAGCAGGCCCATTTCCCGAATGGCCAAAAAGGAGAGGCCATGCTATTGGCCAAGGAGGAGGAGGAGGGAGGATACACAGGGGAAGTTGCCGTCGGGGGAACCCGCTGCCGCTGACTGCCCTCCGTCAGTCCAGGGTGAGTGAGTCGGTGACCGGGGGGGGTTTGGTATGTTGTGCGAGCTGGTGTGGTCTGTGGGGGGGGGTGGTTATGGTGTGGTCTGTCTGCCGCCCCCCCCCCCCCCCGGCCCATGGAGCACCGGTCGCCACTGCACAATAGTACTCCTACCGATCGGTCTGACGAAGGATCAATCTCCCTGCACTGGAATCTGATCACATGGGTGCGATCCAAATCCTATCCAAATTCACAGTTCACACTGCGATCTGCGAGTGTCATTCATTTTGTATTGACACCCGCAGCGGTTGGCAGAGGGGGGGGGGGGGGGAGAGATTGCGCTGGTTCCGGGATCGCAGTAGTGTGATGATGTCAATCCCAGTCCTCAGCATCTCTGTCACCTCCACTCTTAATACACGTCTGAACCTCTTGATCCCTTTCCCCTGGTGCCTGAAACATGATTACCGCACCGATCCGGAAGAAATATACAAAGCACGCCATGATTCAAGGAGACATGTATTGAATGGATTTAGACAATATTTGCTGATCCCGGAGTTCAGCTTTAAACAGACTAAATATTCAGCTAATAAAACGGAATATTGAATTTCTTCTTAACATCTGCCTGACGTTCCAACGAAAACCGCGCACAGTACAAACCGCAATGAAATCCGTTGTTAAAGTGACACATTGTTGCCGGAGGTAAGCGCTGGATTTTTTTTTTTTTCTGTGTTCCGATACTTTCTTTCTATGAGGATAAGATTAAACGCCGGATAAAAGAGCTTGGAAAAGATAAAATGACGTCAATATTTTATGTTCTCCACTTCGGAATGAAGAACGACAGAACAAAAGAGAAAAGTACTGAAGATATGTATTCTATACGGCCGCAGAATCTCAATTGCAAATAGAAAAAAAAAATGTAGAAATGGCAAAACATCGCCTGTCCTGGAACGTCCTATTCATGTGTCAAAGGCACAGGCATCCGCAGAACTTTTTTTGGAGGGGGGGGGGGCAACATTTAAAGGTTACCCATGCTCCATCCCTTTTCGACAATGTCGTGAAGGTGACATCAGTCACTCGCGAGTATTTATTTTTAAAGGGGAAAGTGCAGAATTTATTGTTAAAGCACTTGTTAACCTAAAACAAAAATATATATATTGATCCTGTTCCCTTAAAGCAGGGAACTACGGCCCTCCAGCTGTTGCAGAACTACACATCCCATGAGGCACTGTGAAACTCTGACATTCACAGACATGACTAGACATGATGGGAATTGTAGTTCCTGAACAACTGGAGGGCCATAGTTTGAAGACCCCTGCCTTAAAGCATGTTATACAGCAGAGTGCTGTGTAATTTGGCTCCCGCTACCTAAAATACCTGGCTGATCCTGCCTGGCTATGTCCTCCCCCCTGTAAACTGACCACGGTATACCATGGCTGCTGAGCCCTCACACCGTGGTCAGTCTCCGTGCCTCCGTCATCCACAGTCCTCCTGTCCTCTCTCCCCCCTCCCTGCCTGTCTGCTCCTGTGTCGGTGCCCCCTCCCCTCCTGCTGCTGTAGTTTCATTTAAAGTTTCATATCCTGTCTACAGTCTGTTTAATAATCCAGTGTGCCCCTGTGTCTGTGTTTTATAAAAATAAGCCGTTCTTTACCAGTTTTCAGAGCGCCGATCGCCGCTCACGACAGCGTCGCACGACCGCGCAATTGTCAGTTAGATTAATGCAGTGCCGTATCGCAAAAAATGGCCTGGTCATTAAGGGGATAATTCCTTCCAGTCCAGAAGTGGTTAAAAAAATAAGCCGTTCTTTACCAGTTTTCAGAGCGCCGATCGCCGCTCACGTGACCCGCCACCTCTCTCCTCTCAGCCTCTCCTCCTGGCATCAGTGGGGAATCCTCGCCCCCCACCCGCCACAGGCAGCTGTCAGACGGGGAGAGGAGAGAGCCAGCGGGCCACGTGAGCGGCGCTTAGCGCTCGGAAAACTGGTAAAGAACGGCTTATTTTTTTAACCACTTCTGGACCGGAAAGGATTTACCCACCTTAACTAGTGATGTCGCGAACCTAAAATTCGCCGTTCGCGAACGGCGAACGCGAACATCGGCAAATGTTCGCGAACCGCCATAGACTTCAATAGGCAGGCAAATTTTAAAACACACAGGGACTCTTTCTGGCCACAATAGTGATGGAAAAGTTGTTTCAAGGGGACTAACACCTGGACTGTGGCATGCCGGAGAGGGATCACGCAAAAAAAAGTTCTTAAAAATTATAATTTTTTGATAGAGAGACAATTATTGGAAAAATTAAAAAAAAATAAAAATAAAAAATTTCTTTGGATTTAGCATCTGGGGGGTCTAAAAAGTGTACCTGTGAAGTTTCAGCTCTGTAGCATGTCCAGAACCCCTAAAAAACAGCATTTGTCTTATATTTTCAGGAATATGGCTTCTCTGCGGCTGGCTTTTTCTCTTGCAGGCATTTATCGGGCATTTTTTTAGGCAGGCATGTCATTTTTTGTATTTAGTGTCTGGGGGGTCTAAAAAGTGTACCTGTCAAGTTTCAGCTCTGTAGCATGTCCAGAACCCCTAAAAAGCAGCATTTTTCTTATATTTTCAGGAATATGGCTTCTCTGCGGCTGGCTTTTTCTCTTGCAGGCATTTAGCGGGCATTTTTTTAGGCAGGCATGTAATTTTTTGTATTTAGTGTCTGGGGGGTCTAAAAAGTGTACCTGTCAAGTTTCAGCTCTGTAGCATGTCCAGAACCCCTAAAAAACAGCATTTTTAGTATATTTTCAGTAATACGGCTTCTCTGCGGCTGGCTTTTTCTCTTGCAGGCATTTAGCGGGCATTTTTTTAGGCAGGCATGTCATTTTTTTGTATTTAGTGTCTGGGGGGTCTAAAAAGTGTACCTGTCAAGTTTCAGCTCTGTAGCATGTCCAGAACCCCTAAAAAACAGCATTTTTCTTATATTTTCAGGAATACGGCTTCTCTGCGGCTGGCTTTTTTTCTTGCAGGCATTTAGCGGGCATTTTTTTAGGCAGGCATGTAATTTTTTGTATTTAGTGTCTGGGGGGTCTAAAAAGTGTACCTGTCAAGTTTCAGCTCTGTAGCATGTCCAGAACCCCTAAAAAACAGCATTTTTCTTATATTTTCAGGAATACGGCTTCTCTGCGGCTGGCTTTTTTTCTTGCAGGCATTTAGCGGGCATTTTTTTAGGCAGGCATGTAATTTTTTGTATTTAGTGTCTGGGGGGTCTAAAAAGTGTACCTGTCAAGTTTCAGCTCTGTAGCATGTCCAGAACCCCTAAAAAACAGCATTTTTCTTATATTTTCAGGAATACGGCTTCTCTGCGGCTGGCTTTTTCTCTTGCAGGCATTTAGCGGGCATTTTTTTAGGCAGGCATGTCATTTTTTGTATTTAGTGTCTGGGGGGTCTAAAAAGTGTACCTGTCAAGTTTCAGCTCTGTAGCATGTCCAGAACCCCTAAAAAACAGCATTTTTCTTATATTTTCAGGAATACGGCTTCTCTGCGGCTGGCTTTTTCTCTTGCAGGCATATATATCAGTGGTGGGTGGGCAGTGGCACAGTACACTCTCTGTGGACCTGACAGCAGTCACTGGCACCCAGGCAACTGCAATTTAAAAAATATATATATATTTTTTTTACTTTGCAAGCTGCTGTGCCACTTTATATATCAGTGGTGGGTGGGCAGTGGCACAGTACACTCTCTGTGGACCTGACAGCAGTCACTGGCACCCAGGCAACTGCAATTTTAAAAAAAATATATTTTATTTTACTTTGCAAGCTGCTGTGCCACCTTATATATCAGTGGTGGGTGGGCAGTGGCACAGTACACTCTCTGTGGACCTGACAGCAGTCACTGGCACCCAGGCAACTGCAATTAAAAAAAATATATATTTTTTTTTACTTTGCAAGCTGCTGTGCCACCTTATATATCAGTGGTGGGTGGGCACACAGTGGCACTGCAGTGGGCACAGTACACTCTGTGGACCTGACAGTAACTGGCAGCCCAGGCAACTGCAATAATAAAAAATATATATTTTTTTTCAATTTATTGCAACAAGATGCTGTGCCACCGTATATATATCAGTGGTGGGCAGTGCACTGCAGTGGGTACAGTGCACTCTGTGGACCTGACACAGCACTCACTGCAATTATGACAGAGGAAAAAAAAAATATTTTTTAAAATGCCAGGTACTGTGCCTGTGCCACCCGAAATGAGTGTGGTGTGCACACAGTACAGTCTGTGGTAGGTCTGTGGCCTCTCACACACAGCGGGCAGGCAACTGTAGTGTACAATAGATATATATAGATATATATATAAAGAAAAAACTCTATTACCTTACCAGCCCTTAAAAGGGCTTTTGGGGACACTATATATATATATATATATATATATATGTATATATATAAATAAAAAAAATCCTCAATTACCAGCCCTTAAAAGGGCTTTTGGGGACACTAGATAGATATAGATATATATATATAAGAAGAAACAACTCAATTACCAGCCCTTAAAAGGGCTTTTGGGGACGCTAGGTATATATATATATATATATATATATATATATATATATAAAAAAAAAAACACAAATACCAGCCCTTAGAAGGGCTTTTTGGGGTGCTGATATTACAGCAGTAGTGGACCAAGAACACTGCAAGACCAGGAACACTGACTAACTGTCCCTAGCTTAACAGCAGCAGCAGCAGCAGCAGCAGCTCTCTCCCTACTCTCACTACACACACTGCTTCAGAATGATCTAAGATGGATGCTGCCCTTGCTTATTTATAGGAGGTGGGAGGGTGTGGGAGGGAGGTATGCTGATTGGCTGGAAATGTGTCTGCTGACTGTAAAGTTCAGGGTCAAAGTTTGCCTCAATGATGTCTTATGGGGGGCGGACCGAACATCGCATATGTTCGCCGGCAGCGGCGAACGCGAACATGCTAAGTTCGCCGGGAACTGTTCGCCGGCGAACAGTTCTATACATCTCTAACCTTAACCACTTGCTGACCAGTCACTGGGACTGTACTGCGGCAAAGTGGCTAGATTCCGTCCAGCGGCGTAGACCTACGTCGCTGGACTCCTCCCCCTGTAGGCGGCGCTTGCGCCCCGCCGGAGGCGCGCTCCCGCTGTTTTCAGTCACAGCGGGAGTAGGGCCAGGGGAGGAGCGGCGGCGATCACTGCTGCTCTTCCCTGATTGTCGGGGAATCGAGTTTGGAGATCCGCCCGCTTGTGTAAACAGAGCGGGCAGATCTCCTAAGTGACAAGGAGTGACAGATTGCAGGGTTTAGCATAGCTGAACCTGCGATCTGTCCCTGTGTCACTCAGTCACCTCCCCCCACACACGTCAGTAAGCACCAGGCATACATTAACCCCTCCCTCTCCAATAAAATTAACCCCTTCCCTGCCAGTGTAATTTTTACAGTAACAGTGCATATTTATAGCACTGATTACTGTAGAAATGTCACTGGTACCCCCAAAAGTGTCAAAAATGTCAGTCAGGGGACCGATCTGTCCGCCGCAATGTCACAGTCCCACAAAAAAAAAAAACGCAGATCGCCGCCATTACGTGTTAAAAAAAAAAACACCAAAAATGACAGAAATCTTTCCCTTAGTAAACGCAATAACTTTTGCGCAAACCAATCAAAATACGCTTATTGTGATTTTTTTTACCAAACATAGGTAGCAGAAAACAAATTGGCCAAAAATTTTAAAAAAATTTTGATTTTTACATTTTTTTGGGGGGGAATTTCATATAAAAAAATATTAAAAATATTGTTATTTTTTCAAAATAAACGCTTTTTTTTGTTTATAGCGCAAAAAGTAAAAATTGCACAGGTGATCAAATAACACCAAAAGAAAGCTCTGTTTGTGGGAAAAAAAAGGATATAAATTTCGTTTGGGTACGGCGTCGCACGATCGCGCAATTGTCAGTTAAAGTCGCACAGTGCCGAATCGCAAAAAGTGGCCTGGACATAAGACAGCAAAATCCTCCGGTGGTAAAGTGGTTAATGACCAGGCCATTTTTTGCAATACGTCACTGCATTCATTTAACTGACAATTTTGCGGTCGTGCGACACTGTACCCAAATAAAATTGATGTTCTTTTTCCCCCACAAACAGAGCTTTCTTTTGGTGGTATTTGATCACCTGTGCAGTTGGTAACCATAAGGAGCAGGCTGCCGCAAATTCATCAACAAACCGATAAAAGATCCGGTAGGTTTTCAGACTCCTCAGATATAGAATGCAGACACATTAACTAAGAACCTTTATTTACTTAAGCAACCAGAGACATTGGCGAGCCAGCCTGAATTTTTCCACCACTTTTACCGCTTCAAAAACTCCATTAACCTCTTTAAAAAGTCAGTTAACACTTTCAGTCAGCCTGAAACCAGACAGCGACATTCAATTCCAACAGCAATGCTGAAGACAGGACCTCTGTCCTGAGCGGTCAGTCATCCATTCACTCAGTGTTCAACTATTCTAGCAAGATACACGTTCTATTGTTTGTTTCTATTATTTAAGGTGGACTAGGAACAAAACACACATTAAAATTTTAAAGAGATTCTCAAAGTAAAATGTATTATTTAAAACTAAACTTCAGACACATTAAAAGTCGCATTGATGTGAAGGCCTAATGCCCTCCTAGCAGGAACAGTTAGTCGTTTGTTTGGTAAAACTCAGTTGTGAAATAAAAAGTCGCATTCTTCCCCAGAAATGTACCAAGATCTAACATTGTAAAGGACCTGTCAGGTCACCTGTGGCCAGGTGACAACTGCACCCTGTTGGAGGCAGGGGCGCAGCGCAAGGTAGTGAAACCGATAGCAGACTGCTGCAGATGGACCGGAATGTGAGCCCAAGATTCCCCAGGGCGCGGAGTCTAAGACCCAGCAGGTGTTCACCAGAGCCTCTAGTGGTAAGGATGGACTTGGCTGCAGCTGGGCCCAGGTCGTGGCCCCTGGGGTCCCCCGGGTCACGCTCCGTAGGGAGAGAAGGGAAGCAGCCACTCAGGACACACAGAATGGTGATGGGTAAGCCGAGGTCGGGGTAACAGGCAGACAAGGGTAGTCAAGGGACAGGCCAAAGGTCAGGGTAACAGGCAAACAGGAATAGTCAGAGACAAGCCAAAGTCGGTACACAGAAGAGTAGTTCAAGCACACGGCAAACAGGAAACAGGAAACGAATACTGTTGAACAGCAAAGCAGACCTGCAGTGCATTGGTTAATATAGACTTTCTGTGATGACCTGGGCGGGGCAGGAACAGGAAGTAGAGGTGATAAAAAGGATCCAGTAATGCAGTCTGACCTCTAATACAGACATGAAGGTAGAGGTAAGCTCGCCAAGTTCTATTGCAAATCCATGACAGGACCTGAAGACTGGTGGCTCACTTTAATTTTAGGTGAAGACCCAAGATTAGTATACAGAAAACCCCATTGTAGAATAGGACTTCAAGGGCAAGTCAACACTAGATCAGAGGAGTTGGGTTAAATCCCAGTTCCAATGTATCAGCCCTAGGTATCCTTGGTCTGGTGAGGTGACAGGTGAGGTCCTCCTCTTTTCTGGCGGCGTGTGGTCCTAAATGCAAGAGAAACTGTCCCTCACAAAATGACATGAGCCCCCTTCTCTGCAGCATTCTTGTGAGAGAAGTCTGGTCCATAAGGTAGTTGGAACATCCCACCATTAGATGGCGCCAAGCTGGCTATTTAAACTGACTCTCTGCATGGATTCATTGCGGTTTGGTCTGCAGCTTCTGTGTACTGTTCCTGATTCCGTGTGATCTCTGATCTTGATCCGGCTTATCTCTAATTTGTGCTTGTCTGCTTCCTACCCTGACCCTGGCTTGTCTTCTGGATTTCGCTCCTGCCTGTTGATCCTGCCTTGCTGCTCTCCTGGTACCGACCCGGCTTGTGACCCGATTACTCTGCTGCCTATCGTCTATGTCCTTCCTGACCGACCATTACCTACCCGGTCAAACCTGCACCCTGCTCATCCAGCCTGCTACAACTCCAGCCCAGCAAGCTTGCTCCCAGCTGCCTCCTACCAGCCCGCTCACTGCGGCCACGCTACTACTGGACCGATTACAGGCACTCCTACGTCACCGTGCTTCTGTGGCCGCTGTCTCACTATCAGAGGCCCATGAGCCGGAGTTGTACGAGAGGCCCTCCTCTACACAACAGGCTCACCTACTAGGTACGTGACAATTCTGTTGTCAGTCCAGCTTGGCTTGTTGATGCACCCCCCAGTGGGTTCATGACGTCCTGAACTCACAAGCAGTGAGTAATTGGCGTTGGGCATCTGCTCATTCCTGGTCGCAAACATCTTGCATATTCAGCCTGTCAACTCACTAGGAACCCTATAACAATACAGCGACATACAAACACTGGCCTAGTTTTAAAAATGGCTAGCAGAACGGTGACAGGTACACTTTGAAGGAATTAAATGCTGTTTTACGTTCTTGAGTAAAGGTGATTTTAAAACATTTCCCAGCAATGATCCAAGATCTAGCAAATCAAGGAACTGAAAACCAGTGTTTCACCTCAATTTAGGTGAATCCCCAAAACCAGAAGACCCCCAGGTAGAATAGGACTACAAGGGCAAGTCAACACTAGATCAGAGGAGTTGAGCTTGTTACAAGTAATTAAAAAAAATTATGTGTTCCTTAATTTTTGCATGAGAAGGATGATTCAAGGAGCCGAGAAACATCTATCCATCCTCTAGACTAGACTGGGGTGCCTTTTGGGTTCTTCAGGGGTGCCTTGACAATATGCCTAAAAGTTGCCCCAAATTGTCCAGAAACTGTCAACAAGTGGGTGGATGAGATTTGCCTTTTTTGTTAAACAAAGCTACAAGCTTTTATTGTGTAGCACCAGAACCTTGGGCATTGTGTGGGCTAGATGCCAGTGTCTAAGAACTAAATACATCATAGGTTGATAAGATGGGCGTTAGGTGCCTGAGAACACTCTAGTTTGCCCCTCCTCTGCTCCTCTTTTTCAGCACTCTGGTCAAGTTAGCTAAGCGAGGGAGAGAACCTGTGAGAGAAGAGAAACACTAAATACTAGTCAGTACCAGTGTGCAAAGATGTATTTGCTTTTCAAAAATAAGTCACCTCTAATGTTGGATGTCCAACGTGCGTGCTGCGAATGTAAGAATATTAGTTTTAGTCTTAAAATTTTTAGAATGGGGTGCCTGCATAATTTTAAAGGGTGCCTTGACTGAAAAAAGGTTGAGAAACCCTGCTGTAGACGGGACAATAATCAACCTAGCTGTGCTTAATTCATTAATCAATAAATAAATATTTTTCTTTTTAATTATTTTTCTTTTTTAATTAATTTTCTTCTTCTTATTCTTTTACCTTTTTCTTTTTCCCTTTTATCGGTTTACATAATAGTGTGCTATGTAATTAGCTTATGTTTAAGAATAGGTTTTATATTGAACATGATGTATGCTTTTAGTATCGGCGTAACATTATGGCATTGAAATTCTTGTTTTGCCCCGCCTTTTTATCGCAATTAGTGCGGTTAGTCTATATATGACCGCACTTGTCGGTATCTTGAATCGTCTGAGGAAGGAGCGTTGTGCGCATGCTCCGAAACGCGTTACGTCATCAAAGGTCGACAAGCGGCTTACCACCGTCTCCGGTCTGATCCTGCTCCCCCATTGGACTCCATCGAGGCGGCGTCATCTCCCGGCTGCTGGTCCGGCCGTGAGGAAGAAGCGCTATGCCACGGGGTAGAGCAACTATCAGGAGAAGCCCTTGCCTAATTTTAATGTAAGTGTGCTACGTTTTGTGAAAATAAACCTTGATTGCATTACTGAGTGGCGCCTGTCTTTTCTTGTTCACATGTGCCAGCGGGATCTTGGCTTTTGCCTGCTCACAGTGCTGCCCTCAGGAACCAACCTTGGACTTTTTTCTACATTTGGATTCACCTCATCCCATCAACATCCTAGTGCGGGTCCTATCTGTCGGCACAAGCGCCCAACACACCTTTTTTTGTTTGTGCTTAATTCATTAGGCCAATGATCTTGAAGTCAACATTATTAGCTTCCTTTGTAAAGGAAGTGTGACAATGTCCAACAGAAAAAATTCATAAGAGAAGACAAGTCACTGCCACATAAATAGTAATGAAGGCCAACAATCACTGCGATAACAAGCATTGGGGTCTCCCACTGAGAAGAAATGAAATGATGATCATCTCAGCTCGCCTTACTCGTTGTAAGAGAGACATTTCTTTAATTGTCCATCACTTTTATCGTCACCCTCTATGCAGCTTGGTGGACCTGAGGACGTCCCAGTAGACAGTCAACAGTTATTCAAAGATACGGGAAAGATGGCAGTGACAGATACCATCCAAAACTCAGGCTTTTTGAATGGGTAACAAAACGTAATCCCTCCAGCTTCATACCTGCTTCTGTTTCATAGACTTCAAGATGGATCAGCATAGTGTACTTGCTGAAATCTTTCAAAATGAGTGCCAAAGCAAAGTTTCTGCTTTGACTAGAATGACAATATTACTCCCACATTACAAAAAGAAACATTTCATCCCCGACATGATCTTTGGTATGCAGAGTTGTGCAAGCTAGTGGGAGTGGCAGTTGTCTGGGTGACTTGGAAGTTGATCCATGTACATTATACACATTGGTGCAAGTACCATTGCGCATTCCATGTATTTTTTTGCAAATGCTTTTATTCTTTTGTGATACAATAAAATTAGTATTTTATAAACAGTGTGGTAAATTCGATTAGTGCCTAACAAGTCCCACCTCAAGGGGAATTTTTCCGTGGTTTGTATATTTTCTTCATTTTGGTTCTCCCAGTGTCCACCTCAGAGTATCCATCTTGGCTTGCATCCTTTCCTATTGCTGGCAACCTAGTTAGAGTGTTCCAGCACCTGTTTTGACAGCTGGAAATTGCTGGTAAATGTGGGTAGGGGAGTAGCAGCGGGGCAGGATGACAGGGCGTCCTGTGTATTTTGAGAACGTTTTTGGGGTATGTGTGTATAATGTCCATGGTCTGGGCACAGGTGCACTTTAATGCCGGTCAGCTTTCTGGGAGAACGTTGCGCAGGGCAGGGATGAGCGCCAAGCGAAGTGTCCCAGTGCCCATGTGAACAAGGCTGAAGTCTTAATTCTCTGCTAATAGATGTAAATGTTTATTGCTTTTACTACATATGCGGCACAGCGTTACATAGCCCGGAGGAATCTGGCTCACTTTCCGTCTCTTAACACTTCTTTCTTAACAGAAAGAAAAAAAGTTTAAGGCTCATTTAACAGCTTCACAAGATTAACATCTCAAAGCATAATATTTCCCAACACTCGTACAAAGCATTTCTCAGCCACACGGGTATCACCATGGTGAAAGTTGGACAAACCTAGGATGATTCACAGAGAAACAGAAAATTACAGTGTATAAAAAAATTATTTCAGAAGGAAACTGGAAGCGAAATAGGCCCGTGTTTTGTAAGCAAACCTGTATTTCTCGCAACAAAGGTTTCCTTGATGCATCCTCTAACTGCATGACATTTAGTTTGGTGTAAAGCTTTGGGTATCAAACTGTTGCCATTTTTAAATAAAATACTTGTTTTCCCCTTTAGTCACCCATGGCAACATCTGCAGCCACTTCATGTCTACTGTTAACCACTTAAGCCCCGGAGGATTTTGCTGCTCAAAGACCAGGGCCTATTTTGCGATTCGGCACTGTGTGACTTTAACAGACAATTGCGCGGTCGTGTGGCGCTGTACCCAAATGAAATTGACGTCCTTTTTTTTACCACAAATAGAGCTTTCTTTTGGTGGTATTTGATCAACTGTGTGATTTTTTTTTTTTTTTTGCGCTATAAACAAAAAAAGAGCGACAATTTTGAAAAAATAATATTTTTCACATTTTTTATATGAAATTCTCAAAAAAAACGGAATTTTTGTAAAATCTTACCGTAAAATTCCTTTCTCTGAGTCCTCCGACAGTCGCCGCTCACTCACAAGTCTTCACCAATGGGTATTGACCTTTGCTCCGTAGGAGTAGCTAGGCAACAAGAATTGTTAATACAAAGCTTTTAACACAAACCTAGGGGCTGTCCCCTCAGTCAATACCTCCCTGCACCAGCATTCCCAACTCAGTTTGGTAGCATAGCAGTAAGAGTACACAAAAACCCCAAAAGAGGGGCGGGGGGCGGCGACTGTCGGAGGACTCAGAGAAAGGAATTTTACGGTAAGATTTTACAAAAATTCCGTTTTCTCTTACGTCCTCCGACAGTCGCCGCCCACTCACAAGTCTTCACCAATGGGATGTCCCAAAGCAGTGTAGACCTGAGGGGTGGGAGACGCAACCATAGAAAGGCAACGCAGTACCCACATCAGAGAAAGGAACCTTACCACAGTAAGAGAACCAACTGGGCAACAGGAAAGAAAAACGTGCTCAACAGGAGCAACAACCCAGGAAAACAAGTAACCCAGGGGTAAAACACCCCAACAACCAAGGGCCCATGAAAACAAGGGTCCCAAGGAGACTGCCGCACTGAGAACTTTACGGCCAAAGGAGGCATCAGCCGATGCCTGAACATCCACCTTATAGAATTTTGAGAAGGTGTGAACGGACGACCAAGTCGCCGCCTTACACACCTGGGCCACAGAGGCCTGATGACGGTAAGCCCAAGACGTACTCAAAGACCTGGTAGAGTGCGCCTTCACAGGGAAGGGAGGAACCTTCCCCTTCAAGGCATAGGCTTGTTCAATGATCTGTCTGATCCATTTGGCGATGGTCGCAGCCGACGCCGCCATGCCCTTCCGAGGTCCCTCAGGAAGGACAAAGAGGGAATCCAACTTGCGAAAAGATTTCGCGGACGACAGGTAAACTCTGATCGCCCGGACAACATCCAAGGAATGCAAGGCAACCTCCTTCGGATGCTTAGGCTTCGCGCAGAGCGAAGGCAAGACAATGTCTTCATTCAGGTGAAATTCCGATATCCTTTTTGGAAGAAAAGATGGGTTAGGCCTCAGGACCACCTTATCCTTGTGGACCACCAGGTAGGGAGAATTGCAGGACAAAGCTGCCAGCTCCGACACCCTGCGAGCCGAAGTGATCGCCACCAAAAAGGCAACCTTCTTGGACAATAGAGACAACGAGATCTCCCTGATCTTTTCAAAGGGAGCCTGTTGCAACACGGACAGAACCAAGTTCAAGTCCCATGGAGGTAAAGGTTCCCTCCTAGGAGGGGCCAAATGTCGCACCCCCTGAACAAAGGTGCTAACCAATGAATTATACACCACAGGGCGTTGAAAGAGAACGGCCAGCGCAGAAATCTGACCCTTAATCGTGGCCAACGCCAAACGCTGGTCCAAGCCCGTTTGAAGGAAAGCCAACACCCTCGACACCGAGTATGAGCGAGGGGAATACCCCCTGGACTCACACCAGGCAAAATACGCTTTCCAAGTACGGTAGTAAATCTTCCCCGAAGAGGCTTTTCTAGCCTTGATCAAAGTGGGAATGACCTCAGGGGAGAGACCCCTATCCTTCAGGACCTGGCTTTCAACAGCCAGGCCGTTAAAGCCAGCGACTGTAAAGCAGGATGGAATATCGGCCCTTGAGACAGGAGATCTTCTCGAAGTGGCAGACGCCACGGAGCGTCGACCGCCAGATTTACGAGGTCTGCGTACCAGGACCGGTGAGGCCAGTCCGGCGCTACCAGAATCACCGTGTGCGGTTCCGAGGCTAACCTGCGAAGAAGCCTGGACAGCAGTTGAATCGGTGGAAAGGCATACATCAGACGATACTGATGCCAGGGCGCCACTAACGCGTCTGAGGCGTCTGCCCAAAGATCGCGCGTCCTTGCCACGAACCTTTCCACCTTGTTGTTCAGACGAGACGCGAACAGGTCCACATCTGGGGAACCCCACTTCGAGCACAACATCTGGAAGACATCCGGGTGAAGGGACCATTCTCCCTGGTCCAGGGTCTGGCGACTCAGATAGTCCGCCTGCCAGTTCTCCACCCCCAGAATGTGAACTGCCATTATCGCCGGGACGTGCGTCTCGGCCCAAGACAGAATGTCGGCTACTACCCGAGCCGCTCGGGCACTCTTGGTGCCCCCTTGGTGGTTGATGTAAGCCACCGCGGTGGCATTGTCCGTCCATCTCAGAAGGCAAAGCTTTATCGCTCTCAATTCCAGGATGTTGATCGGAAGGGAGGACTCCTCCTCCGACCAAGTTCCCTGGGCGGACAGAACTACCCAGAACACCACCCCAGCCCGACAGGCTGGCATCCGTGGTAAGCACCGTCCACGACAATGGACGAAAAGTCTTGCCCCCCGACACCGTCTGGGACTGGAGCCACCACAGAAGATCCCTTCTGGTGTCGTGGCTCAACGAGATCCGCAGATCCAGAGATTGTGGCCGCCCGTCCCACTCGGTCAGAATCTCCGCCTGGAGACCCCGCGTGTAAAACTGGGCAAAAGGGATCGCCTCGAAAGACGAGACCATTAGACCTAGACATCTCATGCATGTTCGGAGAGACGAGTGCCGGTTGTCCCTGAGGGACCTGACCTCGTCCTGAAGAGTCCGAAGCTTGTCCTCCGGCAGGAAGACCTTCGCTTGGACAGAGTCCAGAATCATTCCCAGGTAGGGAAGGCGAACCGAAGGACACAGAGTCGACTTCGGAATGTTTATGGTCCAACCGAACTCCTGCAGAGTCCGCATCGTGGTGGACAGGTCGGTCACCAGGCTCTGACTGGCGTTTGACCGTATCAGGATATCGTCCAGATACCCCAAGACAGCAATGCCCTGTGCTCGCAACAGGGCCAGAACCGGCGCCAGCACTTTGGTAAAAACCTGCGGAGCCGAAGCGAGACCGAAAGGTAACGCCACGAATTGGTAGTGATCCTCCGCAATGGCGAATTGAAGGTACCTCTGGTGACCCTCGAAAATGGGGATGTGTAGGTACACATTCTTCAGATCGATGGAGGCCATGAATTCCCCCGGACTCAGGGCAGCCACCACTGAGCGCAGGGATTCCATGCGAAACTTGCGAACCCGCACAAAGCGGTTCAGAGCTTTCAAGTCCAGAATCGGACGCACTTTGCCCTCCTTTCTGGGCACAGTGAACAGATTGGAGTAAAACCCCCGAAATCTGTCCCGATGAGGCACCGGGACCACCACCCCCTGGGCCCGCAGGTCCCGCACCGCCAGGTGCAAATCCTGCAAGCGCTCCGGAGACAGCTGAAGATTTGAGGGAAAAAATCTGCCCGCCGGCCGAGAGAGAAATTCGATCTTGTAACCAGATCTAACGATTTCCTGAACCCACCTGTCCCGAACGCGGGCCAGCCAAGGTTGTAGGAAACCGCGCAGACGTCCCCCCACCCCAGAAACGGGTGAGGGCGCCCCTTCAGGCGGAAGTGGTATGGGAAGTCGAACCGGACTGGCCGGACTTCTGCTTTCCTGCCCACGGCTTCTTCTGGGAGCCTTGGCCCTTGAAGGGCTTGCCCTTGGACTGCGACCGAAAGGCACGAAAGGACCCCTGAGAGGGCCTAGACGAGAAATTCCGCTTTCCACGGAAAGACTTATGCTTGAAAGACTGGGGCAGGAGAGTACTCTTGCCTCCCGTAACCCCTTTTATCAGGGTATCCAAAGCCTCGCCAAAAAGGCGAGACCCCGCGTAGGGAAAATCCGCCAGCGTCTTGCGAGTAGATTGGTCGACCGACCAATTCTTCAGCCAAATCAGACGACGGTTCAGTACCGCCACGCTGGACAGGCGCGCAGCCAAGGGAGCTAAATTCAAGTCCGCATCACACAAGTACATGACACCCTGATGGATCTGGTCCACCATAGCCAACGTAGGCGGAGCGGAATCAGCCGCCAAGGTGCGCCTAAGCATCTTGGTCCAATCAGCAACAGCCTGTGCCGCCATAATGGAAGCGAAAATAGGCTTCAGCATTGAACCAGCCACCATATAAGCATGACGGGCAAGAGACTCTCTTCTCCTGTCCGTAGGGTCCCGGAAAACCGGGGTATCCTCGGAGGGCACCGCAGTAGCTTTGTTCAAAACGGCTACCGCGTGATCCACCGGAGGCGCCACACACCAACGCTCGTCGGTGGCAGATGCAAACGGATAAAGTAATTTAAACTTATTTGGCACAGTAAAAGACTTCTTTAAATTGTGCCACTGTTCATTAACCGTATGGTGAAATTCAGCAGGGCAGGGAAAAACCTGCGCTGATTTGCGAGCCCTCTGTGTTCCAAAAGCAGACATCCTAGCAGGAGGAGTAGGCTCATCCTCCAGGTGCAAGGTGTCCTTTATAGAAGCAATCAGCTCGTTCATGAGTGCAAGCTCTTCAGGCGAGTCAGGGGGAGAAACATCAACCCCCACCACCTCAGGCTCTCCCTCGGACTCCACAAGGTCCAAAGATGAGCGGGACCCTGAGAAGGGTACGCCAGCCACAGCAGCCACATCGCCCTCTGAATCAGAGGAAATGGATAACCTTGCCCTTTTTGTGGATCGTTCAGCCAGCAGCATCTGCATCTGAGACACCAAGGAAGCCACTACAGTGGTCAGATTGGCCCCTTCGGAGGGTGCAGCAGCCCCCTGGTCCCCCACCAGGGCGGGGGGGAAACTTGCTATCCTGAGAATCCATGCTCCAGTACAGAGAAACAATAAAGGTACTGGCCCTTTAAAACCACGGCGAGCGCAGCCCACCGCACACTGCTGTATGCACTGACAATACTGAGCAAGGAATGACAGGACAGAAAGGTAAAAACCTGGAGAGAGCACACCAGACTGCTGCCACCGATCGCTGTT
Organism: Pelophylax lessonae; assembly: GCF_965119305.1. Taxonomy (NCBI): domain Eukaryota; kingdom Metazoa; phylum Chordata; class Amphibia; order Anura; family Ranidae; genus Pelophylax; species Pelophylax lessonae. The sequence continues at coordinate 540,056,882 of NC_138772.1, forward strand.
CCCGGGGAAAAAGGAAGTGATGCAATGCTGACTGATTGATATAGCCTACGGAAGGCTCCAGCAAAATGGCCGCTCGGCAGAGGGAAAAGACTACAATAAAATGGCGCCGCCATGTGCATGAGCAGTAACGCCCGCCAAAATGGCGGCGAATGGCGCCAAAACGCGGCGCTGCATAGAGACAGGGCCGGTCACAGTATATAGGCAAATAAAATGGCGGATCGCCGCAGCGACCGCCGCACACACACGTCTGCACACAAACTGCACCCAGAGCATAATAAACAGCAGAGCAGGATGGCCCCCCGATCGCAGCCCACAGGCATGCAGCCACACAGGGACCTGACAGGGAGCCCGCAGTTACACAGACATGGAGGGTAATACACAGCCACAGACTGACACCCATACAGAAGGTCTCCACACAGAAGGTGCTTACCGTACCAGATGGCTTGGGGAGCCGTCTCCAGCGACAAACCGCTATCAGGGCAGACAGGGAGTGCCGCAGCCAGGACGCTTGTGGACCGCAGTCATGGCGTCCAGTGAGGTAGCCACCTCACAGGCAGCATCCCTGCAGCGAACAGGGATGGGTCGTTCAATGTGCCAGGGTAAAACCTAAGCTGAACGCTCGATGGCAGGCTGGGGATCCATCTGGCTCTCAGCCCTGGGATGCAGGGGCGGCCAGTCCGAGACCCAGCTCCACATGATGATTCTTCATCAGAAGATCCCTAAACTAAGGCTGACAAAATAACAGCTAGCAAGGAAAAGAGAAAAATACTTGAAATAAAATCAAAGAAAGGGTAGAAGGCTGAGACTGAGCCCCAGCACAGGATAGCCAGCTACTCCTAAGCTAGGCAAAGTCAAACTGAGTTGGGAATGCTGGTGCAGGGAGGTATTGACTGAGGGGACAGCCCCTAGGGGTGTGTCTATGTTAAAAGCTTTGTATTAACAATTCTTGTTGCCTAGCTACTCCTACGGAGCAAAGGACAATACCCATTGGTGAAGACTTGTGAGTGGGCGGCGACTGTCGGAGGACGTAAGAGAAATATTATATTACCAAAAATGCAGCAAGCAGAATTTCTAACACCACAATGGAAGTGTAACAGACCAGTGTGAATACTGTGGGGTTGATTAGCTCGGTGGTGAGTGTGGATGACCCCTTGGGGGGGTGCGTTTACACAGGGAGATAGCCGAGAAGTGGTTGCAAACAACAGTTTGGTTTATTCTTGCAATTTACTTCACTACTTGTGGGCGGCTACCTTCTCACATACAGGAACCTACCTACGGAGTCTGTCTCCAACCTACTGTTGGGCAAACTTTGCTGATCCTACAGCAGACACTCAATAGTCCATGTTTGTTTTCTTCACACAACAAATGTCCATTTAACATGTCCCTTTACTCTTCACATAGAACACATTCCTTTGTTTGTCTCTGCACATAGCAACCATTACTTTGTTTGTCTCTTCACATAGCAAACAGTGCATTTATTTCTTTCCACAGAAATAGTCCAAGATCTCACCTTGAGTAGTCTTCAGTCTTAATTAATTTCCCCTTCACACAGGAAATGTCCATTGGTTTCTTTTCACATAGAAACAATCCTTGAGTAGTCTTCACACTTGTTACCCTCCTCAGCGCACATCGCTCCAGGAGGTCTTCCCCATGCCCACACAGCTTCAGGGGGCATTCATCGGATTGTCCTCCGCTACCCACACGGCGTCCAGAGGCCACAATCCTTCTCCCAGGCTCTCACAGCGTCGGGAGGCACACATCTGACTGTCCTCCTCTCCCCAGCCCACACGGCATCAGGAGGCAGCAATCAATAGGACTTCCTTTGGACAAATTATAGAGGCCTTAACTTCCTCATTCCGAACAGCTGAAGGCCTTTCAACTTCCTTAAGCCGTCCTGGCTACCTTTTCAGCAGACACCCTATAGTAATTGGTGAACTTTCTAAACCAGGTGGAAATGTATCTCCTGTCTGTGACTACATCCACAGATTTACCTGACTTCCTGTCACAATACATACAAAGAATTTAACCACTTGCTGACTGCCCCAGGCAAATTTACAAGGGCGGCAGGGCTGTGCATAATCACATAGATCTACATGATTATTTGCACACGGTTTCGGCGGCGCGAGCCTCACTCCCGCTGTGATTAGACACAGCAGGAGGCAGACCGCGGGAGGAGCGGGCTCGATCACCGCCGGCCTCCTGCGATTTTCTCATCTAACATCAATACCTGACCTCACAAATGCACTTCTGGAAGATTGGCCAAACATTCCCATAGACACACTCCTAAACCTTGTGGACAGTCTTCCCAGAAGAGTTGAAGCTATTATAGCTGCAAAGGGTGGGCCAACTCAATATTGAGCCCTACGGACTAAGACTGGGATGCCATTAAAGTTCATGTGCGTGTAATGGCAGGCGTCCCAATACTTTTGGTAATATAGTGTACACCTAACAACCCAGGCTATGAAGGGTAATAAAACATTTTGTTACACTTATCAGAATTTTCTATATTCCGGGAGTCTGCTCCAAATCGCCATTCTTCTGTATAGCTCCGCAGTAGAGGCCTATGACAAGGATACATTCAGAATGATAATATATTAATCTCTGTGAACGCCAGCCACTAACTGAGCTAATCTTCCATACATTTTTAATGGCGTGTGCGATTATCAAAAAGAACATTTTTACGGTAGTTTAAATTAATATTTCAGTTTCTTCTGAGAGAAGAAAAAAGTCCTCACATTTTTAGAAGGCTTAAAATAATCACATTTTTAATGAACAAAGCTATCTCTAATAACTGCGCTTAATATTTCACTGCTAATAAGAAGGAAAGGCTGCCAGTGAGAAGCTTTACAAATGCGGCCCCGGTCACATAAAACTTTCAGTCGATGGGTGGATGTTCATATTTTTTTTATTTTGTAAATCTTCAATACACTTGTGATTTTATATATATATATATATATATATATATTAAAAAAAAAAAAAAATATATATATATATATATATATATATATATATATATATAATTTTCTCCATCAGCCCATTCCCCACAGTGATTACCTCTTGTATCACTTGACCCTCCCCCTTAGATTGTAAGCTCTAACGATCAGGGCCCTCTGATTCCTCCTGCATTAAAGTGTATTGTATTTGTACTGTCTACCCTCAAGTTGTAAAGCGCTGTGTAAACTGTCGGCGCTATATATATACTATATAATAATAACATTATATTATATTTAACTTTTTAATAAAAATCATGAATTTAAATGAATATGAATTTATTGTCGGCCATACTTCAGCTCCGGAAAGGTTTTACCCCCCTTAATGACCAGGCCATTTTTTTGCGATTCGGCACTGCTGTACTTTAACAATTGCGCGGTCGTGCGATGCTGCACCCAAATACAATTGATGTCCCTTTTTTCCCCAAAAATAGCACTTTCTTTTGGTAGTATTTGATCACCTGTGCAGTTTTTAGATTTTGTACTATAAACAAACAAAAAAAAAAGAAGAGCGACAATTTTGAAAAAAAAAAAAAAAAAAAAAAACACACAATATTTTTTACTTTCCGCTATAAAACATTCCCAATAAAAAAAAAAAAATCTAATTTTTTTTATCAGTTTAGGCCAATTTGTATTCTGCTACATATTTTTGGTAAAAGAAAAAAATCCCAAAAAGCATATTGTTATTGGTTTATTGATCCGCAGATCCCCCACTAAGCAGGCGGGTGACAGCTGTGTCTCCTCGCTGTGTGCAGAGACACAGCTGTTAGGTCCCCATTCATCTCTATGGGGGAATCGGATGGGAATGGACCGTCTGTCCATTCTCATCCGATCCGATCTGCCAGACGGATGGAAAATAGGGTTTCCATTCGTCCGGTTTTGACAGATCGGATCGGATGTCAGTGGACATTTCTCCGCTGACAACCAATGCCCCATAGAGATGCATAGGGCATCCGTTCCGATCCGCCCAAAAAAACTGACAGGCGGATCTGAACGGACTCCCTGTGTTAAAGCAGCCTAATTCATCAGTTATGCATCTGTTTTTATTCCGTTTTTAATCAGTTCTTCATCAGTTCTTCATCAGTTCATCATCAGTTCATCATCAGTTAATCATCAGTTAATCATCAGTTCTCCATCAGTTAATCATCAGTTCTTCATCAGTTAATCATCAGTTAATCATCAGTTAATCATCAGTTAATCATCAGTTCTTCATCAGTTAATCATCAGTTAATCATCAGTTAATCATCAGTTAATCATCAGTTCTTCATCAGTTAATCATCGTTTAATCATCAGTTCTTCATCAGTTAATCATCAGTTAATCATCAGTTAATCATCAGTTCTTCATCAGTTAATCATCAGTTCTTCATCAGTTAATCATCAGTTCTTCATCAGTTAATCATCAGTTAATCATCAGTTCTTCATCAGTTAATCATCAGTTCTTCATCAGTTCTTCATCAGTTAATCATCAGTTAATCATCAGTTAATCATCAGTTCTTCATCAGTTCTTCATCAGTTCTTCATCAGTTAATCATCAGTTAATCATCAGTTCTTCATCAGTTCTTCATCAGTTAATCATCAGTTAATCATCAGTTAGTTAATAATCAGTTCTTCATCAGTTAATCATCAGTTAATCATCAGTTCTTCATCAGTTCTTCATCAGTTCATCATCAGTTCTTCATCAGTTCTTCATCAGTTAATCATCAGTTAATCATAGTTAATAATCAGTTCTTCATCAGTTAATCATCAGTTAATCATCAGTTCTTCATCAGTTAATCATCAGTTCTTCATCAGTTCTTCATCAGTTCTTCATCAGTTAATCATCAGTTAATCATCAGTTCTTCATCAGTTCTTCATCAGTTAATCATCAGTTAATCATCAGTTAATCATCAGTTAGTTAATAATCAGTTCTTCATCAGTTAATCATCAGTTAATCATCAGTTCTTCATCAGTTCTTCATCAGTTCTTCATCAGTTAATCATCAGTTAATCATAGTTAATAATCAGTTCTTCATCAGTTAATCGTCAGTTCTTCATCAGTTAATCATCAGTTCTTCATCAGTTAATCATCAGTTCTTCATCAGTTCTTCATCAGTTAATCATCAGTTCTTCATCAGTTCTTCATCAGTTAATCATCAGTTCTTCATCAGTTAATCATCAGTTCTTCATCAGTTAATCATCAGTTAATCATCAGTTCTTCATCAGTTCTTCATCAGTTAATCATCAGTTAATCATCAGTTAATCATCAGTTCTTCATCAGTTAATCATCAGTTAATCATCAGTTAATCATCAGTTCTTCATCAGTTAAGCATCAGTTAATCATCAGTTCTTCATCAGTTCATCATCAGTTCTTCATCAGTTCATCATCAGTTCATCATCAGTTCTTCATCAGTTAATCATCAGTTCTTCATCAGTTCTTCATCAGTTCTTCATCAGTTCTTCATACATCTCTATGGGGCATCGAATGTCAGCGGAGACATGTCCGCTGATATCCGATCCGACCTGATCCGTCAAATCTGGATGGATGGATGGAAACCCTATTTTCCATCCGTCCAGCGGATCGGATTGGATGAGAACGGACCGACGGTTCGTTCCCATCTGACTCCCCCATAGAGATGTATGGGGCTCTGACAGCTGTGTTTCCGCACACAGCGCAGAGAACAGCTGTCATTCTCCTGCTCAGCGGGGAATCAGCGGATCGATTCCCTGCTGAGATAAACGGAGTCCGTCCGATGGACTATATGTGTGAAAGAGCCTTTAATCATCAGTTTTTCATCCGTTCTTCATCAGTTTTTCAACTGTTTTTTATCCGTTTTCATTTGTTTTTTTATTAGTGCTCATCAGTTTTTCATCAGTAAGGGCTCTTTCACACGGGCGATCCGATCAGATCCGCCTGTCAGTTTTTTAGGCGGATCTGATCAGATCCTCCATGCAGCTCTATGGGGCAGCCGGTGTCAGTGGAGACACCTCCGCTGACACCCACTGCCACCCGTTTCCGATCCTGTCCGTGAAATCCGGACAGATGGAAACCCTATTTTTCCATCCGTTCAGGGATCGGATCGGATGAGAGTGGACAGGCGGTCCGCTCTCATCCGATCCCCCATAGAGGGCAGCGGGAGCTGTGACACCTCCCTCTCCGCTCTGCAAGTGGAGACGGAGCTGTCATCCGCCGGCTCAGCGGGGATCGGCGAATCGATCCCCGCTGAGCAGCACGGATCCGCCTACAGAGGCGGACCGTGTGAAAGAGCCCTTAATCATCGCTTTTTCATCCGTTTTTCTATCAGTTTTTCATCCGTTCTTCATCAGTTTTTCATCTGTTTCGTCTGTTTTTTATCAGTTTTTCATCTGTTTTTCATTATTGCTCATCAGTTTTTCATCAATCATCAGTTTTTCATCAGTAATTCATCTGTTTTTCAAATCAGTTTTTTTTATCTATTTTTTATCAGTTTTTCATCCGTTTTTCATCCGTTTCTCATCCGTTTTTTTTTTATCAGTTTTTCATCCATTTTTCATTAGTGCTCATCAGTTTTTCATCAGTTATTCATCATTTTTTTATCCGTTTTTCATCAGCAATTCATCCGTTTTTCATCAGTGATCATCAGTTTTTCATCCATTTTTTTTCATCCACTACCAATGCAAAAACTGACCGTTTGTCAGTCAACGGATGGAGGTGGTGGTAGGGGGTGTGTCCTATGCCTACATACTTTTTCCAATAGGTGTCCCTCGTTTTGATATTAAAAAGCTTATTTTCTATCTGATTAATTTGCTGAAAATTTGAATCCTTGTTTCTAGCGGTTCCATATTTTATTACGACAGGCTTCTTTGAACCTACAAGGCCAGCTTTCAGATCTGTCTCAGATTTGGGCAATCTATGGCTTCCTTCTCCCACCAGAATGTATTGCTATGAAGGTTGATTAGACAATATCCTTGTCAATGCTGCTTTGTGAGCGTGGCAGACCACGGTATTAGAGAGCCCATTACAATGCCTGAGGGTGTCACCTGTTCTGCAGCAGGCTGTGATCAGGCTGACAAAAGCTTTGCTGCAGGAAAAAAATTACAGGTCACAGCCTTTATCCCAGATACATTTCATCAATGATTTATAAAACAGGGGATGAATGGACCTCCCACCGAAGCCGCTGCTGCAGAGAACGGATCCTCGCTAAGCTTCAGAAAGGAGGAGAATTAAAGAGTCGACTGACATTAATAAAACCACTAAATTGCTCGGCTTCCGCACGTATGGTTCTGAATACTTTTTAGTTCCGATCACGCTGCCCTCTCTTTATGGCGGTTATTTTATTAGCTAACAGTAGACCTGATGTTAGCATTAAAGGAGTTGTAAAGTCAGCAGGTTTTATATCTTAATATATTCTATGCATTAACCACTTCCAGACCGCCCGCCGCAGTTTTACGTCGGTACTTTGACGTTAAATACCAGTGCTATGGCAGCAGATAGCTGCCACAACCCCGGTATTTCCCTACATGGCCGGTGGTCCTCTGTCACACAGCAATGTAAAAAGTCAACGCGTTTCAGCGTTCAAGCCTTAACCCCCTCCCGCCCGCCGTATAGACAAATGACGTCAGGAGGGTGACCCTCTCGTTCTGGGACGACGTCCCACTCTCGCCACGCTTGCGTGCCCACGGGGGTGGGGGGGGTCTTCAGTGCGGCAATCGGGGAATCGCTGTGCCCTATCAGTGCTATGGCAGCAGATAGCTGCCACAACCCCGGTATTTCCCTACACGGCCGGTGGTCCTCTGTCACACAGCAATGTAAAATGTCAACGCGTTTCAGCGTTCAAGCCTTAACCACCTCCCGCCCGCCGTATAGACAAATGATGTCAGGAGGGTGACCCTCTCGTTCTGGGACGGCGTCCCACTCTTGCCACGATTGCGCGCCCACGGGAAGGGGGGTCTTCAGTGCAGCAATCGGGGAATCGCTGTGCCCCAGGGACACAGCGCATACACAATATTGATAAACAGCCGATGACAAGGCTCTTTATCCATGTGATCAGCTGTGTCCAATCACAGTCGATCACATGTAAACACGGAAATGCCAGTTATCGGCTTTCCTCTTCTCACACTGAAAGCATGTAGGGAGAGGAGAGCCGATCAGCAGAATATCCCCGAAGGGGAGACCTGTATAGATAATCAGGGCACTGATCATCAGTGCAGCCCCAACAGTGCCCATCAGTGCAGCCCCAACAGCAGTCATGCCAGTCAGTGCCCAGCAGTGATGCCAATCAGTGCCCATTAGTGATGCCAGTCAATGCTGCCTTTCAGTGTCCATTAGTCTCTTCTGCCCATCAGTGCCATGTATCAGTGCCCATTAGTGCTGCCTATCAGTGCCACCTATCAGTGCTGCAGATTAGTGTCTCATCATCAGTGCCCATCATTAAAGGAGAAAAAGTACTTTTACAAGTACAAACGTTTAACAGAAACAAAAGAAAACAATTTGTTTTTAAAACGTTCGGCCTTTTTTTGCTTTGCACACAGGCGGACCGTTCAGATCCGCCTGTCCGTTTTTTTGGCAGATCTGAACGGTCCCCCCATGTATTTCTATGGGGCATCGGATGTCAGCCGAGACATGTCCACTGACATCCGATCCTGTCCGTCGAATCCGGAAAACCCTATTTTCCATCCGTCCGGCGGATCAGATCGAATGGGATCGGATGAGAACAGACAGACGGTCCGTTCCCATCCGATTCCCCCATAGAGAACAGCGGTGACCTGACAGCTGTGTCTCCACGGATCGATCCCCTGCTGAGAAAAACGGAGTCCGCCGATGGACTCCACAGTGTGAAAGGGGCCTAAGCAAAAAATATAAAAAAAACTGTGGTGATTAAATACCACCAAAAGAAAGCCAAAAAAAAAAAAAAATGATAAAAAATGTATATGCGTACAGTGTTGGATGACCACACAATTGTCATTCAAAGTGCGACAGCGCTGAAAGCTGAACATTGGTCCTGGGCAGGAAGGGGGTGTAAATATCTAGTAGGCAAGTGGTTAATCATGGCTCGCGCTGAAACGTGTTGGGTGGTAAAACATGTAGTATCCCGCCCCCCATTGTGTTTAGCTGGTTAGTGGGCATGATGGAGGAGGGAGGGAGGGGATGGGCTATCATTTACCACTGTGCATACACCCACTTGTGTGACTCTATAGCAGTGATGGCAAACCTTGGCACCCCAGATGTTTTGGAACTATGTTTCCCATGATGCTCAAATACACTGCAGAGTGCATGAGCTTCATGGGATATATAGTTCCAAAACATCTGGGGTGCCATGGTTCGCCATCACTGCTCTATAGTCACACGGGCTGCTCAGATGCGATAGGGAGGAAATGCTCAGCATAGAAACTCACTGAAAACTGAGCATGTGCAGAGTTACCACCACAGCTACAAAATCTCTAGCTGAATTGGGGACATGGACAGAAGGGGGAGATAGAGAGCAGCAGGATCAACCAGGTTAAAGTTTTGCAGAATACAGAAAACGAATCCCATAGTGACTGAGTGAGTTTGAACAGCGTGCAATACACCATTTATTGATTGTTTTTAGTTTAGTTGGTGACACTTTAATACGGCTTGAACTGAAGTCAGGAGCAGTGCATGCTGGGAGACGCCGGGGTTCATAACTTTCTGCTCTTCTCTACCCTTCATAACTCCCGATGATATTAAACACTCAGCACTCCACTGGCCTGTATCCATTGTCCAGAATCAATACAGAAAAAAAAAAAAAAATCGACGTAAATCAAAGTACACACAATTACCTCGTCCTCCGACAGATCGTTAAAGCGTTTTACAAGAGCATCCGTTTGTCGGCTAAATGGAACTTCAAATATTTCCCTAAAGCGGCAGACAAGTAACTATCAGCGGCAGAGCAAACACGCCTGTCATCGCTGCCATTTGTCGTATCGGAGGAGACGGCTGTAATTTGGAGGTATATTCGACACGCTGTCGCGCTAATCTGCTGATAACAGGCTTCTAAAGCGGAAGGATGGGATCATTTTAGGAGGCCAGCTCCCGTACAATCATCGCTGAGGATCACGGAAAGAAAGAAAATTGAGCGGGCAAGGTGCAAGTAAGAATAAATATTAAAAAAAAAAAAAAACTAAAAAAATCTCTGCAGATACACAGAAGATTTGGACATCCCAAGTCCAATAAGGCGATTCTGTTTTTTTTTTTTTTTTTTTTGCAAAAAGCTTGCAAGACACAGTCCTGCTATGGTGGATTTTAACCATTATTCTGCGGCAGGGCGGCCCTCCTGCACGAAAAGACGTAGGTATATGTCGGTTGCGCGCCTGCAATTGCTGATCGTCCTTCTTTCTCAGGGGGGAGCGATTGCGGGTGTCAGGTGGCAATCGGAGCCTCCTGCCCTGTGCATTGCAGTTCCCGATGCTTAGTGGGGGCGCCCCCTAGCTGCAGGCACGCGACCAACGTAGGTCTACGTCGGTTTGAGCAGGAGAGCCGCACTGCCACAGGAAAAAGGCAGCGGGCGGTCGGCAACCGGTTAATAGAGACTTTGGATAACATCTTTTTAAAGGTGCACTCTAAGGGGAATTTGAAGTATATGTCGACAGGGCCCATGCTAAACTATTTTACGCCCCCAAAGAAAATAAAAAGGAGGGGGTTAAAAACTCCTCTGTCATACCCAGTGACCCTGATCTGATGGTTCCTCAATGTTATGCTGTCATACCCAGAGACCCCCATATTCCTCCATGTCACACCTGGGGACCCTGATGTCCCTCTATGTCACACCCAGGGACCCTGGTAGTTTCCATTCACATTCTGGGACCCCAATATTCCTCCATGTCATGCTGTCATACCCACTGACCCTGATGTTCTTCCATGCCACACCCAGGGACCCCCGTGTTCCTCCATGTCATGCTGTCATACCCAGTGACCCCAATGTTCTTCCATGTCACACCCAGGGACCCCCGTGTTCCTCCATGTCATGCTGTCATACCCACTGACCCTGATGTTCTTCCATGTCACACCCAGGGACCCCCGTGTTCCTCCATGTCATGCTGTCATACCCAGTGACCCCAATGTTCCTCTATGTCACACCAAGGTCCCTGATGTTCCTCCATGTCATACCCGGAGACCCTGATGTATTTCCATGTCACACTCGGGGACCCTGATGTTCCTCCATGTCACACCCAGGGACCCCTGTGTTCCTCCATGTCATGCTGTCATACCCAGTGACCCCAATGTTCCTCTATGTCACACCAAGGTCCCTGATGTTCCTCCATGTCATACCCGGAGACCCTGATGTATTTCCATGTCACACTCGGGGACCCTGATGTTCCTCCATGTCACACCCAGGGACCCCTGTGTTCCTCCATGTCATGCTGTCATACCCAGTGACCCCAATGTTCCTCTATGTCACACCAAGGTCCCTGATGTTCCTCCATGTCATACCCGGAGACCCTGATGTATTTCCATGTCACACTCGGGGACCCTGATGTTCCTCCATGTCACACCCAGGGACCCCTGTGTTCCTCCATGTCATGCTGTCATACCCAGTGACCCCAATGTTCCTCTATGTCACACCAAGGTCCCTGATGTTCCTCCATGTCATACCCGGAGACCCTGATGTATTTCTATGTCACACTCGGGGACCCTGATGTTCCTCCATGTCACACCTGGGGACCTCAATCCTCCATGGCACACCCGGGGACCCAAATTCCTCATGGCACACCTGGTGACCCCAATTCCTCATGGCACACCTGGTGACCCCAAACCCCTGTTACACCCGTCAGGGCCGGTGCTAAACTATTTCACGCCCTAGGCAAGACCAGCTACTTGTGCCCCCCCAAAGAAAATAAAAAGGAAGGGGTTTAAAACAACCCAGTGACCCTGATCTGATGGTTACTGAATGTTATGCTGTTATACCCAGTGACCCCCATATTCCTCCATGTCACACCTGGGGACCCTGATGTCCCTCTATGTCACACCCAGGGACCCTGATGTTTTTCCATTCACATCCTGGGACCCCAATATTCCTCCATGTCATGCTGTCATACCCACTGACCCAATGTTCATCCATGTCACACCCAGGGACCCCCGTTCCTCTATGTTATGCTGTAATACCCAGTGACCCCAATGTTCCTCTATGTCACACCAGGGGCCCCTGATGTTCCTCCATGTCATACCTGGAGACCCTGATGTATTTCCATGTCACACCTGGGGACCCTGATGTTCCTCCACATCACACCTGGAGAACTCAATCCCCCGTGGCACACCCAGTGACCCCAATTTCTCATGGCACACCTGATGACCCCGAACCCTTGTTACACCCGGTGACCACTATGCCCCATGTCACACCTGGTGACCCTGATTCCCTTTCACATCAGGGATCCTCCATGTCACACACAGGGACCCTTCACTGGGTTCACTGGGCAGTATGAAGAGAGTGGCCCGCACTCTGCCCTCCTTCACCGTGATCCTGCTGATTCCTTCTCCCAGGACGCTCCTCTCCTGGACCACAGTGCTCACCACAGCTCCAACTCCTGGTGAGGGAGAAGCATACGTCAAAGAGCTCAGCACTTCCTTCGTCACCAACCCCCTAAGACCATTCAGGTGCATCGTTGCTTCTGCTCCAATAAAGGTGCCGCCCTCCAGTGCTGAGCTCAGGTTCAGCTCTCCTCCGACCCAGGGAAATGAACAGCTGCCCACCAGCTCAGTGCAGAGAGTCACTTCCTGCCTGGGGTTTAGGTCGCTCAGCTCCAGCTGAAGAGAATCATCATGCAGGCAGCGCTCTGGTGGGCTCCCTTCTTGCCTCTTGGGGCCCCCCCAACAGTGGTGGAGAGCCAGGACCTGGTAGTTCCACCACTTATTGACTGTTCATTGGTTTAATAAAAAAGCACCATTATATCTGTTGGAGTGTGGCCATTTTGGAGTGTGGCCAAGAGCGCACACGCATCAGTTGACTAGAGGGAGAGCCTAGCCGCGATGTCATCCGGGCACCCACGATCATTCCCCATGGAGACAGAACGGCGGTCTGCCGATGTAAACACAGCAGACCGTTGTTCTGTCAGCAATGAACACAGAGATCCTCCTATTTAGAAACACAGATCTCTGTGTTCATCCAGTGAGTAAATCCCCACAGAGTTAGAAAGCACCCCCTAGGGAAACATTTAACCCTTTGATCACCCCTGGGTTAAGCACTTCCCTGCCAGTGTCATTAGTACAGAAAAAATGGGATGCAGGACCATGTCCTGCCAATGGTGGACTTTAGGGGCACTCACGTAAAAAAAGTTCTTTTATTAAATTATTATTAAAACATAATAGGCGCCATACAGTCTATATTAAAAAAAAAAAAGACAATACACATATACTTGTCACAAACAGTGGCATAATGTTTCATCTCTGTCACGTGACTTCACACAGAGGATATCTGATGTAGTAGGTCGACGCGTTTCGCTTCATGCTTTTTCAAGACCAGCCACAGATATGCCACATATAACTGAGATGGTTGATTGTGGATATATACAGGTAGATACCAATCCCTAGGGTGAGTTCACTTGCAAAGAGGTATACATATAGTGGCCAAGATAATATATATATATATATATATATATATATATATATATACTGGCCAGATCACTTGTATGATATCATGCAAGCTTGAGGAAAATGACACTCTCCTTTTAAAGCTGGGACAAAGTCCAGTATTTGCTTATGTTCCACGGCCAAATAAAGGCCCTCCTCTATATGTTCCCCTTGGAACGTCTGGTTCCTTCGGTGATGATCAGACAGACATTCCAAGGGGAACAAATAGAGGAAGGCCTTTATTTGGCTGTGGCAAAAGCAAATACTGAACTTTGGCCTCAAGCTTGCATGATATCCTACAAGGAAGCGATCTGGCCAGTATATATATATATATATATATATATATATATATATTCTCTTGGCCACTATATGTATACCTCTTTGCAAGTGAACTCACCCCTAGGGATTGGTATCTACTTGTATATATCCACAATCAACCAGTCAGCACATGACCCCTGGTGACGTCAGACGCTTCTGACGAAACGCATAGGGTCACGGAGGGAAACGTGACACATCACTTTCACCGTTTGAAGCGCGATCGGCATCCCCGCATGTTTGATATAAGCGTTTGTTTCCTGATTAAATGTAAGTAGTTTTAACCTATTTAAATTCAATAATTCAGCAATATTGGAGGCCTCTCTCTCTCTTTGCCCCCCTTAAATGTGAACCATCGAGGAGATTGTGAGGAGTTAAGACTATTCAAAGTGGCTTTATTTATTGTGGCCCCGGTGGAGAATTAATGCTTGTGGTTTAAGGACTCCTTTACAGTGAGGTGCAAGTTATACACTTACCTCTGGTAAGTAGTTATTTCTACTGATGGTGGATTGAGGCACAATTTTTGACACAGTCCGTGGATGAAATTTTCTATGAAGAGCGATCCATAAGAGTGTGCACGTGTGATTCACAGTGGTGTGTTGAAAATTTAATTTTTATGTGATTGTGACTCACCATTGATGCCTTTGGACATTTTTCACAATACACGTTGATTTATTTCATTTTTATATCTATTTATTTTTTTAGCACCTTAAACACTTGTTTGTATGAATTAATATATCGTATTCATCTATTTATTTATAAATTATTTATTTAAATATTTGATCAATTATTTATGCACATTTAGCATCAAATAAAAGTGCAGTTTCTCAGATTAACCGTTCAGCTTAATTGCTGACCGGTCTCTCTGATATTTTTCATGTACAGCCCCCTGCCAGCCCCTCCCACCAAGCTATGTACAGCTCCCTGCTAGCCCCTCCCACCAAGCTATGTACAGCTCCCTGCCAGCCCCTCCCACCTAGCTATGTACAGCTCCCTACCAGCCCCTCCCACCAAGCTATGTACAACCCCCTGCCAGCCACTCCCGCCAAGCTATGTACAACCCCCTGTCAGCCCCTCCCACCAAGCTATGTACAACCCCCTTCCAGCCCCTCCCACCAATCTATGTACAACCCCCTTCCAGCCCCTCCCACCAATCTATGTACAGCTCCCTGCCAGTCCCTCCCACAAATCGATGTACTGCTCCCTGCCAGCCCCTCCTACCAAGCTATGTACAGCCGCCCTGCCAGCCCCTCCCACCAGCCATGATCTTCCTGCATGGCATAGAGGAGAACAGAAATCCAATGATGTCACGCAAAATAAGATATGCAATAAAAACTGAAAGGTTTGGTTTAAAAATATTATTAGCATGTTGATGGGGGGGGGGGGGGGACCAAGGAAGGCAAAAAAGTAGCAGGTTAATGTCAGCTTTAACCAACTACCAGGCAGAATGAGCTTTCGCGGGATAATTTAGGAACTTGAAGATAAAGGATTTACCATCCTCCCCTCTACCCAAGTCTTACATCAACACCCCCCCCCCCTTCCCCACATGGCTTTCCCGCTCGCTGTGGAACATGAAATGGCCCCCGGAATTCTGGAGGATTGCAGCCAGATACGCCATTATACATCCCATTGTGTCAAGTCGAGTTTTCTGTGTAATATTTATGTGCCCGTTGGCATGTGAATTTTACAAGAAAAATGACACTTCTCCGAGCCGCCAAAAGACATTTCAATCACAGGCGGCAGGGCAGTGACAGCGATCACAGATTCTATTGTAGGTTCTTGACTTGGCAATGCACAATTGTTGAAGGGGGGGGGCACAACACAATATACAGAGAACACTGACAGTGGAGGTTTTATTACCCTAAATTAAAGGGGTATTTGTATGTCTACCGACAGGCACAACGCGCCGGCCCTGGATTAACCACTTCTGATTAACCGGAAGGTTTTACCCCCTTAATGACCAGGCCATTTTTTGCGATTCGGCACTGCGTTAATTTAACTGACAATTGCGCGGTCGTGCAACGCTGTACCCAAATAAAATTGATGTTCTTTTTTTTCGTTCATATAGAACTTTCTTTTGGTGGTATTTGATCACCTGTGCGACTTTTATTTTTTGAGCTATAAACAAAAAAAGAGCGAAAATTCTGAAAAAAAGAAAAAGAAAAATTATATATATTTTTTTTTAACTTTCTGCTAGTTAACATTCCCCCCCAAAAAAACTTTAAAAATCAAATATTTTTCATAATTTTAGGGCAATTTGTATTCTGCTACATATTTCGGGTAAAAAAAAAAAAAAATCCCAATAAGCTTATTTTGATTGGTTTGTTCAAAACATATCACGTCTACAAACTAGGGGAAAGATTTATGTCATTTTTATTTATTTATTTATTTTTTAGTAGTAATAGCAGCAATCAGCGATTTTTAGCAGGACTGTGACATTGCAGTGGACAGATCGGACCCCTAACTGACATTTTTGACACTTTAGGGGGGACCAGTGACATTACTACAGTAATCACTGCTAAACATATGCACTGTTACTGTAATAATGACACTGGCAGGGAAGGGGTTAACCCAGGGGTGATCAAAGGGTTATGTCTGAGCCTAGGACGTGCTTTCTAACTGTAAGGGGGAGGGACTTGTGGAATCAACACAGAGACCTGTGTTTCTAAACAGGAGGATCACAGGCACTCTGTGTTCATTCCAGAGAGAACAATGGTCTGCTGTGTTACCAACAGCAGACCGTCATTCTCTCTCAGGGGGGGGGGGGCGATTGCGGGTGCCCGGTGGCAATCTCGGCTGCCGGCCCCGGGGATCGGCTTCCTAATGAAAAATGGGCATTGTAGTTTGTTGTGTATGGGATTTGTAGCCACAGACAAGCAGGGCTTTTTTTCAGCGGGAACGTGGGGGAACGCAGTTCCGGCACCTCTAGCACTGAATGCATTTTAGTGCTAGGGTGTGCCTGAAGGTCTATTGATGCTGGCTGCTGGAGGATCTGTTGTCGCTGGTGGGGATCTATTTTGTGGGGGGTCTCCTTTTGCTAGGGGGTAAATTGTTGCTGGGAGACGTTTATTGTTGCTGGCTGTTGGTGAGACTATTGATTATAGCTACTAGGAGATCTGTTGTTGCTGCTGGGGGTCTATTGTTGCTAGGATGGTATTTTGTTGTGGGGGGTCCATTGTTGCTAGGGGAGGGCTATTGTGGGGGGGGTCTATTGCTGCAGGAGAGTCTATTGTTGCTGAAGGGAGCCTACTGTTACTGGGGTGGGGGTCTATCAAATTCCATACAAACTACTTAGTAGCACAAAATGATACTTGGTTCTGTATTCTCTAAAAGGGGCAGTACTGGAAGGTGGGTAGAGGATGAAACCTAGGGACCCTGCTCAGAGGTAGGTAGGGGACAAAGATGAAGGGTGACTCAGAAGGTGACAGTTCCTGAAAAAAAGCCCTGCAGACAAGTCAGGGTGTCCATGCTGACCCGTGTCCACAGCCAAAAGCACCTACAATGGTCACATGAGCATCAAAACTGGACCACAAAGCAATGGAAGGCGATTTCCTGGTCTCATAAATCATGTTTTCTTCATGTGGATGGCTGGGTGTGTGTCATGTACTTGGGGAAAGGATGGCGCCTGGATGCAGTATGGGAGCCGGCAGAGGCAGTGTGAAGCTATGAGCAATGTTCTTCTGGGAAACCTTGAGTCCTGCCATTCATATGGCTGTTACTCGATATGCACCACCTACCTAAACATTGTTGCTGACCAAGTACATGGAAACAGTATTTCTAAATGACAGTGGCCTCATTCAGCAGGAAAATGCTGCCAAAATGGTTCAAGAATGGTTTGAGGAACACAAAGACAAGTTTGAGGTGGTGGCCTTGCCTCCAACTTCTCCAGATCTCAACCCAATCGAGCATCTGTGGAATGTGCTGGAAAACAAGTCCAATCCATGGAAGCCCCACCTGAAAACTTACCAGACTTAAAGGATCTGCTAGTGATGGCTCGGTGCCAGATCACCCCAGCACACCTTCAGTGGTCTAGTAGAGTTCATGCCTCGATGGGTCAGGGATGTTTTGGCGGTAAAAGGGGGACCTACTCAATATTAGGTGGGTGGTCAAAGTTATGGCTGATTGGTGTATACAGGGCTTTTTTTTCTCAGAGAATAGGTGCAGTAACTCCCCCCTTCTGAGTCACTTCTTGTCTCTGCCCCCTACCCACCTCCGAGCACCGTCCCTTGATTCCACCCCCTACCCACCTCCGAGCACCGTCCCTTAGTACCACCCCCTACCAACCTCCCAGCACTGCCTCATTAATGCCTCGTTTCCACTGAGCGGAACGGTTCGGTCGGTACAGTTTGGAAGGGTTAGAATGGTCCGGTCTATTCAGGTGAGCGTTTCCACTGCAAGTCGGGCCACCAGGGACCATGCGGGGTTTACACCAAATGAGGTGTTTGTTTTGTTCTTTCATTTGACGTGAGCATTGATGATTTCCTGTCCGCCAATCAGTGGAATCTATCGTATGACGCCAGTAGCTCCGCCCCAACCGTACCGTACCATTTCCTATGGCCCTACATCTGAAGCAAGACCAGGTTTGGTTCGGTTGTATGGGCCACCTTCATAATGGAAACACTCAAATTAGCGTACCGTACCGAACCGACCAGAACCGATCCGCTCAGTGGAAACGAGGCATTAGAGAATACAAAGCCAAGTTTCACTATGTCGTGCTAATTAATTTGTATGGAATTTGGTAATGATAACAAGAAAAGCAGTAAAATAGATCCCCTACACCCCCAACAACAATAGATTCTCTCTGTAATAATAGACCTCCCCAGCAACTTTGGACCCCTGCAACAAAATATCACTCCAGCAAAAATTGACCCCCAGCAGCAAGAACAGATCTCCCAGCAGCCAGCATCAATAGACTCTATACTCTATAGACCAATAGACCACTGCCTCAACAGTGGATCCCTTGCAACAACAATTGACCCCACCAGCAACAATAGGCCACCACACAAAACTAAATCCTCTCTAGCAACAATAGATTCCCCAGCACCCAGCATCAGTGGACCTTCCATCACACCCCACCCTACCCCAGCACCCCTTGCCATTACAAACATTCAGTGCTGGAGGTGCCGGAACTGCGTTCCCCCTGAAAAAATGCCCTTGGTGTATATCATTTCATAACCAAGCCTGTGCAATTTATTGTATAATAAAGAATATTAAGTATTCCACCAGTTACCAATAAATTACTGCAACACTTCTTGTAGGACCTGATGGAAGACTTACGTGTTACTTAGAGAAACAGAGAAGAATGTAGAACACGGTACAAAGACAATTATCATCGGAGGAAGGGATAAGCCGGGGAGAAATGGGTCATTGTATGAGCCGGTTACACGACACCTAACACCGGTATCTCCAAAAAAAACGCGGCTTAGATTTGGTCCGGCAACACAATGACAGGGCACAATGGAAAAGCAAACAGCACAGAACAGTTTATCAAAACCAAACACAAAGCAGCTAGCTAATAACCCTCAAAAGAGAATGCGTCTGGATGGGGCCACGCCAGCCGGCAATAACCCTGAGCCATTGTGCTGGAGCGTGGACAAAAAGCACAGTCTGGCCCCGTAGATGAGAAGTGACAAGCCTTATTACCGCTTGGCCATTAATCACTGGGTAAAGGACAATTGGAATATAATCATCTAGGATTGTTTACAGTGGTGGTGACGGTGCTCGCTGTTTAAAGGAGACACGAGCCAAGGCACGGGATCTGATTAATGCGTTGTGTGAAACAGAAGAGTGACAGAAGAAGACGACCAAGTGGTCCATCGGGTCCAAGTCTTCCCCTATTTCATTTTTGTCTTGTTGTTCGTTTCTTTTTAGTATAGATCTACGTTTGTCCCAAGCATGTCTACCATTGACTGATTCCTTACCTCTGCTCTACTTATGTATAAATATTTTTATAGTATTTTTTTTTACACATTTTTATACTATGTTTATTTTAAAATTTGTAATTATGATTGTTTATTCTTATATTCTTAAATTACATATACACACACACACACATTACAAGAAAAAAAAGAAAAAAAAAATATATATATATACTGTATATATATATATATATATATATATATATATATACACAGTATATATATATATATATATATATATATATATATATATATATATATATATCTCCAAAGACATGTTGGTAGGTTAATTGGATCCTGTGTAAAAAAAAAAAAAAAAAAAAAAAATTGGCCCTACTGTGTATGTATGTGGGTTAGGGACCTTAGACTGTAAGCTCCTTGAGGGCAGGGACCGATGTGAATGTACAATGTATATATAAAGTGCTGCGTAAATTGACAGCGCTTTATAAGTACCTGAAATAAATAAATATATATATATAACATATATAGATACACATATCTATATATCTATATATATATATATATATATATATATATATATACACACACACACAGACAGTATGTGTGTATATACAGTGCCTTGCGAAAGTATTCGCCCCCCTTGAACTTTTCGACCTTTTGCCACATTTCAGGCTTTAAACATAAAGATATAAAACTGTAAAAAATTTTTTAAGAATCAACAACAAGTGGGACACAATCATGAAGTGTAACGAAATTTATTGGATATTTCAAACTTTTTTAACAAATAAAAAACTGAAAAATTGGGCGTGCAAAATTATTCAGCCCCCTTAAGTTAATACTTTGTAGCGCCACCTTTTGCTGCGATTACAGCTGTAAGTCGCTTGGGGTATGTCTCTATCAGTTTTGCACATCGAGAGACTGAATTTTTTGCCCATTCCTCCTTGCAAAACAGCTCGAGCTCAGTGAGGTTGGATAGAGAGCGTTTTTGAACAGCAGTTTTCAGTTCTTTCCACAGATTCTCAATTGGATTCAGGTCTGGACTTTGACTTGACCATTCTAGCACCTGGATATGTTTATTTGTGAACCATTCCATTGTAGATTTTGCTTTATGTTTTGGATCATTGTCTTGTTGGAAGACAAATCTCCGTCCCAGTCTCAGGTCTTTTGCAGACTCCATCAGGTTTTCTTCCAGAATGGTCCTGTATTTGGCTCCATCCATCTTCCCATCAATTTTAACCATCTTCCCTGTCCCTGCTGAAGAAAAGCAGGCCCAAACCATGATGCTGCCACCACCATGTTTGACAGTGGGGATGGTGTGTTCAGGGTGATGAGCTGTGTTGCTTTTACGCCAAACATAACGTTTTGCATTGTTGCCAAAAAGTTTGATTTTGGTTTCATCTGACCAGAGCGCCTTCTTCCACATGTTTGGTGTCTCCCAGGTGGCTTGTGGCAAACTTTAAACGACACTTTTTATGGATATCTTTAAGAAATGGCTTTCTTCTTGCCACTCTTCCATAAAGGTCAGATTTGTGCAGTATACGACTGATTGTTGTCCTATGGACAGAGTCTCCCACCTCAGCTGTAGATCTCTGCAGTTCATCCAGAGTGATCATGGGCCTCTTGGCTGCATCTCTGATCAGTCTTCTCCTTGTATGAGCTGAAAGTTTAGAGGGACGGCCAGGTCTTCGTAGATTTGCAGTGGTCTGATACTCCTTCCATTTCAATATTATCGCTTGCACAGTGCTCCTTGGGATGTTTAAAGCTTGGGAAATCTTTTTGTATCCAAATCCGGCTTTAAACTTCTCCACAACAGTATCTCAGACCTGCCTGGTGTGTTCCTTGTTCTTCATGATGCTCTCTGCAGTTTAAACGGACCTCTGAGACTATCACAGTGCAGGTGCATTTATACGGAGACTTGATTACACACAGGTGGATTCTATTTATCATCATTAGTCATTTAGGTCAACATTGGATCATTCAGAGATCCTCACTGAACTTCTGGAGAGAATTTGCTGCACTGAAAGTAAAGGGGCTGAATAATTTTGCACGCCCAATTTTTCAGTTTTTTATTTGTTAACAAAGTTTGAAATATCCAATAAATTTCGTTCCACTTCATGATTGTGTCCCACTTGTTGTTGATTCTTCACAAAAAATTACAGTTTTATATCTTTATGTTTGAAGCCTGAAATGTGGCAAAAGGTCGCAAAGTTCAAAGGGGGCCGAATACTTTCGCAAGGCACTGCAAGGCACTTTATATATATATATATATATATATATATATATATATATATGTATATATATACATATACATATATATACACGCACATAAACGCCGCGGGTAAAATAGGTATGGAGGTCAATATATTCCTAAAGGTGCTATTGACAAGACATTTTTACCACGTGTCGGTAACAACCCATGCAATCCATACATACCAAGAAACCAAAACAAATAAGTTCAGAAATGAGGTTATGTGTAATATAATTTAACCACTTAGTGACCGCCCACTGGCAGGCAGCCGCTCCTGGGCAAAGTGACGTAGTACTACGTCGCTCGCTCAGGAGGCTCTAGGGGGCGAGCACGCGCCACCAGCCACTCGCGATCTCCCCCCCCCCCCGCTGACAGAGAAGGACAGATGGCTGATGTAAACACAGCCGTCTGTCATTATCCTTAAGAGTATAACAGAAGCTATGTGATCCTGCTATATAGGATCGCATGTCTCTGTGATGATCTCACAAGCCACGCCCCTCTACAATTAGAATCACGCCCCTAGGGTCACATATAACCCCTGGATCACCAGTACAGTTAACCCCTTCCCTGCCAGTGTCATTTTTACAGTAACAGTGCATATTTTTTGCACTGATTATTGTAGTAATGTCACTGGTACCCCCAAAAGTGTCAAAAATGTCAGTTAGGGGGTCCGATCTACATGTCAAAAAATGTTTCCATAAGGTGCGAAAAAAATAAAAAAGTAAATTAATTTAAAATATAGGAAACTGCTAATAAAAAGTGCAAGTGCTTGTGTGGGATGACGTCACTCATTGGCTCCTCCCTAAGCGTTTCGACATCTGTCCTCGGAGCGGCATTTAGAACTATAGGTTCAAATGGCACATTTATTAACTTTTTTTCCACTGATGAGTTTGGACAAATATACATATTTATTCACCTGTTTAAGCACTTGCACTTTATATTAGCAGTTTTATAAATTTTTAATATATATTTTTTTTTCGCACCTTATGGAAATAGTCACTTGCTTTCATGCACTTTTGATGCATATGATTTTTATACTTTATGATTTATATAAGGTCTAATCAGCTAAGCGAGATGGTCCTATTGTTTGCCACAAGACTTACACTATATTACCAAAAGTATAGGGATGCCTGACTTTACTTGTACATGAACTTTAATGACATCCCAGTCTTAGTTCTTAGGGTTCAATACTGAGTTGGCCCGCCCTTTGCAGCTATAACAGCTTCAACTCTCCTGGGAAAGCTGTCCACAAGGTTTAGGAGTGTGTCTATGGGAATGTTTTACCATCCTTCCAGAAGCGCAGTTGTGAGGTCAGGAACTGATGAGGACGAATGAGGCAAGGATGAAGGCCCGGATTGCAGTCTCTGCTCTAATTCATCCCAAAGATGTTCTACTGGGTTGAGATAAGGACTCTGTGAAGGTCTGTAAAGTTCCTCTACTCCAAACTCGCTCATCCATGTCTTTATGGACCTTGTTTGTTTGGAACTACACTGTTTCTACAAAGTTGGGAGCATGAAATTGCCCAAAATGTCTTGGTATGCTGACGCCTTAAGAGTTCCCTTCACTGGAACTAAGGAGCCAAGCCCAAGCCCAACCCCTGAAAAACAACCCCACACCAATATCCCCCCTCCACCAAATGATTTACACCAGCGCACAAAGCAAGGTCCATAAAGACATGGCTGAGCAAGTTTGGGGTGGAGGAACTTGACTGGCATTGACATCAACCCAAAAGAACACCTGTGAGATGAATTTGAGCAAAGACTGCGGGCCAGACCTTCTTGTCCCACATCAGTGCCTGACCTCACAAATGCGCTTCTGGAAGAATGGTCAAACATTTCCATAGACACACTCCCAAACCTTGTGGACAGCCTTACCAGAAGAGTTGAAGCTGTTAACGCTGCAAAGGGTGGGCCAACTCAATATTGACCCTTACGGACTAAGACTGGGATGCCATTAAATTTCCTGTGCGCGTAAAGGCGGGCGTCCCAATATTTTTGGTAATATAGTGTATGCTATTCCTGGTCGCTGCCCACCAGGAACCGTGCAGGGAGCCTTGTATCATGCCATCGTACAAGACTGTGGAATGTGTATTTGCCCAATGGGATAAATGTCTCTTGCTGAGACTTAGCTGTGAAGGTTACCTTGTGCCTCGGCGGTATATGGTTACGATAAAGTGGCTAACTTGACCTTGGCTTGTTTAAATTGCCAAGTACCATGGTGGTAAGATTTTTTTTATCTTTGTCTATATGGTTGGGTTTACCGCAATCATGGACTTTGAGTAGGCCCTGATTTTCTTACCATATGATGTGGACACCCTTCCCAGAAGAGTTAAATCTGTTTAAAAAAAAAAGGGTGGGCCAACTCAATATTGAACCCTACGGTCTAAGACTGAGATGACATTCAAGTTTGTGTGTGTGTAAAGGCAGGCGTCCCAATGTTTTTGGTAATATAGTGTTTGTTATTCCTGGTCGCTGACCCCCCAGGAACCTTGCAGGGAGCCTTGCATCATGCCATCGTACAAGACTGTGGAATGTGTATTTGGCCAATGGGATAATTGTCTCTTGTTGAGACTTAGCTGTGAAGGTTACCTTGTGCCTCGGCGGTATACGGTTACGATAAAGTGGCTAACTTGACCTTAGGCTCGTTTCAATTGCCAAGTACCATGGTGGTAAGATTTTTTTTATCTTTGTGTATATGGTTGGGCTTACCGCAATCATGGACTTTCAGTAGGCCCTGATTTTCTTACCATATGATGTGGACAGCTTTCCCAGAAGAGTTGAATCTTTTAAAACTGCAAAGGGTGGGCCAAATCAATATTGAACCCTACGGACTAAGACCGGGATGCCATTAAAGTCCGTGTGCTTATAAAGGCAGGTGTCCCAATACTTTTGGTAATATAGTGTAAGTTATTCCGGGTCGCTGACCACCAGGAACCTTGCAGGGAAAGGTTGCATAACATGCGGCTGCTTTCCCTAGTATAAAGTCCCTCATTGTAAATGGCCAGAAAGAAGGATGCATGACCATTTTCTGGAGGAGCGCGGTTTTGCTAAATGAGCGAAATTCCCAGAGCTTCGAAAAGACACATTATTTTTGATGAAGTATGCGAGTATTTTCAAAGAGCACAGAAGACCATCCATCAGACTGTAGAACTGGCACAAGGGTTATTACCTCTGAATAATATGCAGGGAGAGAGTACTGGAGAACAAAATCCTGTCTATTTATGCTCATATCAAGGGCCGCGCTTCTGTCACCCCAGGGACAGCTCCGAGGAAAAATATTGTTTTGTTTAACAGTCGTTCAGAGCGGCCCCCGTGTGACTTAAAAATGATTGCTTGCCGAAATTCTACAACATCTGCTCACTCAGGGCCAAAAGTGCCCCGGCATGAAAATCACAGGACAATTGTGGCGAGAACAGATGCCTCTTGTCAAAGGAATTCCGAACATTTAGAGGGTTAGTCCTTAAAGCGTTCCTCGGATATTGTGACAATGCCATCTATGGAATACCTGTGTAACAAATATGATAAGTTAAAGGGCAACATATTCCACATGAATCTTTATTACCATGAAATAGTTTTATATGCATCAATGGGAGAAGGATATGAGTGAAGCTTTGGAATTAGATGATTGATACAAGCTGACTCAAAACGTTATCCAGGTTGCTTAACTACAAGGGCCACTTGCCGACCGCCCGCCGCAGATACAGTGGGTACGGAAAGTATTCAGACCCCCTTAAATTTTTCACTCTTTGTTATATTGCAGCCATTTGCTAAAATCATTTAAGTTCATTCTTCTTCCTCATGAATGTACACATAGCACCCCATACTGACAGAAAAACACAGAATTGTTGACATTGTTGCAGATTTATTAAAAAAGAAAAACTGAAATATCACATGGTCCTAAGTATTCAGACCCTTTGCTGTGACACTCATATATTTAACTCAGGTGCTTTCCATTTCTTCTGATCATCCTTGAGATGGTTCTACACCTTCATTTGAGTCCAGCTGTGTTTGATTATACTGATTGGACTTGATTAGGAAAGCCACACACCTGTCTATATAAGACCTTCCAGATCACAATGCATGTCAGAGCAAATGAGAATCATGAGGTCAAAGGAACTGCCTGAAGAGCTCAGAGACAGAATTGTGGCAAGGCACAGATCTGGCCAAGGTTACAAAAAGATTTCTGCTGCACTTAAGGTTCCTAAGAGCACAGTGGCCTCCATAATCCTCAAATGGAAGACGTTTGGGACGACCAGAACCCTTTCTAGAGCTGGCCGTCCGGCCAAGCTGAGCTATCGGGGGAGAAGAGCCTTGGTGAGAGAGGTAAAGAAGAACCCAAAGATCACTGTGGCTGAGCTCCAGAGATGCAGTCAGGAGATGGGAGAAAGTTGTAGAAAGTCAACCATCACTGCAGCCCTCCACCAGTCGGGGCTTTATGGCAGAGTGGCCCGACGGAAGCCTCTCCTCAGTGTAAGACACATGAAAGCCCGCATGGAGTTTTCTAAAAAAACACCTGAAGGACTCCAAGATGGTGAGAAATAAGATTCTCTGGTGTGATGAGACCAAAATAGAACTTTTTGGCCTTAATTCTAAGCGGTATGTGTGGAGAAAACAAGGCACTGCTCATCACCTGTCCAATACAGTCCCAACAGTGAAGCATGGTGGTGGCAGCATCATGCTGTGGGGGCGTTTTTCAGCTGCAGGGACAGGACGACTGGTTGCAATCGAGGGAAAGATGAATGCGGCCAAGTACAGGGATATCCTGGACAAAAACCTTCTCCAGAGTGCTCTGGACCTCAGACTGAGCCGAAGGTTTACCTTCCAACAAGACAATGACCCTAAGCACACAGCTAAAATAACGAAGGAGTGGCTTCACAACAACTCCGTGACTGTTCTTGAAGGGCCCAGCCAGAGCCCTGACTTAAACCCAATTGAGCATCTCTGGAGAGACCTAAAAATGGCTGTCCACCAACGTTTACCATCCAACCTGACAGAACTGGAGAGGATCTGCAAGGAGGAATGGCAGAGGATCCCCAAATCCAGGTGTGAAAGACTTGTTGCATCTTTCCCAAAAAGACTCCTGGCTGTATTAGATCAAAAGGGGGCTTCTACTAAATACTGAGCAAAGGGTCTGAATACTTAGGACCATGTGATATTTCAGTTTTTCTTTTTTAATAAATCTGCAACAATGTCAACAATTCTGTGTTTTTCTGTCAGTATGGGGTGCTATGTGTACATTCATGAGAAAGAAGAATGAACTTAAATGATTTTAGCAAATGGCTGCAATCTAACAAAGAGTGAAAAATTTAAGGGGGTCTGAATACTTTCCGTACCCACTGTATACTGCGGCAAGCTGGCTCGGCTGCACGAATCGTCGTATGGGTATGTCGGTTCGCTGAAGCGTTCCTGGGGGCCCGACCCTGTTAGGAACAGGGAAAGCCAATCCACGGGGCCAGGGGCCGCGATTGTGGTCTGACACCTGCGATCGCTCCCCGCTGAGAGAGAACGATGGTCTGCTGTTGTAAACACAGCCGACCATTCTTCTCTCTGAAATGAACAGAGTGAGTGCCTGTGACCCTCAGGAACACAGGTCTCTGTGTTGATTCCACAAGTCCCTCCCCCATACAGTTAGAAAACACCCCCTAGGCTCACATTTAACCCTTTGATCACCCCTGGGTTAACCCCTTCCCTGCCAGTGTCATTATTACAGTAACAGTGCATATTTTTAGCACTGATTACTGTAGTAATGTCACTGGTCCCCCCCAAAAGTGTCAAAAATGTCAGTTAGGGGTCCGATCTGTCCACCGCAATGTCGCAGTGCTGCTAAAAATCCCACAGATCGCTGCCATTACTAGTAAAAAAATAAATAAATAAATAATAGAAATAACAGAAATCTTTCCCCTAGTTTGTAGACAATGTCACGCCGAATAAATAGATACCTAACAAGTTACGGTTTAAAATTGTGCGCACTCGTGGAATGGCAACAAACTACGGTACTTACAAATCTCCATAGGCGACGGTTTAAAAATGTTTACCGGTTACCAGTTTAGAGTTACAGAGTAGGTCTTTTTTTTTTAGAAGTATTGCTCTTGCTCTGGTGATCACGGCAATACCATACAATGTGTGGTTTGAACACCGTTTTCATTTGCGGGCGCAACTTACGTATGCGTTTTCTTTTGTGCGCGAGCTCACGGGGATGGAGACGTTTTGCATTTTTTTTATTTATCTTATTACATTTTTTATTTTTAGCACTGTTTTTTTTTTTTTTTAAATCTGATCACCTTTATTGCTGTCACAAGGAATGTAAACATCCCTTGTGACAGTAATATGCAGTGACAGGTACTCTTTATGGAGGGATCGGGGGTTTAAAAGACCCCAAACCCCTCCACTGCACTTCAATCTATGCAAAATGCAGAAATCGGCATTTTTTAATACTGACAGTTTTTTTTAAATTTGGCGCCCTTAGCCGCCGAGCAAACGCCGGCAGGTGTCCCAATACTTTTATTAATATAGTGTATGTTATTCCGGGTCGCTGACCACCAGGAACATTGCAGGGAAAGGTTGCGTAAGATGCGGCTGCTTTCCCTGGCATAAAGTCCCTCATTGTAAATGGACAGAAAGAAGGATGCATGACCATTTTCTGGAGGAGCGCGGTTTTGGGATAGATGTCTCGGCGGTTTACGGTTACGATAAAGTGGCTAACTTGACCTTAGGCCAGTTTAAATTGCCAGGTACCATGGTGGTAAGATTTTGTTATCTTTGTCTATATGGTTGGGTTTACCGCAATCATGGACTTTCAGTAGGTCCTGATTTTCTTACCATAGGATGTTATTTATCCTTATTTTTGTATGCTTATAGAAATAAATGGCTTGACATTACCCTATTATCCTTTAATGTCATTTACACCTTTCTCTTGTAAAATACTTTTCAATTAAAATTATTGATAACAAAAAGGGTTAGTCCATTAAAACGGGCCTTACTGGTGGGTTTTTTTTTTTTGGCAGCTGCCGGAGAGTTAGAGCCGCCTAGCTCCAGGTGGGAAAAAAAGTTCATATATTTACCTGAAGGTGTCCCCACACTCCAACGTCTTGCTGAATATAACATGCCAATTGTGACAAAAAAAATCATGCCGGGTTTCCCCGAAAATAAGCCCTATCACGAAAATAAGACCTAGCCTGATTTTCGGGAAGGGTTGAAATATAAGCCCAACCCCGTAAATCAGCCCCAGTAAAGTCCTTATAAATATTTAATCCATTTTGCAAAAAGATTATATAATGTCCAGCGTGTCTCCTTTTGTAACTTTATTGTCGAAAATACCTTATTTACAGCGCCGCTGGGCGCTCACTTGATCCGCCCAGATCTTTTTCCCCACTCTGAGCACTGCCGAGGGAAGGGCCGAGATCTGAAGTCAGCCCCACTCCAAGCACTGCAGAGAGAGGGGCTTCTGATGTCAGCCAGAAGGAGAGAAGAAAATTTCATGGAGGGTCACGTGAGCGCCCCCTCGGCAGTGCTCACAGTGGGTAAAAAGATCTGGCGGATCACGTGAGAGAGGGGCTGCTGATGTCAGCCAGAAGGAGAGGAGAAAATTTCATGGAGGGTCACGTGAGCGCCCCTCAGCAGTGCTCAGAGTGGGGAAAAAGATCTGGCGGACCACGTAAGAGAGGGGCTGCTGATGTCAGCCAGAAGGAGAGGAGAAAATTTCATGGAGGGTCACGTGAGCGCCCCTCGGCAGTGCTCAGAGTGGGGAAAAAGATCTGGCGGATCACGTGAGAGAGGGGCTGCTGATGTCAGCCAGAAGGAGAGGAGAAAATTTAATAGAGGGTCACGTGAGCGCCCCTCGGCAGTGCTCACAGTGGGTAAAAAGATCTGGCGGATCACGTGAGAGAGGGGCTGCTGATGTCAGCCAGAAGGAGAGGAGAAAATTTCATGGAGGGTCACGTGAGCGCCCCTCGGCAGTGCTCACAGTGGGTAAAAAGATCTGGCGGATCACGTGAGAGAGGGGCTGCTGATGTCAGCCAGAAGGAGAGGAGAAAATTTCATGGAGGGTCACGTGAGCGCCCCTCGGCAGTGCTCAGAGTGGGGAAAAAGATCTGGCGGATCACGTGAGAGAGGGGCTGCTGATGTCAGCCAGAAGGAAAGGAGAAAATTTAATAGAGGGTCACGTGAGTGCCCCTCGGCAGTGCTCAGAGTGGGGAAAAAGATCTGGCGGATCACGTGAGCGCCCAGTGGCGCTGTAAATAAGGTATTTTCGACAATAAAGTTACAAAAGGAGACTCACTGGACATTATATAATCTTTTTATAAAACGGATTACATATTTTTACAATGACTTTAAATAAGGTTTATTTTGGGGAATAAAGATGTGATAATGATGACTCCTGTGCTGACAGGGGGGAGAGAAGACAGGGGACATAGATAAGAAACCCCCTGAAAATAAGCCCTAGTGTGGTTTTTGTAGCCAAAATGAATATAAGACCCGGTCTTATCTTCGGGGAAACACGGTACATAAAAATATAATAATAATATATATACCAATTATGTATTATTGCTAAAAAAAAACTCTTCCAATATAGCAGGCTAAAACAACCAGGCCAGGTACCAGGCTCTGGCCCGCAGGCGTGCGTGATGACGTCAACATCTTAGCCATGCCCTACGCGTTTTGGGAAAATGACATTGGGGGACTGGCTTTGTTTTTTATTGCAGAGGAGACACAAAAGAACCGGACACCTTATACTGCTTCAGCTGTTCTTCTGGATCACAACTGCAGGTGTTCCTAAATTGGGGTCTGTCCTTCCCCGGTTTGTCCAATACAAAAAGAAAAAGCTGCATATCTACCAAATCAGTTTTATTTTTTCTCGAAAACTTTTTTGTAATATGTCCAGCATGTATCAAGTCTAGGGATGCACTGATCCGATATTCGGATCAGATATCGGCCCCGATACTGGCAAAATAGCTGGATCGGTAAAATTTAGCAGACCCACAGGCCGATCCTGGGCGTCGCTACTCTGCAGGCTTCTGACCCTCCCTCAATCACTTCAATAGGAGAAAAAAAAAGCTTTTACTCATCTAATTCTACAGTTGCAGGCATTCTTCTTCTGGGGGGGGGGGTCATCTTTCTTTCGGTATCCACATCACTGGCTGTGTGATGTGGACATTTCCTAGGTATCTGCCGATCCCGATACCGATCCGGAAGTATTATTTTGTTATAAGCTCACAAAACAGTACTTCGGAATCGGAATCGGGATCGGCGATTTCACCAAGCAAATGATTGGGATCGGGACCAAAAAAGTTGGATCGGTGTATTCCTAATCAAGTCCAAGCACATTTTCTCCTCCAGGCCCTGCTCCTTCTACTGATGCGTTTCACCCCAGCCAGGATTTGTTAGAGAGGTATTACAGCGATTGTAAATCTTTCATTTTTTTTTTATTAAAGTAACAAACATGTCATACTTACCTGCTCTGTGTAATGTTTTGCAGTGGCCCGGATCCTCTTCTTCTCGGGTCCCATGCCAGTGCTCCTGGCTCCTTCCTCCTGTCTGGTGCCCCCGAAGCAAGCAGCTAGCTATGGGGGCATCCGAGCCGCTGCTCTGTGTTTCCATTCACACACTGAGCCATGGTTAAGCCCCGCCCCTCCGTCTCCTGATTGGCTCACTGGCTGTGATTGACAGCAGTGGGAGACTCTGTCAATAGCCAATCAGCAGTGCGAGTCCCCTGAGAGGCAAGGCTCTTCTGGACATCGCTGGATCAGGAGGGGGTTCGGGTAAGTATTAGAAGGGCTGCTGCCCACAGAAGGTTTTTTTACCTTCATGCATAGAATGCATGAAGATCAAAAACCTTGTGCTTTTACAACCACGTTGAGCAAACCCGATAGGCATTCAAGATCCTGCGATCAAAACCCAGCACGATGGTCACGTGACCCATGGCGGCTCTGCATCAGCACAAACTTCATTCACTTTGACTCTAAATACGCTACAAAGACGACGACTACAGGTTCCCTTATAATCAATACGCTACTCTTTAATTAGAGCTACCTTTCTATTTTTTATCTATAAGCGTAAATCTCCCCTGGTGTCTTATACACATACAACGCTGTTCCTAAAATTGTCAATCGATTGTTTTCCCGTACGTTCGTGCAAAAAAAACTGAAGAGGAATTGTACTAAACAAGCACCACAGTGATAGCTCACGGAACCCTGTAGATATTTCGCCAGCAGCTCCTCCAGTTTGAAATAGTTGAAGAGAACTCCATGCGGCTCCCGTGACAGAACACGTACAACGCACTCCCAGCGCCGATTCTTTGTCGTATGTTGTTTGATGGTAATACTTGTTCCGTACTTCTTTTATTGCAGGTAGTATTTTCACAGCCCACACATTGCTCAGGAAATAGAGTTGTAGAAAGACCCCAAACGGCTTTTATATTATAAAGATATCATTAACGGTTATGTATATGTTGTTCGACGATTTTCACGTATGTGTGGCATGGAATGCAGCAGGTTGTAACCCTTTCTTTGCCAAAGTGTGGCATTATGAAGTGCTGGGGATTTACATTTGTTGAGCGTACTCTTCTCTCGCTTGTAGCCGTCGCTGGTGAACACAGGGGATCCCGTGACGGGATCAGAGCGGCCTAAAAATAGGGAAGTATATGGATAAGGGATCGACAGATTATCGGCAAAGCCGATATAGCGAGGGCCGATCTGCACTCTCCCCGATATATATCGGAATCGGCCACCAAGGTGGCTGATATTACCGATATTTCGGAAAGTACTGTACCGGGGTGATGACGGCAGCTAGAGGCATCACCCCGGTACCGGCGTCCATAGCCGACGGTTGGCTGTCTTGTAATGACAACTCATACGCTGAGAAGCCGCTCGGCTGTCATTACAAGGAGCGGGAGGGGACGTCCCCTCCCGCCGCCTTCCGTGGCTCGGTGGGACGGGAGACCCGGGCATCCTACCTGCACGGCAGCCGAAGAGAAGACCTGATCAAAGCCGCATTCGGCTCTGATCGTTTCTCCATGTAAAAACCCGGAAGTGATGTCATGACATCACTTCCGGGTATTTGGCGCCAAATTAAAAAAAATTACTGCATTCAAAACAGCCAAACTTGCTTTTAAGTGCAGAGGAGGGGTTTGGGGTCTTTTAGATCCCCAGATCCCTCCACCACAGTACCTGTTAAAAAAAAAAAAAAATTAATGTACAAAAATATCAGCCGATACCGATATGCGATGACCAAAATATTGTTATCGGCAATAAAAAAAATGATATCAGTCGATCACTAATGTATATGTTGTTCGACGGTTTTCACGTATGTGTGGCATGGAATGCAGCAGGTTGTAACCCTTTGTGTGCCAAAGTTTGGCACTTAGAAGTATTGGGGATTTCAGAAAATTGAGTGTGGAGTCTTATATAATAGCACCCCTAAACTGGGGATTACCAACATTTGTTTTTGGCGTACTCTTCTCTCGCTTGCAGCCGCCGCTGGTGGACACAGGGGATCTCGTGAGGGGATCAGAGCAGCCTAAAAATAGGGAAGTATACGGATCGTTCTTACACAGGTTAGTCCGCATGGGTGTTAGGAGAGGGGACGGTGCATGTTTAAGATTACTTTGCTTTATCCTGGAATTCCTCTTTAACCCCCCTGGCGGTATTCCTCTGTGTGGCTCGGGGTTAATTTTCAGTACCAAAAGCGGTAACCCCAAGCCACACTCAGGATTACCCCACAATCACACTCACCTTCCTTGTGATCCCCGCCATCCTCACACTCTCTCTCCGCTCGGCAGATGCCGGCACCTGTCTTCCGGTTCCCTTTCCTGCGAGCGTTGCGACGCAGGGGGGTGGAACTGGCGGCAATTTTAAAAATGTAAATAAAACAAATGAGATGATACAAAGCTGTGATCCTAACGGATTACACTGTATCATCCCATTTCACCACAGGATTTCACCTGGTGACTTTTCCAGTGCCCTGCCTGTGCTTTTCCAGTTTTTTGTGCCTGGAAAATAGAGAACGACCATGGCGTCCAAAAAGTGTTCTTTTTGCGCAAAAACGCTTTTAGACGAACTGAAAAACAGCGACAGCAAAACTGAGTTACTTGAAGAACTGAACGATAGCGATTCGTGGGAAAAGTCTTCATCAGGTACGGAAAGTGACGACAGCAGCGATTCTGATGTCTCTTTCTGGCACATAGATGTGGAATTTGGGAAGTATATCAAATGATTCTTCAGAATTTCCAAGGAAGCGATGTGCCAGAAAGAGACATCAGAATCGTCGCTGTCCTCACTTTCCGTACCTGATGACCAATTTTCCCACAAATCGCTATCGCTCGGTTCTTCAAGTAACTCAGTTTCGCTGTCGCTGTTTTCCAGCTTGAAAATTGGTCATCAGGTACGGAAAGTGAGGACAGTGACGATTCTGAGGTCTCTTTCTGGCACATCGCTCCCTTGGAAATTCTGAAAAATCATTTGACAAACTTCCCAAATTCCACATCTATGTGCCAGAAAGAGACATCAGAATCGCTGCTGTCGTCACTTTCCGTACCTGATGAAGACTTTTCCCACGAATCGCTATCGTTCAGTTCTTCAAGTAACTCAGTTTCGCTGTTGCTGTTTTCCAGTTCGTCTAAAATCGCTTTTGCGCAAAAAAAAAAAAACACTTTTTGGACGCCATGGTCATTCTGAATTTTCCAGGCACAAAGCACTGAAAAAGCACAGGCAGGGCACTGGAAAAGTCACCAGGTGAAATCCTGTGGTGAAATGGGATGATACAGTGTAATCCGTTAGGATCACAGCTTTCTATCATCTCATTTGGTGTATTTACATTTTTGAAATTTCCGCCGGTTCCACCCCCCTGCGTCGCAATGCTCACAGGAAAGGGAACTGGAAGACAGGTGCCGGCATCGGCAGAGCACACAGCGGGAGGGTGGCTGGAGGATGGCGGGGGAGGACAGCGGGGGGATCGCAGGGGAAGCTGAGTTTTAAAATATAAAACAACAGATTTCCATGCAAAACAATGTACCGCTTTTAGTACAGAAATCCTGACATAATCAGACCGCCAGGGAGGTTAAAGCAACAGCTATTTACTGAGGTTTCAATGACACAACTAGAGCCTCAAAGCAAGCACTTTTGAAATTTGAAGTGCTTTGAAAACTCTTTGTCATATATTTATTGTTATTTGTTAATAATAGCAAAAAAAAAAAAAAATTAAAAAATTTAAATAAACTGGCATATTAAAGTGCGTGAAAACCCTCGCATACAGTATCTCACAGAAGTGAGTACACCCCTCACATTTTTGTAAATATTTTATTATATCTTTTCATGTGACAACACTGAAGAAACTTTGCTACAATGTAAAGTAGTGAGTGTACAGCTTGTATAACAGTGTAAATTTGCTGTCCCCTAAAAAAAAACTCAAAATCACTGGCAACAAAAGTGAGTACACCCCTAAGTGAGAATGTCCAAATTGTGCCCAATTAGCCATTTTCCCTCCCCGGTGTCATGTGACTTGTTAGTGTTACAAGGTCTCAGGTGTGAATGGGGAGCAGGTGTGTTAGATTTGGTGTTATCGCTCTCACTCTCTCATACTGGTCACTGGAAGTTCAACGTGACACCTCATGGCAAAGAACTCTGAGTATCTAAAAAAAGAATTGCTGCTCTTCATAAAGATAGCCTAGGCTATAAAAAGATTGGCAAGACCATGAAACTGAGCACAGTGGCCATACAGCAGTTTAACAGGACGGGTTCCACTCAGAACAGGCCTCGCCATGGTCGACCAAAGAACTTGAGTGCACGTGCTCAGCGTCATATCCAGAGGTTGTCTTTGGAAAATAGACGTATGAGTGCTGCCAGCATTGCTGCAGAGGTTGAAGGGGTGGGGGGTCAGTCTGTCAGTGCTCAGACCATACGCCGCACACTACATCAAATTGATCTGCATGGCTGTCGTCCCAGAAGGAAGCCTCTTCTAAAGATGATGCACAAGAAAGCCTGCAAACAGTTTGCTGAAGACAAGCAGACTAAGGACATGGATTACTGGAACCATCTCCTGTGGTCTGATGAGACCAAGATAAACTTATTTGGTTCAGATGGTTTCAAGTGTGTGTGGCGGCAATCAGGTGAGGAGTACAAAGACAAGTGTGTCTTGCCTACAGTTAAGCATGGTGGTGGGAGTGTCATGGTCTGGAGCTGCATGAGTGCTGTCGGCACTGGGGAGCTACAGTTCATTGAGGGAACCATAAATGCCAACATGTACTGTGACATACTGACGCAGAGCATGATCTCCTCCCTTCAGAGAATGGGCCACAAGGCAGTATTCCAACATGATAATGACCCCAAACACACCTCCAAGAAGACCACTGCCTTGCTAAAGAAGCTGAGGGTAAAGGTGATGGACTGGCCAAGCATGTCTCCAGACCTAAACTTTATTGAGCATCTGTGGGGCATCCTCCAACGGAAGGTGGAGAAGCGCAAGATCTCTAACATCCCCCAGCTCCGTGATGTCATCATGGAGGAGTGGAAGAGAACTCCAGTGGCAACCTGTGACGCTCTGGTGAACTCCATGCCCAAGAGGGTTAAGGCAGTGCTGGAAAATAATGGTGGTCACAAATAATGACACTTTGGGCCCAATTTGGACATTTTAACTTAGGGGTGTTCTCACTTATGTTGCCAGTATTTTAGACATTAATGGCTGTGTGTTGAGCTACTTTGAGGGGACAGCAAATTTACACTGTTATACAAGCTGTACACTCACTACTTTACATTGTAGCAAAGTGTCATTTCTTCAGTGTTGTAACATGAAAAGATAGAATAAAATATTTACAAAAATGTGGGGTGTACTCACTTTTGTGAGATACTGTATGAATAAATTGAACAGAATTGGTCCCAAGACAGAGCCTTGGGGTAGGCAACTTACCACACCAGACCACTTGAGTACTAGCTATTTATCACCACCCTTTGAACGTTACCCTGTAGCCAGTTTTCTATCCAGGTACTCACCCTATGGTTCATGCCAACAAACCTCAATTTATAAAACAAATGTTTAATGGGGAACTGTTTTGTACGATTTTGCAAAATCCAGATACACCACATCCATTGGTCTTCCTTTATCTAGATGGCAGCTCACTTGCTCGTAGAATGTCAACATCATATGTAACCTTTTGGTGATGTCAGGAGCCACAGTTGAGGCCCTCCTATATCTCCTGTATTGGACAACCACTGCCTTACTTTCCAAATTGAACGTTTTTTTGGGGGATTTAAAAGAAACAAAAACATTTAATTGCTTTAAAACACTTTAGTTTCCCTTTAAAGTAGGTTGACATTTTTTCTTTGGGAATTCTCATATTTAACCAATTTCTATTACTCACTAAGTGTAGCTCTTACTGATCCATCTGTTATACGCAGAGAAGGAGCGAAGGCTTTCAGGACCCACGGGTCTACGGAACGTTAGAATTATTTTCAACATATTTCCTGGTTCATCTTGATTTCCGCTAATCAGCCGGTGTTGACCAAACCTTCGTCTCCCGTACAATCAACTCATTCCCTCGAGCTCGTGACAGACTCTCCAAATTACTGACAGGGGGTCAACAATCTCACTGGCCCCTGCCTGCTTCCAGGCTGCACGAGAAATTTTGATTGCCTAGTTCTACTGTATGTGCATTCATGTCTTTTTTTTTGTCCCTGTGCAGCTTTTAAAGGGAAACCAGAATGATCATAAGTCTTTACTTCTGAATATAATAAAGATAGATTTGTAAACCAGTAGCACCCTCCTAGATAGGTGCTTGGATAAAAGCATTGTATGCTCCATCTGCTTATCAGGGGGAGCCTGATCTATTAGTTATGCCTGTTGCACATGTCCAGGTGTGAGTCACTTGGTCCCCACTGTATCCAATAGGGAAGCATGTTGGACAGTGGAGGAAACCTAGCCAGTGGCAAACAGGCTTTTGTGGCAGTCCCAGTGGGAGGGCACCCTTGCAGTGCATCCTGGGATTGACCATAAAAGCTGAGGGCAAATGTGACAGGGCATCTTTGGCGGGAAGCAGAGTCCCATGGCTGTCTCTCCTCCTGCTGTCTGAGAAAGGTGGTCACAGGCAGTCGGCCTGGTGAGCCAGGTGTGGAGCTGAACCTGAAGGATCCTGGAAAGCTGACGGTGGAGCTGCTGGCAGAGTCACCTGGGAAAAACAGTGTCCGTGAGTACCAGGGGGCTTGCCAAGGGGTCTGCCCAGGAAGGGGGACCACTCCAGTGAAGTCAGAGGATAGAAGGTCAGCTCACACAGTATGCAAGAGAAAAGGGGGTGCCAAGTAGAACCCTGAAGAGTGATTCACTATACAGTTCGCTTATTAAATTCTTCACCACAGTGGCAAGGTGAAGCAGCGGCCTTGCCGCACTCAACATAGTTAGAAGTCCTGAAATTGTGCATAGTTCATTCAGTTTGAGTATCCCACTCATCCCTTCTCCTATCTCAGTTCTAAAATAAAACCAATAAAAAAAACACATCCCCTGGACTGTTTTCTGACTGAGCCAAACGCTTAAAGTACTCTTAATTACTAAGCTGTTGCTATGGGTAACCCAGGGGGACCCGCTTCAAGCAGCTCCCCAGGGAGCAGTGCTACAAACCATATGGGGTCAAGGGTTTGTAGACACCTGACTGTCACACCTGTGTCAGCTGGTTGGGCATTCCATTCCAAAACCATGGACATTAATATGGAGTTGGCCCCCCATTTCCAGCTATGAGAGCCTCCATTCTTCAGTGAAGCCTTTCCGCAAGATTTTGGAGTGTGTCCGTGGGAATTTGTGCCCATGCAGCCAAAAGAACATCTGGCGGACATGAAACTAATGTTGGATGAGAAGACCTGGCTCCCATCTGGTTTTCCAATTCATTCCAAAGCTGTGGGGAGGTCAAGACTTTCACTTGGTAATCTTACTAGTAACGTACCTCCTGTCCTAGGGTGACAATATTCAATCACTGTGCACAGCGCCATTCAACCCAGAGGACTGAGGACATATTGTAAGTGCAGGGTGTCATTCATTATCCTCAATGAGGCCCACAGACCACTGTAAAGGTTGGGAGAGGTCCATGCATGCTGCATGAGGCACCTAAAGACATCTGAAAAAGGAAACCACTTGCTAACTGCCCTACAGCAGTTTAACCGCTACAGGGTGGCAGCTCTGCACCAGATCACGTATATATACCTGACCCTGCTTTTCTGCCTGTAGGGGGCGGAACCTGCTGATTGTCGGGCAGAGACTCAGAATGGAGCTCCGTTCTGAAAGGGCGGGGGGGGGGGCGAAGTGATGGATATTGTGTTCCTGCAAAGCAGGGACTAAACTCTATTTGTTCCCTTTGTGAAAGCAGCACACTGTGTACATAAACACTGGCTAGGCAAACATTTAACCCTTTGATCACCCCTAGATGTTTAACTCCTTCCCAGCCAGTGTCATTAGTACAGCAACAGTGCATATTTTTAGCACTGATTACTGTATTAATGCCACTGGTTCCCAAAAAGTGTGAAAATTGTCTGATTGTCCGCCACAATATTGCAGTCCTGATATAGGTCGCTGATCGCCGCCATTACTAGTATAAAAAAAAAAAAATGACAGTATATATATATATATATATATATATGCCATAGTTTGTAGACGCTATAACGTTCGTGTATACCAATCAATATACGCTTATTGGGAATATGTAGCAGAACACATATTGGCCTAAATTTATGAAGAAATCTGATTTTTTTACATTTTTTTATTGGATATTTTTTATACCAGAAAGTAAAAAATATAGGTTTTTTTTTTTTTCAAAAGCGCGTTTTTTTTTTTTTTGTTCATAGTGCAAAAAAATAAAAAACTCAAGTGGTGATCAAATACAACCAAAAAAAAGCTCTATTTGTGGGGGATAAAAAAAATGACAAATTGTTTTTGTGTAAAGTGTCGCATGACTACCAGTTAAAGTAACGCAGTGTCGGATCGCAAAAATGGCCATGAAGAGGGGTAAATCTTCCGGAAGTCAAGTAGTTAAAGTTGTATTACAGGCAGATATCATAAATACACCAATAAATGTAAATACAGTATTTATTTAACATAACATAATGCCTTTTTAATACATCCAGGGTAAGGAAAATAGAAATTAAATTGTTTTGGGCCTCTTTATTCGTTTGCAGTAGCATTCAGACTAGAAGAAGAACGGGCAGCACTTGGGACCAATCAGATGTCCTGCATGCCTTAGTGCTAACAAGGAACATGTTGATAGGAGCTGGGAAATGACCACCTCAGCTTCTTTACTGTCCAATCACAGCTTGGGGGCCGGAAGGTGACCCAGCTTTGGTTCTTAAAGCGGAGTTCCGCCTTCCCCTCCACCCCCCCCCCCCAAAATGAAAAGTCAGCAGCTACACATACTGTACACATACTGTGGCTGCTGATTTTTAATAGTAGGACACTTACCTGTCCTGGAGTCCAGCGATGTCAGCACCCCAACCGATGTTTCCATCGGCTGTCGGGTGCTGCCGCCGCCATTGCCGGTAAGGGAACCCGGCAGTGAAGCCTTGCAGCTTCACGGGCCAGTCCCTACTGCGCATGCGCGAAGCGCTCTGCGCATTTGGATT
The DNA here is from genome assembly GCF_965119305.1 of Pelophylax lessonae. Classification (NCBI taxonomy): domain Eukaryota; kingdom Metazoa; phylum Chordata; class Amphibia; order Anura; family Ranidae; genus Pelophylax; species Pelophylax lessonae. The sequence continues at coordinate 540,097,436 of NC_138772.1, forward strand.
GGCCCGGCGGCGGGGGGAAGGAGGGGGACAAAACTTCCAAGGGACGGCGCCGTCTCCCGGAAGTGGGGAAGGGTACCTGCTCAAAAACAGGTACAGGTTCCCCCCTGAAAGGTGCCAAATGTGGCACCGAAGGGGGGTAGGAAGCAAAAGAGCGGAAGTTCCACTTTTGGGTGGAACTCCGCTTTAACTGCAAATGAGCAAAGTCAGGTCTATGCTGTGTGACAGAGCTGTGTAAATCTCAGGACTGGATAGAAAAATATGCAAACCCTTTAGTAGGCTAAACAGTTCTATGTGCATTTCAATTGTGTATATGAAATGTGCGTCTTTTATTTGTATTTCAACTCCTGTTAGTTTGGAGTTTAGTTTTAGGATGAGCATACAAAGCAACTCTCATGTGATCCTCAGGATGAAAGGCAATGGGGTCCTCTGTGAACAAGTCCACGGATAAGTGGAAGATAACGCTTTATTCCCCCTATGAGCCGAGTCCTTCCCATGGAGTGAGGATTCCCTCGCTCTGATTTCAGGCTTTGAGCGGGGAAAGGCACTTCTTAGCTATTTCTGATCTGCAATGTCAAGGAAAACTCAAAGTGAAGTGGCCCTGGAAGTGTGCAGAAAGGATGCTGATAGAAACTTCAGCCGGAAAAATTAGATGGGAGTCTGCTAGCTTAAAAAATAATGTAATGAGGTGGTGAAGAGAGGCCAAAAAATGTCTTCATTCTCTTATTTTGTACCTGACAGCAACAAGCATTGCAATAGACAGATAGACAGACAGACAGATAGACAGAGATTCAGGTTAGTGACTGTAAGAAGGGTGCCACATTCCTTATTGTAGAAAATGGTGCAATGGTGGAACGAGGAATGGGATTTTTTTAAACACCCAAAAAAAAGTAAAAAATATATAAAATCATGAAAGTTTTTTATATTAGGAATAACATATTTAAAAACATCTGCAAATATAAAATGACCAATATAGTCTGGCACAATATGCAGACATCACCCCAACTGTCACAATTAGCAGTTAGCCCAGCAGTTAAAGCAGAGTTCCAGCCCAAAAATAAACTTTGCAGCATCAGTTAGCTTAACCACTTAACCCCTGGAAGATTTTACCCCCTTCCTGACCAGGGCCAATTTTGCGATTCGGCACTGCGTGAATTTAACGGACAATTGCGCGGTCGTGCGACGTTGTACCTAAACGAATTTGACGTCCTTTTTTTCCCACAAACAGAGCTTTCTTTTGGTGGTATTTGATCACCTGTGCGATTTTTTGATCATGCGCTATAAACAAAAAAAGAGCGTCAATTTTGCAAAAATAACAATATTTTTCACATTTTTTTATATGAAATTCCCAAAAAAAAAAATTTAAAGAGAAAGCAAAGAAAAGAAAAGAAAAGGAGAAAGAAAAGAAAAGAAAAGAAAAGGAGAAAGCAAAGAAAAGAAAAGGAGAAAGCAAAGAAAAGAAAGAGAAAGAAAATAAAATAAAAAGAAAATAAAGAGAAAGAAAAGAAAATAAATAAAAAGAAAATAAAGAGAAAGAAAAGAAAATAAAGAGAAAGAAAAGAAAATAAATAAAAAGAAAATAAAGAGAAAGAGAAAGAAAAAAAAGGAGAAACCAAAGACGAGAAAGAAAAGAAAAGAAGAAAGCAAAGAGAAAGAAAAGAAAAGGCAAGATTAAATTAATGGGATACATTTTACTGTCATATCTAATTTATATGAGAAGAGAAGTAAAAAGAGAATGAAAAGAAAAGAAAAGGAGAAAGCAAAGAAGAGAGAAAGAGAAAGAAAAGAAGAGAAAGAAAAGAAAAGAAAAGGAGAAAGCAAAGAAGAAAAAGAAAAAGAGAAAGAAAAGAAAAGTGAAAGTGATGAAATAAATGGGATACATTTTACTGTCCTATCTAATTTATAGGAGAAGAGAAGAAAAGAAGAAGAAGGAGGAGGAGGAGGAAGATGAAATAAATGGGATACATTTTGCTGTCATATCTAATTTAGACCAGGATGATTTTCTTCACCATTCCATCAAATCATCGAATAATCAGGATGTATGGCATGACTGCGGAGATGTAAGTGAGACCAGGTGGATTTCTTCGTCACCGGTGTCTCTGCGGTGTGACTCAGGTTCCTTAGCATTAGCAGTGTGTCCTCATCAGAAGCTGTGCAGAGTGACAGCCCGGGACGGATCCAGCTACAAGAGGAGCGCAGAGGGGGCTGCCAAGCTGTGCAACACCCACTCACATCCAGCGAGCGATGCAACTGCCAGCACGCTTTGTAGTATAAATATAAGACAGTCATTTTGTACAAACACTGCCATCCTCCCCCAGGGCTCACATTAATAGAGGCTGTTTAATATATTTCTTTTATTGAACTTCTGCCTACTGTGCAGAAACGGAGCCCTGTAGCCCAGGGGGTCCTGCGGATTTCAGAGACTGGCACGAGCCATGCAGCCGTGACAGAGCTGTACCCTCGGGTGACAGAGCCCTACCCTTGGGATGCCAAATCTTGCAAGATCTGCACTGTATGTCACATTCTTTATGGAAACTCAATCCAACCTATTTACATAAGCTGTGTCCAAAGAACAATAAGGCAACCATACATGGGCAAATCTTTTATGAAGGACGAGGGCCAATAACCAATCTAACCTTCCCGCAGAGATTGCCAACCTTGTATTATGTTTCACACCAATGTTTATGACCTCTGGTGTACACAAGTTGAAGCATTTACAACCTTTTTACCCCCAGTGGAATCTTAAATACATTTCAGGCTTTAGAGAAACCCCTGGAGACCCTCATTTGTTTCATTGAGAGAGTAGGAAAAAATGCCCCATTGGTGGTCAGGGAACAATGGTCCCTTCACAGTCAATGTCAGAATGCCACACTTCCAGGTGCCTAGAACGATCATTGGTGTCATGCCACAAGCTTGGCCAAGTGATATTGGAGCCAAAACAATTCAGGCACCATCATATGAAAGGTCAAATTGCCACATCTCAAAGAACCCATAGTAACCTATGGAGGAACAAGAAGGTTACACAGAACCTTAGTTGAAAATTACTTTTCTAAAAAAAGGGAGAAACAATTGCGGCTCCTGACATTCCCTGATGGGATGCACATAATATTCCAAATATGATATGGTACAGAAGATTGTCAGATCCTGTGGGCAAACTATGGAAGAAGGTCAGAGACTGTGGATATGTTACAGGAGACCACATAAAGATCACTGCTATTACATTTCCCTAACATATAATGCCTCGTTTCCACTGAGCGGTATGGTTTGGTTCGGTTCGGTACGCAATTTTTGCCGTTTCCATTGTCAAAAGTTGCGAATGGTACCCTAATTCCGAACCGTACCGTGCCACTTCTTTGGGACCCTATCGTTGGGGTACCAAGCACAATCGTACCGTACCAACAGGGTGGAGCTACACCCTGAAGAACGTTGATTGGTCTATCATCGCCCATCACCACGCCTATGAAGTGACATCGATCACTACTTTCCAGCTACACCATGCCTATCATGTAAGGGTACTGTTGGCGGTGGAAACACAAGCCTGATCAAGGTGTACCGTTCCGAACCGTACTGAACTGTACCGAACCAAACCGTACCGCTCAGTGGAAATGAGGCATTCGTGGTCTCACTTCTGCTACTAGATGCTGGCCCAATAAGCACCAAAGGGCTATAGGTTGGACACTAAGTGCCAGTTCACACTAATACGACTTGTCAGGCGACTTGGTCAGCCTGGCAAGTCGCGGACCGTCGCGGTCCATTGTGTAGTACAGGAACGGTTCTAATAGGAGCGACACAAGTCGCTCCGACTTAGAAAAAGGTTCCTGTACTACTTCTGGGGCGACCTGGAGCGACTTGCATAGACATTCATTTTATGAAGTCCGTGCAAGTCGCGCCGAAGTCCCGGTGCACACGACTTCACAGGTCGCCCCCGAAGTCGTGCCGCTGCAGTGTGAACCGGCACTAAGGGGTTTATTTATTGCAAAGTTAGTCACAATTCTGCAGAGAAACCAATCAGGTTTTAATGCTAAAGCTTAATTAAACAAACTGAGGTTAAACACTGATTGGTTTCTCTGCAGAATTGTGACCAATTTTCCACTCAATAGCTTTAGTAAACAAACCCCTAAAGATCTGGGGCAGACTTTCCCAACTTTTCTACCCCAGAGGAACCCTTGAAATAGTATTTAAGTCTCAGGGAATCCCTGCTAAAATCGATTTATTGTGGGACAGAGGGAAGAATGTCCCCCTTACAGTGGAACCCAGACACAATGCCACCCTTACAGACAGCTAGAAAGATCATTGGTGCCATGCTGCTGATTCTGCACTAAACTTGGAAATATCAGGGGACCATCAGATCAAGAAATACATAGAAACACTTCCGATCCACAGAACCCTGGTTGAGAATGGCTGATCTAGATGATAGAGCTATCCTACTGTAGATATTTTACAACAGTGCTCTTTAGTGACAAATGGCAGCTTAATAATATAAGCATGAAAAAAATTACAAAATTGCAAAGCATAAGGTTTGTAATGCTACCAACACATGTTGCAATTTGTTTACTTTTACCTGTTAAGAACCCATGTGTGGTCCGACAATACACAGGGTCTAAAGCCCCGTACACACGTACCGATGGTCGGCTTACAAATGTTCCTCTTTTCTCCCCGGGATGTCGGTGTCTGCTGAAAAGTGCAAAGACAGCACAAGGACAGCACAAGAATTTTGTCCGCCGACTGCAGAAGTGATGTCATGTAATGGTTAACTTTCCCTGTGTTTTCTATTTTCTGAGCATGCCCAGTCTTGCAAATCTGCGGTCTGTCGGCCGAATTGTGTACTGACAGGCGAACAATCGTCCGTTCTGGTGTCGGCATACAAATATTTTCATGTTTGCACGAAAGACTTTTGTCCGCGGATTGTGCGCAGACATCTGTCGGAGGCACCATACTAACACGCGTACAATCGGCAGATCCTTCGTCCACCGACGTTTGTATGCCGACGATCGGTACGTGTGTACGGGCCTTAAGTCTAGGGCCCAAAATGATGGTGCCTGGAGCAACAGGGTCTTATGTGCAGGTATACCCAAGGAATGGGTTCTTTTGGTATAGGAGTATATCGTTGTACTGCTGTGTATTCATCATCTGTGATGATTTTTATGTAAATTTATACTAATAAATTTTGTATATATTTACACTATCTAAGATTGTATGTTTTTTGCGAGATTAACCAGTGGTTGCCGATAAAGTCCTACTATCTTTGGGGGCCAATGTTCCTTCTTGCCCCTTACTTTTTGTACCCCTGTGTGTTGTGTTCACTAAGATGCACATCCAAGAGTCCCCACTGACACCACCAATTGTGGAAGAGAGTTCCACATCCTTATCGCCCTCCCATACAGTGAAAAACCCCTACGCAGCTTAAGGTTAAACCGCTTCTCCTCCAACCTCAGTGAGTGGCCCCTGTCTTCTTACATTCCCTGAGACTGAAAAGTCTTCTTCCTACGCTGGGATCACCATTGGTGGTGAACTTGGTGTTGAGTTGTTCACTTTAAGGTCAACACAGAGGACAAGGGGGCACTCTCTACGTCTAGAAGAAAACAGATTTCGTCTCTAAATACGGAAAGGTTTCTTCACCGTAAGGGCTGTGAAAATGTGGAATAGGAAAAATGAAACTTCCGTGCTATGGACTAAATGGATAGATAGGTGAATAAATGGATGGGTGAAAAAGATATATATAAATTTTATATAGATAAAAAATATGTATAAATATATCTAAAAATAGGCTGCAGCCTCCCTGGATGATAGTCCGGACACTATACACTGGATAAAAGAGAAATAGGGGTGATGGCGCTGCCTGTATAAATTTAGATATAATAAAGATATAATAAACTGTGAATTAAAGTGCCTTATGCTAAAACAATAATGTGTATACTCATACAATAGTATGTTCCATAAAACATCAATTGGGTGCAAGTGCAAAGTATAAAGGTGCCTTCAAGAAAATTAGAAAGTGACTGGTGCAATAAATATATAAACAATAAATAATAGCTAATATTGATAATATTTAACATGCAATATTAATGTGCTAAAAAATAAAGTGCTATATGATGTGAACTGTTCCACTCATACCACGTGTTGATATGGGGAGTTTATATAAAGTGCCAACAGAGCCAAATAGAAAAAAGTTTTTAAAATACAGCTTGCAAAGTCCAGTAAGAAGAGATCCAGTAAAAAAAGTCTACGAAACGCGTACGGCGTGTCGAGTCATTTCCGGTAAACATGCATGTGAACGAGGCTTGGATCGCAAGCGCTCGGTTAATACAGTCACGCTCGATTTTTACCTGTTTAATGTGAGTACCTTTGCATTGTTTTGCTCAATAAAGTACATTACGGAATTACGCTATGTCCACTATTCATTTTCTGGTATAAATATCGGGAGTGGAGCTGAGTGGATCCCTAGGAACACACCTAGGTCAGGAAGGCACACAGGGGACTATCCCAGGGTATATCCATACCAGGACCAGCCTGATCCTCGGCACACGCCCTCCATCCAGGGATAGGAGGATATCGCTAGGTTGCCAGACCCATTAAAGCACCCGCTCTATACCCCTGTGTGGGGTGGGTGTCTCTGGTAAGTGTGCATTTTTACCAAAGTAATGCCAGCACCTTACCACCCACCACGGGGTCACCTTTCACCTGAGTGTTGATTTTCCGAGTGTTGTCACCTTTATTGTTCTTGAAGTCACCGTATATGACATAGACTTTTTTACTGGATCTCTTCTTACTGGACTTTGCAAGCTGTATTTTAAAAACTTTTTTCTATTTGGCTCTGTTGGCACTTTATATAAACTCCCCATATCAACACGTGGTATGAGTGGAACAGTTCACATCATATAGCACTTTATTTTTTAGCACATTAATATTGCATGTTAAATATTATCAATATTAGCTATTATTTATTGTTTATATATTTATTGCACCAGTCACTTTCTAATTTTCTTGAAGGCACCTTTATACTTTGCACTTGCACCCAATTGATGTTTTATGGAACATACTATTGTATGAGTATACACATTATTGTTTTAGCATAAGGCACTTTAATTCACAGTTTATTATATCTTTATTATATCTAAATTTATACAGGCAGCGCCATCACCCCTATTCCTCTTTTAAAATGTGGAATAGACTCCCTCCAGAAGTGATTGTGGCTAGCTCACTAGATTGCTTTAAAAAAGGCCTTGATTCTTTCCTGGGTGTACTGAATATAAGTGAGTACTAATATGTATAGGTAAAGTTGATCCAGGGAATATCCGATTGCCTCTCGGGGGATCAGGAAGGAATTTGTTTCCCCTGCTGTAGTAAATTGGATCATGCTTTGCTGGGGTTTTTTCGCCTTCCTCTGGATCAACTGCAGGTATAGGATTGTGTATATGGGATTGTATGGTTGGGTTTTCATTACTGTTTTTTGTTATTTATTGGTTGAGCCAGATGGACTTGTGCCTTTTTTCAACCTGACTAACTATGTAACCATTGAGGTATTTGTATATTGCTATCATATCACCTCTCAAGCGTCTCTTCTCCAGTGAGAATAAATCCCATTTTTGCAATTGTCCCCTGCAACTGAGGTCCTCCAGGCCGCTTATTCATTTTGTTGCCCTTCTCTGGACTCTTTCCAGTTCCAGCACATCCTTCCTGAGGACCGGTGCCCAGAACTGGACTACTCTTCATTGGAAACACCTGAACTCAATTAATCGGCCATATAGTGTATATTCTGTTTGACAGGACAGCAGCAGAGTACAAGAAGCATTAGGTGGAGTGGTGACTGGTCTTCTTTAATGCATATGCCTTCATGATTTACAGTAAATATGAACAGCCAGAGAGCAGCATAGATGTCTGAAGCACATGATAAATAACCTTGTGTCCTAATGATTTTCCTCGCATCTCACTATAGATCTGAGTTGATCCATAGATATACATGAGATGGATTCTAAGTTTTGCACAGGTTCAATCCTTTCTATATTGTATTGATGTCTTTTAAACTCTGTATATAAATAAAAGCAGTGGACTTATAGATCCAATTTTACATTTTCTGCTCATTTTTCATCTGGCCTTTCCAGTGAAGCCTCATTAAAGCACAACTAAAGCCTCCTGTATGAGACTGGAAACAAGTACCAAATCCTGTTACTATGTGATGCAGAATCCTGATCAAGTAACTGAAAAAATTCCTTTTAATTTCCCCATTTGAGCCAAATCCTCCTTTATTTGGGTCTCTCCCCCTCATAGACACTGCAGCTCAGCAGCAGAGGCAGTACTGTCAATCTAGATAGCAGCTTTCGGGACTAGGTGTGACCAGGTGATGATTGATAAGCTACAGGCTTGTGAACCGGCTCTGACAATGACATCTTCTCATCCCTCTGTAATGCAAGCATGCACAGCTGAAGTGACAACTCTACTTTGACTTTAGGCTATGTTCACATGTGGGCGTAGCGGATCACGGGCAGAATCACCGCGATTCTGCCCGCGATCCGGAATCATTGCAAACCGCGGGACGCCTGTGCAATGCCCGTAATTTGCAATGGCACCCCAAACGCTGTGCGATGTTGCCGCGATTTCCGCCTGCCGAAATGCAATAACATCGCGCAAACAGAATCGCGGGACTCATGACACCCAAAAAGGTACAAGAGCTTCTTTTGTGCATCATGCGTCCCGCGATTCTGTTTGCGCGATGTTATTGCGATTCGGCAGGCGGAAATCGCGGCAACATCGCACAGCGTTTGGGGTGCCATTGCAAATCACGGGCATCGCACAGGCGTCCCGCAATTTGCAATGATTCCGGATCGCGAAGAGGAACTGCCCGTGATCCGCTATGCCCACATGTGAACGTAGCCTTAACCACTTCCCGACTGCCTGCCTCAGATACAGTGGCGTAGCGTGGGGGGTGCAGGGGGGGCCGGCTGCACCGGGCGCAACATCTGGGGGGGGCGCATCCACAGTGTCACTCTGTCTGTCTGACTCTGACATACACAGTTCACACACTGTCTGCGGCTGCCTCCATCTTTAGGCTGGGAGATGTCCAGCGCAGCCGCCCTATGGCTGAAAATGGCGGGTCGGGGCGGGGCTGGACTGTGCCTCATCTGTCCATTGGTGTAGGGTGGGGTGGCGCTGCAAGCCAAGCCAAGCCCCGCCTATGCCGCCTCTCTTCACTGCTCAGTCAGTTTAGCAGCGAGTGAGGCTCAGTTCACATTTATGCGATGCGGGAAGGCTGCGAATTCGCAGCCTGTTCCCGCATCGCACACGCACCCCCGGCAGTTCACACTGCCATATGCGATACGCTGGGGGTGTCAATGTAATCTTAACGACACCCCCAGTTTGATCGCATATCGCAGTGCGATCGTGCAGTTCGCACAGGAGCGGATCGCACAAGTGTGAACCGCTGTGCGATCCGATCCTGATTCGGCTGCAAAAATGCCTCCTGTGCGTGTTTGCTCCGGGTGCGATGCGAATTTAGCCATACAAACTGTATGGCTAAACTCGCACCGCACAGCTGATCGCATGTAATGTCGGAGCAGTGCGCTCCGACATTACATGCGAACCCGGCACTCGCAGAAGTGTGAACCGGGGCTGAGTCAGCAGCCTGGCGCTGTCACAGAGTGTTTTTTTTTTTTCTAATCACCTGATTAGAGCCAGAGACTCTAATAGGCTTCAAAAAAGGGTGGACCCGGGGCGCAGAGCAGCGCGCCCTGAGCCCACCCATTGTGTGACAATAGCGAATGAAAATTTGCTATTGTCACACGGATCCTCCTCCTGGCCAATCAGGAAGCGGGTCCGAGACCTGCTTCCTGATTGGCCGAAAGGCGATCGCATGTCATTGGCCGAGGAGGAGGCGGGAGGACTCGGAGACGCGGGGAACTGAGAAAAAGCCGCCGCTGCAGGTAAGTCTCTCTGGTCTGTCTGCAATGAAAGGGGGCACGATGATCTCTCTGCATTGAAGGGGGGCACACTGGTAATTCTGCATTGAAAGGGGGCATGCTGGTCTCTCTGCATTGAAAGGGGGCACGCTGGTCATTCTGCATTGAAAGGGGGCATGCTGGTCATTCTGTATTGAAAGGGGGCACGCTGGTCATTCTGCATTGAAAGGGGGCACGCTGGTCTCTCTGCATTGAAAGGGGGCACGCTGGTCATTCTGTATTGAAAGGGGGCACACTGGTCTCTCTGCATTGAAAGGGGGCAAGCTGGTCTCTCTGCATTGAATGGGGGCACGCTGGTCATTCTGCATTGAATGGGGGCACGCTGGTCATTCTGCATTGAAAGGGGGTATGCTGGTCTCTCTGCATTGAAAGGGGGCACGCTGGTCATTCAAACTTGCATTTAGATGCATTTTACTTTAATTACATCAGTATTTTCATAACAAACAATACATGTGCTTAGGGGGTAAGGGTTTCTTTACCTAATCTAGTGGAAGAGACTCGAGTGCTAAAATCCCGCGGGTTAGAGGGCGCAAATTACTTGCCTTGCCCCGGGTGCTGACAACCCACGCTACGCCACTGCTCAGATATACTGCACGAACCGACATGTAGGTATGTCGGTTCGCGAGAGCGCCCCTGGGGGCATGCGAGTGCCCCCATTAGGCAGCGGTGAGGCCGATCTGCGGGGCCGGCAGCCATGATTGCCGCCGGGCACCCGCAATCGCTCCCCGTGGAGAGAGAACGACGGTCTGCTGTTGTAAACAGGCATGTTTGCTTATAGCGCATTAGATAAAAATCGCAGATGTGATCAAATACCACCAAAAGAAAGCTCTATTTGTGGGGGAAAAAAGTACATCAATGTTATATAACAGAAAATTAAAAATATATATATATATATATTTTTTCAGAATTGTCACTCATTTTTTGTTTATAGCGCAAAAAGAAAAAAGATCGCAGAGGTGATCATATATCACCAAAAGAAAGCTCTATTTGTAGGGGGGGGGGGGACATCAATTAAATTGGGTACAGCGTCGTACCACCGTGCAATTGTCAGTTAAAGTAAAGCAGTGCCGTATCGCAAAAAAAATGGCCTGGTCATTAAGGCGGTAAAACCTTCCAGAATTGGTTAAACACTGCGGTTGTCATTTGAAAGCATGTGGCTGAATAGAAAACGCAGCAATTAATAATGACGTCCATCGACACGAGCCCTAAAGCTGGATGCACTTTATACAATTCTCCTTAGATTTTTTCCTTTTGATTTACCAAAACCATATACCGTATATACTCGAGTATAAGCCGACTTTTTCAGCATGCTTTTTTATGCTGAAAAAGCCCCCATTGGCTTATACTCGAGTCACAGTCTCGGCTATTCCCGGGCAGGCAGCGCATGCGCGATGACGTGTTGGCGCCGGAAGGCGCAATTTTTAAATGTGAGGCGGAAAGGTAAGTGAGACTCCTCCACAGCCCCTGCATCTCCTCAGAAGATGCAGTGCTGCGGGCATGGTACAGGAGATTCTCCTGAACCATGCCCGCAGCACTCCATCTCCTGTACCATCCGTGCCATGCCTGTACCATCTCCTGTGCCATGACTGTACCATCTCCTGTGCCATGCCTGAACCATCTCCTGCCATGCCTGTACCATCTCCTGTGCCATGCCTGTACCATCTCCTGTGCCATGCCTGAACCATCTTCTGTGCCATGCCTGAACCATCTCCTGTACATGCCTGAACCATCTCCTGTGCCATGCCTGTACCATCTCCTGTGCCATGCCTGAACCATCTCCTGTGCCATGCCTGTACCATCTCCTGTACATGCCTGAACCATCTCCTGTACCATGCCTGTACCATCTACTGTACATGCCTGAACCATCTCCTGTACCATGCCTGTACCATCTCCTGTACATGCCTGAACCATCTCCTGTACCATGCCTGTACCATCTCCTGTACATGCCTGAACCATCTCCTGTACACGCCTGAACCACCTCCTGTGCCATGCAGCCCGTTTTGTGTCTCGTGGTGGTCCAGTTGGGTCCAGTAGCTGCTGCATTTCCCACCCTAGGCTTATACTCGAGTCAATAAGTTTTCCCAGTTTTTTGTGGTAAAATTAGGTGCCTCGGTTTATATTCGGGTCGGCTTATACTCGAGTATATACGGTAATAGGAGGTCAGACCTAAACACTTTCGATTTGTATGCAATCAGGCAGGCCCTTGCACTACATAGTTGAAGGTAAATCTAAAGGAAATCGAACAACAAAAGTTGTACAGTGTTAAAATGGATGAAGCATTCATCCGTTTTTCATCAGTTTTTTTTTACATTCACTACTAATGCAAAAACTGATGAAAAACGGACCATTTGTCAGTTTACATCCATTTTTCGCCTGATCTGTTTTTTTAACGGAAGAAAAACAGAGCTTTGATCGGTTAAAAAAAAAAAACGGATGGTGGCGGATGTAAACTGATGTAAATGCATGATCATCCATTTTTCCATAGAGATGCATTGATGTCCGTTTTTCATCCATCAATGAATAACGAACAAACGGACAGTATGTGGGAAAGGACCCTAAGGCCCCTTTCACACTGGCAGTGCGCCCGACGGAGTCCGTTTTGCTGAGCGGAGATCGATCCGCTGATCCCCGCTGAGTAGGCGGATGACAGCTCCGTCTCTGCTCTTGGTGCAGAGATGGAGCTGTCAGATCCCCGCTCTCCTCTATGGGAGATCGGATGAGAACGGACCACCTGTCCGTTCTCATCCGATCCTCCAGACGGATGGAAAATAGGGTTTCCATCTCTCCGGATTTCACTGACTGGATCGGATAGCAGAGGGTGTCAGCAGAGATGTCTCCACTGACATCCGCTGCTCCAGAGGGATGCATGAAGCATCCGATCCGGTCCGCCTGAAAAACTGACAGATGGATCGGAAAGCCCATGTGTAAGGCTCCTTTCACACGGGCGGTGTGCCTGACGGAGTCCATTTTGATCAGAATGGATCAATCCACTAATCCCGCTGAGCAGGCGGATGACAGCTCCGTCTCTGCTCTGTGTGCAGAGACGGAGCTGTCAGGTCCCTGCTGTCCTCTATGAGAGATCGGATGAGAACGGACTGCCTGTCCGTTCTCATTCGATCCTATCCGATCCTCCAGACGGATGGAAAATAGGGTTTCCATCCGTCCAGATTTCACAGACCGGATCGGATAGCGGGTGGTGTCAAGGGACATGTCTCCTCTGACATCCGCAGCTCCATAGGGCTGCATTGAGCATATGATCCAGTCCGCCTGAAAAATTTACAGGCGGATCAGATCGGAAAGCCCGTGTGAAAGGGGCCAAAATGGCCTAAAAGACATATTTTTTTTTACTTTTATTTTTATTTGCATATAAAATTTACAGAATAAAAGACATATTAACCATTTTACGACCGCCCGCCGCAGTTATACTGCGGCAGGCAGCCGCTCCTGCGCGAACCGCCGTAGGTGTACGTCTGTCACACGCAGGGCACACTCCCGCCCCCGCTCATCAGCGGGGAAGCCGATGCACGGGGCAGGCGGCTCTGATTGCCGACTGACACCCACGAACGTTCCCCGCTGAGAGAGAAGAACGGTAAGCTATTGTAAACACATCCGACCGTTCTTCTCTCTGGAATGATCACAGAGCGCCTGTGATCCTTTTATATAGGATAGCATGTCTCTATGGTCATTTCACAAGCCACGCCCCCCCCCCCCACAGTTAGGATCACTCCCCTAGGCTCACATTTAACCCCTTAATCACCCACAATGTTAACCCATTTCCTGCCAGTGTCATTATTACAGTAACAGTGCATATTTATAGCACTGATTACTGCAGTAATGTCACTGGTCCCCCCAAAAGTGTCAAAAACGTCAGTTAGTGGTCCGATCTGTCCGCCGCAATGACGCAGTCCAGCTAAAAATCGCAGATCGCCGCCATTACTAGTAAAAAAAAAAACAATAAAAATGACATAAATCTTTCCTGTAGTTAGTAGATAACTTTTGCGCAATCCAATCAAAATACGCTTATTGCGATTTTTTTTTTAAACAAAAATATGTAGCAGAAAACAAATTGGCCTAAAATATTAAAAAATTTCGATTTTTATTTTTTTTTTTGGGAATGTTAAATAGCAGAAATGTGAAAAATATATATATTTTTTTCAGAACAGTCGCTCTTTTTTTGTTTATAGCGCAAATAATCAAGGCCGCACAGGTGATCAAATACCACCAAAAGAAAGCTCTATTTGTGGGGAAAAAAATACATCAATTTTATTTGGGTACAGCATCGCACGACTGCACAATTGTCCATTAAATTAACGCAGTGCGGAATCGCAAAAAATGGCCTGGTCATTAAGGGGGCAAATCGTTCCGGTCCAGAAGTGGTTAAGGTGCGTAAAGATAAAGACAGAGAACTTTCCCCCCCAGTTTGACTAAAAAAAAAATAAAAAAAACATCGCGCCGTGATTAGTGATGGCTCCCAGTCCCGCCTTCCCTTTCATTCCATATCAAAGGCTGAGCTTTCAGGACTCAAGGTAATTAAAACAAATTAAAGTGCCTCTTGCGCATCAACCGAACAATGAAAATGAAAGAAGCATTGGTTTAAACAAACAACATTACCGCTAGACAGCATCATCAAACATTCATAGATGCTAATAATATTTAATCAGAAGGTAAAAGAGGTAATGCATTATTCAGAGCGTTACAAGCACTGCGGAGCGCACACACGCTTCCGACGCCCGCTATTTCAAAAACCAAAAAAAAAAGAAAAGCCTAGGAACTGTTTGTTCTGGCAGACCCTCTCTAATTTAGGAAAGGAGAATGATTTCAGCGTTACAAGAATAAACAGGCCAAGCCGATGTGTTTTGAAGTTCACTTCGCTAAAGTCAGAACACGTATGAGATCCATACATAGAATGAACCTTTGCTCCAAACTTTAAAGCGGACCTTCACCCTCTTTTCCCCTCCCCACTTCCCTCTTGTCTCTTCCCTTCCCTATCCTTTCCCTTCTCCCCTCTTGTCTCTTCCCTTCTCTATCCTTTCCCTTCTCCCCTCTTGTCACTTCCCTTCCCTATCCTTTCCCTTTTTTCCCTTCCCTATCCTTTCCCTTCTTCCCTCTTGCCTCTTCCCGTCCCTATCCTTTCCCTTCCCCTTCTTCCCTCTGGTCTCTTCCCTTCCCTTCCCCTTCTTCCCTCTTGTCTCTTCCCTATCCTTTCCCTTTCCATTCTTCCCTTTCCTATCCTTTCCCTTCCCCTTCTTCCCTTCCCTTTTTCCCTCTTGTCTCTTCCCTTCCTCTTCTTCCCTCTTGTCTCTTCCCTTCCCTATCCTTTCCCTTCCCCTCCTTCCCTCTTGTCTCTTCCCTTCCCTATCCTTTCCCTTCCCCTTCTTCCCTCTTGTCTCTTCCCTTTCCTATCCTTTCCCTTCTCCCCTCTTGTCTCTTCCCTTCCCTATCCTTTCCCTTTCCATTCTTCCCTCTTTTCTCTTCCCTTCCCTATCCTTTCCCTTCTTCCCTATTGTCTCTTCCCTTTCCTTCCCTTCTTCCCTCTTGTCTCTTCCCTTCCTCTTCTTACCTCTTGTCTCTTCCCTTCCCTATCCTTTCCCTTCCCCTTTTTCCCTCTTGTCTCTTCCCTTACCTATCCTTTCCCTTCTTCCCTCTTGTCTCTTCCCTTCCCTATCCTTTCCCTTCCCCTTTTTCCCTCTTGTCTCTTCCCTTACCTATCCTTTCCCTTCTTCCCTCTTGTCTCTTCCCTTCCCTATCCTTTCCCTTCCCCTTCTTCCCTCTTGTCTCTTCCCTATCCTTCCCTTCCCCTTCTTCCCTCTTGTCTCTTCCCTATCCTTTCCCTTCCCCTTCTTCCCTCTTGCCTCTTCCCTTCCCTATCCTTTCTCTTCCCCTTCTTCCCTCTTGTCTCTTCCCTTCCCTATCCTTTCCCTTACCCTTCTTCCCTCTTGTTTCTTCCCTTCCCCTTCTTACCTCTTGTCTCTTCCCTATCCTTTCCCTTTCCCTTCTTCCCTCTTGTCTCTTCCCTTCCCTATCCTTTCCCTTCCCCTTCTTCCCTCTGGTCTCTTTCCTTCCCTATCCTTTCCCTTCCCCTTCTTCCCTCGTGTCTCTTCGCTTCCCCTTTCCTGTTTGTGGCTTTGATATTTTAAGTACAGGTGAATATACTATTATATGTATGTTTTTTTGTGTATTTGGAGTCGAGCGATGGATTTTTAGCACACACGAATATATGCAGATTTTTTACTGCATAAAATCCTTATTCCAGGTTTTTTTTCTTTTTTTTTTTGTCTTATAGGGGGCGATGTTTGATTTCCTCTCATCGTTCCTGTTTTTTTTATTTTGGTGTGTGCTAATCATCCTGAATCTCTAGAATATATATATATATATATATATATATATATTTATTTATTTTTTTATTTTGGTATCCAAATATGTTATCATATTTTTGGTTAATGTATATATTTGTTTGTAATGTACACCTATGGACATGCAGATTTAAATGTAGATCAATATGATCTGTCCTTAATTATACTCTTGTATCTTTAGTGGTGATAATCCATCTGTTTCGGATCCTGTAGAGCCCCCACGCTTGGGCGAAACGTGTAGGTCCAGATCCAGAATTACCCACATCTGGTGTGACCAGTGAGATATACAATTTGGATAAAAATTGTATATCTCACTGGGACTTATTATATGTATGTTTGGATTTGAGCGATGGATTTTTAGCACACACGAATATATACAGATTTTTTACTGCATAAAATCCTTATTCCAGGTTTTTTTTTTTTTTTTTTTTTTTTATAGGGGGCGATGTCTGATTTCCTCTCATCATTCCTGTTTTTTTTTGTTTGTTTTTTTTGGTGTGTGCTAATCATCGTGAATCTCTATAATATATATATTTTTTTTTTGATTTTTGTATTCTATTACGTTATCATATTTTTGGACAAAACGCCAGTCTCAACGTCCACAGTGAAGCAGTCAGCTGGTATTCAGTCTGTAATGGAGTGGCCAGCGCAGTCACCAAATCTCAACTCTATTGAGCTGTTGTGGGAGCAGCTTGACCATATGGTATGTAAGAAATACCCATCAAGCCAATCCAACTTGTGGGAGGGGCTTCAGGAAGCGTGGGCGTGGGGTGAAATTTCTTAAGATTACCTCAACAAATAGCTAGAAAGCCAAAGGTCTGCAAGGCTGTAATTGCTGCAAATGGACAATTCTTTGATGAATGCAAAGTTTGAAGGACAAAATTATTATTTCAAATAAAAATCATTATTTCTAACCTCGTCAATGTCTTGACTCTATTTTCTATTCATTTTGCAACTTCTTTGATTAATAAAGTGAGTTTTCATGGAAAACATGAAATTGTCTGGGTGACCCCATACTTTTGAATGGTAGTGTACACTATATTGTCAAAAGTATTGGGACGCCTGCCTTTACATGTACATGAACTTTAACCACTTCTGGACCAGAAGTTTTTTTTTCCCCTTAACCCCTTCAGCCCCGGAAGGTTTTACCCCCTAATGACTAGTCCATTTTTTTGCGATTCGGCACTGCATTATTTTAACTGACAATTGCGCGGTCGTGCGACGCTGTACCCAAATACAATTGATGTCCTTTTTTTCCCACAATAGAGCTTTCTTTTGGTGGTATTTGATAGCCTCTGCAATTTTTTTGAGCTATGAACAAAGAAAGAGTGACAATTATGAAAAAAAAATGTTTACTTTCTGCTATATAACATTCCCAATAAAAAAAAAAATTAAAAATCAAATTTTTCATCATTTTAGGCCAATTTGTATTCTGCTACATATTTTTGGTTAAAAATGGGACGGGAGACCCGGGGGAGCCACGGAAGGCAGCGGGAGGGGGGAACGTCCCCTCCCACTCCTTGTAATGACAGCCGAGCGGCTTCTCTGCCGCATTGGTTGTCATTACAAGACAGCCGACCGTCGGCTATGGACGCCCATACCGGCGTGATGCCTCTAGCTGCAGGCATCACTCTGGTACAAGCACTTTCCGAAATATCGGTAATATCGGTCACCTTGGTGGCCGATTCCGATATATCAGGGAAAGTGCAGATCGGCCCTCGATATATCAGCTTTGTCAATAATCTTTCGATCTCTAGTTTTATATACAGTGCCTTCCAAAAGTATTCGGCCCCCTTGAACTTTGCGACCTTTTGCCACATTTCAGGCTTCAAACATAAAGATATAAAACTGTAATTTTTTGTGAAGAATCAACAACACTTGGGACACAATCATGAAGTGGAACGGAATTTATTGGATATTTCAAACTTTTTTAACAAATAAAAAAATGAAAAATTGGGCGTGCAAAATTATTCAGCCCCCTTAAGTTAATACTTTGTAGCGCCACCTTTTGCTGCGATTACAGCTGTAAGTCGATTGGGGTATGTCTCTATCAGTTTTGCACATCGAGAGACTGAAATTTTTTCCCATTCCTCCTTGCAAAACAGCTTGAGCTCAGTGAGGTTGGATGGAGAGCGTTTGTGAACAGCAGTTTTCAGTTCTTTCCACAGATTCTCGATTGGATTCAGGTCTGGACTTTAAATTGGCCATTCTAACACCTGGATATGTTTATTTGTGAACCATTCCATTGCAGATTTTGCTTTATGTTTTGGATCATTGTCTTGTTGGAAGACAAATCTCCATCCCAGTCTCAGGTCTTTTGCAGACTCCATCAGGTTTTCTTCCAGAATGGTCCTGTATTTGGCTCCATTGATCTTCCCATCAATTTTAACCATCTTCCCTGTCCCTGCTGAAGAAAAGCAGGCCCAAAATATGAAGCTGCCACCACCATGTTTGACAGTGGGGATGGTGTGTTCAGGGTGATGAGCTGTGTTGCTTTTACGCCAAACATAACGTTTTGCACTGTTGCCAAAAAGTTTGATTTTGGTTTCATCTGACCAGAGCACCTTCTTCCACATGTTTGGTGTCTCCCAGGTGGCTTGTGGCAAACTTTAAACAACACTTTTTATGGATATAAGGGATATAAGAAATGGCTTTCTTTTTGCCACTCTTCCATAAAGGCCAGATTTGTGCAGTATACAACTGATTGTTGTCCTATGGACAGAGTCTCCCACCTCAGCTGTAGATCTCTGCAGTTCATCCAGAGTGATCATGGGCCTCTTGGCTGCATCTCTGATCAGTCTTCTCCTTGTATGAGCTGAAAGTTTAGAGGGACGGCCAGGTCTTCGTAGATTTTCAGTGGTCTGATACTCCTTCCATTTCAATATTATCGCTTGCACAGTGCTCCTTTGGATATTTAAAGCTTGGAAAATCTTTTTGTATCCAAATCCGGCTTTAAACTTCTCCACAACAGTATCTCGGACCTGCCTGGTGTGTTCCTTGTTCTTCATGATGCTCTCTGCGCTTTAAACGGACCTCTGAGACTATCACAGTGGAGGTGAATTTATACGGAGACTTGATTACACACAGGTGGATTCTATTTATCATCATTAGTCATTTAGGTCAACATTGAATCATTCAGAGATCCTCACTTAACTTCTGGAGAGAGTTTGCTGCACTGAAAGTAAAGGGGCTGAATAATTTTGCACGCCCAATTTTTCAGTTTTTTTATTTGTTAACAAGGTTTGAAATATCCAATACATTTCGTTCCACTTCATGATTGTGTCCCACTTGTTGTTGATTCTTCACAAAAAATTACAGTTTTATATCTTTATGTTTGAAGCCTGAAATGTGGCAAAAGGTTGCAAAGTTCAAGGGGGCCGAATACTTTCGCAAGGCACTGTATATACAACCAATGACCATTACCATAATAATGTAAAAAAGTTACTAAAAACACGAGGGGATTTTTTGCAAAACTGGAGAAGTTGTGCATGACAACAAATCAGCTCAATTGAGCAAGCAGAAAATGGAAGCTAACTGGTTCCCAAATTTAGGTGCCCCAGAGTCTGCTGCGCCAGTTTTGGCAAACTCTTGCCAATATACTTCCCTTTGTTCGTTTTTTTTTTTGTTTTTTTTACCCGAATGCAACGTCAACAAAACTGACATCTCTCTAAAGGTAGATTAGTGCATATATTCTCAATTGTTTCAAATTCTCCCCTCCTATTGGTAACTGGCTAATTGTTGTTTTGAACAGTATTGTTTTATTTGAACAAGATAGGGCAAATCCATATAAGCAGGACACACAAAGGACGGCTCCGAGGGACAACAGAGTCAAATATTTGTTCGATGCGTAAAAAGCAAACACAGGGACATAATAGATATTGTTCTTAATGTCCCTGGGAAATTCCTGGGAGATCTTTGAGAAACCCAATCCTGAAGCCCTTGTATTGAATGTCATAGGAACAATCTAGTACAGAAAAGATGGAGATTCGAGATACAAGAGAGGTGACGGGTCACAGATTATTACAGCTTTTCCAATGCTCCATATTCAGCTCCAGCAAGGTTTGCTGGGTAACACAATTTCCATTTGTTTCGGTGGCCTGGGTCTAACCTGATCCAATGCTAATCTCACATAAGCCTTCGAGCAGGTCGACCTCCAAATACCAGGAGTAATAACAGCATAGGGGGAAATGATTCAGGACTGTCCCTTATGTTAACTTCACATCAACAAAAGAATAATAAGATAACGCACACTCCGCATCTACGGCCAATACATTTTTATTTTATTATGCCACATATCACACAAGCTGGGAAAATCAATAAAAAATAAATTCAATTCTAAGCTTCATTTTAAAGAATTTGCCATTCTACTATGATCTGTGATAGGCTTAATAATCATTACTGATCATAGAAAGTCCTCTGCAGGAATAGGCTTTTGCCAAGCATGGTCTACAGCATCTAAAGAAAGCAAAATCATTTTTCTTTGTTTAGTCTGACAAATGTGTTGTATATTTTGAAATACCATAGAATTAAAAAATCAGATACACAAGGGATAAGATCTATATAGCATTGGACAACAGGTCATTTGTAAACCAATACTGGCAATTTGTACATTTTATTGTGTCCTGGTGACATTGTCCTGTCTATAGATGACAATAGAAAAAGGAAAGGGCAAAGGTGAACTATCAATAGACTTTCCCAATCCAAATTTATAGATCACATAAGTCCCTGGAGGAATTTCATAGAGAATGGGGTCACTCATCATTGGATAATTGGAAGCAATCTCAGCTCTCTTGGCTTTTTAGGAAAAGTCTAGAAGGCCAGTTTGGCTCTCTTACCCAATTTGAAATGTAGTGTACTCCAAGGGGCAAGCCTATTTAACCACTCTGCTCTTCTCATAGGTCGCTCTTGGAGAAAGAGTGCCAAGCTATCCCTTAATATATTAGGGAATGGGAGAAGTCCTTTTTTTTCATCTCTTTTGTAGATCGAAATAGAAAAAAGAAAGGGCAAAGGTGAATCATCAATCGACTTTCCCAATCCAAATTTAGAAACTCGCTGAAGTCCCTGAAGGTATTTCATAGAGAACGGGGGTCACTCGTCATTGGATAACTGGAAGCAATCTCATCTCTTTTGGCTTTTTAGGAAAGGTCTAGAATGCCAGTTTGAACCAACCAGCTCTCTTACCCAATTTGAAATCTAGTGTACTCCGAGGGGCAAGCTAATAAAACCACTCTCCTCTTCTCCTAGATCGCTCTTGGAGAAAAAGTGCCAAGCTACTCCTTAATATATTAGGGAATGGGAGAAGTCCTATTTTTTCCAGATCACTACAATTGCCCACATCTCTTTTGTAGATCAAAATAGAAAAAGGAAAGGGCAAAGGTGAATCATCAATCGACTTTCCCAATCCAAATTTAGAAACTCACTGAAGTCCCTGGAGGAATTTCATAGAGAATGGGGTCACTCATCATTGGATAACTGGAAGCAATCTCATCTCTTTTGGCTTTTTAGGAAAGGTCTAGAATGCCAGTTTGAATCAACCAGCTCTCTTACCCAATTTGAAATCTAGTGTACTCCGAGGGGCAAGCTAATAAAACCACTATACTCTTCTCCTAGATCGCTCTTGGAGAAAAAGTGCCAAGCTACTCCTTAATATATTAGGGAATGGGAGAAGTCCTATTTTTTCCAGATCACTACAATTGCCCACATCTCTTTTGTAGATCAAAATAGAAAAAGGAACGGGCAAAGGTGAATCATCGATAATAGGAGTAAGTATAAAAACACCCACTCAACCCAGCGCTAATATAAGAAAAGTAAATCTAAAAAATTTCTACATTTCTACAATTCATTCTACATGCTACTATCTTATTACAACATTGTGAGTGTATCTTGTATAGGGGATTGGGAATTTTAATAAAGTGTTGTTTTTACGGAATTACACGATGGGTCCTCCCCCTTTCTTTTCCCATACATGATCCGAGGTGTCTTTTGCTGTCTATGCTGGATTGAAGTCCTGATTCCAATATCAGAGTTTGGGCAATCCGGAGAGTGATTACCTGGGATTCGTTTACCACATTGTGGAATTATATCCTACTCAAGGCGTTTTTTTCCCCATCCTTTGGTGAGTTTTCACTACCTAGGGGGGCACGTTTTTTGAGGTGTGGTGACGGTGGTCCACCTAGGCAGGAAGCACCACTGGGTGTCTACGGGCTTGCACTCCAGGATCCTATACAATACATGAACTTTATTATATTCAGCATTTGCAGATATTACTCACCTTGAATGGACATTACTTTGCAAAGAATAACATTTGATGCATTGTTTCTATACATAAGTTACTTTAATTAGCGCTGCTAGTGTGTGTGAGCCTCTTTAGATTCTCATTATACACCTATTGCTAAAGGTGAATCATCACTCGACTTTCCCAATCCAAATTTAGAAACTCGCTGAAGTCCCTGAAGGTATTTCATAGAGAATGGGGGTCACTCGTCATTGGATAACTGGAAGCAATCTCATCTCTTTTGGCTTTTTAGGAAAGGTCTAGAATGCCAGTTTGAATCAACCAGCTCTATTACCCAATTTGAAATCTAGTGTACTCCGAGGGGCAAGCTAATAAAACCACTCTCCTCTTCTCCTAGATCGCTCTTGGAGAAAAAGTGCCAAGCTACTCCTTAATATATTAGGGAATGGGAGAAGTCCTATTTTTTCCAGATCACTACAATTGCCTACATCTCTTTTTGTAGATCGAAATAGAAAAAGGAAAGGGCAAAGGTGAATCATCACTCGATTTTCCCAACCTAAATTTACATCTCTCTTGGCTTTTGAAGGAATCTAAAAGGCAAGCTTGGATCAGCCGACTCTCTTACCCAATTTGAAATCTAGTGTACTCCAAGGGGCAAGCCAATTAAACCACACTCCTCTTTTCATAGATCGCTCTTGGAGAAAGAGTGCCAAGCTATCCCTTAATATATTAAGGAATGGGAGAAGTCCTATTTTTTCCAGATCACTACAATTGCCCACATCTCTTTTTGTAGATCGAAATAGAAAAAGGAAAGGGCAAAGGTGAATCATCACTCGACTTTCCCAATCCAAATTTAGAAACTCGCTGAAGTCCCTGAAGGTATTTCATAGAGAATGGGGGTCACTCGTCATTGGATAACTGGAAGCAATTTCATCTCTTTTGGCTTTTTAGGAAAGGTCTAGAATGCCAGTTTGAATCAACCAGCTCTATTACCCAATTTGAAATCTAGTGTACTCCGAGGGGCAAGCTAATAAAACCACTCTCCTCTTCTCCTAGATCGCTCTTGGAGAAAGAGTGCCAGTCTATCCCTTAATATCTTAAAAAATGGGAGACGGAGCAGAGTCCTATTTTTTTCCAGATCACTACAATTGCCAACACCTCTTTTGTAGATCGAAATAGAAAAAGGAAAGGTGAATCATCACTCAACTTTCCCAATCCAAATTTACATCTATATTGGCTATTGAAGGCATCTAAAAGGCAAGCTTGGATCAGCCGGCTCTCTTACCCAATTTGAAATCCAGTGTACTCAGAGGGGCAAGCTAATTAAACCACTCTCCTCTTCTCGTGGATCGTTCTTGGAGAAAGAGTGCCAGGCTATCCCTTAATATATTAGAGATTGGGAGAAGGAACTGAGTCTTATCTTTTCCAGATCACTACAATGGCCCACACCTCTTTTGTAAAACAAAATAGAACAAATAAAACAATTGTCATTGGATAATTAGAAGCATGTTAATTCCTTTTTTTTAAGAAGTTTAGATCAGGGGGTTTTCTTACCCTATTTGAAACCCTGTGTACTCGGAGGGATGAGCTAAATAAACCACTATCCTCTTTTCATACAACCCCAGTTCCAAAAAAGCTGTGATGCGGTGTACAAAAATACATAAAAACAGGATGCAATAATTTGCAAGTCTCAAAAACCCATATTTAATTCACAATAGAAAATAGAAAACATATTAAATGTTTGAAATTAGAAAATGGACCATTGTAGGAGAAAAATAGGGTAATTTTGAAAATGATGACAGCAACGCCTCTCAAAAGTTGGGACAGGGCAACAAAAAGTTGGCAAAGTAAATGGTACTAACAAGGAAGAGCTGTAAGAACATTTAGCAATAGGTCAGTAACATAATTGGGTAAAAAAAATGAATTTTTGTAAAATCTTACCTGTAAAATTCCTTTCTCTGAGTCCTCCGACAGTCGCCGCCTCCTCTAAGTCATCATTAGTTTCTTTCTGCCTAGCTACTCCTGCGGAGCGGAAGTTAATACCCAATAGTGATGACTTAGAGGAGGCGGCGACTGACGGAGGACGTAAGAGAAATTGCATTTTAGAGAGTCAGAGTGTCTAAGAAGTAAAGATGGGATGGGGTTCACCAATCTTTAAAAATGCCATTCAAAAATACAAGGTAAAGCTCTATCATGTAAAGAGGTGCCATATCTGAACATAAAAAAATATATATATATATTTTATTGATTAAAGGGTAACTCCACGTTCGTGGGGAAAAAATATAGCAAATACAGAAAAAATAATATAGCGTATACAATTGCGACACAAATCATATTATAATTGAATATTATTTAAAAATTACCTTTCCATTTCAATCTGCAGCCACTGTAATTTTCTGAAAATGCAATGCATTATGGCCGCCTGGAACTGTTCTGTACACAGAATGTATACTGACCACACCCCCAGAAACATCATTTCCTGCTTGTGTGATTGGCTCACCAATTTTTCAGAAGTCTGCCTAAGATACAAGTCAGATTTCTGGCATCCCCTGCAACAAAAATGTCATTTTTGGTGAGATACTCCCAATAGGAACACGTCTAAAGGGATGCAGGCCCAGCAGATTTCTTCATTAGAGCCCTGCAGGTGCCACAGCTCATAGACAATTATGAAACCACTCCCATTAGACCCACTCAGCACAGAGACACAGAGGAACAAACAATGATTTCTTCAGAATAACAAAAGGAAGGAATCTGCAACAAAGTTTGTTATAATCCTTGCAATGAACAGAGATCACCCAGAGGGGAATGTTTTTTTTTCTCAACAAAAGTGGAGTTATGCTTTAAATATTGCCAAAAGAAAGCTAAATAAAAATGATAAAAATGTCATATGAGTTCAGTGTCGTAATTGTCAAAGTGCCACAGCACTGAAAGCTTAAAATTGGCCTGGGCAGGAAGGGGGTAAAAGTGCCCAGTAATAAAGTGGTTAATTTCTCACTAAACAATGGCAGCATCTAACTGTAACAAATGCAGCTGCCGTCCTCCCAGCCAGGACACTCCGCACATTTGGCTTTCCTCCACAGCGTTAGGCCTGATTGTGGAACTATTTCTTGAAAACCCGAGGACACGATTATTCTACTGACTCCCACATGGAGGACTTCTCATTCTGTAGAACCTGAGTGAAGGAAATAGATGAGAAGACAGGGGACCCTCCATCACCGATGGTGGAAAACCTCAAGTCACCCCTTGCCGGCATTGTAAATGTGAAACTAACAAAGTTCCTCGCCGCTCTGCCGTTTTTTTTTATGCCGAACACAATGTTCCCAAAATGACCGGACTGACAAACTGCTGACCTTGTAGAAGAGCGGCACGCGGCGCGGGGGCTGTTAACCAAATCCTGGCTACAGGGGCCCCTGACCGATACACAATTCTCCATCTCAAGAGCTGATCTTAAAGCTAAAGTTTAATCTGGTTATAATGTATCTTCCTTTCCTCCTCATCAACATGCTATGGAAATGTTTAAATTAAACCTTTCAGTTTTCAGTGCATACATTTTTTTAGACCACTGAGGTCATCACTGGACTATGCAAGGCTGGCAGATTGATGGCTGATGGGAAGAGGCGGAAGGGCTGTACATAGTTTCCTGAAAAAAATCACAGCGCCCGGGTCTCTCATATTGGTCACTGGAAAGTCAACATGGCACCTCATGGCAAAGAACTCTCTGAGGATCTGAAAAAAAAAAATTGTTCTACATAAAGATGACCTAGGCTATAAGAAGATTGCCAAGACCCTGAAACTGAGCTGCAGCACGGTGGCCAAGACCATACAGCGGTACTTCATTCTTTTCGAGCCCCCAGTCCTGATACAAGCAGCGGGCTGGCTTTTTAGAGGCGTTATGCAAATACCAAATGCCTTGATGGGTGGATGTACAGTATATCACAAAAGTAAGTAAATCCCTTACATTTTTGTAAATATTTTATTATATCTTTTCATGTGACAACACTGAAGAAATGACACTTTGCTACAATGTAGTGAGTGTACAGCTTGTACAACAGTGTAAATGTGCTGTCCCCTCAAAATAACTCAACACACAGCCATTATTGTCTAAACTGCTGGCAACAAAAGTGAGTACACCCCTAAGTGAAAATGTCCAAATTGGGCCCAATTAGCCATTTTCCCTCCCCGGTGTCATGTGACCCGTTAGTGTTACAAGGTCTCAGGTGTGTTAAATTTGGTGTTATCGCTCTCACTCTCTCATACTGGTCACTGGAAGTTCAACATGGCACCTCATGGCAAAGAACTCTCTGAGGATCTGAAAAAAAAGAATTGTTGCTCTACATAAAGATGGCCTAGGCTATAAAAAGATTGCCAAGACCCTGAAACTGAGCTGCAGCATGGTGGGCAAGACCATACAGCGGTTTAACAGGACAGGTTCCACTCAGAACAGGCCTCGCCATGGTCGACCAAAGAAGTTGAGTGCACGTGCTCACCGTCATATCCAGAGGTTGTCTTTGGGAAATAGATGTATGAGTGCTGCCAGCATTGCTGCAGAGGTTGAAGGTGTGGGGGGTCAGCCTGTCAGTGCTCAGACCATACGCCGCACACTGCATCAAATTGGTTTGCATGGCTGTCGTCCCAGAAGGAAGTCTCTTCTAAAGACAATGCACAAGAAACCCCGCAAACAGTTTGCTGAAGACAAGCAGACTAAGGACATGGATTACTGGAACCATGTCCTGTGGTCTGATGAGACCAAGATAAACTTATTTGGTTCAGATGGTGTCAAGTGTGTGTGGCGGCAACCAGATGAGGAGTACAAAGACAGGTGTGTCTTGTCTACAAGTCAAGCATAGTGGTGGGAGTGTTATGGTCTGGGGCTGCATGAGTACTGCTGGCATTTGGGAGCTACAGTTCATTGAGGGAACCATGAATGCCAACATGTACTGTGACATACTGAAGCAGAGCATGATCCCCTCCCTTCAGAGACTGGGCCACAGAACAGTATTTCAACATAATAAGGACCCCAAACACACCTCCAAGACGACCACTGCCATGCTAAAGAAGCTGAGGGTAAAGGTGATGGACTGGCCAAGCATGTCTCCAGACCTAAACCCTATTGAGCATCTGTGGGGCATCCTCAAACGGAAGGGGGAGGAGCGCAAGGTCTCTAACATCCACCAGCTCTGTGATGTCATCATGGAGGAGTGGAAGAGGACTCCAGTGGCAACCTGTGAAGCTCTGGTGAACTCCATGCCCAAGAGGGTTAAGGCAGTGCTGGAAAATAATGGTGGCCACACAAAATAGACACTTTGGGCCCAATTTGGACATTTTCACTTAGGGGTGTACTCACTTTTGTTGCCAGCGGTTTAGACATTAATGGCTGTGTGTTGAGTTATTTTGAGGGGAAAGCAAATTTACACTGTTATACAAGCTGTACACTCACTACTTTACATTGTAGCAAAGTGTCATTTCTTCAGTGTTGTCACATGAAAAGATAGAATAAGATATTTACAAAAATGTGAGGGGTGTACTCACTTTTTTGAGATACTGTAAGTCAGGAGGAGTGGTTTTCCTATGTAGGCTATATGTGACCTAGGTAATGACCACATGGGATGCTAAACCTCCATGAGAATGAAAGGGGCAGGCCAGGGTCAGTCAGACAGTAGAGGAAAGGAGCTAGATGATGCTGGATGTCCTCCAACCAGAAAATGAGGTGGGCTCTATGTGACTTGCTGCAGCTTCTAATGCACATTGTGAGAAGCTCACAGTGTGCAGTGAAATCAGAGTAAGCCATTTCAGAGCAGGAGAGGAGCCGGTACACCTGTGCAAGACTGAAGGGAAGGTCAGAGGTCATATTTACCCTTTTCCAGATCAAGGGATGTTTGGAATCCCACTATAAAAAAATAATAAAAGGGCAATTCCCACTGCTACTGACATTTTGGAAGATGTTGCTATTTTGAATTAAAGCTGAAGTCTGGGCAGCTACAGAAGACACATATTAATGCAGCACTTTAAACATTAACACATCAATAATTGTAAGCAGCGTTAAGGAGTTATCAACACACAGAAGTCAGGAGTAAGTAGCGTACAGAGTGCAGGGGTCGGGTGTCAGTATTGTACAGAGTGCAGGGGTTGGGTGTAACATACACAGTGCAGGGGTCAGGAGTAAGTAATGTACATAGTGCAGGGGTCAGGTGTTTGTAACATGCATGGTGCAGGGGTCAGGAGTGAGTAATGTACAGAGTGCAGGGGTCAGGAGTAACGTACAGAGTGCAGGGGTCAGGAGTGTGTAATACACATGGTGCAGGGGTCGGGTGTATGTAACGTACAGAGTGCAGGGGTCGGGGGTAAGTAATGTACAGAGTGCAGGAGTCGGGTTTAAGTAATGTACAGAGTGCAGGGGTCAGGAGTGTGTAATGCACATGGTGCAGGGGTCGGATGTAAGTAACTTACAGAGTGCAGGGTCGGGGGTAAATAATGTACAGAGTGCAGGAGTCGGGTTTAAGTAATGTACAGAGTGCAGGGGTCGGGTGTAAGTAATGTACAGGTTGCAGGGTTGGGGGTAAATAATGTACAGAGTGCAGGAGTCGGGTTTAAGTAATGTACAGAGTGCAGGAGTCGGGTTTAAGTAATGTACAGAGTGCAGGGGTCGGGTGTAAGTAATGTACAGGTTGCAGGGTCGGGGGTAAATAATGTACAGAGTGCAGGAGTCGGGTTTAAGTAATGTACAGAGTGCAGGAGTCGGGTGTAAGTATGCATAGAGTGCAAGAGTCAGGAATACGTTTTTAATATTTTAAATTATAAAACAAAGAAATATCTGCGCTTGGATGAAAGTACATAAAGGCAGCCAGCACAAATGCTTACATTACACACCAAAAAATGAAACAATGAAAAAGGGCAGCGCCAATACAAAGTCTCTATGAGCTAGTAAACAGTCCATGTAGCATGTGAATGAGAGGAATCACCGCACACTAATAACTAGCAGGGAAAGATGTGGTCACGTCACCAACACTGTGTGGATAAACATCAATCTCGCGTTGACTCTCAAATTATAGAGAAGCCAACACCAACATGGTAAATATGGGTTAGATGAAGCTCCCGTACTCTCGCTGAGCTGTCCGTTACAATCAACTGGGATGTACCTGAGAAGTCCCACATCCAACTAAAGTGCAGGATCACTGAAAGTTAGGAATTGTAAGCCAATATGATGATTCGCTGTGCTCTTTTCGGTATGCTTGCTCTCACTGAGTCTCTCCTCTCCCTTAGCTCTCCACATTAAAACTACAGTGGCTGGTCGGCAAGCAGTTCATATTTTAAATTGTTTTTATAGTTATCATTTTATCATGGGGCGATAGTGAGAATGGACAATCCCAAGTAGCATGTATGCTGTATCTGATCCATAGTATCTTACCATATCTTGTAGCATGCCCTTAGTCTATGACCATCTCTGGTACCATGTTCATAGTCTCTGGTATCATGCCCATAGTCTATGATCATCTCTGGTACCATGCCCATAGTCTATGGCCATCTCTCGTACTATGCCCATAGTCTATGACCATCTCTTGTTCCATGTCCATGGTCTATGGCCAACTCTTGTAGCATGTCCATAGTGTCTGACCAACTCATGAAGCATGCCCATAGCATCTGACCATCTCTTGTACCATGCCCATAGACAATCTCTTGTAGCATTTAAACAGTGTCTGACCACTTCTTGTACCATGCACAAATTCCCAACCATCCCTTTTACCATGCCCATATCGTCTGACCATCTCTTGTACCATTCCCATAGCGTCTGACCATCTCTTGTACCATGCCCATAGCGTCTGACCATCTCTTGTACCATGCCTATAGCGTCTGACCATCTCTAGTACCATGCCCATAGCGTCTGACCATCTGTTGTACCATGCCCATAGCATCTGACCATCTTTTGTACCATGCCCATAGCGTCTGACCATCTTTTGTACCATGCCCATAGCGTCTGACCATCTCTTGCACCATGCCCATAATCCCTGACCATCTCTTGTACCATGTGCATAGTCTATGACCATCTTTTGTACCATGTCCATGGTCTATGGCCAACTCTTTTAGCATGTCCATAGTGTCTGACCAACTCATGAAGCATGCTCATAGCATCTGACCATCTCTTGTACCATGCCCATAGATCATCTAATTTAAATATTGTCTGACCACCTCTTGTACTATGCCCAAAGTCCCCGACCATTTCTTTTACCATGTCCATATCGTCTGACCAGCTCTTGTATCATGCCCATAGCGTCTGACCATCTCTTGTACCATGCTCATAGCATCTGACCATCTCTTGTACCATGCCCATATCGTCTTACCAGCTCTTGTACCATGCCCATATCGTCTGACCATCTCTTGTACCATGCCCATAGCGTCTGACCATCTCTTGTACCATGCCCATAGATCATCTAATTTAAATATTGTCTGACCACCTCTTGTACTATGCCCAAAGTCTCCAACCATTTCTTTTACCATGCCCATATAGACTGACCAGCTCTTGTACCATGCCCATATCGTCTGACCATCGCTTGTATCATGCCCATAGCGTCTGACCATCTCTTGTACCATGCCCATAGCCTCTGACCATCTCTTGTACCATGCCCATAGCGTCTGAAAATCTCTTGTACCATGCCCACAATCCCTGACCATCACTTGTACCATGTCCATAGTCTATGACCATCTCTTGTACAATGCCCATAGCGTCTGACCATCTCTTTACCATGCTCATAATCCCTGACCATCTCTTGTACCATGCCCATAATCCCTGACCATCACTTGTACCATGCCCATAGTCTATG
Source organism: Pelophylax lessonae (assembly GCF_965119305.1). Taxonomy (NCBI): domain Eukaryota; kingdom Metazoa; phylum Chordata; class Amphibia; order Anura; family Ranidae; genus Pelophylax; species Pelophylax lessonae. The sequence continues at coordinate 540,128,790 of NC_138772.1, forward strand.
ACCATCCCTTGTAGCATGTCCATAGCGTCTGATCATTGCCTGTTGCATGTTAGCTTTCCGTGACAGCTTTTTGTAGCATTACATTCACTGTGTGTTTTTACGTTCGCCCCTTTAGTGATGTAACGTGCCAAACTTGAGGCCCTCCATATCCAGTAAGTTGACCACAGCTGGTTTAGACACATTCTCAAGGCAGCTGAGTTCTGCTGTCATGCTCCTTGCCTCTGCAGCCAAAAGAGTTTGGCTATCTCATGATCTGCCATCTTCAAGGATCGGACAGACTCTCCTGTGAGCTCCTTGTGTGTTCTGTTCCCCGGCTCCCCGTTGGCCGCTGCACAGCTCACAGTTTTTTAGATCAGTGTCAGTGACGCAAGTTTCACTCTCCCTGGTACTATCAAGGATATTCTTCAAGCCGACATGCTGATAAAAAATAAGTTTAATACGTTTACAGCATTAAGACGTTCCCTCTGACGTCTGCAGGCATAAACCGATAACGCTGATATTTTCACTGCTCTCGTATCGTTGTTTGCTTGGCTCTTCACAAGACATTAGTGTAAGGACTTCCAATGTGGGCGGCCTCTTCTCCTGCAAGGTAACAGTGTTCTTGTCCTCTGCATGGTGTCCAGCTTTAGGTTGATAAAGGATAGGATTTGTATATTCTTTACTACATCAAAAAATGCAATTTAATTTTTTAAATTTAAAGCATAACTCCACTTTTGTTGAGAAAAAAACATTCCCCTCTGGGTGATCTCTGTACATTGCAAGGATTTTAACACTTTTGTTGCAGATTCCTACCTTTTGTTATTCTGAAGAAATTATTGTTTGTTCCTCTGTGCTGAGTGGGTCTAATGGGAGTGGTTTCATAATTATCTATCAGCTGTGCAGCTGCAGGGCTCTAATGAGGAAAGCTGCTGGGCCTGCATCCCTTTAGATGTGTTCCTATTGGGAGTATCTCACCAAAAATGACATTTTTGTTGCAGGGGATGCCAGAAATCTGACTTGTATCTTAGTGCAGACTTCAGGGAAAATTGGTGAGCCAATCACACAAGCAGGAAATGATGTTTCTGGGAAGGAAAGCGGTTAACCCTGCGGGTGATCAAGGGGTTAAATGTGAGCCTTGGGGAGTGATTTTAACTGTGGGGGGGTGTGGCTTGTGAAATGACCATAGAGACCTGTGATCCAATATAGAATAATTACAGGCACTCTGTGATCATTCCAGGGAGAAAAACGGTCAGCTGTGTTTACATCAGCTGGCCGTCCTTCTCTCTCAGCGGGGAGCGATCGCGGGTGTCAGGCGGCAATCGGAGCCGCCTGACCTATGCATCAGCTTCCCCGCTGCCGAGTGGGGGCGGGAGCATACCGGCGGCGGCGTGTGCACGCCCCCTAGCTTCCCACACGCAACCGACATAGGTCTACGTCAGTTTGCGCAGGAGAGCCACCCTGCTGCAGTAAAAAGGCGGCGGGTGGTCGGGAAGTGGTTAAGAAATCTTTTTCTGATTTTTTTTTTTTAAACTGTCCCCAAAAAAAAAATATATGATCCCGTGCACCCTCCCAGGAGGAAAAAAAAAAACTCTCTAGCAATACAGAAGCTCACAGTGTGCAGTGAAATCAGAGTAAGGGATTTCAGTACAGGAGAAGAAGCGGTACAACTGTGCGAGACTGAAGGGAAGGCTGGAGTTCAGATTTAACATAAGTAATTGCCGGTGTTTTCCGGTAAACCTCAGATCCCTCTGGTGCTTCCCACGCCAGGCCCCAGCAAGGGGAAAGCCTCAGCTTGGCCATAGAACAGCTGCAAACAGCAATCATAGTGCAGATCCGTGCGGCCATCGATCAGCCGTATAATGAGCTGTGATTGCCATTTCATATTGGAACTGCTGGGAATGATGAAATCTACGCAGCCGGCTGATTCATGTCATAAGAGCGTCTCATCTATTCGAATGTCACGAGTCGTACTCGATACAGAATATATATCCTGAGTTTTATTGCTGGATCAATAACAAAATCAAATCACATTTCCCTGCTGTTATGGGAATATAAAGCAGCCCAGCTGGTCTGTTCTTCGATCGTTTTTTAATGTGCAAAAGCGCCATTTAAATTTTTCTTAAGTTAAAGGGTCCGTCCAATATAAAGATGAAGCTGAGTTGACACCTGGCTTGTTGTATGTCTAGGACAGGTATCATTAAATGGCGGACCGCGGTCCGAACACGGACCGAGCGAAGTGCCTGTCTGGACCATCAGACCGCCTAGTTCAGTGATGGCGAACCTTGGCACCCCAGATGTTTTGGAACTACATTTCCCATGATGCTCATGCACTCTGCAGTGTAGTTGGGCATCATGAAGTTCCAAAACATCTGGGGTGCCAAGGTTCCCCATCACTGGCCTAGTCTAACATATCAGATCCCTGCCACTCAACAGTCCTTAGTTGCTGGGACCGCCAGTGTTCCAGCAACCAATGACGTTGCATGTACGCCCCGCCCCCCCACCTCGTTATTTCTCTCGGCTGTCACTCTTTGCCTGCCCGCAAGGCATGGTGTGAAATCGCATGTGCGCCCGCCTCCTTCATCAAGGTTCTCAGGACAGCTCCCGCCCCTGTAGCTTGCCACTTCTACTGTCTCCCGCTCCCTGCCTGCCCATAAAGCGGTGTTCCGGCCTCCCCCTCCAAAAATGTAATACTGGATATAAAACATACTGTAGCTGCTGACATTTAATATCAGGACACTTACCTGTCCTGGAATCCAGCGATGTCGATGTTTCCATCGGCTGTAGGGTGCTGCCGCCGCCATTGGTGGTAAAGCAACCCGACAGTGAAGTATTGCGCTCTCTTATTGGCTTGGCAACAGTGGAAGAAGGGAGGAGGAGGGAAGCTGAACTTCTGATGGACCTCGCCGCGGTGAGGTCCGACGGAAGTAGGGACAGGGTACCTGTTAAAAACAGGTACCTGCTCCCCCCTCCCCCCCCCCTCAAAGGTTCCAAATGTGGCACCAGAGGGGGGGAGGAGACTGATAAGCGGAAGATCCACTTTTAGGTGGAACCTTGCTTTAAGACAGGGGTGTCAAACTAAAATTCTTCTCGGGCCGCATCAGCATTATGATTGCCTTCAAAGGGCCGGTTAAATCTGTAAGACTAGTTGTCCAGAGCACCCCACCCCCTCTTACATCAGATGTCAAGAGCCCCCACCATCAGAAATCAAGAGTTCCCCACCCTCCCTTACAGCACAGTACACCCCCACTTACCTTGAGCTGCTGCTGGGAAGATGTTGGGGCATTGCTGGGAAGCAGAAAGTGCAAGGCCATGAGGAGGACCAAAGGAGGGCTGGAACTCTCCTGCAGCTGCAGGAGAGGTGTGAGGGCCACATGAAATGGCCTGGAGGGCCGGATTCGGCCCGCGGGCCTTGTGTTTGACACATGTGCTTTAAGGTATAGTGTAAGATTACTTCACAGAGATTTACAGGGGCACATGGATAGGCACATTTTATGTTAACCAGTTCCTTACCAGCGCATTCTAAAATGACACCAGCAGGAACACTTTCACCCTCCAGGCGGGCGCCATATGACTTCCGGCCATCCTCGGCACGCATTGCTGCGATCGGGGATGAGGCGTGTCCCTCGGGACACAGTCCATTACTGATCAGTGTAAAGAACCAATAAAATGGCTCTTCACCACGTGGCCGGCTGTGTCCAATCACAGCCGGCCACATGCACTGTCCTTGTGCACGCCGCTCGTGCGTGCCCACAGGGGCACAGAGCGGCGATCGGGGATAGAGAGTGTCACTCTGACACAGCCCATCCCCGATCAGGGCAAAGAGCCAAATGAAATTGGCTCTTTACTACGTGACTGGCTGTGTCCAATCACAGCATACAAACAAGCCACGGTAACTCGCTGTTACCGGGTTCTCCTCCTCATACACATCGATCCTGTGTGAGGAGGAGATTGTCTTAACAGCTAGTTACCACTCACAGTACAAAGTAAAACACACTGATTGCCCAGTAATAAAGAGTACCTGTCATCAGAGTACCCGAGTACCTGTCATCATTCCATCAAAATACCGGAGTACCTGTCACCAGCCCATCAAAGTACCCAAGTACCTATCTGCAGCCCATCAGAGTATGCAAGTAGCTGTTTCCAGCCCAGGTCACCCGAGTACCTGTCTCCAGCCCATCAGAGTACCCAAGTACCTGTCTCCAGCCCATCAGAGTACCCAAGTACCTGTCTCCAGCCCATCAGAGTACCCAAGTACCTGTCTCCAGCCCATCAGAGTACCCAAATACCTGTCTTCAGCCCATCAGAGTACCCGAGTACCTGTCTCCAGCCTATCAGAGTACTCGAATACCTGTCCTTAGTCCAATTAGAGTAACCGAATACCTGTCTCCAGCCCATCAGAGTACCAGAGTACCTGTCTCCAGGGAGACCTAATCTAAGGTGGCACTGTGATGGGGACAGCTGATGTAAAGCGGCACTCTGATGGGCAAACCTAATGGAAGGGGATTCTTTGTTGGAGACACCTAATATAAGGGGTACTCTGACAGTGGCAACCGATTTATGGGGGTAGTCTGATGGGGGCACCCAATGTAATGAATTACTGTGGTAGGGGGTATCTGATATAAGGGGGAACAATAATGGGGACATTTCCATTTAAGGAGTATTTCCAGAGTATGTGGAGGAAACCGTAACAAAAGCACCAGAGAGCATGGCTTGCGCCAAAAAAACAAAGTACCTCTTTCCGAACCTCCTTGAATTTTAAGTCAATACCCCTGCTCTAGGAGGCTCCAATTTTCTGCCATAATTCCCCAATTTCGTTCCAATACTAGTGACCCCTTCGTAAATGTCTGACGGTATTGGCCCAATAGTCTGTGTGCTACTTCTGGATGCCTGAAATGAAGCACTGGAGATTTGAGTGCAGAACTTTTGCAAACCTAAATTTGTCTGTAAATGCCCCCCCCCCCCCCAGTTATCTCTATGCCTAACAATTAAACTCCACTTTTTACCTTGTACCTACAGGTAGGTCTATGATAAGGCTTACCTGTAGGTACAGTGAATATCTCCTAACTTGCACTTGACGCTGTGTGCGCTCTGAAGGGACAACATCCCCAGGGCCGCTAATTCATACAGCCAGAGCCTGCGAACCCTTAAGGAAGGCTGGGTGAAGACGGCAGCGCCGGAGATCCATGACAGCACTGCGCGGTAGGGATCCTCTTTACAGGTAAGCCTTTCACAATATACTAGTATGCGGTACTAGTACATTATGACTTAAGCCTGCAGGGGGGGCCAACTTTATTTTTATTTTAGTGGTGGTTTGCTACCACTTTAAGTCCCGGTTCACACTGAGGCGACCTGTGAGGCGACCTGGTCGCCTCACAGGTCGCCTCCCATAGGGAAGCTGCGGACCCGTTCTAATAGGAGCGACACAAGTCGCTCAGACTTAGAAAAAGGGTCCGGAGCTTCTTTGGGGCGACCAGGAGGCGACCGCCATAGACTTCAATGTTATGAAGTCCGTGGCGGCCGCTCCGAGGTCGCGGCGCGCTGCTCGCACCGCGACCTCGGAGGTCGCGGTGCGAAGTAGCGTCGCCCCTATGTGAACGGGGCCTAAGGCCCACTACAGCTAGAAAAATAAATAAATAAATTGCTGTGCAAATGTTTGCAATACTCGCCTTCATGCTGCCTCCTGCAGACTTATGGTTCCTCGATTCAACGATAGTCTCTTCTGAATTGAATGACGTCCAGCATTCTTCAGCTTACTTCCTATGAGCCACGGATGTCATGGACATACCCTCCGGGGGGTGGGTCATCAAGCCAGTCCAGGCCCACAGGAAAATGCTATGGAGAACGGCTTTCACATTACTATGTGGAAGACGTCCCCCCCCAGCATCTAGGAACCCCCACCACTGGGGAAAGAAAAAGAGGACCTGTATTGTCATGTGACAGAACCGGAGACCTTGCAAAAAGTGGTGTGCATGCGCAAGTTAAAAAAAAAAACTGACAGGTTTAGGGTGCTCATCTTGATGTTGGGCTTGGTCAGGTACTTTAACTGTTTGTATTTATTAAGGATGCACCACTATTGATATCGGTGCCGATACTGAGTATTTTCACGAGTACTCGTGAAAATGCTCCCAATACCCGAAACCGATACTTTGCGGTTCACACAGGAATGGTGGGGAAACCGCATGCGATTCGGACAGGAATCGCACCGCATTCCTGTTTAAATCTCATGCGATTCTTTGCAGTGCAATTTGAGCCCATTCATTTTGAATGGGTGGAAATTACACCACAATGTATCGGTATCTGGTATTGGCGAGTATTTGACCCAAAATATTGATACTCGTAATCGCCAATAAAAAAAAGGTATCAGTGCAAATCTTGTATTTATATATACACACACACACACTGGTCAACCATAATATTATGACCATCCACCATAGCCCATCAGGGCATAGACTCCATTAGACCTCTGAAGATATGCTGTGGTATCTGGCACAAAGCTATCAGGGGCACAGGGGCAAATCCTTTAAGTGCTGAACAAAATAACGGGGTGGGCAACTACATGGCAGATGAGGTTTAATGTTGATAAATGTAAAGTAATGCACTTGGGGGCCAGAAACCAGAAAGCAGGCTACTCACTAGGGGGGGAACCTCTGGGTGAGTCTAGGATGGAAAAGGACTTGGGGGTACTGGTAGACAACAAGCTTGGCAGTGGCATGCAATGCCAAGCCGCCGCAAGCAAAGCCAACAGAATACTGGGATGTATAAAAAAGGGGATTCACTCCAGAAATAAAGAGATTATTCTCCCACTCTACAAGACTCTGGTCCGGCCACATCTGGAGTATGCTGTCCAGTTCTGGGCACCGGTCCTCAGGAAGGATGTGCTGGAATTGGAGAAAGTCCAGAGAAGGGCAACAAAAATAATTAGGGGAATGGAGGACATCAGCTATGAGGAAAGACTACGAGCACTGAACCTTTTCTCTCTGGAGAAAAGACAATTGAGGGGGGATATGATATCAATGTACAAATACTGTACTGGTGACCCGAGCATAAGGAACAAACTATTCAGAGAAAGGGAATACAATAAGACACGTGGCCACTCACTAAAACTTGAGGAAAGGAGGTTTAACCTTAAAGTGCGTAAGGGGTTCTTCACTGTAAGAACGGTAAGGATGTGGAATTCTCTTCCACAAGCAGTGGTATCAGCAGGGAGCATTGATAGTTTCAAAAAACTATTAGATGGACACCTTAAAGACCACAACATACAGGGGTATACAATGTACGGTTAAAGCAAACACACATCATAGGTTGAACTGGATGGACTGATGTCTTTTTTCAACCTCACTAACTATGTAACTATGTAACTATGTAAGCTGCCAGTTGGTAGGTTGGGCCCAAATGGATTGGACTTTTGTTTCCAGCACATCCCACAGATGCTCAATCGGATTGAGATATGGAGAATTTGAAGGCCAAATCTACACCTCAAACTTGTTGTTGCGTTCAGACCAGGCCACCTTCTTCCATTGCTCTGTGGTCCAGTTCTGATGCTCACATGCCCATTCTACGGGCTTTTTGGCTGTGGACACGGGTCAGCATGGACACCCTGACCAGTCTGTGGCTACACAGCTCCATACAAAGCAAACTGCGATGCTCTGATGCTCTAATAGAATTGTGGGGTCACCAGCAGAAGGAGGAAGGAGGTCCTGATTCCTCTGTATAGATCTTTATCATCACTAGAGGGACCACCAGCAGGATGAAGGAGGTTCTGATTCCTCTATAAAGATCACCTTTCTATCAGAACCAGCATTAACTTTTCCAGCAATTTAAGCTACAGTAGGTTATTCTTTTAGATCAGACTACACTGGCCAGCCTTCGCTCCCCACGTGCATCAATGGGCCTTGGCTGTCCATGACCTTATTCTTGGTTTTCCTTCCTTGGACAACCTTTGGTCGGTCCTGACCACTGCAAACCAGAAACATCCCACAAGAGCTGCAGTTTTGGAGTCACTCAGACCCGGTCATCTAGCCCAGCCTTTTTCAACCAGGGTGCCGTGGCACCCTGGTGTGCCTCCTGGGTTCTTCAGGGGTGCCTTGGCAAAATTGCAACAAATTGCCACAGGTTTTTACTTTATAGAATTACAACTCTGGGCACTGTGCGGGTCAAGCCACTGGCACCCTGACAACCCTGGGCACTGTGCGGGTCAAGCCACTGGCAACCTGACAACCCTGGGCACTGTGCGGGCCAAACCACTGGCAACCTGACAACCAGTGACTTCACTGGTTGATAAGGAGAATGACGGGAGCTTGCACAGCATCCTTATTTACTCCTCATTTTCCCCTCTCCATCAGCACTGGGGTCACATTAGCAAATAGAAGAGAATCTGAGGGAGAAGAGAAACCCTAGAATACTAGTCAGTACCAGTTTTCAATAGTGGAGGAATAAATTGATTCTAATGTTAGGATGGCCCATGTGTATGGATGTTGCTGCCTTATGTAAAACTATTTGTTAAGAGGTTTTTTTTACATTTTAGGATGGTGTGCCTCGAGATTGTGCAGAATTGTTAAGGGTGCCACAACTTAAAAAAGGTTGAGAAACACTGATCTAGCCATTACAATTTGGCCCTTGCCAAAGTCGCTCAGGTCCTTACACTTGCCTATTTTTTCTGCTTTCAACACATCAACTTTAGGGACAACATGTTCACCTGCTGCCTAATATATCCCACCCACTTTCTGATGCCATTGTAATGAGATAATGTAATCAGTGGTCATAATGTTCTTGCTGATTGTGTACTGTATGTATATTTAATGCTATATTAATCAATACAGAGATTGGCTTATAGAAAAGGCAAGCTGTTTTCTTCCTTAGTTATTCAAGGTAAGTATTAAATACTGATGCATCAGATATAAATACATTTGCTCTCAGCTTAGAATATGGTTTACTTATTCCATTAAACCTGGGATCAATAATTACATTACTGGATGCATTAAACTACGGGCTTCAACTGGAAAACTCAACTGCAATGTAACTTTTATTTTATGAATTTCGGTTTTATGAAAGCCACTAATTTTCTGGCAAATTGGGCTACAGAATAGAGTTGTCAGATTGTATTGAAGTGATGCCGGACATTGCAAAGCAGAAGACAATGGGGGGTATGTGATGTACGTAGCGAAGATGAGACAGTCTGTGCTGTTAATAAGAATGTTCTACAGATCACAACGCAGTGGAGGTCAACACTTGACACAGCCAAGCGGAGTCTGATTTGCAGGCTTTTCGCACTCAGTTATCAAGCTTTCAGCAAGCTGTTCAACAATCCGCCGCATGTATTCTGAGCTGAAGCCGTACCGAAAAGAAGTCTCATTTACAAGCACTGGAGGAAACTAAAGCATCTATGTTGCTCCTAAAAACCTGAATTCTAGATGATGACAAAATGAGCAAACACTGTGGCCTGGCATTGACGAAGGCTAATAGAATTGTGGTGTCACCAGCAGAAGGAGGTCCCCATTCCTCTGCATAGATCTTTATCATCATTAGAGGGACCACCAGCAGGAGGAAGGAGGTCCTGATTCCTCTATATAGATCTTTATATCATTAGAGGGATCACCAGTAGGAGGAATGAGGTTCTGATTCCTCTGCATAGATCTTTATATCACTAGAGAGCTCACTAGCATGAGGAAGAAGGTCCTGATTCCTCTATATAGATCTTTATATCACTAGAGGGATGACCAGCAGGAGGAAGGAGGTCCTGATTCCTCTATATAGATCTTTATTATGACTACTGGGACCACCAGTAGGAGGAAGGAGGTCCTTATTACTCTTTATAGATCTTTAGATCACTAGAGGGATTCACTAGCAGGAGGAAGGAGGTCCTGATTCTTCTATATAGATCTTTATTATGACTACTGGGACCACCGGTAGGAGGAAGGAGGTCCTTATTACTCTTTATAGATCTTTATATCACTAGAGGGATCACTAGCACGAGGAAGAAGGTCCTGATTCCTCTATATAGATCTTTATATCACTAGAGGGATGACCAGCAGGAGGAAGGCGGTCCTGATTCCTCTATATAGATCTTTGCTATCACTATTGGGACCACACCGGTAGGAGGTCCTTATTACTCTTTATAGATCATTATATCAATAGAGGGATCACCAGCAGGAGGAAGGAAGTCATGGTTCCTCTATATAGATCTTTATATTACTAGAGGGATCACCAGCAGAAGGAAGGAGGTCCTAATTACTCTATATGAATCTTTAGTTATCACTAGAGGGATCACCAGCAGGAGAAAGGAAGTCCAGATTCCTTTATATAAACCAGGGGTGTCAAACTTAATTTAATTTCGGGCTGCATCAGCATTATGGTTGCCCTCAAAGGGCCATGTGTATCTGTAGGACTAGATGTCCAGAGCACCCCCCCCCCCTTACATCAGTCGTTTAAGAGCCCTGCCCACCATCAAAAGTCAAGAGTCCCCCACCCTCCCTTACATCGCAGTGCACCCTCTTACCACATACTGCTGCCGGGAAGAAGCTAGGGGCAGAGCTGGGAAGAAGAAAGTGCAGGGTCTGGTGGAGGACCAAAGGAGAGCTCGAGTCAGCTGCCGGCGTCTGCTGAATGCTGAGATCAGGAAGGGGGAGCTTTGGCTGCATAGAGACTCGAAGAATCTGTAGGAGGAAATTTGTCCTCCTCTCTGCTGCCAACTGCTTGGGGGCGGAGACGAGGGGGGTACCACAGGTGCAGGAAAGGTGCAAGGGCAGCATGAAATAGCCTGGCAGGCCGCATTCGGCCGGCGGGCCTTGTGTTTGACACATGTGATATAGACATTTAGTTATCACTAGAGGGATCACTAGCAGGAGGAACGAAGCCTAGATAACGCTATATAGATCGTAAGTTATCTCTAAAGGGATCATCGGCAGGAGAAAGGAGGTACTGATTCCTCTATATAGATCTTGTATTATCACTAGAGGGGTCACCAGCAGGAGGAAGGACTAGCCGATTCCCCTGTATAGATCTATAGTTAGACCACATTTAGAATACTGTGTCCTGTTCTGGAGATCCCACATACAAAAAGATATTGACTAGAAAGAATGAGCCCAGAGACGAGCAACAAAACCGGTGAAAGGTCTGAGGACTAAAATATATCAGGAGAAACTGCCAGTAAGTACAGTCTGGAGGAAAGAAGGGAAGGGGGAGACATGACTGAAACCTTTAAATACATGAAGGGTGCGGATAAGGATCAGGAGGACCGTATTTTCAATATAAAGCGAACACCAAGAACACAAGGACATGACCTCAAACTAGGAGGGGGAAAGTTCAAAACTAACCTTAGAAAGTATTATGTTACCGAAAGAGTAAGTGAATTTAAAAATGCTTGGGACAGACAGATCTATAAACAGACAAAGGTCAAAATAAGAAAAGCAAAAAAATAAATAATAAAAGAAGCAGTCTCGATGGATCTCCTGATCTTTATTCTGCTAACACTCTTCAATGTTTCTATGGCAAACATACATCATGACAGTGTGCCAAACTGCAATATTTCTCATTAGCAGGGCAGCCATTAGGGGGGGACAGTCCATACACATGTAAGGGGCCCATGCGTCCTGAGGGCCCGGCACCAAGTTGTGTCTGCTGTAGAAACCAGAAAATTGCTAAAGTAGGCTGGCCGTGGAGTGAGCCAATGTAGCTCACTTAGTTCCGGCTGCAAGGGGAAGGTGGAGTGATATAATTTGCACTCCACCTCTCCCTGCAGACCGGATGCTGGTTTGCGCCACATGCCAGTCGCCATGCCAATCCCAGCTCAGGTGAGTGTAGCCTGCAGGACTGCTTAGTTCTCACTATGGACTGGTCTGGGGACAATTTGTTAGACATCACAAGGGCAAATTGATTGATAATGTTGCTGGATGTGGGCCTGTGCTGTGACGGTTTCTTTTCTGAATATATGGGGACGTCTCTTTCCTGGATTGGATTTATTTTCATATATTAATTTGCAAGAGTGTTAAAATAAAAGTGGGTGCACTGAAGGACTCGGTGGGGTGGCCAGTGGGTGGATTGGATGGGACAGCCAGTGCGTGGGCCCTGGCGAATGTTACATAGTTACATACATAGTAGATGAGGTTGAATAAAGACAATAGTCCATCCAGTTCAACCTGTGTAGGTGTGTGTAGCTGTAATCATCTCACATACCCCTGAATGTTCTGATCCTTGAGATGTACGTCTAAGAGTCTTTTGAAAGCCACCATACTTCCCGCAGAAACCACCTCTTGTGGTAGAGAATTCCACAATCTTGTAGCTCTAACAGTAAAGAACCCCCTGCGTTGCCTGAGGTTAAAACGCTTCTCCTCTAATCGCATTGTATGCCCTCCAGTCCTCGTGCAATCCCTTCGACTGAACAGCTTTCTTTCTAAGCTGAGATCCCCATTGAGATATTTATAAATTGCTATCATGTCCCCCCTCAGGCGTCTCTTCTCCAGGGAGAATAAATCAAGCGATTGCAGCCACTCTTCATAATTAAGGTACTCCAATCCACCAATCAGTTTAGTTGCCCTTCTCTGGACTCTCTCCGGCTTTGGCAGCTGCCGCTTGACATTGCATGCTATTGCCTAATCTATCATCAACCAAGACTCCCAGATCTTTCTCCATTTTTGATTCCCCCAAGGGTTCCCCTCCTAACGTGTATTGTGTTTTTATGTTTTTAGTCCCCAAGTGCAAAACCTTACACTTCTCCACATTAAACCTCATTTGCCATGTCGTTGCCCACTCCGTTATTTTGTCCAGGTCATTCTGTAGGATATCTGCTTCATGCTGTGCAGTTATTGCCCTGCCCAATTTTGTGTCATCTGCAAAAACTGATATCGAACTACTGATTCCAACCTCAATGCTGTTTATGAATAAATTGAACAAGGTTGGTCCCAGGACTGAGCCTTGGGGGACCCCGCTTACTACCTCAGACCAGTCTGAGTATGCGCTGTTTATTACCACCCTTTGGACACGCCCTTTTAGCCAGTTCCGTATCCAAGAGCAACCCAGAGTGTTGTCACTCTATGATAGGAAGTGCCTGCAAAAGGGTCTTCAAGGCAGGATAAGAGAAGAGCAATTATGCGTGGCACTCTACCAAAAGGGCTAGGTGTGTCATTATAGCAGAATAACCAGGTGTAAGTGCCGAGAAGAGGGAGACTGTGACATCCAACCTCCTGTCCTCCGATCACAGACAGCCTTGCATTTGGTGAAAAGAATACAGGGCTTTTTCTGAATGGAGGAGGCGTAGATAAATGACCTGCTATGATCAGTACTGCTGCCCGAAACCAGAAGCCTCAGCACTAGATGTTTTCGCTTACGATACTGTAGAAGCCTAATGAAAAAAAAAGCTCATTCACACTAGCATTTGAGAGGTGAAAAAACTACAGCGGTAGAGCCTTGTTTGTACCTCACCTGCCCCCCCCCCCCCCAATCATTTCCCCTGTAGCACTACTCCCTTGGGAGCTGCTGAGTAAAGGAAACAAGGGCGCCAGGTCAGAGAAGGTAAAAATTACAACAAATTTATTACAATGCACTTACATGTAAAAATCAGCATCAGCACTCATGTGGAAAACATGATTCCCCAAAGATGAAATCCCGAGGGTTCAGGTAGATCGGGATCGCAGCACCCACTATCCACAGGTCCTGGGGTGGAAGATGAGGGGTGTATGGTCCGAAGATCCCTTGGGAAGGGGATCTCGTGATGCCTCCTCTTCTTCCTGGGGACATCAGCGGCGCTAAGCCCCCATGACGAAGGAGGTTGATCCTCTGAAACAACGTTGCGGCCCGCCCTCTCCACAGTCTCAGCTGTCTCCTGCCGGCTTCCATGGAGGAACCGGCAGTGTCTTGTGACGCTGCATCCGGTTTGCGGCTTAGCGCCGCTGATGACCCCAGGAAGAAGAGGAGGCATCACGAGATCACCTTCCCCCGGGATCTTTGGACCATACACCCCTCATCTTCCACCCCAGGACCTGTGGATAGTGAGTGCTGCGATCCCGATCCACCTGAACCCTCGGGATTTCACCTTTGGGGAATCATGTTTTCCACCTGAGTGCTGATGCTGATTTTTATATGTAAGTGCATTGCAATAAATTTGTTGTAATTTTTACCTTCTCTGACCTGGCGCCCTTGTTTCCTTTACTCTGCATGTCTGGAGGGATCCCTCACCTCTTCTAGGAGCAGCCGGTCCTTGCACCCCAACATATTTGGACTCTGTCTTCCACACACACGACAGAGACCATCCCATCCCTCTACCCAGGAGACCTTATTGAAACACCACATCTGCGAAAAGGTTTTTTGGATTTAATGACTATGTGTTTCATATAACATTATGTACATTTCTCCATATGTGACTGCAGTGAGCGCTGATCCATCGATTTAGGTCGGTGTAGTTTTGTTTCCCTTGGGAGCTGCTGATTACGGGTTCCCCTGGGTTACCATTAGCAACGATAAGACAGTTCAACATTTTCAGAGTGATTTTGGCTCAGTCCAGTATCTTTGGCTTTTGTGTTTTTATTTAGAACTTGGATAGGAGAAGGGAATGAGTGGGATACTCCAACTTAATAGAACTATGCACAATTGGCTGGGACGTCTTGAATAATGCTGAGCAACACTGAGTAACGCTAAGTAATGCTAATCACGGCTAGGCCGCTGCTTCACTTTGCCCTTGGCTGTGAAGTAGAACTGCATGAGCTCTCTGAAGCAAACTGTACTGTACTGTAGAACAACTTCAGGGCCCGTCCTGGCACCCCCTTTGTTCCTATTCTTCAGGGTCAACTACACGGCACCCCCTTTACTGTTAACTTCCTGTGCGAGCTAGCTCCTTGATCCCCTGACCTCTCTGGAGTGGTCCCCTCTCTTAGGCAGACCCTTAAGCCTCGTACACACGCACCGATTGTTGGCCGTAAATTTTCGGCCAACGTCCGATCGGCCGATTGTCGGCTTGTTAGTATGATGCTTCCGACAACAGACTGCGACTTTTCGGCCGAACAAAATCTGGTGTGCATGCTATAAAATTTTTGTTGGTCGTCAACAGAACAGCCGATTGTTCGTCAGTCAGTACAGATTTCGGCCGACAAAAATCAGATGAGCAAGACTGGGCATGCTCAGAGAAGAAAAAACACACGGAAAGTAAACCATCACGTGACATCACTTCTGAAGTTGGTTGTTGTTGGCCGAAAAAATTTGTGTGCAGTCTAGAGCACATTTCAACCAACACAACATCACTGGACAAAAGTCGGCCGATCGGTCGGCCAACAATCGGTGCGTGTGTACGAGGCTTTAGGCAAATCCTCTGGTACTCACAACACTGTTTTTCCCAAAAGATTCTGCCAGCAGCTCCACTTGTCAGCACTCTGGATCCTCTGCAGCTCAGCTTCACACCTGGTTCAATAGGCCGACCGCCTGAACCACCTTCCTCAAACCTGCAGGAGGAGAGACAGCCGTACACCTCCTCCTGGAACCTGGCTTCCCGCCCAAAGACCCCCTGTCACATGCTCCCTCAGAATTTATTGCCAATCCCAGGATGCATTGCAAGAATGCCCACCCACTGAGACAGCCATAAACCCAGATGTGGCACTGGCTAGGTTTCCTCCACTGTCCAACAACCTCCCTCATTGGATATAGTGGGGATACTCCCTTAGACCCAGTAAATCACAACTGGAAACATGCGACAGGCAAAACTAACAGATCAGGATCCCCTGATAAGCAGAAGGAGCCATTTGATGCTTTTTCCTAGCACCTACCTAGGAGGGTGCTACACCCCTTTAGCTGCAAAGGTAGCAGCCGGGGGTGTACACATGATACCCTCTGACACTTATCAGGCGTAGCACCCGCCCAATGCAAGTGAATGGGGCCACCCTGCACACGGTTGTGACACGCTAGTGCCGGTTTCAAGGCATTAAACGGTTGCCGACCGCCGCACGACGATATACGTCGGCAGTCAGCCCCGGCCAGGCAAAGTGACGTATATATACGTCACTTGCCTGTCACTTGCTTGGGAGCCAATAGCGGGCGAGCGCGCGCCCGCGGAGGCGCGTTCCTGCCCCGGCTCGTTCCCCAGCAAGTCCGTGCGTGTGACCGGCAGACCCGATGTCCGCTGGTCACTCGCCGATCGTCGGTGCAGAGGGAGAAAGGCAGGCGGCTAATGTAAACAAGCCGCCTGTCATTCTCCCCTGTGTAGAAACACTGATCATACGGTTCTACTATGTAGGACCGTTGATCACTGTTCCTACACTTCAAGCCACAGAAAATCAGAGTAAGAATCACTCCCCTAGGGACACACATAACCCCTCCCTCTCAAATAAAGTTAACCCCTTTACTACCAGTGTCATTTTGCAGTAACAGTGCATATGTATAGCACTGATTACTGCAGTACTGTCACTGGTAACCCCAAAAGTGTCAAAAATGTCAGTCAAGGGTCCGATCTGTCCGCCGCAATGTCGCAGTACCGCAAAAAAATCGCAGATTGCCGCCATTACGCGTTAAAAAAACCCACCAAAAATGACAAAAATCTTTCCCTTAGTTAGTAAACGCAATAACTTTTGCGCAAACCAATCAAAATACGCTTTTTGCGATTTTTTTTACCAAACATATGTAGCATAAAACAAATTGGCCAAAAATGTTAAAAAATTTAGATTTTTACATTTTTTTTTTTGGGGAATTTCATATAAAAAATGTGAAAAATATTATTGTTTTTGCAAAATTTACGCTCTTTTTTTGTTTATAGCGCAAAAAGTAAAAACTGCACAGGTAATCAAATACCACCAAAAGAAAGCTCTGTTTGTGGGAAAAAAAAGGACGTCAAATTAGTTTAGGTACAGCGTCGCAGGACCGCGCAATTGTCCGTTAAAGTCACGCAGTAAAAAAAAAAATCGCAAAAAAACCCCTGGTCAGGTAGGGGGTAAAATCTTCCGGGGCTTAAGTGGTTAAAGCAGGCAGTGAGAAGGAGATACAACGCCTCCTCAGCACCAGTCAAATGCTCTCTAAAGAGCAATCCACATTCAGATTTCTCTTCAGAGACCAATGCATGTGTGAATGAGCCTTAACAGTTCTACTAAAGAGAACAGCAGCCACACATGGGATATCAGTGATAAGAGGTGATTTACTTTTATACAGCAAATGGACCAAATTCATTTTTTTTTGTTCAGCTTCAGGCTATCGAGAGAGAACGGTGGGGAAATCCACAGGTAAACCAGAACCCCCCCCCCCCCCCATATTAATCAGAGTGAATGAAAAGAACTGGTATAGTTCCGGCTAGAAGCGAGACTCCAGCTCCCTTCAATCAGACCATTAATATTCCAAATATATTATTAAAGAGCAGAGAAGGGGTCGTGTTCTGCTTCCATCAGCACATATTAATTGAATCCATACTGTGAAAATCTAAACGGTTATTGATTTCCCAAGCAAGCGTGCACAATTCAGCACACAGTAATTGCATTATTGCTACAGTCTGCTTTATTAATTGCCCGATACTTTTCGGGGAGGGGACTTCGCAGTAAGAGGCAGTTCATAAATGAAAACTATATATATAATAGACTTTCCCAGCTGTTTCAACATGGAGGAGGGACCCTTGAAATAACTTTCAGGTATCAGGGAACCCCTGCCAATAAATTACTAGATTACTATATCTGCAGCTTACTGTACATCAGCCCGACCGGCACGGTGACATAGCAATAAATAAAAGAATAAGGAATGTGGCGTACTTGACAACCACTTCATAGGACAAAATTATTTCCAGTAGTAACAATGAAATGAAGTAGTAATTTGGCCACAAAAGAAATGCAGGATGTTGTATTGTTTCCCTGATGGTCTGCGGAAAAATGCCCCCCAACATTAAAAGTCTGTGCAAAACTACCACTTACATTGGTGGTCAGAGGAGAAAGGACCTTGTAATTTGGAGGTCAGTGGGAAGAATGCTCCTTACATTGATAATCAGTAGCTAGAATGCTCCTTACATTGGAAGTCAGAGGGTAGAATGATAGAATGACCCTCACATGATCAGTGAGTAGAACACCCTTTACATTGGTGGTCAATGGGTAGATTGCCCCTTCCTTACATTGGTGGGTCAGTGGGTAAAATGCCCCTTCCTTACATTGGAGGTCAGTGGGAAGAATGCTCCTTCCTTACATTGGTGGGTCAGTGGGTAAAATGCCCCTTCCTTACATTGGAGGTCAGTGGGAAGAATGCTCCTTACATTGGTGATCAGTGAGTAGAACGCTCTTTAGATTGGTAGTCAGTGGGTAGAATGCCCCTTCCTTACATTGGTGGTCAGTGGGTAAAATGCCCCTTCCTTACATTGGTGGTCAGTGGGTAAAATGCCCCTTCATTACATTGGTGGTCAGTGGGAATAAATGTTTCTTACATTGCAGGTCATTGAGTAGAATGCTCCTTACATTGGTGGCCAATAGGTAGAACGCCACTTCCTTACACTGCTGGTCAGTGGGAGGAATACTCCTCACACTGGCGGGCAATGGGTAAAATGCTCCTTAGAGTGGTGATCAGTGGGTAGTATGCTACCTACATCGGTGGCCAGTGGAAAGAATGTCACTTACATTGGTGTTTAGTAGGTGGAATGCTCTTTACCTTGATGATCAGTGGGAAGACACATTGGAGGTCATGGGATAGAATGTCCCTTACATTGGTAGTCAGTGGGAAGAATGCCCCTTTCATTACTAGTCAGTGGGAAGAACGCCCCTTTCGTTACTAGTTAGTGCAGTGGTTCTCAACTCTGGTCCACAGAACCCACTGACAGGCCAGTTCTGCAAGATGACTGAATATCACAGGTGATATAATTTGCTGCTCAGTGATTGCAGTACTCTAGTCTGCATCTCCCCAAGGTAATACTTAAAATCTGGCCTGTTAGTGGGTCCTGAGGACTGGAGTTGAGAACCACTGGGTTAGTGGGAAGAATGCCACTTTCGTTACTAGTCAGTGGGAACAATGCGCCTTACGTTGGCGGTCAGTAGGTAGAATTCCCCGTTTACAAATAGCCAAAAAGATCATTGGTGTCAGTGGTAATTTATGTGAAAGGCAAAAACAGCTCAAAACACATTGTCACTAGAACGGTCCTGACCCCCTGCGCTCTGTGAATTTCTTACTCTTGACCCCTGCACTCTGTGTACTACTTACTTCTGATCTCTGTGTTATATACTCCTGACCCCTGAAATCTGTGTGCTATATACTCCTGACCCCTGGACTTTATGTGTTAGTTTCTCCTGACCCGTGTGCAGTACGTACCCCTGCACTCTGTGTGTTACTTAATCCTGAGCCCTGCAGTCTCTGCATTACTTACTCCTGAGCCCTGCATTCTCTGCATTACTTACTCCCTGAGCCCTGCATTCTCTGCATTACTTACTCCCTGAGCCCTGCATTCTCTGCATTACTTACTCCCTGAGCCCTGCATTCTCTGCATTACTTACTCCTGAGCCCTGCATTCTCTGCATTACTTACTCGTCAGCCCTGCATTCTCTGCATTACTTATTCCGGAGCCCTGCATTCTCTGCATTACTTATTCCTGAGCCCTGCATTCTCTGCATTACTTACTCCTCAGCCCTGCATTCTCTGCATTACTTACTCATGAGCCCTACATCCACTGCATTACTTACCCCTGAGCCATGAAGTCTCTGAATTACTTACCCCTGAGCCCTGCAGTCTCTGCATTACTTACCCCTGAGCCCTGCAGTCTCTGCATTACTTACCCCTGAGCTCTGCAGTCTCTGCATTACTTACTACTGAGCCCTACAGTCTCTGTATTACTCCTGAGCCCTGCATTCTCTGCATTACATACTACTGAGCCCTGCATTCTCTGCAGTACTTACTCGCCCTGCATTCTTTGCATTACTTAAACCTGAGTCATGCAGTCTCTGCATTACTTAAACCTGAGCCATGCAGTCTCTGCATTACTTAACCCTGATCTCTGCAGTCTCTGCATTACTTACTCCTGAGCCCTGCAGTCTCTGCATTACTGTGACAGGAGTCACTTTGGGCATGGGGGTTGTGGACCCCAAATTCCTTTAAAGAGGTTGGGAGGCACTATGTCCAGCCTTGTGTGGCTTTCTTATGTTTAAGTCACCCTGCATCTGTTATGGATGCAGGGTGACCAGGAGGGTGGTGAACACTGAAAATATGGTTTGGACTACTACAAATGGGACAGTCATATTCAGGAATAATGTCTCCCTTGTAATATGAAGATTTTTGTTCCCATTTGCCATGAGGTCTCTGAACAGGAAGTCAACTCCTAATATGGTCATTACAGGAAGTTCTGAGGAGACGGACTGTCTGAGGTGGCTCTCCATTCACCTATTGTCAGGTGTGCTAATGACCTCACCTGTTGTCTGCTAAGGGATGTATTGACACTCAGAGTAATGTGTATTGAGGGCTCGTTAGGGAACCATTGTTCTGTATCTGACCAATCCCTGTTGACTCATTTTCAAGTCCTCATTTGCATGGCAGTCCTTCTGGTCAAGCTATCTGGCCAATCACTGCTGACTCATTTTCAAGCCCTCATTTGCATGGCTGGAGAGGACCTTATTGGGAACTGCAGGTACTGTGCAACTGACCAATGGGAAAGCGGTTGTTGGGGGAAGGATGTTCCAAATTCTGTATAAAAGTGTGCTGTGTTCTTCCAATAAATGTTGTTCCTGTTTTACCCTCAACTCTGAGCTTTGTCTCGTTATTGGGGGAATTCACTGTATGCTGTTGGAGACTGATTGCTAGGAGTGTAAGCTGATGTATGCTTTTCCTGTTCGTCTGCTAGCAGCTATTCGTGAGGTTCCAGGTTGGAGTGCTATTTTGTATCCAGTTCGGGAGTTTGATGTTCTGCAGTAGCTGTGCCTGTCTCTCAGAAAGGGGCATATCGCCTAAATGGATTTTAACCCCTTGTCTGCTGAAACGGTCCGTTACAATTACTTACTCCTGAGCCCTGCAGTCTCTGCAATACTTACTCCTGAGCCTTGCAGTCTCCGCATTACTTACCACTGAGCCCTGCAGTCTCTGCATTAATTACTCCTGAGCCCTGCATTCTCTGCAATACTTACTCCTTACCCCTGCCTTCTGTGCATTACTTCTCCATGTGAACATAAAGTCTCCCATTCATCCCATATCTCTGTGGCAACTGGGAGTGTACTATTGGCGTACTTACGTCGCACTGCTGTGGGAAAGAGTACAGTTATAATAGAAGTGCAAATTCTTAGCGTTACCTTCCCCTAGAGCGGTGTTGTTGGAGCAACTTCAGTGGTGGCCAGCAAGTGTTACACTATCCCGAAATTTCATTTCTCACCACAGAACTTGCAGTATTAACAGATTCATTTAACGGGCTCAACACTGAAGAAAACAATGGTTATGGTATGAGTGTCTTTTACATGTTTTAAACAATTAGCACAGCCATTTTTGTTTTTTGCCTGGAGAAACACTTTAAGTCTACATTTATATGTCACTTATATATCATTAGTTAGATAAAACCATAAGTTTTATTTACATCCAATAAAATTGTTGAACTGTATATGCCACGGGACATAAAAGAAACACTCAGATTCTCTCAATATCTCATTCTGGATAGAGGCAAAGCACAGAGACTCGGCAAGGCCAGTTGATTCGCAACAATGGCGTTTAAATGAGGCTGAAAATCTATTACAGCAAGTACGCAGTAGCTTCAGTTAGTTATGAGGACAAGAAAATACACTGAGCGCTCGGGCTTAATCAAGTTTAGCACGGATGTAAGTAATATGGAGATTATGCTGCTTCTAATGAGACTGCTGTGAGCAGCTCAGAGGCTCGGCGAGCAACAGATAAGATCACGGGCACGGCGTTTTTATGGACGACTCCTGGAGTAACCTTCTGTAATTTGCTCAGCTCTACTAATACTGTAATGGATTCAGTGACTGCGGCTGTGCTCAGGTTCAATGCTTTGGTTTCTAGATGTCTCAATTTTGCCTGTGGAGGTTGAAAAAAACTACAGATTTGCTTACAAAAAATAAGAGTTCATAAGGTGTTTTCAGTTATGGAGGGTTGGGGGTTGATTGGGATGAATTTGTGCTCGGATGCACTCTGTGCTTTACTTTATATTGACTGCTTCACTATTTCATTGCATTACCTACTATCTATTGTATTACCTACTAGACCCCTGCACACTCTATATTACTTACTCCTGACCCATGCACTCTGTGTGTTACTTTCCCCTGCCCCAGCACTCTGTGGCCTTAATTACTTATGATGTCTCTACACTGTGCATTACTTTCTCCTGACCCCTGCACTCTGTGCTTTATGATCACTGTACTCTGTACATTACACACTCCTGGCTCCTGAAGAAGACAACTGTTGGAGCAATTATTCACAAATGAAAGAAATACAAAATAACCATCAATCACCCTGGGTCTGGAGCTCCATGCAAGATTTCGCCTCCTGGGGTAATGATCATGAGAAAAGTGAGGGATCCGCCCAGAACTAAACAGGAGGAGTCTTTGAATGATCTCAAGACCGTTGGGACCACAGTCATCAAACAAACCATTAGTAACACCGCAATGGATTGAAATCCTGCAGCACCCACAAGGTACGCCTCCTCAAGTAGGCACATGTACAGGGCCGTCTGAAGTTTGCCAATGAACATCTAAATGATTCAGAGAAGCATTGAGTGAAAGTACTGTGGTCAGATGAGAATAAAATTGAGCAATTGGCATTAACTTGCCTCGCCGTGTTTGGAGGAAGAAAAATGCTGACTATGACCCTAAGAACACCATCCCTACAGTCAAGCAAAGAGGTGGAAAACATAATGCTTTGGGGCTGTTTCTCTGCTAAAGGTACAGGCCGACTTTGCCGCATTGAGGGGCCAAAGGACGGGGCCATGTATTGTAAAATCTTGGATGAGAATCTTTTTCCCTCAGCCAGAATACTGAAGATGGGTCGTGGATGTCTCTCCAAGCATGACAAAGACCCAAAACATACCGCCAAGGCAACAAAGGAGTGGCTCAAGAAGAAGCACATTAAGGTCATAGAGTGGCCTAGCCAGTCTCCAGACCTTATTCTTACAGAAAATTTATGGAGGGAGCTGAAACTTTGAGTTGCCAAGGGACAGCAAGAAACCTTAAAGAGGAAGTAAACCCTCCTCTACAACTTGTACCTATAGGTAAGCCTATATTAGGCTTACCTATAGGTACTGTAAATATCTCCTAAACATGTACCGTTTAGGAGATATTTACCTTACATGCAGCCAGTGACGTCACTGGCACATGTGCTCTGAAGGAACGGCCGCTGGTGCCGTTTCTTCAGAGCCCCGTGCCGTGACCGTTGGCTCCCGTGCGCGGGAGTGACGATCTCGGAAGCCCTGGACATGTCGCCCGTCATACAGGTAAGCAGGCAGCACGGCGGGGGCTCGCTCTTAGGTAAGTATTTCATAATGAGCTAGTATGCGATGCATACTAGCTCATTATAGGTTTCTCTTTCAGGTTGCAGCAAAAAAAAAAAAGTTTAATGGGTTTACAACCACTTTAAAGGTTTAGGGAAGATCTGCACAGCAGAATGGACCAAAATCCCTACTGGGGTGTGTGTAAACCTGGTAACCAACTACAAGAAATGTCTTACCTTTGTGCTTGCCTACAAGGGTTTTTCCACCAAGTACTAATTAATGTTTTGCTTGGGGACCAAATACTTATTTTATTTAATTTATAACATTTGGATCATGTGTTTTTCTGGATTTTTGGTTGATATTCTGTCTCTATTATTTAAAATGCACCTATGATAAAAATTAAAGACCCTTCATTTCTTTTTAAGTGGGCAAATTTACAAAATCTGCAGGGGTTAAAGTAATTCTTTTCCCAACTGTACTTTCTCCTGACCCCTGCACACACTGTGCCTTACTTACTTCTGACCCCTGCACTCTATGCATTACGTACCCTTGCACTCTGTGTGTTACTTCTGACCACAGCACTCTGCACATTATATACTCCTGATCTCTTTATGTGTTACTCTCTCCTGACCCCTGCACACTCTGTACCTTACTCCTGACCTTTGCACTCTGCATTATGAACCCCTGCGCTCTGCGTGCTACCTACTCCTGACCCCTGCACACTATGCATTACTTATTCCTGGCCCCTGCCCTCTACCCATTACCTACTCCTCCACATGACCACATAGTCTCCCATTCATCCCTCATCTCTGTGACAACCGGGTGTGTACTATTGGCATACTTGCATCACACTGTTCTGAGGAGTACAGTTGTAATAGAAGTCAAACTGCTTAGCATTACCTTCCCTTATAGAGATGTTGTCGGAGCAATATCAGTGGTGACCAGCAATATTGCAGTATTAATTTAACGGGATCAACACTGAAGAAAACAATGGCCATGTTAGGAGTGTCTAGGAGTGTCTATTACATGTTTTATGTTCATCCCTACTGGCACTGTAAAGTAGGGATCGACCGTTTATCGGCAAAGCCGATATATCGAGGGCCGATATGCACTTTCCCCGATATATCGGAATCGGCCCCGGAGGTTACCGATATTTCGAGAAAGTGCTTGTACCGGAGTGATGCCTGCAGCTAGAGGCATCACCCCAGTACTGGCGTCCATAGCTGACGGTTGGCTGTCTTGTAATGACAACCGATGCAACTGAGAAGCTGCTCGGCTGTCATTACAAGGAGCGTGAGGGGACGCCCCCCCCTTCCGCGGCTCGCCTGGGTCTCCTGTCCCATCGGGAGACCCAGGCAACCATCCTGCATGGCCACCAAAGACACGATCAAAGACACATTCGGCTCTGATCGGGTCTCCATGTAAAAACCGGGAAGTGATGTCATGACATCACTTCCGGGTACTGGCGGCGCCAAATAAAAAAAAAATGACAGCATTCAAAACAGCCAAACTTGGCATTTTGAATGCTTTTAAGTGCAGAGGAGGGGTTTGGGGTCTTTTAGACCCCCAGATCCCTTCACAAGAGTACCTGTCATGAAAAAAAAAGATAATAATTTTTTTTTAAATGTCCGAAAATATCGGCCAATACCGATATGCAATGACCAAAATATCGGTATCGGCAATAAAAAAATGATATCGGTCGATCACTACTGGAAAGTACTTTATTTTTAAAAGTCAGCAGCTACAGTATTTTTTTTTAAAAGAAGACGAAGTTCCTCTTGAACATGAACCAACATCTGATCCTAGTTCCAGTTTTTTCTCAAGGAAGATCTCCTCCGTATTTATGGGTCTTATACACTGTTGGATCTAGAGCCTTGTCGGTAGGGCTTCTTGTTTGTATCCGCAATTCTAGAGAAACATACAGGGCTGAGTATGGAGCACTAAAGAAAAGAGACAGTAAAGAAAGACAGAGGCCACAGGATCAAACCTGGTCAGATTCCTCACTGATCAGCGCTAATGGAAATTAGAAAACGAGAGTGAGTCCCCTGTTGCTATTTCCCTGCATTACAAAGGAATTCCAAAATCGTTACTTTGTCATACACTTAACTACATCTGACCTGTAAGTCCAGAAGGATAAAAAGAAGTTCAACATAATTATCTCATGTAATCATTCTGTGCAAATAAGTTTTAATTACAAAGCCCTAATGATATGTTAAAGCCTAACACGCAGAAAGAAAAAGTACATTTTTCTATCCCCGAGCCCGCCAAAGCCCTCAAACAACCTGCGAGACTGCATCCGTTACACAAAAATCAATATTTTTATTTAAGTAAATTTTCCCAAGATTAGAGAGAGAGAGAAGCAGAGACTGAGTCATCGCTTTCAGCGCCAACAAACCGCCGTACAGCCGAGGCTGTTCTGCTCATTTACAGTCCTCGAGATGAGGATAAAAGAAATGGTTAAACTCACTACCGGGATGAATCTGCAATTAGCTCGGTGCTTTGGCTCTCTGGGGGAATCTCCAAGAGACTGCGGCAATAGTTCGTTTATTATTAAAAACTCCCTTTTTTTTGTTTGTTTGAGGGTATCGGAAGAAGTGATTCTATTAATAGGGGAGGAACGAGAAATTCCATAGGGCAATACAATAGTAAAATGGATGAACTTTTATCAGGGTATGAGCAGAAGAGGAGGGCGGGTAGGGCACTTAGGTCAACGATGGGAGCAAAGAGAGCCGAACTTGTAATCTATGAAGGGGGACGTACTTTGGCCTTTTTTGCTTGGGTGCTAAAGGACCTTGTCCCATGACTTGGGTGCTAAAGGACCTTGTCCCATGACTTGGGTGCTAAAGTACTTTGTCCCATGACTTGGGTGCTAAAGGACCTTGTCCCATGACTTGGGTGCTAAAGGACCTTGTCCCATGACTTGGGTGCTAAAGGACCTTGTCCCATGACTTGGGTGCTAAAGGACCCTGTCCCAGTACAACTAAACTCTTTTGCATTAAACTTTTCAATCATTGCTGACAATCAACAATGCATGATTGCAACCTTTTTAAAGCGGAGTTCCGGCCTCAAAATAAAAAAAAATTGATTTTGGGCCATCCGCTTGCTGAGGGCAACCTGAAAGAGAAATGGATAGTGCCGATTTTTTTTTTTTGGTCACTTACCTTATTATAGAAGAAAATATACTCACCTTTCTTCCACTTCCTCCCTCTGCGGCCGCGGCCCGCGCCGTCACTTCCAGTTTGCGATGATTCCTGGGAGCTGAACGTCATCGCTCCCAGGAATCAATGCGCCTGCACCGGCCCCGCTCGTCACTTTCGGTGCAGGCGCGGCATTCACTGCTAAACAGCTTCTGGGCAGGCCCAGAAGCTGTGCAGGGATGCCGCGCCTGCACCGGAAGTGACGAGTGGGGCCGGTGCAGTGCATTGTGGGACTCCGACATCATGGAATGGGACACGAAGAGGGACGCTGCGCTGGAGAAGAAATTTTCAAGGTAAATATTTCTTCTTACAGGTAAGTGCGACCCGGGACAGTTCAGAGGCTATCCATTGTGGAATGTACTAGCCCTGACTGTCCCAGGGGTATTTTTAGCTCAAATTGACCCCAGAGGCCGGAACTCCACTTTAAGTTCAAGTGTGCACCCACGTTCTTGGCACTGTTTAATCTAGTGTAACCTCCTTAGGGTCTACAAATTCCATGATACTTAGCATGCTCGCCTTCCCCTGGGACAGGCTTGTTGTAGGTGGGCCAAAGGGAGGTGTTTGAGGTTCTAACCAGAGAATGATGGTGGAAGAATTAGCATTTTTTTTTTTATTATATTTTTATTCATTTTTGAAAATAACATACAAGCAAACAAGGGACAAAAAGCCCCTAATGTTGAACATTACACATACTACAAAATAATAGAACATAAATGAAAAACAAAACATAGAATCAAGACATGTACTTAAATAAAAAGAAAAAGAAAGAAAGAGAGAGAATGGGGAATGAAAAGCAACAGAAAAGCAAGGGACGTGTAACATTTCCTGTGATAGGTGCATGGAGCATACCCCTGGAGGGGGAAGAACAATATAACCAGTAGTGCCAGCAAAAACAATACAATAGTCCTGGGTCTAAGCCAGGCTCAGGAGAAGGTCTTGTGACTGAAATGATAAGTGCAGCACAGTTTCTGCAAAATTAAGGGAACCGCAGAAAATTAGGCAGTATTAAGGTCAAGAAGGTCCCAACTTTCCCAAATAACATTAAACCGAAGAACATCATCATGAACTGTAGCCATTAAAAATTCCATCCTCCGGATTTCCACCACTAGTCGGATGGGAAGAGATCTGTCAGAGGCCCCATTGACAGCCAACAGAGCGGGATGGCCCTCCTGGCGGCCAAGAGAAGATAGGAAATCAAACGATTGACAGGCTTGGAGACACCAGGGAATCAAAGACCCAATAGGTAACGAATAGGATCAAGCGGCAAGGACAAACCCGTCACTGATTGAATTAGCGACATCACTGCAGACCAAAAGGACTATGAGGACAAAGCCAAAAAATATGAGAGAGCAAACCCAGATCCAGGCCACACCTCCAACAGTGGTCAGTGCGGGACGGATCTATTTTATGTAGGCGTTCAGGGGTCCTAAAGCAAATGAGCAACATTTTTAAAGTAGTCTATCTCTGCACCACACATCTGAATCCCGATTCCCGATCCCACATCTAAAGCCCAATTGTCAGTCCAATCCTGAGGCTTTAATACTTTCTGAATTACTGGCACTGGATAGGTATATCAGATGTTAAAATAAAAGCGTCAGATTTAAAGGTATTAAAAGTTACTTACACTTTTAATTTTAATTACATTAACACATGTGCCTGGCATTTAATTTTTTCTAAATTTGATATTTTCGTACACATTTATCTCACTAAAGAAGTTAACACTGAGATACTTATCCTCAATGTCCATGTAACGGATAACCCATAGCCCTTAATACAACTAACACTTATCCTTGAGCCATGTTGCAAAAACAAGTAAATCATCCACTGTCTTTCTTCTATTGTCTTCTATGCCTCTCTACTGGCAATCAACCAAGATAGTAGACACATGGGAAAACAGGAAAGACCTGGAGGAGTCTCCATTTCTGGAAGGAGATGAGGACATTTTCCAACTCATTCACTTGTGTGTATACATTTCAACTTGAGCTACTGAGCACTGTAAACATGATTTTTTTTTTCTACAAAGGTGAGAAGTATAACTTGGGAAATGTAGGACTTGCTTACACCTGTGTTGGTCTTTGAAAAGCGATCTGCAGTGGATCACTATTTGAAGAGGGGTACAGATGCAGCTGACTGTACAGATGCAGTGGACTGGCATTCAAGGGGTGTCACTATTGCCTCCTAAATGCTTTTTTTTTTTTTTGACAGCTGAACAGAGTTTTTTAATGGTAATATTGCACCACATCGATAACCTTAGTGTTTGACCTGTGATTGTGGCGAGGTCCTATTCACTTGAATAAGTTGCGTTCTGCGGTAGTGCTGAACACAACAGGAGGTATACTTTTTGCTGACCTGAAATGCCTTTGCAACTTAAGGGAGGCAGTACAAACCATAGCTCAACTGTCAATCTTTCGTTAAATTCAATTAAAATTGTTTAAATAATGGCACTTTTCCACTGCAAGTACCGGCTCGTACTGGCTCGGCTCTACTCAGCCCGGTTTGCTTTTCCACTGCTGGTACCGCATGGTATAGTGTCGGAACGGTTCGGTACAGTACGGTATAGGTTTGCTTTTCCACTAAAGTAGTACTAAAGTTAAGTGGGTGGGATAACAACGGGGTGGGTGGGATTCTCTGACCAATCAGTGGCTAGTAGTGACTGCATGCAAAGGATTGTGGTATATGGTACCAGTTTGGTACCTGTTGGAACCACAATCGAGTAGGTACTGTTTTTTCAGAGCCATACCGTACAGTACCGTTCGGTTCCATGCAGTGGAAAAGCAAACCTATACCGTACCGTACCGTACCGAACCGTTCCGACCCTATACCATGCGGTACCAGTAGTGGAAAAGCACAAAAGCGTGCCGAACCGGTACGGTTCCATGCAGTGGAAAAGCGCCATAAGAGACATGACCGGTTCTCTTTAAAAGACGATGTCTTCTCTTCTGAAAACAGGTTTTTATGCTACTGTTAATTCTGAATGAGGTCCACAGCCATTGTTTATGTTCCTACTACATATTACTGTACAGCTAGATTTAAATAATAACTCAAGAAATTGCCACTTACATGGAATAGCAAGTCGCTCCACATTACTGAACGCCAGTTCAGTAGTCCTTGGAGATCCCAAAAATGAGTTCTGAAATGCAAATAGCAGCCAGTACCTGTAGTGGATAGCTCTGGGCTTTTCTCCTTCATGTCGATTTCCCATCAATGTGATGGACAGCCTTATAAAACCAATAGTGAGTTGCTGAAATCTGGAAGGGATGGGAAAGCAGATATCAATGCTTTTGGTTGGAACCCAACCAAAAGCTGTTTTGACCCTAAATATACCCAAGCAGCTTCATCTGCCCTGGTGGCTTTGGAGACGCTTTTCTCAGCTCGGGAACAAGGTAATCAGCAAAGATTCTGGCACCAGAGATCTGCTTGTAAGAAACCCCTTTAAGGCATTGGCTATTGTTTCGATGGCAAGCATGATATATGATAAACAATAATTCTGCCACAGTTGCCTAAGTGTGCATGGGAGAAACCTGCTTTACTAATCCTTTAATTGTCTGGCCACTCTCATACTTATCGATTAATAAATGAGATCCACTTCTCATTTAATGAATGAGTGAACGCATCGAGCTGATCTTTATTACGCTTTTGTTGGGCTGTAAGAAAGGCCATAATAATAGGCTGGATGGCCTCCGGGAGCAAATAAATACAAAGGCCGAACACAAAATACAAATCTGCTGAGCCAGAGGAAGCTGGAGAGAGAAAGGATGTTTAACGGGGCTGATAAACAGCAGCTGGAAGGTATGATAGGACACGGATATTGCTCATAACTACCAATCAAATTGTGATGGTTAAAATACACACAAAATGGAAAGATTATCCCTAAACTTCGAATCTCAATATGCCATAACCCTAAGATTACAGTGGAAGTCTAGGTATAGAATATTTAGTGAATAGGGAAGGGGAGACTGCGCTCAAAGATATCACAGTGTCCTATTTAACCACATCAAAAACAAATTATATATAAAATTCATATAAAAATGAAAACACTTTTTAAAATCATATGAAGAGTGAAGAACCCCCAACAGGTTCTTCAGAGTGCTGGAAAATAAAAAGTGTCCGTACTTCATAAAAGTTCAATTATAAATACAAGTGCAAAAAGTGCAATATGCCAAAACAATTTCAAAGTGCTATGTGCTCAGTGCAAGGGGATGTCCACATACAGGATTGGAACACTGGGGGGAATCCGCCACTGAGTAATGCACCCACTTACCAGATGACCCCTTGGGGTCTAGCTCAGGTAAATGGTCTTTGGAATGGGTTTCAGATAATCCACAGCCGTTCCCTTGTGTGAGTCCCACTAGGATGTGTATGAGGGTCCGTTCCACTATC
The DNA here is from genome assembly GCF_965119305.1 of Pelophylax lessonae. NCBI lineage: Eukaryota > Metazoa > Chordata > Amphibia > Anura > Ranidae > Pelophylax > Pelophylax lessonae. The sequence goes on from NC_138772.1 coordinate 540,159,687, forward strand.
CCCGAGGAATTTGATATTGGGTCCACTGTATATCCTCCTACTGGGTGTGGTGGTCTCAGATGGGGCACAAGGAAGGAGGGAGACTCATGGTGTAGTATGTAATATACTTGTTTAATTAAAAAAGGTAGTCACTTACATGTTCAATACAGAAAATGCGGCTAAACCAGGAAGTACAGCGATGGCCGGTATGCGTTCCAGCGTGCGTTCCAGTAGCCGGAAGTGACGTGGGCGTAGTGCGTGACCCGATGCGTTTCGTCATCAAACTGAATATTTAGCATAGTTATATTGGGGTCGATTTACTAAAACTGGAAAGTGCAAAATTTTTTTTTTTTTTCCATTGTTTTTCAATAGACAAAGTTTAACAAAACAGAGCTTCTGGGCATTCCCCGGCTCGAAAAACACATCTAGATAAAAAAACAGAAAAAAACCTCCAATTGCTCATTCCGCCAACAGACTAAGATATATGTTACCATTAATACCATATATGATCTTCCACTCCCCTATCCCTTCTCAGAAGATCAAATTAGAGCTTGGATATGCTAGTCGTGGGGGACTCTGACCCATCAAAGGTAAGCAAGAAAAAGGGCACCTCATAAGACACGGAAAGCTAGGTCATAAGAGCATCTACTAGATGTCATTAGTATGAGGGGATTGAATCCAAAAATACCATACTTTACCAAACTTAGCTGGGCAACCCCTCACGGCATATGAGGCTTTGTATAAAGGCATTGCATTATTTATCAGAGCTTTCCAGAAATTGAACGAGGGTGGCCCAATCGATGGTTATGGCTTTCCATGCATAGAATAAAAGTAGACCTATTAGGGTCTTTGATGGAGAGTGCAAAATTTGATGCAGCCATGCATGGTAGCCAATCAGCTTCTAACTTCAACTTGTTCAATTAGACTTTGACCCAAAAAAAAAAAAATGGAAGCTGATTGGTTTCTATGCAGACAGCACCAGGTTTTGCACTCTCCAGTTTTAGCAAATCAACCCAAATGGTTTAGCTTGGACCAATGTATGTGCCATACCAGTGGGATCCCTGTGGAAGTTGAAATCAATGTAGTAGGCACCGCTACTACAGTGATTGCTCCTAGCTTCTGAGTTCTGTGCTCTGTTCCTTAGTGAACACAGGAGATTGCTCACTTGCACAGGCTCCATTTAGAGAACAGTTTGCCTTTTCTGAATGAATGCAAACTGTTCTATGGACGAGGAAGAGATTGGGATACCAATGCCCCACCTCTCCACCTTTTCCAATCAGAAAATGTGTTCTCTAAATGGCGCCCAGACCCAGAAGCTGGCGGCAATCACTAATGTAGCAGAGCCTATTACAGTTATTTCCAGCTGTCAATGGAATGGTATGGAACAATGGTACACACTGGAAATGTTTTTGGCCAAACCAAACTCCACATATTAGGTCATTGATAAAAAATAAAAAAAATACACAGAAAAACACGAATAGTCAGTTAACCGCTTGCCGACTGCCGTCAGTATATTTACTGCGGCAGTCAGCCCCTCACAGGCAAAGCGACGTAGGTCTACGTCGCTAGCCTGTGAGGCTCTGGGGAGCGAGTGCGCGTCGCCGAATGCGCACTCCCGCTCGGTCACGGACCCCCCCCCCGCGCGTGTGCCCGGCAGACCCGATGTCCGCCGGGCACTCGCGATCATCCGTTACACCGGGAGAAAGGCAGGCGGCTAGTGTAAACAAAGCCGCCTGTCATTCTTCCCTGTGTAAGAATGGTGATCAAACGGTTCTACTATGTAGGACCGTTGATCACTGTTCTTACAGCTCAAGCCACAGCCAATCACAGTTAGAAACACGCCCCTAGGGAAACACTTAACCGCTCCCTCTCAAAAAAAGTTAACCCCTTCACTTCCAGTGTCATTTTTACAGTAACAGTGCATATGTATAGCACTGATTGCTTTAGTAATGTCACTGGTAACTCCAAAAGTGTCAAAAATGTCAGTCAAGGGTCCGATCTGTCCGCCCCAATGTCGCAGTCCCGCAAAAAAAAAAATCGCAGATCGCCGCCATTACGCGTTAAAAAAAAACAAACAACAAAAATGACAAAAATCTTTCCCTTAGTTAGTAAACGCAATAACTTTTGCGCAAACCAATCAAAATACGCTTTTTGCGATTTTTTTTTTACCAAAAATATGTAGCAGAAAACAAATTGGCCTAAAATGTTAAAAAATTTTGATTTTTAAATTTTTTTTGGGGAATTTAATATAAAAAAAAGTGAAAAATATTGTTATTTTTGCAAAATTGACGCTCTTTTTTTGTTTATAGCGCATGATCAAAAAATCGCACATGTGATCAAATACCACCAAAAGAAAGCTCTGTTTGTGGGAAAAAAAGGACGTCAAATTAGTTTAGGTACAGCATCGCACAACGGCGCAATTGTCCGTTAAAGTCACGCAGTGCCGAATCGCAAAATAGGCCCTGGTCAGGAAGGGGATAAAATCTTCCGGGGCTTAAGTGGTTAAAAACCCATGCTGAAACAACCATAATCAATGCAACCTACTGGACAGGACAAGCCATCGAGCAGTTGTTTCAACTCACGACTTGAAAGATAAGGTTTTGTGAATGAACTGGAGCTGAGTGTCATGAATTCATGTGGACGCTCTGTGTTTTGTAAGCATAGTATTCCCCAGTCATGACATCTAAGGAGCACCCAGTTTATCTAAGAAACCCCTGAAAGAAAATTTCGATTTCACAGTTTGGCTGAACATGGTTGCAGCCTTCATATTCATCATTTCTGATTATTGACATTTCAGCTACGTGACCAAAAATGTGCACTAAAATCATGAGCCATTGGTGTAGGGGGCTCAAGAAGTAGACATGTCCTATACATGTAGGGGACAATCATTAGTAGACATATCCCATATGCGCAGGGCACAACAAGAAGTAGACATGTTTCGTACATCTAGGGGACAACAGGAAGTAGACATGTCTCACATATGTAGGGGATAACAGGAAGTAGACATGTCTCACACGTGTAAGGGACAACAGAAAGTAGACATGTCTCACATGTGTAGGGGACAACAAGAAGTAGACATATCCCTTATGTGTAGGAGACAACAGGAAGTAGATGTCTCACAAGTGTAAGGGACAACAAGAGGTAGACATATCCCAAATGTGCAGGAGACAACAGGAAGTAGATGTCTCACATGTGTAGAGGACAACAAGAGGTAGACATATCCCATGAGTGTAGGGGACAACAAGAAGTAGACATGTTTCATATGTGTAGAGGACAACCAGTAGTAGACATATCCCATATGTGTAGGGGACAACAAGATGTAGACATATCCCATATGTGCAGGGGACATCAAAACGTAGACATGTCTCACATGTGTAGGGGACAACACAAAGTAGACATATCCCATATGTGCAGGGGACAACAAAAAGTAGACACATCTCACATGTGTAGGGACAACAAGAATTAGATATATCCCATATGTGCCGGGGACAATAAGATGTAAATAAGTATCACATGTGTAGGGGACAAGAAGTTATAGACATATCCCATATGTGCAGGGGACAACAAGAAGTAGACACGTCTCACATGTGTAGCAGACAAGAAGTAGGCACGTCTCACATGTGTAGGGGGCAACAAGAAGTAGACATATCCCATATGTGTAGGGGACCACAAGAAGCAGACATATCCCATATGTGTAGGGGACAACAAGAAGCAGACATATCCGTTGTGTAGGGGGCAACAAGAACTAGACATTACCCATATGTGTGGGGGCTAATTTTAAACCTAGTAGTAGAATTAATAATAGGCCAATTGATTTGTAGTAATCCACTATCTAGACCAGGGGTCTCCAAACTGCGGCCCACAGATGTGGCCCTCTGGCCCTTGGGGCATTATTCATCCCACTGATATGAGACACTATTTTGCCCACTGACATCAACAAAGAAAGGGGCATTATTTCTCCCACTAACACCAACAATGGGGCACTATTCATCCCCCTAATACTTAAGATGGGGTACTGTTTACTCTCACTGACGCCAGAAAAAAACTGTATTCCTGGTGGCCACAATCCGGCCCTCCTAAACTTTGAAGGACAGTAAACTGGTCATTTGTTTGGACAGTTTTAAGTTAAAGTTAGGCACAAACAATATCTGAAACAGTGTGATATCCAGCTTCTGGAAGAACGTCACATATGGCATGAGCTCTCCAAATACTATTGCATATTAGTTCATCTGTATACATTCATCATAAGAGGTGAGGAATTACCATCGCACACTGTTCAAAAACAGAACAAACATGAGGTGCTGTGCTCAGATTTAACCCCTGTCAAAAAAAAAAAAGGGTAATAGAACTTAAAGCGGCTCTTCAGTAATTTTTTTCATCTTTCCATCTATTAAATCTTCTGCCCTTGTTGTTTTAACTTTAGATAGTAAAACATTTTTCTTTTCATACATCAGGGGGACACAGAGCCATAAATCATAACATATGGATTATATAGCCACCTACAGGTTAGGGACACTGGCAACCAATCAGAAAGGATGTCCCCCTGTCTGTGGGAGGGGCTGCCCGTCTCATTCCTTCAGAGCCCTGTGGCATTAGCGGCAGCTCCTGTGCGCATGCGCGGGAGTGACCTGATCACAGCTCTGGCCAATCAGATAGCTGGAGGATACGGACCCGGAAAGGAAGATGGGTGAACATGTCGGCCGTGTCAGCGGTGTGCAGGCGGCGCTCCGGCGGCTTCGTTCTAAGGTAAGTATTTCATATGAGCTAGTATGAATACTAGCTCATTATGCCTTTGTCTTTCAGGTTTTTATTTGGAGGTTTACAACCTCTTTAAGCCCAAGCCAGGCTGAAGGGGATATCTTGCCCACTGAAATGTGTTGGAAGCTGTTTTTCTTGCTGTCACACTGCTTTTATGATTTTACTGTACAGTGTGGTCAGAGTTACACCTCTTTAAAGAAATACAAAGACAGATACTACAATGTTGATAGTTAACCTCCTTGATTGGCTCATAGAGAGAGCTAGCTAAGAAATAGCAAGGGTGCGACATTCCTAAAAAAATGGAGAACCTTGACTGGACTGATGTTAAAATACTGGTACTTATAAAGAGGTTAAAGCCAGACTAGATCAGTGAATTATATAGATTTATTTTATTTCTATAGTTAATTACTTTTGGCTCAGTAAACCTAGCTTATTATTTTTATATGCATTGGTATGTTATCACTATCAGTATTTCACAATCACAGTGGCTAAGTGGTTGGGGCTTCCGCCTAGCAGCACTAGGGTCATTGATTCAAATCCCAACCATGACACTACTTTGCATGTTCTCCCTGTACCTGCGTTGGTTTCCTCCTGGTACTCCAGATTCCTCCCACAGACCAAAGACATGCTCTTAGGTTAACGGCCTCCTGTCTAAATTGGCCCTAGTATGTGTATGTATGAATGTGAGTTAGGGAGCTTAGATTGTAAGCTCCTTGAGAGCAAGGACTGATGTGAATGTCATTTGATAACAAAACACGTAGGGAGGAGCTGGAGACGCACAACGTTAGTACATGCTGGGACGTGGCCGCCATCTTGTTGGTTTGGAACGCTGATCGGATCAGTAAAGATATGCTGTTTTTCTACTATCCTGTGAGCTTTTTAACTGATTTTTATAATAAACTGGCTTGAGACTCCTACACTATGAGGAGTGTTTTGTTTGCTTTCAAATTAAACATCTAAGCCCTGGGGGAGATCATTTGAGAAAACAGGAAAGAGGTTGCTGACATTCCAAGGGCCCGCTGGAGATTTAAATATCGCTTATCTAGACCTTTGTAGTGAGGGTCATTATCGGATGATGGGTGTCGGTGGTGGCCTCTGCACACTGTTATAAGTTTCACTCTGTTATGTGAAATCCCCTGGGACTATTTTACTGGATGTGGACTTTCCAATTGCTTTATGTTATTAATAAGCGCTGCACCATTTCTATTTTTCATGTCCATTATAAAATATATATACTGTATGTGTAAAGCACTGCCTAAAATGACTGAGTGGGTGGGGGTTTTTGATCTTAAAGGTGGTATCAGTAGGTGTTGCCTCCGTCCCTATATCTTGAAAAAAAATGGATTTTTGTAAGATCTTACCGTAAAATCCTTTTCTCTTAAGCTCATTGACAGACGTAGTCTTCTTGATTCTCAAGAGCTGAGTTATGTTGTCTCCGCAGGAGCAGGACTAGGCAGAAAGACAAAACGTTCTGGCTCCACCTTAGGGGCAGTCCCTGAGGGTATATCCTCCCTCTCTCTGCTACAGGGAATCAGTTCTGTTCTAAAGCAGTAACAGAGAATTTAACCCAACCCAACTCAATGATAGAGGGGCGGGTACTACGTCTGTCAATGAGCTTAAGAGAAAAGGATTTTACGGTAAGATCTTACAAAAATCCATTTTTCTCTATCGCTCATTGACAGACGTAGTCTTCTTGATTCTCAAGAGCTGGGACATCCAGAAGCAGTGCCACAAATGAGGGGTGGGATTGACAAAATCAAATCCAATCTAGAAGGCCCAACCGGTGCCAAACTAGAAGTTTTAAAGGCTCATTATAAACAAAGAATGAGACTCCAAAGAAAAATTTCCAACGGAAAAAACCCTCGAGGTAGACCACTGGTCTCCTCAAATTGCGGCCTGCAAAACCTTGCGGCCAAACGAGGCATCAGACGATGCCATTACATCAACTTTATAATGTTTTGTAAAGGTATGCACCGACGACCAGGTAGCCGCCTTGCACACCTGGAACACTGACGCCTGATGGCGAAAGGCCCATGACGCACTAAGCGCCCGAGTGGAGTGCGCCTTAACAGGGAACGGGGGCTCCCGACCCTTAATAGAATAAGCCTGTACTACCGTCTGTCTGATCCATCTGGAAATGGTCGCGGCAGATGCAGGCAACCCCTTTTTGGGTCCATCCGGGATCACAAAAAGTGAATCCGTCTTGCGAAACGAGTCTGTCGTTTTCAAGTATACCCTGATCGCCCGGACCACATCCAAGGAGTGTAAAGCAAACTCCCGAGGATGACTGGGCTTAGGACACAGGGAAGGTAACACAATTTCTTCATTCAGATGAAATTCTGAAACCACTTTTGGTAGGAAGGATGGATTCGGACGAAGAACCACCTTATCTCTATGAACCACCAGATATGGTGAACGACAAGATAATGCGGCCAGTTCTGACACCCTGCGTGCAGAAGTAATAGCCACCAAGAAGGCCACCTTCTGGGACAACGTAGGTAGAGGAATCTCCCTAATATCTTCAAAGGGAGGTTTCTGAAGAACCGACAACACTAAATTAAGATCCCAGGGGGGTAACGGCGCATGCACTGGCGGAGCCAGATGTCGCACCCCCTGGATGAAATTCCGCACCAAGGAATGAGTAGCCAAAGGCTTCTGAAAGAAGATAGCTAATGCTGAGACCTGACCCTTGATAGTACTCAAGGCCAGTTTCTGCTCAACCCCTTGTTGCAGAAAAGCTAATATTCGACTAATCGAATAAGACCGAGGACGGAACCCCAAAGGTTCACACCATGCAATGTAGGACTTCCATGTGCGATGATAAATCTTTCTGGAAGTCGCTTTCCTTGCTTAAACTAGAGTAGGAATAACTGAAGCTGACAAACCTTTGTCCTTCAGCACCTGGGTCTCAATAGCCAGGCCGTTAAAGCCAGCGATCGTAAAGCAGGATGGAAGATCGGTCCCTGAGACAGTAGGTCCTCCCTGAGAGGAAGTCTCCACGGGACGTCCGCCACCAGTCTGACCACGTCGGTGTACCAAGCTCGACGAGGCCAGTCCGGAGCTACCAGAATTACTGGAATTCCTTCCTCCTCTATCCTGCGAAGAAGTCTTGGCAGTAACGTGAGAGGAGGGAAGGCATACATTAGCTGGTATTGCCCCCACGGGGCGATCAGTGCGTCTGCGGTTTCTGCTAGAGGATCGCGGGAGCGAGCCACGAATCTCTGAACTTTCCTGTTGAATCGTGATGCCAACAGATCCACATCCGGGGTGCCCCACCGTAGGCACAACTGGTGGAAAACGTCTGGATGGAGGGACCATTCCCCCTGATCCAGAGTCTGACGGCTGAGATAATCTGCCTGCCAATTCTCCACCCCCGGAATGAACACCGCAGAGATTGCTGGAACAAATCGTTCCGCCCAGTGAAGAATGCAAGCCACTTCTTTGGCCGCTCGGACACTCTTGGTGCCCCCCTGGTGATTGACATAAGCCACGGCCGTGGCATTGTCCGACTGGATCCGAACCGGGCTGCCCTGGAGCTGCTCTGTCCAGTGAATCAGACAAAGTCTGATCGCTCTCAGTTCCAATACATTTATCGGTAACCTGGATTCTTCCGGGGACCAAAGTCCCTGGACAGATAACTGACCGAGAATTCCTCCCCATCCGGATAGACTGGCATCCGTGGTCACTATCGTCCAATATATTGGCAGAAATGACTTTCCCTGGCTGAGCATCGGAGACCGAAGCCACCAGACCAGAGACTCTCTGGTCTGTTTGCTCAATCGGATCTGATTGTCCAGGGATTCCTGGATTCCGATTCCATCTGAGAAGAATCTCTTGCTGAAGAATTCGGGTATGGGACTGGGCAAATGGGACTGCTTCGAACGAAGCCACCATCAACCCCAGAACCCTCATGCAAGTCCGAAGGGAAGACCAGCTGTTGGACAGTAACAACTGGACTGCTGATTGAATCTTTCGGAGTTTCCCTACCGGAAGAAAAACTCTTGTCCTGACTGTGTCTAGAATTAGACCCAGATATTCGAGCCTCTGGGTGGGAACCAGAAATGACTTTTGCTGGTTCACCAGCCACCCGAATTCCTGTAAAGAAATCATAGTAATTTCTATGTTTTGTAGCAAGGTCTGAGGAGACTCTGCATGAAGCAGAAGATCGTCTAGGTAACCAAGGATCGATATGCCTCTTTGGCGCAGAAGTGCCAACATTGGGGCCAACACCTTCGTGAAGACCCGCGGAGCCGTGGCGAGACCGAAAGGTAACGCCACAAACTGATAGTGGTTCTCTTCTACGGAAAAGCGTAGAAACCGCTGATGTCCTGCGAAAATGGGAATGTGAAGATATGCGTCCTTGATGTCTATGGACGCTAGGACATCCCCTGGATGCAGGAAGGCTGCTACTGTGCGAATGGACTCCATTCTGAATCTTCTTATGTAGACAAAAGAATTGAGTGCCCTTAAGTCCAGAATTGGACGCACTTTGCCCTCTTTCCTGGGTATTGTAAATAGGTTTGAATAAAACCCTTGAAACCGTTCTGTCCAAGGAACGTGGACTACCACTCCTTGTTGTAGTAAATCTGTGACTGCTCTCCGCAGATCTTCTAAACGATCCGGGGATAGTCGGATATTGGAAGGGAAGAATCGCGCCGGTGGGAGAGATCGAAACTCGACCTTGTACCCTGACCTTATGACTTCGCAAACCCATCTGTCCGGGATTCTGGAAAGCCATGGATCCGGGAACCGGCGAAGACGTCCCCCCACCCCAGTTATGGGTGGGGGCGCACCTTCAGGCTTTGGACGGTTTATCTTCAGGTCTGGAGGGGGCGGGCTTTTGCTTGCCCGACCAACGACCCCTGACGCCTCCTGCAGGAGCTTTGGAGGACTTAATTTTTTCACCCGCGGGACGAAAAAACCTCTTGTGAGCAGAAAAAGAAGGCCCTCGTCTTTGACGAGTTCCTTTACCTTTAAAATTTTGCGGTAAAAGGGTGCTCTTTCCACCCGTGAGATCCTAATGATCTCATCTAAGTTGGCTCCAAATAGACGCTCTCCTAAAAAGGGGATATTAGCCAATGCTTTTTTTTTTTTTTTTTTTTTTGGAACCTTGGTCGGCTAACCAACCTTTTAGCCACAGTGTACGCCTGAGAACCACTGCTGAGACTGATGCTCGCGCCAATAATGGAGTGGCGTCTAACGCCGCATCACATACAAACTGTAACCCCTGTATCATTTGTTCCAACAAATCTGATACCGCCTGAGGGACCTCTTCTAAGTCCCGGCGTAACCACTTGGTCCATTCAGTTACAGCCTGCGAAACCAGACCAATAGCTATTATAGGTCTGAAAGCTGATCCAATCAAGGAAAAACCTGGTGCGAGACATAGCTTCTATCTTGCGATCCACTGGATCTTTAAAAGACGGAGCGTCTTCTAGAGGAATAACCGTGGCTTTATTCAATCTAGCAATTGGTGAATCCACCACAGGTGGTTCTGTCCATTTCTTAATGAGGGTTTCCTCAAACGGATAACGCCTGTTAATGCGTTTAGAAATAGTAAAAGTGCGTTTTGGCAGACGCCATTCTTCTTCGATTGGATTGCCAAAACATTTGGGCAATGGAAAAACCTTCGCCACTTTGATGCGTTTTTTAGTCCCAAAAGGTATTTCAGTTTCAGCTATTTCCGATGGAATACCCTGTAACCTTAAGGTTTCTTGAACAGATACAATGAGTGCGTTTACCAACGCTTCCTCTCGGGCTATGGCTGATGCCGAAACATCCTCCTCGCTGTCTGAAGAGACAGGACCCGAGACACCAATCCCAGATGAAGTACCTGCAACTGCAGAAATAGGCTCAGAGTCTGAATACGAGGTTTCAGATAATAAGGGGTTAGGCGGGGGTCGCTTTCTTGCGCCCTGTCCCTGACAAGCCACTTCCACCCGGGACACAAAAGTTTCCATAATAGCTGACAATGATTCAATTGTCAGTGGGGTGCTGGAGGATCCTGCAGACCCCTCGAGGGGATCCGGAGGAGATACATGAGTGGCAGGGTCCATGTTAATTCAGGACACCTTTGCCAGCAAAAACAAAAAAACTTTTTTTTTTTTTTTTTTTTGTGTGTCTCCCCCTAGCGCAATAGCGCCCCTCAGAGTACCTGCTTTTCGATCCCACAGAGAGAGAGAGGGACCCCCAAGGCTCACCAACCGATGCAGTGAAGTTTCCAACCAACTGCAGTCAGCGTCTGTCTTACACAGACTGGAAGGAGCTGTTGCTTTTTCCCGGGTAGAAGGACGTGGCTCCGCCCCCTGTGTACGCCTTCCGGCGTTCCCAGCTCTCCACGAGGTAGCTGGGCTCACGAAACATGGCCGCCCCCATAGCAGAGACATAAGACTCCAAAAACATGGCGGCCGGCGTGACCTGAGGACATATATGCACTTGGTCTACGGCAAAATGGCGGCGGACCGCCTAAATCGTTTTCCCAGCACATCCACCTGCATCTCTGCTAAGAGGCGATATATGGATCTACAGGAGATACACTACAAATAAGGTAGGATTATACCTCCTATGTCTGCTGTAATGTTACAGTCTGCTGGGTAGAGTGTTAGCTCTCAAACCAAGTCCACTTCCCACAAACACATGCTGTATTGCAAGGGGGACTTATAAGTATCAGATATATACTGACCATATATGGAGGGGCCCATAATTCATACTGCCTCACAACGAGGAAAGAAAAAAAAAAAAGGGAACGTTTACTCACCATACCGAACCGACAGGCACCCTCTCTTCACAATACCCTCTCCACCGGGGTGGGGGGTTGTGGACCACTCCGGACGCCTCGACTCTCTGGTTCCTGGCGTCCAAGCGAGACTTTTAACTCGCTAGGTCAGTCCCTCCACTGGGACTCCGTCGCGGCCGACCCAGCGCGGAGCTCTGGTCTGCACGCGCTCGTAGGCAGAAACCGGGGTGACCACTGGATCTCAACATCCAGCCCGTCGCCCGGCCCCGCATACTTACTTGAATGTGTCGCGGCCGACCAAGCGCAATGCCATGGTCTGCGCGCGCTCGTAGGCCGGCTGGGGTGACCACAAGTGTCGCCCAGTCCGGCATTTTTGCTTGAAGATCTCACAGGAAAAACACTGGAGAAAAACTACCTAAAAAATTTCTTTTTCTAAAGAAAAAAGTCTTGCCAGGACCAAAAGATCCCAGCAAGGAACTTAGGTCCTTACTCCTGACTAGACAGAAAAAAACTGATTCCCTGTAGCAGAGAGAGGGAGGATATACCCTCAGGGACTGCCCCTAAGGTGGAGCCAGAACGTTTTGTCTTTCTGCCTAGTCCTACTCCTGCGGAGACAACATAACTCAGCTCTTGAGAATCAAGAAGACTACGTCTGTCAATGAGCGATAGAGAAAGAGGGGGTTTTTTCTTGGTGTCTCAGGCCAAGGGGGTGGGACTTTATGGGCAGGTAAGTTAGAGTAAAACAAGGTGAAAGGAATATATATATAATAAATCAATTTATTACCAATATTAACATGAGTTAAAAATAAATAGGAAATATCATCTCAATGTGAGTATTGGTGTTGGGTATAGGCCCAATGTGAAAAGAAGGAAGAAGGATTCTAATTGAATCCGTGACACAAGTGCTATTTGTGACAGTTATGGATCCTGTCTCTGTGTATCCCATGTATACTCAGGGGTAGATGGTTCACAGAGTTTCAGCCATAAATTCTGACGCGTTTCGGCTATATTAAGCCTTTATCAAAGTTTTCTGTCACCCAGCTGTAATATATAATTAATGGTATTTAGTATTCCAATTGATTGGGAAATATACATATAATTAATATATAGACGTGACTAGATACATACTTTCATTTAAAATCTTGTTTTTGCAAACCAAAAGATTCCCTCTGTCTCCTCTAGTCCTGCAGCAAGGAGTCGTAAAATACCATGGTCTGGAAGGATATTTTTGTTATTATTAGAATGTCATATCATATAGGTATATAAAATCATATATTGCCATTGTTGGCTACTCACATCCAGATTTGGAGGTAATCTTATATGAGTATATATTGTTCTTCCAGTAGTATCCTGGAATGTTCTGGAAGGGAGTATATATGTATATATGTATATATATATAATTTAACATTATATCTTTCTGAGTAAATAAAAAACAAAAACTTGTGGGTGTTCTATGCAAAAGGACTTACGTTTTGCAAAGTTTGTAAGTGGAAATAAGTTGGAAGTAGGGAGGGAGGTTGTCTCTCCTATTACCGCAGTCCAAGGTGAAAAAACTGCCGCCAGTAAGTTGTTTCTACAGGGGGGGGGGGGGAAAGAAAATCATGGGTTGTATCCATGAAGTGTTTTGTTCCCAACACGATTTGGTGGTTTAAAACGAAATTTTATTGTGACTTTAGAGAAGGTAATAAGGATGTTCGTCCAGACTTACATTTTTAAGAAAGGTATGGTGTAGGGAGGAATGGGGTAAAAAATCCTTTACCGCCGCTGGTCACGTCCGTCCTGTTCCCTCCTTCCGAGGGAAGTGAGAGTGAACGCCGGCTCCCCGGCCTTATAAAGCCGCTCGCGCATGCGCAAAAGGCGCTGCACGTAGTCGGCTTCTTCCGTCAGTGACTCAGGCTCGTTTACTGCGCATGCGCCTGGGTGATGCGCGCGCAGCATGAGCCGGTCCTGACAGCTCGGCCGCTGACACGGAGTATGTGAGATCTGGAAGGTCACCCAGCCGTGGCCGGTGGGTGCGGAGGAACGATCTTAAAAAGCCCTTTCCGTCTCAATGGTAGCCCCTGTCCCAAGAGAGAGAGGGGCAGGGGCTTCCCGTGCCAGGTGCAGGATGGAGGGGAACAGAGTGGTTTGCTTGAGAAAACAAGATATATATAATCATTGTAACATAAGAAACAGCAGTTCTATATGTATAAAAAGAAAATAATAAAAATAATGAATAATAAATACAAGTTCCATGTATATAAAACATTCTTGTGACTAATTTTAACAGCAGTAGCAATATATGGATGGATACCTGGGGGAGCATCCCTAAGGGGGACATTAACAGGATATCCACAGGTCCTGACATATCAAAAGAGGGAGGGGGGAGGATTAAGCAGGAATTCAAAGGAAATGATGTAAGTGTAATCTCCGAAGGATTTTTTCTTCTTTATATTGTCAATCTGTTTTCCCGGATACAAAACCTTCCAGGAAAGGTCTGAAACTCTCTGTTTCATTTAGCCCTGGGTACTTGGTGGCGTTCAAGCGTCTGATCCAGCGCATCTCCATTTGTAACAGTTTTTTATTCCAATCGCCCCCTCGTTGCGGTATATGCATTCTCTCAAGGGCGATAAAAGTTACTTTGGGCATTTTGTTGTTGTGTGTATTTTTGACATGTCTGCCAAGTGGAAGGTGGAAATTGCATATTTCCATACTTTGGATATGCTTATTTATTCTCTTGCCCATTTCTTGTTTGGTCTTGCCAACATAAAATGACCCACAGTCGCACCTCATAAGGTAAACGACCCCTCTCGTCTTGCAATTAACATAGTGACGTGGTTTGAAATGTTCACCATTTGGGAGAATGGTATCTGTACATTTTTTGATGACACTGCACTGTGCGCAAGTGCCACAAGGGTATGTGCCTTTATCCTTACATGGATCCTTCCTTTTTTCCTTAAATTCACTATGTATTAGGTCTTGCTTGAGGGAGCCGGCCTTTTTATAGGTGATTAGTGGGCCATCTGATACATATGGTTTCACCACAGGGTCTTCACTTAGTATGGTCCAATGTTTCTGGAGAATTTCTTTTATTCTATGATGTTCATTTGTGAATCGTAAGATGATACGACTTTTTTCTCCTTGTTCTTTTATTTCATCTACTTTTTTGGTTTGGAAGAGGAGTTCGTTCCTTTGTCTTTTCTTAACTTTATTGAATGCTTTCCTGAGGGTGCTTTTGGTGTACCCTCTTTCTAGTAGTCTGCCTGTAAGGAGATCAGCTTCTTTTTGGAAATCATCCTCATCTCTGCAAATTCTCTTCAAACGTAAGAATTGGCTATATGGTATAGCTCTCTTCAGTGATGTTGGGTGGAAACTAGTGGCATGCAAAATGGAGTTTCCCGCTGTTTCCTTGCGGTAAAGTGTGGTTTTAATTGTTCCATTATCTTCTTTTAGAATCCAAGTGTCTAGGAATGCAATTTTATTTTTATCGTAGTTGAGTGTGAAATACATGTTGTAGGTGTTGTTATTCATTACTTTCAGGCACTCCCTAATTAAATTTTCCGGGCCTGTCCAGATGATGAAAATATGATATGACATTCTAATAATAACAAAAATATCCTTCCAGACCATGGTATTTTACGACTCCTTGCTGCAGGACTAGAGGAGACAGAGGGAATCTTTTGGTTTGCAAAAACAAGATTTTAAATGAAAGTATGTATCTAGTCACGTCTATATATTAATTATATGTATATTTCCCAATCAATGGGAATACTAAATACCATTAATTATATATTACAGCTGGGTGACAGAAAACTTTGATAAAGGCTTAATATAGCCGAAACGCGTCAGAATTTATGGCTGAAACTCTGTGAACCATCTACCCCTGAGTATACATGGGATACACAGAGACAGGATCCATAACTGTCACAAATAGCACTTGTGTCACGGATTCAATTAGAATCCTTCTTCCTTCTTCATTCTTTTCACATTGGGCCTATACCCAACACCAATACTCACATTGAGATGATATTTCCTATTTATTTTTAACTCATGTTAATATTGGTAATAAATTGATTTATTATATATATATTCCTTTCACCTTGTTTTACTCTAACTTACCTGCCCATAAAGTCCCACCCCCTTGGCCTGAGACACCAAGAAAAAACCCCCTCTGCCTAAAATGACAGCCCTATATAAGTAGTTGTAATAAAAAAAAAAACAAAAATAAAATAAATCTACTATATAATTCACAGATCTAGTCTGACTTTAACCTCTTTATAAATATCAGTAGGCAAAGCCCAAGCACATTCAATGGGTCAAATAGGTTACTTTAAAGTAAAGCCAAGGAGCTGGGAACAATTGAAACTCTTGAGGACAAAGAACCAAATCCTAAAAAAAAATCTAAACCCCAAAAAAAAAATTACAAGACTGTAGATATCTTGGAAAAGTCGAGTTTTCTAAAAATAAGAACAGTGTCACCTCCCATGTAAGGAAAATAGAATACCTGTCACTATCTATACAAGGTAAAGGTTTTCCATTCATTTAAAAACAATAGTGCCTATAATGAAAAGCACCGCCAACAAACTCAGAGCCGATGTACCCGCTAGCAAATTAGCTTTGACCCCCGCGGAAAGTCAACTTCTGTTTATGCTGACACTGGTCTGGGCGGCAAGCATCATGGTGAACATAAATCATTGTACTGGTACGTCTCAGCAGGCAACTGGGTAACCATCGTGCACTGTATAGTGTGCATCTTACATTTCATACCAGCAGATGAGAAATTGATTTTTATTTTAATTAAAATCTTGCAAACTGGAGGTCAGCGACCTGCAATTTTGTCACAGCTAGGGACACAGTAGCTGAAAGGAGCTTCTCCAAGCCAATGAAAGACCAATAACAAGGGCATAGTTCAAAGATAATTAAAGAGGATGTGATTAAACAGTAAATATATAGTGCTGTGAAGGAGGTAACGAAGAGATCAGTGCCTGGTTGTTCCACACATGAAGGTATACGTGTATTTAGGTAGGTTTATGTTTAACAACCACTCTGTTCCTGTAAGCCTCCCAGGTGAAACTTAAATGCCCAGACTAAATTTTAACGGTGCCAATATGGCTTTTATTTGGCCATATTGCTCATATATGGCTTTTACTTGGCCATAATGGCTCTTTATGGCTTTTACTTGGCCATAATGGCTAAATATTGCTTTTATTTGGCCATGTTTGCCATATATGACTTTCATTTGGCCATATATGGCTTTTATTTGCCCACATTGGCCATATATGACTTTTATTTGGCACATTGCCCATATATGACTTTCATTTGGTCAAATATGACTTTCATTTGGTCAAATTGGCTATATAATGCTGTCAGAACTATTGGGGGCTAAAAAGGAATCATGTAAGGCCCATACATATTATTTTATACATATTGCTATATTGGGCAGCCTAGCAGCCATTTTGTCATGAGGTGAATGTAAGTTCATTGTCCTCGGGTAAAGATCCTTACAGACAATCTTAAAATCTCAGCAAAGACTTTCTTAACCACTTCCAGTCGGCTTACTGTATTTAAACGGTGGCAGAGTGGCAGCTACAGGCAAAATGACGTTAATAGGCGGTGCTCGCTCCAGGGGCCCCCGGTCCCGCCGATGGTCTGATTCGGTACAGAACCGATCAGTCATCAGGTCCAGACCAATGATTTTTGGCATGGACCTGCTGATCGGTCCTGACCAATCCCAGACCTAGCTGTGCCTGTGTAATGTAAACACAGGCACAGAAATAACCCTCTCTTCCCTCCCCAAATCATTTTTGGATTCCAGCGTGAGAGAAGAGAGGATGAAACGTGGCCATTTAGCACCAGCACTTTACTGCGATTTTTGCACAATTGTTTTTTTGGCTTTTGTGATTATTTGCAATGATTGTGATAATTTGCACATAATTATTTGCACAGAATTGTTATTTTGCACATGATTATTTGCACTGGATTGTGATAATTTGCACATCATAAGGATTTATATGATTTTAGTATAACATAAATTACAGTTTTAAAGTATTTAATCTCCACTAATCAT
Organism: Pelophylax lessonae; assembly: GCF_965119305.1. NCBI lineage: Eukaryota > Metazoa > Chordata > Amphibia > Anura > Ranidae > Pelophylax > Pelophylax lessonae. The sequence continues at coordinate 540,177,206 of NC_138772.1, forward strand.
ATTTGAGATTTCACATTACAATTAGTACACTCATTGTTTGTATACAAACCCACATAATTAATATGATTGCATGTCTTACCCTTAAAATAATTGATAGTCAATCTGAGTGGTTACCTTTCGTCAGTTGAGACCAGGGGATCGTGAAACTTAATTAAAGCTGGCCACCGGCTTGTCATATAAATGTTGGCTTTACCAACTATTGTTTTATATAGTACTTATATTATACACTACTGCTGAATAAACCTCAGGTCATTTTTTTTCTTTCCTTCTACGTGTATACTTTCCCAATCCTTTATACAGAAAAATTAACATTCCAGGATGCTGCCCACTCTCGCTACAGAAGTCCGCAATAGGTAGGAGACGGTACACACAGCACACGCGACATCACAAAGTCTCTGTGATGTCCATGGCCTCGCCACTGCAGTGATCAGACAGACTGAGAGTGTTTGATACACTTCATGCAACCACTGAAGTCACCTTCTATACATTTACTTGATGTGCCGGAGTAAAGGCTACAAAATAAAAAAATAAAAACATCTCACACCATCAACGTTCTTACACAAGGTATGAGGAGACAAAAACTTTTCCACTGTCTAGAGAAAAGAGTTTTTCTAGCGAGGACGATGGATATTCAATACATAGCGACTACTGTGGCTTTAGCAGACATCTTTGTCCTTTCTTTAGAGTTTAGAGCTTATGTGCCCTTCCAGCCTAGTTTTATATCTTGCCCTCCCGAACCTTTTATAGAACCCTCAATGCACCTCAGTAGGTAAGAAGGTGGTGTCCCCTTGTTCTTCTCACAGTTTGTTTCTTTGGTGTTTCCTGTTAGCCTGGTTTAGTCTCAGTTCACACTACGTCGCTCTGACTTAGGGGGCGACCTGTGAAGTCGCGACTTGCACGGACTTCATAAAATTAATGTCTATGCAAGTCGCCTCCAGGTCGCCCCCGAAGTAGTACAGGACCCTTTTTCTAAGTCGGAGCGACTTGTGTCGCTCCTATTAGAACGGCTCCTGTACCGCACAATGGGAGCGTGATGGACCGCGACTTGTCAGGCTGACAAGTCGCGGTCCAAGTCGGACTAGTGTGAATGCGGTCTTCAGGTTCAAAAAACTGTTCTATGAGGTTTATTTAGATTATTGTGCTCATTCCCTATAATCTTTTTCCCTCTTTTGCGATCTTTTGGTCTGATAAATACATAACTGAAAAAGTGGTCAGTGAGAAGAATGTCCTTTACATTTCTTCTATTCTATGGTCTCCCACTCACATCTTCAATCTCACTTTATCTACTGGAACCTTCCCCTCTCCTCTAAAGCATGCAGTTGTTGTATGTACCCGTAGTCTAAAAACAATAGTGCACATTTTTCTTTTTTTTAATCCTACTTAAAACACACGGACACTGATTTAAGAACAAAAAAGAAAATCTCCTATCAAAAAAAATAAAAATACTGACTCTAACCTTGACCCAAACACTAGCCCTGGCACTGACCTAGATCAAACCTTGATATAGGTATTTTTTAAATTTTTTATTATTTTATTTTTTTTCCAAAACGATTTATTGAAACAAAGAACATGGTAGTAAATCATACAAACAGTTGAACAATCCGATCAACATTCTCGGTGTTCAGGGTGTAAGTGAAGAAAAACAGGAATGCATATAACAGAATTTCACTTCCAAATAACAGAATTTAGAAAATTTTTGTATGAGTATGCATAACCTAACAGAAGGTGCGGGTGAGGAAGCATTTTTTGTTTCATCAAGTTGCTAGGTGAAAATTATAATAGAGTTGCATATTCAGAGAAAAATTCAATTATTTGAATGATATAATTGAATTATGCAGAAGTTAGTTGTAGGCGATAGAGGGGAAAGGTTGGTTCCCAGCACCAACCTCTCCCATGTAATGAGAAGGATAAGGGTAGAGAAGGGGTATAGGTGAGGAATGAGGGGAGGGGGGGAGGGGGATTGAAATAATGGGAGTAGTGATTCAATATAAGAAGGTAAGGAGTTGTTATTAAGTTTGAGTAAATAGATTAAAGGGTTACAAGTTGCTGTATTTTAGGTGGAAAAGGGGTCATCATTTCATAATTGAGATGTACGTGTTTGATTCTCGGAATTTGTTCCAAGGATTCCAGGTGGAGGCATATTTGAATAGTGAGTCATGGGAGATGGCAATGAGCTCTTCCATCTCTGCCAGTTTGTTAATTTGCATGATCCAGTCTTTAAGGGAGGGGACCTGAGGGGAGCCCCAGTGTCTTGGTATACATAGCTTAGCTGCATTGACTAGGAACATACTTAAGGATTTGCAGTATTTTCTATTGGCGTGAGGTTGTAAATGGAATAGGTATGAGAGAGGTGAGTATGGTAGTGAAGTGAGCGTTATTTCATGAATAATGTTATGTGTTTGTTTCCAAAATGCTTGGATAACGGGGCAGTTCCACCAAATGTGAAGCAAACTCCCTTCATTTTCATGACAACGCCAACATTTGCTATCCATGTCCTTGTTCCAACGGTGAAGGAGAGAGGGTGTGCGATACCATCGTGATAGGAGCTTAAAGTTATTCTCCTGTGTGGAGACATTGACGGACCCCTTGTGGACAGCATAAAAAATCCTCGTCCACTGGGCATCTGATACAGTGGTTTGTAAATCGGTTGACCATGCTTCGCAAAAAAGGCTATCTCCTGGGATTGTGTTTTCCCAGAGGATGGAGTATAATTTCGATATTAGATGAGGTTTATGGTTCGGATCAAAACATAATTCTTCAAAAGATGATAATTTAATGGGTTTAATGATGTTTTTTAGGCTATGAAGCACAAAGTTTCTGATTTGGACATAATTCCAGAATGGGATCCCTGAAAAATGTGGGAGGGAAGTCAACTCCTCGTATGAGCGAATCTTCCCTTGGTTAAGAAAATGTATAATCCTAGTGTGGTCATTGAAAGAGTTGTGGGCGAAGCTCAAGTTTGTATGACCTGGCGGGAATTGTGGGTTGTGTAAAATGGGTGAAAGGGGACCCGGGACGGAGGTGATATTTTGAGTTCTGTAGATGTTATGGAAACATTTTAAGGTAGGACCTATCAGGGGGTGTTTAAGCGTGTTTGAGGGTATAGATTCAAAAGGATACCAAGGAAGGGTCGCCAAGGGAGAGTGAGAGAAGAAGTTTTCTAATGGCACCCAATCTTTCTCTCTGCCTCGGGTGTTCCATTCCACAATACGCTGTAAATGGCAAGCATATGCGTATTTTTGCAAATCAGGGATACCCAAGCCTCCTTTTAGTTTAGGTTTTGTGAGTTGTGTGAAATTGATTCTGGGAGGCCTGCGGTCCCATATAAAGGTTCTGCATTGGGAGCGTATTTGTTTAAAGAATTGTATCGGTATATGTATTGGGAGGGTTTGGAAAAGATAAAGAAATCTAGGAAGAATATTCATCTTGAAAATTGCAGCTCTCCCAAACCATGAGAAATGTGCTTTTTGCCAGGAGGATAGGTCTTGTTTAATATTTTTCATAAGGGTGACATAGTTTAGTTCAAATAATGTTGAGAGTCGTTTGGGAAGCTGTATTCCAAGATATGTGATGCAGTCAGAAGTCCATTTGAAACGAAAGTTTCTTTCACATTTCTTGACTAGGCTATTAGAGAGAGTAATGTTAAGGGCTTGGGATTTTGAATAATTAATTTTAAGGTTTGAAAGGTCACGGTATGTTTTGAGGGATTGTAGTAAGTGTGGGATAGAAATGTGAGGGTTGGAAAGGAAGAGAAGGATGTCATCAGCGAAAGCTGCAACTTTATAATGTTTGCCCTCTATCTCAATTCCTCTTATATTATCATTAGTACGTATGGAATTCAATAAAGGTTCTAATGTTAGAATAAATAGCAAGGGTGAAAGAGGGCAGCCCTGTCTCGTTCCATTTGTGATGGGGAAGGCGTCTGACAGGAGGCCATTTACTCTTACTCTGGCAGAGGGATTATGGTAAAGAGCTAGTATAAAGTTTAGGAGTCTGGGACCCAATCCCAGATTATTCAGTACCGCTCCTAGGTAGTCCCACGCCAGCCTGTCAAACGCCTTCTCCGCATCTAAGGACAAGAAAAAGCCCTGTTTTTTATGGGAGGTCAGATAGTGGTGAATATTTATCGCTTTTATAGTGTTATCCCTTGCTTCTCTTCCCGGGATAAAGCCAACTTGGTCGGGAGAACAACGGGAAGGGATGAAGGGAAGTAGCCTATTTGCTAAGATCTTCGCATAAATCTTTAGGTCTACGTTAAGTAGAGAAATGGGTCTAAAGTTAGATGGTTGGGAGTTATCTTTTCCTGGTTTGGGGATTACTGTGACGTGTGCTTCTAAAAGTGATGGGTTATCATATTTAGATGAGGCAAGGGAATTGAAGGCTCGGAGAAAAGGGTCTACCAAAGTGTTTGCAAAGGTTTTGTAGTACACTAATGGTAGTCCATCGGGTCCTGGACTTTTACCCAGCTTCATCTGTTTGATCACAGTGTTGAATTCATCAGGCGTAAGAGGTCCGTCAATGTCTCCAGCTTGCTCCGGGGAGAGAGCAAGTAAGCCGTTTTTACACAGGAAATCCTTAAACAATTGTGTTTTGTCTGGGGGATGCGAGTTGTGAGTGGAAGGATCATTCAGGTTGTACAACTTGGTGTAGTACTTTGCGAATTCTTTAGCTATATCTTCATTTGTATTGAGCTTCCCACCTTGTGTAGAATTTAGGGAATGGACTATATGTGAGCTTTTTTTGGAGGCCAAGGCTCTGGCTAGGTATTTGCTACTTTTGTTACCGAATTCATAGAATAATTTCTGGGATAGGGTGAATCTTTTTCTGAATTTTTTGTTAAATTCGTTTCTCAGTAATTGTCTTATTTCTTCTAGTTCAGAAAGAGTGGATTGGGCTTTTGATTTCTTGTGTGATGCTTCTAGAGAGCTTATTTTTTGTAATAAAGAGTTGATATAGTTCTGATGGGTTCTCTTACGTTGTGCTGAAAGCTTGAGGAATAGTCCTCTGAGATTGCATTTATGAGCTTGCCATTGTGATAAAGGAGAGGAGTCAGGGGTATCATTGAGATGGAAGAATTCTGAGATTTGGGTAGAAATTTTATCTGTATTTTTGGAATCGGCTAGTAATGTGGGGTCTAGTCTCCAAGTTTTGGAGAATTGATTAGTGTTTGGAAGAGTTATTTTCAGTGTGATTGGGTGATGGTCTGATATAAACATGGGTTCGATGGAGGTACTGTCAATAAAAGGGATATCTTTTTGGGAGATGAAGAAATAATCTATTCTGGAGTATCTATTGTGAGGGGCTGAAAAAAATGTAAAATCTTTGGTGTTGGGGTGTGTGATTCGCCATGTGTCATGTAGAGTGAGTTCCTGCAACTGCAGCTTGATTCTACGCAAAGCCGCAAATGGCAAAGAATTTATTATTATATTTTTTTTTTTTTTTTACACACTTTTTTTCCTCTGCAAGGAGAGAGAGAGAGAGATGATGCATCTCTCTTCTCCATTCACAAAGAAAGAAAACACAGGGTGGGCTTCACACTGACTATCACAGCGATCACGTGACCTGGAACCGATCGTTCATATTGGGCCCAGAACTCGCGGTGAGACCCCGGTCTCTGTGCTGGGAGTGCGCCGTGCAGAGCGCTCCCAACACAGAGGGAGATACGCAAATATGCCACACCACGGAAAAAAGCTCAGTCTAGTGGGGTCGCATATTTGTGTTAGGTCAGCGTGATGGGCTTAAAAAGCCCACACTGGAAAACCCCAAACCTTAAATCTAAAGTGATATTAAAGATTCGAATTAAAAAAAAAAAAAAACATCAATACTTACCTGCTCTGTGCAATGGTTTTGCACAGAGCAGCCCCAATACTCCTCAGGTCCACTGCTGGCATTCCTGGCTCCTACCACTTAAACAGTGCCCCCGATAGCAAGCTGCTTGCTATGGGGATACTGGTGAGTGCTTGCTCCTGGGCACTGCTCTATGTGTCCACAAGACACATAGAGCTGGGGTTTGGCCCTGCCCCTGCTCTCCTCATTGGCTCCCTGGTTGTGATTGACAGAAGTGGGAGCCCATCATAGGAAGGAGTCCCAGGACAGCTGAGGCTCTCGTGCACATTGCTGGATCAAGAAGGGGCGCAGGTGAGTATTGGGGAGGGCTGTGGGGGGGAGCAGCACACAGAAGGTTTTTAATCTTCATACATAGGATGCATAAAGGTAAAAACCTTCAGCCTTTACAACCACTTTAAAACCACCTCCTTGCTTCCATTCACCTCTAAACTTTTGGAACGCCTAGTTGACAACCCTCTAAACTCCTACCTCATTGAAAACAACTTTTTCAACCCCTTACAGTCTGGCTTTTGCTCTAAGCTCGCCACAGAAACTGCCCTATTAAAATTTACTAATGATTTACTAGCTGTTAAAACCAATAGCTACTACTCAATCTTACTACTAGACCTCTCTGTGGCCTTTGATATTAATGACCACCCTTTCCTTCTCAATAAGCTCCACTCCCGTGACCTAAAAGATTCTGCTCTTTCCTGGTTCTCCTCCTATCTATCACAGCGCTCCTTCAGTGTTACCTATAACTGTCTCCCATGCACTACCTCTTTCAATAGGGATCCCTCAAGGCTCTGTTCTTGGACCCCTTCTCTTCTTTATCTACACCTCCTCTCTTGGTCACTTGATAACCTCCCACAGCTTTCAATACCATCTCTACTCCAATGACACTCAAATCTATCTCTCTACTCCTCACTTCTCCTTTCGCATTACTAACTTACTGACAATCCAACATGGATGTCGCACCACTTCCTCAAACTAAATCTACCCAAAACTGAGCTGGTATTATTCCCCTGCTTGTGCCCTCCGTGACTTTTCCATCAAAAACACAACTATCAGTCCCTCCCCTCATGCCAGGGTGCTAGGTATAATCCTAGACTCCGACATGTTTTTTTTCGGCCCCAAATCCAATCTTCATCTCCACAACATCTCTGAAATGTACCCCTTTTTAACCAATGAAACCACCAAGCTACTCATTCACTCCCTTGTTATCTTTCGCCTTGACTATTGCAGCTCCCTCCTCATAGGCCTATTTCTCCATAAGCTATCTCCTCTTCAGTCTATCATGAATGCTGATGCCAGACTCATACACTTTACCAACCACTCAGTGTCTGCCAATCCCTCCACTGGCTTCCGATTGCCCAGCAAATAAAATTAAAAATACTAACAAGAGCATACAAAGTCATCCACAACTCTGCCCTGAGCTACATCACCAATCTCCAAATACTCCTCCCAAGACCTCCTGCTCCCAAGTACTATTGTTCCATTCTTCCATGCTCATCTCCAGAACTTCTCTAGAGCCTCTCCCATCATCTGGAACTCTCTACCTTAATCTGTCTGGAAATCTGCTACTCTGCCGCCTTTAGGCGATCCATGAAAATTCATCTCTTCAGGGAAGCCTATCACACCTCCAACTAAGAACTCAACTTTTATCACTTCCAGAAGCTCATTCCCCACAGTTATAGCCTTTTAAAACACTTGCCCCACCCTATTAGATTGTAAGCTCTTTTAAGCAGGGCCTTCTTAACCCTCTTGTATTTTATTGTATTGTCTCCCTTTACATTGTAAAGAGCTGTGCAAACTGGGATTATATAAATCCTTTATACTAATAATAAAAATAATGGAGTAAAATATCCCTTACATTGGTGATCAGTGGGAAGAATGCCCCTTACATTGGTGGTCAGTGGGAAGAATGCCCCTTACATTGGTGGTCAGTGGGAAGAATGCCTCTTACATTGATGATCATTGGGAAGATCAGTGGGATCTGGTGGAGATCAGGGAAGAATGCTCCTTACACTGGTGGTAAGTAGGAAGAATTCTTCTTACCTGGTGATCATTGGGAAGAATGCTCCTTACATTGATGATCTTTGGGAAAAATACTCCTTACATTAGTGATCAGTGGGAAGAATGCTCCTTACATTGATGATCATTGGGAAGAATGCTCCTTACATTGGAGGTCAGTGGGAATAATGCTTCTTACATTGGTGATCAGTGGGAAGAATGCTCCTTACATTGGTGATCAGTGAGAAGAATGCTCCTTACATTGGTGGTCAGTGGGAAGAATGCTCCTTACATTGGTGGCCAGTGGGAAGAATGCTTCTTACATTGGTGGTCAGTGGGAAGAATGCTCCTTACATTGGTGGCAGGTAGGAAGAATGCTCCTTACATTGGTGGTCAGTGGGAAGAATGCTTCTTACATTGGTGGTCAGTGGGAAGAATGCTCCTTACATTGGTGGCAGGTAGGAAGAATGCTCCTTACATTGGTGGTCAGTGGGAAGAACGTCTCTTACATTGATGATCATTGGGAAGATCAGGGGGATCTGATGGAGCAGCAGGGAAGCCCAGCAAGAATGAGTATCAGCAAGTAGGGAGTTTATACCACGTGCCCCACCCTATTAGATTGTAAACTCTTCCGAGCAGGGCCTTCTTAACCCTTTAGTATTTTAACTGTACTGTGTCCCTTTAGATTGTAAAGAGCTGTGCAAACTGTTGGCACTATATAAATCCTGTATTCATTAGTGATCAGGGGAAAGAATGCTTCTTACATTGGTGGTAAGTAGGAAGAATGCTTCTTACCTGGTGATCATTGGGAAGAATGCTCCTTACATTGGTGGCAGGTAGGAAGAATGCTCCTTACATTGGTGGTCAGTGGGAAGAATGCTCCTTACATTGATGATCATTGGGAAAATCAGTGGGATCTTATGGAGCAGCAGATATGAGTAGAAGGTTGTTCTTACAGAAAAAAAATTTGCCCTGAATAGCCCTTTTCTGACTCAAAAGGATCGGCGTGACAGCCAAGCAAGTACCACTTTAAAATTTCTCTCATCACCCTCAAACCTATGTCTGTCGAAAACTCCAACCATGTATCAATCCATGATGGAAAAAAAAGAAATATATACAAGGGTGACAGACTTGCGCAGCGTGGGAGCTTAAATTGGCAGGAAAAAAATAATGTGAAAAAAGAAATTAATAAAAAAAATAATAAAAAGGTAAAATAAAATGAAATATTCATGACGGATTGCCTATTAAGATTACTGGTTGAAAATAACCAGCTCGTAGACCTAGTTTACAGTATTATTGGATGAGATGCATAATTCATACCAGAGGTTAGGATGGAGTTCACGGACTGCATTTGTTTACATATTATTTGTGTTCTGTACGTCTTTCCCCTGTGGGCACCCTGGTGGCTCCTAAAACTGTACGATAATCACAAAACAACCAAAAAACATTATTCATTCATCAGTCTGTCTATCATCTATCTACCTGACTGCCTATCATCTATCTACCTGCTTGTCTATCTATCTTATTCTGCTTGGCTTCTAACTCTTTCACACTGAATGCCAAACATTTTAAACTAAGTTGGGCTTTAACAACTGCAATACTACTAGCAAAAGTGTGCCTGTTCACTAAATGGGCTGAATACGGAAGTGTGCATCATTTGCAGTGGTGGCGAAAGCTAGAGTGGTGGACAGTGTAAGAGTTTGCGTCCGGAGCAGTGGGAGCAAGGGTAAGAGTGCACATTGGGTGTAGTGGCGGCATGTGTAAGAATTCACATCTAGTGCAATGGGGCAAATGTAACAGCGTGTTTGGGGTACATTGGTGGAAAGTATAAATCGGTGGCAAGTCAACAATCTCAAGTAGGGTTTCAACAGCTTCACGTGGGTATAATCAAAGAACTTTGAGGGTATGGTCTCAATTTGTGGTAAAGTGTATAGAAATGTCCCTTGGAAATTCTCTGCAAGACTATGGGATGCACCTATTATTGCCTCAACACGCTCCTCTTTTTCCACTGGGCTGTTCTTTCCATGATCATCTTGAGCTGGACCAAGCCAAGTGTGAAAGAAATGAAAGCATATGAATTAAACTAGCAAAGAATTTATAAAAATTGCCTGCTATTACACCACAACCTAAACATTCCTCAAAGCAGATCACTCCTCTACATCACTTCCCTTTTAAAGAGGTTATAAACCTGAGAAAAGAAAAATAAACCTGTAAGACAAAAGCATAATGAGCTAGTATGCATTGCATACTAGCTCATAATGAAATAACTACTTTAGAATGAAGCCCTCCAGCGGCGCTGGCACACCGCTGAGACAGCGGACATCTTCCCCAGTATTTCTTCCGGGTTCGCGGGCTCCGGCGCTGTAAGTGGCTGGAATCGCGATGACGTCACTCCCAAGCCGCCATTTACGGCACGGCCTCTGAAAGTCCAGCACAGTAAGCTGGACCATAAGAGCGCATGCGCCAATGACATAATCAGGTACATGCACTCTGAATATCTTATAAACTGTGCAAGTTTAGGATATATTAACCACTTGCCGACCGCTGCACGACTATCTACGTCGGCAGTCAGCCCCTCACAGGCAAAGTGACGTAGTACTACGTCGCTAGCCTGTGAGGCCCTAGGGAGCGAGTGCGCGCCGCTGGAGGCGCGCTCCCGCTCGCTCACGGACGCCCCCGCGTGAGTGACCGGCGGACTCGATATCCGCCGCTCACTTGCGATTGTCGGTTACATCGGGAGAAAGGAAGGCGGCTAATGTAAACAAAGCCGCCTGTCATTCTCCCCTGTGTAAATGCACAGATCATACGGTCCTGCTATGTAGGACCGTTGATCTCTGCTGTTACATGAAAAGCCACATCCAATCACAGTTAGAATCACGCCCCCAGGGACACACTTAACCCCTCCTCCTCAAATAAAGTTAACTCGTTCCCTGCCAGTGTCATTTTTACAGTAACAGTGCATATGTATAGCACTGATTACTGTAGTAATGTCACTGGTACCCCCAAAAGTGTCAAAAATGTCAGTCAAGGGTCCAATCTGTCCGCCACAATGTCGCAGTTCCGCAAAAAAAAAAATCGCAGATCGCCGCCATTACTCGTTAAAAAAAACCAACAAAAATGACAAAAATCTTTCCCTTAGTTAGTAAACGCAATAACTTTTGCACAAACCAATCAAAATACGCTTATTGCGATTTTTTTTTACCAAACATATGGTAAAAAAAAATTGGCCTAAAATGTTAAAAATTTTGATTTTTACATTTTTTTGGGGGAATTTCATATAAAAAAATGTGAAAAATATTGTTATTTTTGCAAAATTGACGCTCTTTTTTTGTTTATAGCGCATGATCAAAAAATCGCACAGGTGATCAAATACCACCAAAAGAAAGCTCTGTTTGTGGGAAAAAAAAGGACGTCAATTTAGTTTGGGTACAGCGTCGCACGACAGCGCAATTGTCCGTTAAAGTAATGCAGTGCCAAATCGCAATATAGGCCCTGGTCAGGAAGGGGGTAAAATCTTCCGGGGGTTAAGTGGTTAACAGTACCAATAGCATTAACAGCTACAATGTCATATTGTACAACTGACTGTAGTGGTACATGAAAATAGTAAAACTATCAGGGGAAGAGGGAGAAAAAAAGGGGGGGGGCAATATACTACTGAAATAAAGATTTTAAAAAACGATTCACCAGTTGTATGACAATAATGGGTGGACATAAAAGTTCTGCTCAATAAAGAATGACATGCTTGGTGCCATGAATGAACCTGGCATCTGAAGTGTTAAACTGAAACAGCCGTGTTCCTGATTACTGGGGCAGCAAATTGCTCTGAGTAAGAAATTAAAAGGAACTCCTTTAATCCTGATAATGCAAACCAATCCCCTCTTTGGCACAATTCATTTGCTTAAAATATTCCATCTGCTGTTTGATTATTAAATAAAAATAATTATTAAATTAGGGAACAGCGGAAAAGGTAAGTCGCTCCAGCAGCAACAAACAAAGCCAGTGCGGATGAAGATTGCAGTTCTAGCAGCCTAAAACGGCAGCAATCCCGCGGGTGCGTCCAGGTCACGGCATTACATATTAATGCAGCCTGATATTGTTAATATAATTTATAAAGCACAAACATATTCTGCGCACAGCCAAAATTGGATTAGTAAACAAAATGACAAACCACCACTGGCAGTTGAATTATTTTTTTTACAGAACAGGGGTGCTTTATTACAATCTGCAATAGCACAGTATAAACAAAACACAAAAATATGGTCTAGCACAGCACTAGACAAAAAGATGTACACATAGGATACTGTTATGTCCAACAATCAAACTCATTAAGGAATAGGCAAATAGAGGCTACAGAGTATACAGTACATAGTAAACCATAAGCAATTACACAGATACAGTGCATTGCGAAAGTATTCGGCCCCCTTGAACTTTTCGACCTTTTGCCACATTTCAGGCTTCAAACATAAAGATATAAAACTGTATTTTTTTGTGAAGAATCAACAACAAGTGGGACACAATCATGAAGTGGAACGAAATTTATTGGATATTTCAAACTTTTTTAACAAATAAAAAACTGAAAAATTGGGCATGCAAAATTATTCAGCCCCCTTAAGTTAATACTTTGTAGCGCCACCTTTTGCTGCGATTACAGCTGTAAGTCGCTTGGGGTATGTCTCTATCAGTTTTGCACATCGAGAGACTGAAATGTTTGCCCATTCCTCCTTGCAAAACAGCTCGAGCTCAGTGAGGTTGGATGGAGAGCGTTTGTGAACAGCAGTTTTCAGTTCTTTCCACAGATTCTCGATTGGATTCAGGTCTGGACTTTGACTTGGCCATTCTAACACCTGGATATGTTTATTTGTGAACCATTCCATTGTAGATTTTGCTTTATGTTTTGGATCATTGTCTTGTTGGAAGACAAATCTCCGTCTCAGGTCTTTTGCAGACTCCATCAGAGTTTTCTTCCAGAATGGTCCTGTATTTGGCTCCATCCATCTTCCCATCAATTTTAACCAACTTCCCTGTCCCTACTGAAGAAAAGCAGGCCCAAACCATGATGCTGCCACCACCATGTTTGACAGTGGGGATGGTGTGTTCAGGGTGATGAGCTGTGTTGCTTTTACGCCAAACATAACATTTTGCATTGTTGTCAAAAAGTTCGATTTTGGTTTCATCTGACCAGAGCACCTTCTTCCACATGTTTGGTGTGTCTCCCAGGTGGCTTGTGGCAAACTTTAAACAACACTTTTTATGGATATCTTTAAGAAATGGCTTTCTTCTTGCCACTCTTCCATAAAGGCCAGATTTGTGCAGTATACGACTGATTGTTGTCCTATGGACAGAGTCTCCCACCTCAGCTGTAGATCTCTGCAGTTCATCCAGAGTGATCATGGGCCTCTTGGCTGCATTTCTGATCAGTCTTCTCCTTGTATGAGCTGAAAGTTTAGAGGGACGGCCAGGTCTTTGTAGATTTGCAGTGGTCTGATACTCCTTCCATTTCAATATTATCGCTTGCACAGTGCTCCTTGGGATGTTTAAAGCTTGGGAAATCTTTTTGTATCCAAATTCAGCTTTAAACTTCTCCACAACAGTATCTTGGACCTGCCTGGTGTGTTCCTTGTTCTTCATGATGCTCTCTGCGCTTTAAACAGACCTCTGAGACTATCACAGTGCAGGTGCATTTATAGGGAGACTTGATTACACACAGGTGGATTCTATTTATCATCATTAGTCATTTAGGTCAACATTGGATCATTCAGAGATCCTCACTGAACTTCTGGAGAGAGTTTGCTGCACTGAAAGTAAAGGGGCTGAATAATTTTTGCCGCCCAATTTTTCAGTTTTTTTATTTGTTAAAAAAGTTTGAAATATCCAATAAATGTTGTTCCACTTCATGATTGTGTCCCACTTGTTGTTGATTCTTCCCAAAAAATTACAGTTTTATATCTTTAGGTTTGAAGCCTGAAATGTGGCAAAAGGTCAAAAAGTTCAAGGGGGCCGAATACTTTCGCAATGCGCTGTAAGTACCAGAGGAGAAGACCACCTTCCTTACACATCTAGAAACATGATGTTGTAGATGGGGGAGAAAGGGAGGGGAAAAGGCAAGCAGATGGGGTGGGGGGGGACGATGGAAGAGGAGCAACAGGTGGACCAAAATATCGAATAACGAGAGAAAAAAGGGCCAGTGAGCAGGACCCTCCCGACTTGTATCAGACCCTTCATTCTGCTAGGACAATATAGAGCAGTGATGGCGAACCTTGGCACCCCAGATGTTTTGGAACCACATTTCCCATGATGCTCAACTACACTGCAGAGTTCAAGAGCATCATGGGAAATGTAGTTCTAAAACATCTGCTGTGCCAAGGTTCGCCATCACTGACATAGATGGATCCAAGGGGACCACACCTTATCAAAATTCCAGGGGCAGCCCCTATTCATGTAAGTTATCCTATACAGAGGGAGGGCCGCATTTACCATAGACTCCCAGGAAGACATTTAAGGTTGCGTTAAAGCCAACCATTTCATGAGAATCCCTTTTTTTGTCATAGTAAAGGAGGTATGATATTAATAGCTTAGTATGGTGAGATTGTTGTTCATCGTATTGAATCCCCAGTAATGCTAAAGGCGGAGATGGGGAAAGGGACAATTGTAATCTAAGATTAATATCCTCAAAAACAGCTGCCCAATATGACACAATAGAAGGGCACTCTCAGAACATATGTAAATAAGATCCCAGGTAAAGTCTACAATGGGGACAGAGGGGATCACGATCTGGGGACATTCTATGGAGTCTGGAAGGAGTATAATATACCCAGTGGAGGAACTTCACTTGAATTAGTTTATCCCTAGAAGAAACCACTAGGTTAGGGCCCTGCTCCAAACAGTAGGCAGTTTGAATGTTTGAATATAATACTTATAATACTTAATAACTTAGGCTTTACTGAATAGATCCTTAGTAAAAAAAAAAAAAATTCAAAAACGCCAAAGAGAATATACAAATACCTTTTACAATAATATTATAATGTATAGACCAGCTTTCCTCAACCTTTTTACCACAGGGGAACCCTTGAAACAATTTTCAGGTGTCGAGGTACCCCTTCTAAAGTCAGTATATCGGGGGTTAATCGGAAGAATGCCCCTTACACATTGGTGGTCAGTGGGAAGAATGTCCCCAACATTGGGGGTCAGTGGAAGAATGTCCCTTACATTGGTGGTTAGTGAAAACAATGCTCCTTACATTGGTGGTCAGGAGGAAGAATGCTCCTTACATTGGTGGTCAATGGGAAGAATGCCCCTTACAATAGTGGCTAATGGGAATTATGCTTCCCTGTGTTTTTTGCAGAGTACAGAAAAGGAATCTCATAGTAACGGAGTATGAACAACATGTAATACACCATTTCTTGATAGCTTTTTATGATGTGGGTTAAGTGACACTTTAAGTCAAAAAGATCTTAGAAGGCTAAGATCTGAGCCACAGAAAAGATTTGAGGATGAACGCCAATCGACTCACACCAAGAAATGTACTCTTTCCACGCACAATCGTATATCTTGCTGGAAGAGGACTTTCTCGCCTTCACCATAGTAGGGATCACTGATCCAGATAAACCTCTATCCCCAAGTACCTGGCTTTCAATAGCTAGGCCAATAAAACCAGCAACTGTAAAGCAGGATGGTAGAATAGCCCTTGGGACAACTGGTCTTCTCTGAGAAAAAGCCCCCAAGGGACGTTTTACAGCCACCAGGGTGATTGGAAGATCCTCACTCTTGATTCCTCCCAGGAACTGCAGAAGAAGCCTGAGCCGAAGATGATACTGGCCTTACCGTGGCCCTTGGACGCCTGCGGCGTCTGCCAGAGGAACCCGCGATCTAACCAACGACTTCGGTATCCTCCTGTGGAGCCAAACCTGCTAAAGGAGCTGCAGGTAGGACTGTGCAAACAGAACGGTCTTGAAGGTGGATATCACCAGACTCAGAACCTGTATGCAAATCGGGAGAGAGAAATATCTGTGTGACAGCAGCCGGTGAATCACAGCCTGTGGTTCCTGAAATTTGTCCAAAGGAAGGACCATCCTGGTCAGAATTAAAATCAGACCTAGGTAATTCAATTCCCTGGACAGGAAGGACCTTAGGTAGTTCAGACATTACCTGAACCTTTGCAGGAATTAAATCCACACAAGGAGATTCAGGACCTAAAAAAACCTGAAAAGAACAAACTTTGGCCCCCTTTCTGGGTACCCCCAAAATAAACATTTCGTGGATCTCCTTGACGCTCACATAAGAAGTCCTCGGGGCCGGAAACCAGTAAAAGATGTCCCCCCCACCCCAATAATGGGTGAGGGCAAATCTTCATGCTGAAGGAGTCTTGCCTGTGGGTCTGGAGAAGCTAGCTCCCGGAACCACCCGGGGAAGATTTGAAATAACTATTTCCCTTATTCTTCGTCCCAGGAGCACAAAATAATTTTCTATGGGCTGAGAAGGAGGGCCCCGTCTGCGGCAAGGCTCCTTCCCTTTCCTTGACTGTGGCAGGAAGGTAGTCTCCCCCCCCCCCCGTGAGACCCTTAATGATGTCATCCAGGGTAGCCTCAAACAGGCGATCGCCTTGAAAGGGCAGATCAATGAGAGCTTTCTTGGAGGCTTGGTCTGCGGACCAATTCTTAAGCCACAGCATGCGCCTAATTACCCCCGCTGAAACAGAAAGTTTGGACAGCACAGGGGCTGTATCCAAAGCTGCATCGCAAATAAACTGCAGCCCATGGACAAACTGGTCCGCTAAATCAACATAAGCAGCGGGGACCTGCTCACCCCCCAGGCCCTGGTGGAAAAGCTTGGCCCATTCATTTAGGGTCTGAGACATCAGGGCTGAGGCAAAGATGCACCGCAATGCCGAGCCAGCCATAGTAAACATGCTGCGTGCCACAGTCTACACTTTCTTGTCAGCCAGGTCCTTAAAGGACGGGGACTCCTCTACTGAAATCATGGTTGCTTTATTCAACCTGGAAACAGGAGGGTCCACCACTGGTGGACTAGTCCACTTTTTTAAAAGTAACTCCTCAAAAGGGTAACATACAGCAAAACGTTTGGGGACCACAAACGGTAATTTTGGTTGTTCCTTTTCCTTACAGGAAAACCTGTCAAAATAAGGCACATAAGGAAACACCTTGGAGTGCAAGGTGAGTTATGCATACCAAGCATCACACCAACGTCCGTGGCTACATCAGCTGCATCCTCCATTTTTAAAGTCTCACACACTGCAGTGATAAATGTGTCTACCAGCGCTTTTTTATTGGCCGCTGCAACCATGGAGGAATCATCCTCACTATCGGATGGATCTGGGGGTGTGATATTAGACCCCTGGATGGGCCGCGTCTATGGCGGCATCAGGCTTAGAATCAGGTGAGACAGACTTAGCAGGGGAAGGCGGGGGATACTTCCTCCTGGGCTTTTTCCCACACGCCACTTCCACCCGGGACACAAAGGACTGCAGGACTGCCATCAGCGCAACCATGGGAAGCTGGGGTTCCGAGGGACCTGCCACCTTCATGAGGGGACCAGTGGGGGAGATGTGACCCCGAGGCTCCATAAGGAAAGGAAGACCTTGCAGTACAAAAAAGATCTTTTGGCACCACTAAAGGATCCCCTCAAGGCTCAGGCTACCTATCAGCAGAGAGAGAGATAACAGGGACCCTCAAGCACTCACCCTACTGACTGGAGGAGCGCCGAGAATTCGAACCCAGCATCATCATGGATGCCATCCCTGTTCATGTGTCCCGGGCACAAGAAGAGGAAACTGAGGAGGAAGAGGAAGAGCTTCGGCATCCCCATGAGGCTTCGGTCGCCTCCAGCATCTCCCACACGAAGGAAAAATGGCCCCCGTGACATCATCGGACTACATAAACATGGCAGCCAACCAAAGACCAGCCAGACTAAGGGAAAATGGCCCCCGGGACATCATTCAATCAGCTACAGCATGCTGCCAGGATCTTTCCTGTGCCCTCTGCAACGCTGCATCCTCTGCAATGGGACCCCCCCTGAAGGTAGGACACACCTGTAGGGGAGACTCCGCTGTGCACTCTGCACCAGTCGCTGCACTGGGACCCCCCCTGCACTATACCCACACTGACAGTAGGGCATGCACCTATGGGTCTCCTACACTGGGACCCCTCCAGACTACCAGGGCAGGATGCACACTATCCCAGGACCCTTACAGGGAAGGGATAGTGGGGGAAACCTCAGGGGTCTCTGCTGCATCCTCTGCCCTGGGACCCCCACCAGACTCCAGGTCCAGACAGAGGGAAAAGGGAGTGGGGGAAGCCCAGCTCACTGAGGGATTTAAGGATGGGAGGAGGGAACCTGCCGGCAGGTCCAACCGTCCCTGAAGGTTACCGGTGTCCACCCAAAAAAAACACTAAAAGGGAAGAGGAGGGATTGTACTTACTCTTCCATGATACAGATAATGCTCCAGACAGAATCCTCACCACGAAGTAGGGGAGCTGTCGGCCAAAGGATCACTGCGACTCAGACCTAAGCCCGGTTATCTGCAACACTGTCTGTGAGGCTATGTTGTGGCCCACCTAGCGCATAGCTGCTGTCTGCATGCGTTTGCTGGCTGGGCTGGGGGGGACCACTGGATCTAGGTTATCCAGCCCGTCGCCCAGCCCGGCAGTTGATTATAGATCTCCCGAGAGAAAAAACAAAAAAGGTGTAAGGAAGGAGAAAAAACAAACTGCTAGGACCAGAGATCCCAGCTGGGAGCCTAGGTCCTTACTAAACAGATTAAAACTGATTACCTAGAGCAGAGAGGGGGGTTATATACCAGCTGAGGACAGCCCATGGGAGTAGCCAGGTGTTTTTTGTTCTGCCTAGTCCTACTCCTAGAGGCAATATAACCCAGTAGTTATAAGTTATGGAGCGCTGTGTCCGTCGATGAAAGAGAAATACTGATTTAAAAAAGTGCCAGAAAAAGCCTGGTGTTACAGATATGTTCCCCAAAGTGCTTAACACGCATTTATTAATAAAAAGGTAACATGGTTGTTGCATTCTCACTGGTAAAAAAAAACTGCAGGGGACAGTATAACCCATACATGTCAGAATTTCTTCTGACCCCGCGTCCCTTAATAAATAAGAAACTTTCTTTTTAAAAGACATCAGGTTGACACACTAAAATGCAGCTGCAAATCCATGCGCTGATATGAAGGACAGTTAGACAGCATCGTGTCACTCAGGAAAAAAGGGATTAAGTTGGTAATACAAAGTTTTCTGAGTTACACTTGTCAATTTAAGCCGCATCTTCTGTAAGGCCACTTAATTCCCGACAGCAGAACACTTCTTGGCTTGATGGCGACACCGGCGAGGCAGCAGACGAAAATCTATTTTTACCTCCTTCAATTTTTCAGAGTGGACAGAGGGCATGTGACTGCGACAGAATTCATGTCTGACCCCGGAGAGGCAGGAGAAAGGTGAGCCAACCATTCCGTAATGAGGGAGATTGTCGTCTACCTGTGCCAGGCCTCCCCTTACAAATGCAACAAGACCAATAAAAAAAAAAAAACCTGATAGAACTTCACTACATTTTGCATAATCCATAATGAGATTTTAAGAATATTAAGCGTCAGTATAAATGCAAAAATAATTGCAAAGTGGACCTAGCATCGGATATATCATGATAATTGCATGCATCCAAAGTAATGTGTCAGTGTAACACTTCCAGGTATTTATTACCACTCACAGAGATCACAGTATATCCTCTGACAATTCCTACATCTGCATTTCTCCTTAGAAAGACAGAGCCATCTTTGTTCATTCATCACCATCTACTTCCTGGACCAAGATACTGGCTTAGAGATGAAACTTCATATAAATCCGATACCTGCACGGTTCCTGGCTGTATTCACAATCATCTGACACAAATCAACCCCTGCTGCAGCCTCTCACCTTGTGACTTAAAATTTTGCAGTCTATTTACTGGAGGAGAGGAGACTGAAAAAATGCTTCCTCCCGCTTGCAGCAGATGGATATTGTCTCAGCCTAGGCAAAGTCATTGGAATGGAACTCAACAAGAAGAGTGATGGCAGATAGGAAGATATATGTTTTTTTTTTTGCATTTTTTGTTGTCTAAGTATAGACAATGGGGTGGGCAACTACATGGCAGATGAGGTTTAATGTTGAAAAATGTAAAGTAATGCACTTGGGTGCCAGAAACCAGAAAGCAAGCTACTCACTAGGGGGGGAACCTCTGGGTAAATCTAAGATGGAAAAGGACCTGGGGGTACTGGTAGACAACAGGCTTGGCAGTGGCATGCAATGCCAAGCCGCTGCAAGCAAAGCCAACAGAATACTGGGATGCATAAAAAAGAGATTATTCTCCCTTTCTACAAGACTCTGGTCCGGCCACATATGGAGTATGCTGTCCAGTTCTGGGCACCGGTCCTCAGGAAGGATGTGCTGGAACTGGAGAGAGTCCAGAGAAGGGCAACAAAAATAATTAGGGGAATAAAGGGCATCGGCTATGAGGAAAGACTACAAGCACTGGACTTATTCTCTCTAGAGAAGAGACAATTAAGGGGGGGATATGATATCAATTTACAAATACTGTACTGGCGACCCTAGCATAAGGAACAAACTTTTCAGAGAAAGGGAATACAATAAGACATGTGGCCACTCACTAAAACTAGAGGAAAGGCGGTTTAACCTTAAAATACGTAGGGGGTTCTTCACTGTAAGAGCAGTAAGGATGTGGAATTCTCTTCCACAAGCAGTCGTATCAGCAGGGAGCATCGATAGTTTCAAAAAACTGTTAGATGGGCACCTTAAAGACCACAACATACAGGGGTATACAATGTACGGTTAACAGCAAACACACACACACATCAAAGGTTGAACTGGATGGACGGATGTCTTTTTTCAACCTCGCTAACTATGTAACTATGTGTTTGTCCTAATCATGTCTGAATCTATTTACTGTTGACTGACTTACTTCTTCTTAGTTTGAGGTCATGTCGCCATGTTTTTTATTTTAGCTTAATATTTAATTTATCCCCTTAAAGTAGACGCCCACCCTAGCATTATAATCTCTAACTCTACAGGCATCCACGATCTAAGACTAACCTATGTAGCTGTGTAAAGAAGAAATTGGTATACCGCATATACTCGAGTATAAGCTTAAGCGAATAGAAGCCTGGTCATGGTACAGGAGATGCACGGCTGCGGGCATAGAACAGGAGATGCAGGGCTGTGGGCATGGTACAGGAGATGGTACAGGCATGGTACAGGAGATGCAGTGCTGCTGTACCATGCCCGCAGCACTGCAGCTCCTGAGGAGATGCAGGGGCTGCGGAGTCGTGGTCACTCAGAGTTACTATTGGGCTTCCGTTGGCGGCTGCCTCTTCTGCACCCGCCTACACAGCAAAGCCATCACTGACAGTATACTATGGTAGGTTAGTCTTAGGTCATGGATACCTGTAGTTTTAGAGATTTTAGTGTTAAGGTTGACTTCTTTTTTTTTTTTTTAATATGAATTTTATTCAGGATTTTCAAACAATACATACATTTATCATTTTAGCATAATAGTTATCTATATTACAATAATTATCATTACACCTTTTTTTTATATCTTATTTATCCTATAATCCTGTACTTTTTCCCCCTTTTTTCCATTTCCCTCCCCTACCCACCCTAAAACGAAAAA
Organism: Pelophylax lessonae; assembly: GCF_965119305.1. Classification (NCBI taxonomy): domain Eukaryota; kingdom Metazoa; phylum Chordata; class Amphibia; order Anura; family Ranidae; genus Pelophylax; species Pelophylax lessonae. The sequence goes on from NC_138772.1 coordinate 540,198,726, forward strand.
GAAAAAAAAAAAAAAATTATTTTAATCCAGACCCCTTTGATCCGCGGCTGTCGGTTAGGAGAACTCGTCTTCACCTCAAATCTATTCCTCCTCCCTTATCCTATGACATATTGTTTCCTTCCTCAGAAACCATAAAATGATTCCATGGATCCCAAATTTTCTTGTATTTCTCCTGTCTATTTTGTGCAGAAGCAATTAACTCTTCCATTCTTCTAATTTCTTCTACTCTATTTATCCATTCTGCTAGTGAGGGTGGTTGTATTTTTTTCCAGTTACCTGGGATGCATGCTTTAGCCGCATTAACCAGGTAGGGGATAACAGAGCTTTCATACCTCCTTACCGGTATATCTGATAAATGTAACAAAAAAAAAGCCGGGTTTTCTTCTATTTTATATTCCGTAAATTTCTGTATAATATTCCTGACACCCCTCCAGAATGGTCTTATTTCAGGACAGGTCCAGAAGATATGATACACAGTGCCTATTTCTTTTCTGCATCTCCAACAATTATTTGTTTCACTCGGGAACCAAGTATGAATTTTCTTGGGTGTAATGTACCATCTTGTTATAACCTTATAATTCAGCTCCTGAATCTTAGTACATCTAGCTGTCTTAAAGGCAAGTTTCACTATCCTCTGGACCTGCTCCTCCGACAAATCACTCTCCAGATCTCTTGCCCACTTTTCCACCCATGGGAGCTGTGGTTGTTCCTCTGGGTTTATTAACATGTCATAACTAATCGATAGTGTACGCAACATATTTCCTGATTTTACGCAATAATTTTCAAATCTTGTTAAAATTCTACCATAGCTACTCGGGTTTGATATTGAGGCCAGATAATGATGTAGTTGGACCGCTTGCCAAAAGGGTATATCAAATGGTCCATTTCTATCAGCCAATTGATTAACTGTGGGCCATTTGTTTTGTATTAGAAAAGTAGACAGTATGTCTGAATCTATTTACTGTTGACTGACTTACTTCTTCTTAGTTTGAGGTCATGTCGCCATGTTTTTTATTTTAGCTTAATATTTAATTTATCCCCTTAAAGTAGACGCCCACCCTAGCATTATAATCTCTAACTCTACAGGCATCCACGATCTAAGACTAACCTATGTAGCTATGTAAAGAAGAAATTGGTATACCGCATATACTCGAGTATAAGCTGAAGCGAATAGAAGCCTGGTCATGGTACAGGAGATGCACGGCTGCGGGCATAGAACAGGAGATGCAGGGCTGTGGGCATGGTACAGGAGATGGTACAGGCATGGTACAGGAGATGGTACAGGCATGGTACAGGAGATGCAAAGCTTCGGGCATAGTACAGGAGATGCAGTGCTGCGGGCATGGTACAGGAGAATCTCCTGTACCATGCCCGCAGCACTGCAGCTCCTGAGGAGATGCAGGGGCTGCGGAGTCGTGGTCACTCAGAGTTACTATTGGGCTTCCGTTGGCGGCTGCCTCTTCTGCACCCGCCTACACAGCAAAGCCATCACTGACAGTATACTATGGTAGGTTAGTCTTAGGTCATGGATACCTGTAGTTTTAGAGATTTTAGTGTTAAGGTTGACTTCTAATTTAATGTATTTAAAGATTTCAGTCATGTCTCCCCTTTCCTTTTATTCCTCCAGACTGTACATATTAAGTTCCTGAAGTCTCTCCTGATGTTTTATCCCACAGACCTTTCACCGTTTTTGTTGGCTGTTCCTGGACTCGTTCTATCTCATCAAGATCTTTTTTTATAAGTGAGGTCTCCAGAACTGGACCCAGTAATCTAAACAAGATCTATATAGAGGAATCAGGACCTCCTTCCTCCTGATGGTGATCTCTCTAGTGATATAAAGATCTATATAGAGGAATCAGGACCTCCTTCCTCCTGCTGGTGAACCCTCTAGTGATATAAAGATCTATATGGAGGAATCGGGACCTCTTTCCTCTTGCTGGTGACCCCTCTAGTAATACATGCTGCTTTTTAATGATAGAAGGTGTTTTTTAAAAACTAGAATTATACGTTTTTTTTTTTTTTTTTAATAATACATATTAGGAATTTATTCATGCAAACTTGGGAATTATTTTCCACAATCCTGTATATAAACTTTTTGTCTCATGACTTCTGTTCATTAAAAACAGTGATAAATTGTATGCTCACACGATCCAGGAACATAATTTATGCTTGGACTTGGATGTCATACAAATCACAGACAGGATAGCTAAGACTTTTCTCCCGCAGTTTACATGTAAAACTGCTAAATAATTTATTGCAGATATAAATACAAAAGGCAGAGTCTGGGAGATTGGGGCCTGTTTATAAATATGATGTCATCCTGCAGTTCAGCATCGTGCAGGACCATTGACAGAACACCAAAGTGCTGAATGGTGCTGCATTCTGTATTTTTACTGTCCATGGTGCTGAAACATCATGCATAAACGACAAAGGGTCTCCAAACGTTCTGAACAAAGGGCCAGTTTATTGTCCTTCAGACTTTAGTAGGGCTGTGGGAGGAATAGTGCCCATCATCGGTATTAGTGGAAGGGATAGTGCCCCATCATTGGTGTCAGTGGGAGGAATAGTGCCCCATCATTGGTGTCAGTGGGAGGAATAGTGCCCCATCATTGGTGTCAGTCGGAGGAATAGTGTCCCATCATTGGTGTCAGTGGGAGGAATAATGTCCTATCATTGGTGTCAGTGGGAGGAATAGTGCCTCATCATTGGTGTCAGTGGGAGGAATAGTGCCTCATCATTGGTGTCAGTGGGAGGAATAGTGCCCCATCTTTGGTGTCAGTGGGAGGAATAATGTTCCATCTTTATCGGTGGAAGGAATTATGCCTCACTTTTGGTGTCAGTGGAAGGAATAGTGCCTCATATCTATGGGAGGAATAGTGCTCCAAGGGCCAGATATAGACAAGCAAGGGCCACATTCCTGGAGACCACTGCTAAAGACAAAATAAATGTTTGGCTTATGCTAATCAAAAAGGTTAATTTATTGTGCAGGGTCAGTAAACAGATTTTCTAGCATATTCTATGGCCTACTGTTTGTTGGCACCTGACCGTCACAGCTATATGGGCTTGTTTGACATTCCCTTTCGAGCTCATAGGAAGTAATATAAAGTTGCTCCCTCTTTGTGGCTATAACTGCCTACAGTCTCCTGGGAAGGATGTCACCAGATTTTGGAGTGTGCCCATTCTGCAATTGGTGAGGTCAGGTTGGACAATTGGTGTTCCAGTTAATCTCAAAGGTGTTCAGTAGGGTTGAGATTAATACTTTGTGAAGGCCACGCAGGTTCCTCTATGAAACCATAACTTTATGAAGCCAGGGGCACAGTCATGCTGGAACAGAAAAAGGTCCCCAAACTGTTACCACATGGTTGGAAGTGCATTTATCTAAAACAGCCTTTCTTCAACGTTTATCTACAGAGGAACCTTTACATAAATGTTCAGGTTTTGAGGGTATGTCAACATACCTTTGGCCTTAAAGCGTATATTTTCTTGAGTTGGTGCAAAGTTATGGTGTATTTGAAGAAACATTTGAGAATAAAACTAAGCAACTGGCCATAAACTTGTGATACTTCACATGCAGTGCATGGCAGGGTGCAGTCAGTGTATCTAAAAACAATACAGGGGAAAAAATGCTGAAATCAGCGGTAAGCATTGTAATTGTAAAATTCATTTGATGCACCTTTCACACATCGGGATCAAAGAAGAGAACCAGCATGATGCATTCAGGGCTGTAAGCAGGCCTGTAGTCATATTCAATCTAAAACATATTTTGCTACAATAAAAACTTGCTCCAGAACGCATCTAATATTTTGACTGAAGCAGAAAACAAAAAAGTAACAGGGTGGATCATTAAAAGTTGAATTTCAGGTATGGATTGTTTTGGCATAGTTACATTTGATACAGACTAATGTAAGTATACATATCCTATACCTGAGGAAGCAGATCCTGCTAGGATGCTAGTAGCTGCTATTACAGTGGTCACTGTTGTCTTCCAGGTCCCATGATGATCAGCTGCCCTGGTGCAAAGTAACCACGGGGGATCTCTTGCTTGGTATGGGCGTCATTTACAGAATGTCTTCCATTTTCCTCAGAGGGGTCCCTTGCTTGGCATGGGTGCCATTCACAGAATGTCTTTCATTTTTCTCAATGAACACATGTGTAACGGAACAGGACACCCCTGACTGGGTACCTCCATTGACAGATGTTCCTAGTGCTTCCCGATGGCTCCAAGCACTCCATCAGACACCGTAACCACTTCAGACCCCACGAGCCGCCGCAGCTTGGTAAGGGTCTCGCCATCTCCTACCCACCCTGGACCTACGACAAGGCTCCAGGTTCCCGTGGGTGAACCTCTCTTTCCCCAGAGAGGACAGCAGAAGAAGCTCTTACACAAGCTCTTACAAGAGCTTAGTGATTATCTAAGGGAGTATGGAAGACCATAGCAATCCCTTGTAGCATATTCCCCCAATAAGAGACAGGACTCTAAAACATGGAATACTCTGACTGGACAAAATGGAGATGGCATAGTCACCACCCCTCCAATCCACGTCTTCCAGACAGGAAAACTTGGGCTGGAAAAACAGCTTCCTTTCATGTGTTTCATTGGTGTATTTAGATGTTTGCACTGAACCGGACTTTAAAAATAAGGAGACAGGCTCTGCCAACTGTTGGCAGTGTGGCACGGGCCTGGGTACGCTGTATCATGTTTTTTGGCAATGTCTTCACATACAGCCTTTTTGGGAAATAGTTGGGTCAATGATACAATCTTTAACTGGTTTGTCCCTTCCGCTTGATCCTATACATTATTTGCTGGGACTTCCGTTCTCTGGTGTCTCCAAGCCCACCAGGCGCTTGATTTCCTATCTCCTCCTGGCGGCCAGGAGGGCTATCCCGCTTTGTTGGCTGCAGCCGGGACCCGCCGATAAAGCTCTTTTCCAGCGTTTGGTGATGGAGATGCGGAGGATGGAATTCTTAACAGCTACGGTCAATGATGATGTCGCTCGGTTTAATGTTATCTGGGCTGATTGGGACCTATACGCTCTGGAAATGTCATGATTGTTTGGGATTCTCATGCTCATGGACTTTATATCCGTCTGTTGTTTCCTTCATCTCCCCCTTATTTCCTGCTTAACTCTTAAGTTTGGTTGACATATATTGTTGCACTTACCATACTGTATTTGGATTGTAGATCTTTGTTTGTTTATTTCATGGGGACACCCACCCCCTCGTTTGTGTGTTCTGATTTATTCTTCTTTTACATTCAATAAAAATACAATTTAAAAAAAAAAAAATAAGGAGACAGAATTATTTCTAAAAAGTCAGATCAGGGACTGGCAAACATTGCCAGGGATGAAGAGGGGACAGTCAGGATGTGACATGAAGGTCCAACTGAATGGAGTTACTGGCAAACTGCCTTGAGACCGTCCATGGACTCCAGCACTGTGCAGGATAAGTTTGGTAATACACGGAGTCCCTGAGTTCCAAACATCTGACTTACATACAACTCAAACTTAAGAACAGAGGCAGCGTGATGTCACGCTGGTCCCTGAAACCACCGGGCGGCCATCTTGCTGCTCAACACATGTTCCACCTACTGTCGGGAGGACCTGTTAGCAATCCCACAACGCTGCATAGCCAGTTAACCATTCTCTATGCATAACCAAAATTTAAAATACATTTTTGGCTTGAGTAACGCTTAAAAAATGTACATGTGCCAACCTACATAAAAATTTAACTTAAGAACAATCCTACAGAACCGCGTTCGTAACCCGGGGAATGCCTGTACTCGGCAGCACTTTCAATGTAGACAAGAGATGGGAATCCCAGAACGCTACGTCACCACTATCTACAGGCAAGCCTACGTGAAAAGCGGAAGCCCCAGCAGGTTGTCTGTGTGTGCCATATGTGCTTCCCATGGCTTTTCACTTCTGATTGGCGTGCCCTTTCAGTTTCATGCTGCCCTGGGAACCAGAGCGAAGACTTCAAAATCAATGGTTTTCTCTAATCATCTGGAAAGGCCAAAAATGACAATAGGAACTAAGTGAGGGTGATGGCTGTACCTTTGCCATATGCAGCATGCCCATACTGTAGCATGGAACCAATGTAAGAAAGCCAAAGGGGAAAGGTGAAGCCCTATCTCTATGTGTGTTCTTCATCTGCCCTCCTTATATTTTTACAATGCTGCATATGGCTTTCTGTTTGTACAAAAATATTTTTATTGACAGTAAATGCTTTTTCAGAGAAATTGTTCTCAGCCAATGCATTTAGGATGTCTAAGATAGTATATTTATTCACAATAATCACACAAGGAAGTTGGCTTGTGTATGTGGTTTATGATTTAGGCATTATAAGAAAAATGACAAGTGATCAAAAAGATGACTTTAAGCTACTATGTAGAAATAAGAACCTCCTGGATCCTGCTGTGTCCCCATCAGGAGATCTCCCCCTTCCTGTCCGGGTAACGATTCTCACATTAAAAGAGGAAAAGATGAGAAATATCCCCAGTAGGGACCTAGGCAGCATTTGCAAACTGATGGGATATATCCTTAGTCCAATCTCAATCTTATCTGCAGGTGGTTATAAGGATTTCATTATACTCAAGATATAATATATTCAACATTTTTTTTTTTTTTTCAGCAATATTGCTTCAACTTATTTCAAAGTAAAATAATATTTTTGAGCTTATAATTGCTGGCGTCCATGAGTCAAACTCACATGTTCCATGCTTCAGGGGTGGGTCCACCCCGCTGTGTGCAGCCACCAAGGGGGCAGTGCCCTAAAGGGCTAGCATCCATATTGCTCAGAGTTCAAGCAATGCATCTTCACACTGGCAGAGGAGCCCCTCTGTGATTTCTGACTTCTACAGTGTGTTCCCCACTGACCTTCTGCTCTAGTGTGTACTAGTGTACTATCCAGCACCAATATGCTTCCAGGGAACCCCCCCCCCCCAACATCCCAGGTTCCAGTGTGACCCTGAGCACTCCAGTCTGTGTGCTGCTCCAGTGACCACGCACACTCTAGCCTGTATCCTGCTCCAGGATATGTTCCAGCCTGTGTTCTTTTGCCTTTAGCAACCCTGCCTGTATATGCTTTACTATACTACTCCTGTGTTCCCAGCATGTTCCCAGCATTACAGTTCTGCATGGGACTCAGTCCTGTATACCTCTACTCTTAATGCTGCTTGCTTGGGTGACTCCAAGGGTCGCAACCTGGGACTTGTCAGCAGCAAATTCCATCAGCCCTTGCTGTGGTGAAGACCAAGCAGTTCCTTAGACCCTCTGTCTCGGTCCTTGTAACGGCTCTCCTTTGCATTGCCAAAAAGCAGTCCTGTTGACTCTATTCCCTTCAGTATACCTTAGGGCATACACCCTCAGCGCCTTCATCCTTTGCCTCTACAATACTTCAGGGACCCCCCCATATTCCCGGCAACCTGTGCTCCAGTGTGACCCTAAGCACTCTAGTCTGTATGCTGCTACAGTGACCATGCACACTTTAGTCTGTATCCTGATCCAGTGACAATGTATACTCCAGCCTGTGTTCTTTTGCTATTGCCAAACCTACCTGCTATAGACTGTACTACTACCCTGTTCCCAGCATCCCAAGAGAGACTCATTTATGTATACCTCTAATAATCCTTGGATGAGTCCAATAGGCACAACCTGGGAACCAGACCTTGCACCTTTGCTGAATGAGCGAGCATGCTGCACATTTTCCTCATTCCCTTAGTATTAGTGTATTCAGTCTCTTCAGTATCCTTTGCCTCTTTGTGGCCTCAAGGAAAGAAAGAAAAGAAAAAGACTAAAATAAAGAAAGAACGAACGAAAGAACGATAGAAAGAAAGAAAGAACGAAAGAAAGAACGAAAGAAAGAACGAAAGAAAGAACGGAAGAAAGAACGAAAGAACGAACGAAAGAAAGAACGAAAGAAAGAACGAAAGAAAGAACGAAAGAACGAAAGAAAGAAACAAAGAACGAAAGAAAGTGAAAGGGAAGAACAGAAGAAGGTAAGAGTGAAAGGAAAGAACAGAAGAAAGAAAAACAAACAGTATCTCTTAGATCAGGCATGTCCAAACTGCGGCCCAGGACCGCAGGCAATGCGGCCTACCGGCTGCGGAACTCAGGGCCGGCCCTACCATGAGTCCTGGTGGGTCCATGAGTCCCAGGTGGCACTTTAAGAGGGGCGGCAACAGGGGTGCACTGCCCGAGGATTTAAGGCTCCCACCCTCTAGTCATCTTTGCATTATGCTCTGCTTTTAGCTACTGGTTGCTAGAAACGCCTGGCATCTAGCAACCAGTGACATCACCCACCAGGTGGTCATGGTGGTTAGAGTGTTCCTTTAACATCTTCTCTCAGAAGAAGTAAACCTCTGTATACAGATTCCATTTAATTTGATCATCCTCTAGTTGTGGTAAATATTAAATTAGTGCGGGGGGGGGGTACGGGAAGGGGTGCAGTGGCGTTTTATTACTTATAAACCTTAACTATAGTATATATTTTATAGGCGGCCCGAGAAAATTTATCTACACTCAGTGTGGCCCAGAGAAGCCAAAAGGTTGGACACCCATGGGATAGATAGATAGATAGATAGATAGATAGATAGATAGATAGATAGATAGATAGATAGATAGATAGATAGATAGATAGATAGATAGATAGATAGATAGATAGATAGATAGATAGACTTTGTGTTCTGTTTGTTTTGTATTTTGTTTCTCACTCCTAAGCCGGTCATTACAGCTCTCCATCTTGTTCTCATTTCTAGGGGCAAAATCAAAATCCACACCACGGCGCTCAGACAAGAGGCAGCCAACGTCACAAGTAAATGATCATTTCTCTGGGGTGTCGGTGGGATTACAAGAGAGTTAATGAGCAATTTAATTGATATCTGAATACGTTTCACATCTACTGGCTACAGGGTGATCGCCTCATTAGGGTGTGATGGGGAATCAATATCCACAGTGAGAGGAAGAAGGGCAGAGATGGAGACTTGTACGCCGGCTGTGATTCACCACATAAGGGAGGATTATCTTCTTTGTCAGTAATTTCCTTATAATCAGGCAGCCCAAATGAAAGTGCTTGTTTAATAACCCAGTGCTAATAGCCTTGGATCAACTTTACCCTCAGCAGTTGAAGGGATCTACACTCCGTCTTACTGATCTGTTCTAAGATCTGGTTGGGAATTAAGGCTGGACAACATGGTGACTTGTCTTTTCTGAACTTTCTTTTTATTATTGTAATCACTACTTGGATCCGTCAATCTAAGCGCAATTTAAAATATTACATACAAAAATACAACATTGATTCAACTTATTTCAAATAATATACAAGTTTCTCCATTACTCCAATGGCTAATTAAAGGGTAACTCCACTTTCGTGGGGGTAATAAAAATAGCAAACAAGGAAAAAACAATATAGCGTATACAATTGTGACACAAATCATATTGTAATTGAATGTTATAAAAAATTACTTTTACTTTTAAATCTGCAGCTGTTGTAATCTCCTGAAAATGCAATGCAATATGGCCGCCTCGAGCTGTTCTGTACACAGAATGTATACTGACCACACCCCCAGAAACATCATTTCCTGCTTGTGTGATTGGCTCGCCAATTTTCCCAGAAGTCTGCACTAAGATACAAGTCAGATTTCTGGCATCCCCTGCAACAAAAATGTCATTTTTTGTGAGATACTCCCAATAGGAACACAACTAAAGGGATGCAGGCCCAGCGGCTTTTCTCATTAGAGCCCTGCAGCTGTCACAGCTGACAGATAATTATGAAACCACTCCCATTAGACCCACTCAGCACAGAGACACAGAGGAACAAACAATGATTTCTTCAGAATAACAAAAGGTAGGAATCTGCAACAAAGTGTCAGGTCACCTGTGGCCATTGGCAACTGCACCCTGTTGGAGGCAGGGGTGCAGCGCAAGGTAGTGATTTCGATAGAAGACTGCTGCGGATGGACCGGAACGCGAGCCCAAGATTCCCCAGGGCGTGGAGTCTAAGACCCAGCAGGTGTTCACCAGAGCCTCTAGTGGTGAGGATGGACTTGGCTGCAGCTGGGCCCAGGTCGCGCTCCCTGGGGTCTCCCGAGTCACGCTCCGTAGGGAAAGAAGGGAAGCAGCCACTCAGGACACACAGAATGGTGATGGGTAAGCCGAGGCCGAGGTAACAGGCAGACGAGGGTAACCAAGGGACAGGCCAAAGGTCAGGGTAACAGGCAAACAGGAATAGTCAGAGACAAGCCAAAGTCGGTACACAGAAAGGTAGATCAAGCACACGGCAGACAGGAAACAAGAAACAAACACTGTTGAACAGCAAAGCAGACCTGCAGTGCACTGGTTAATATAGACTTCCTGGAAGGCCTGAGGTGGGGCCGAACAGGGAGGAGAGATGATAAAAAGGAACCAGAAGTGAAGTCTGGCCTCTAATGCAGACATGAAGGAACAGGTAAGCTGCCAAACACTATTGCAAGTCCATGACACAAAGCTTGTTAAAATCCTTGTAATGTACAGAGATCACCCAGAGGGAAATGTTGTTTTCTCAACAAAAGTGGAGTTACGCTTTAAGGAAAGAAGGAAAAAACAGGAAAGAGAAGGAATAAAAAGAAAGGATATTTTTACAGTTACATTGGTCCAGCTTGGATCGATATAACCATGTGTACATCATAACTGTGGGATCCCTTTAGAAGCTGTAAATCTCTGTAGCAGATACCACTACTCCAATAATCTTTACTAGCTTCTATTAGCTAGCTTAGTGTCTTGTGCTGAGGTGCTACCCTGCCGCTCGGCAAAGGACACTAAGCTAGCTAATAACCACAGGAGGACGGCTGATGGGCAAGGGTGCCATTCAGAGATCGCTTTGCATTTTCTTAATGTATACAAAGGATTGTCGGATTGAAGAGGTTGGGTGGTAATGTCACACCCTCCACTTAGTGCAACCAGAGAACACTCTGCAATCATTGAGAAAATGCAAAGCATTCTCCGAATGGCGCTCATGCCCAGCAGCCGACCTCCTGTGTTCGCAATGCACCAAGCACAGGACCCAGAAGCTAGTGGAGAGCACTGGACTAGGGTCACCTGCTACAGTTATTTACAGCTTCTAGAAGGATCCCACAGGTATAGTATATACATAGTTACATCAGTCCAAGCTGGACCAGCGTAATTACACTGTATTGTCAAACGTATTGGGATGCCAGTCAAGTTCCTCCACCTCAAACTCACTCATCCATGTTTTAATGGACTGTGCTTTGTGCACTGGTGAGTAGTCATGTTGGAACAGGAAGGGGCCATCCCCAAACTGTTCCCACAAAATTGGGAGCATGAAATTGTCCAAAATGTCTTGTTATGATAACGCCCAAGCCCAACCCTTGAAAAACAACCCCACGCCATAATCCCCCCTCCACCAAATGATTTGAACTAATGCACAAAGCAAAGCAAGGGCCAAAAAGACATGGATGAGTGAGTTTGGGGGGGGGGGGCACTTGTCTGGCCTCAAACCAACAGAACACCTTTGGGATAAATTAGAGCGGAGACTGCGGGCCAGCCCTACTGGTCCAACATTAGTGCCTGACCTCACTGGGCGTCAGAAATACGAAAGCAAGCTACTCACTAGGGGGGAAACCTCTGGGTGAATCTAAGATGGAAAAGGACCTGGGGGTACTGGTGGACAACAGGCTTGGCAGTGGCATGCAATGCCAAGCCAACATGTATAAAAAAGGGTAAACACTCCTGAAATAAAGAAATTATTCTACCACTCTACAAGACTCCGGTCCGGCCACATCTGGAGTATGCTGTCCAGACCTGGGCACCGGTCCTCAGGAAGGATGTGCTGGAACTGGAGAGAGTCCAGAGAAGGGCAACAAAGATGATAAGGGGAATGGAGGGCATCGGCTATGAGGAAAGACTACAAGCACTGAACTTATTCTCTCTGGAGAAGGGATGATTGAGGGGGGATATGATATCAATGTACAAATACTGTACTGGCGACCCTAGCATAAGGAACAAACTTTTTAGAGAAAGGGAATAGAATAAGACACGTGGCCACTCACTAAAACTAGAGGAAAAACGGTTTAACCATATAATACGTAAGGGGTTCTTCACTGTCAGAGCAGTAAGGATGTGGAATTCTCTTCCACAAGCAGTGGTTTCAGCAGGGAGCATCGATAGTTTCAAAAAACTATTAGATGGGCACCTTAAAGACCACAACATACAGGGGTATACAATGTACGGTTAACAGCAAACACACACACACATCATAAGTTGAACTGGATGGACTGATGTCTTTTTTCAACCTCACAAACTATGTAACTATGTAACTGATGCGCTTCTGGAAGAATGGTCAAACATTTCCATAGATACACTCCTAAACCTTGTGGACAGCCTTCCCAGAAGAGTTGAAGCTGTTATAGCTGCAAAGGGTGGGCCAACTCAATATTGAAACCTACGGACTAAGACTGAGATGCCATTAAAGTTCAGGTGCGTGTAAAGGCTGCCATCTCAATACTTTTAGTGTATGTAAAAACATCCATACCTTTAATTCTTCTTTAAGTAAGCCTGCACAGGTATACTACATGACTATTGAATGAACATTAAAACTTATGCAAAACCTCATCTGGGTTTCTTTAATGCACTATACAAAGAAAATATCTAAAAGTCATTAATGATTCTGCTGGATGCCTGCAATGACAAATCCACAAGTGCCAGATCAGCAGCTCTTTTGTGATTGACAAATATTTATCTGTCGTCTCAATGTCTCACTCATAGTTTCAGATCCGGCCAAGGCGGAGGACTTGGAAGAATGTGGAGTCTGGGAACATATCTGGTACCCCGGCAAGCTTTGTCATGATCGGCATGTACGACCGTTCATTAACTGCGTCCATCTTGGCAATGTACAGGAAGACATGAGAAGCACGCTTCAGAGGGCGCAGTGACAAACACAGAGCAAGCTGGCCAAGCGGCCCCCGTTTTAGAAACTGTGTTATTTTGGGACATGGCACGGAGCTGTTGGAGGAACAGATTATACCTCGGAGAGACAGAGGCAAGATAAAAGAGGCAGGACAGGCTGACGCAGACGCTCAGGAAAACCGCACGCTACGGTCGACAGGCGGAAAGGCTCAAGGACTGGGCACAGCTGTATTTGTGGAGGAAAAGGGTTAAATAAACACAATGGGCTGAAATCACTGGCAGATTTCCATCTCTGCGCCTGAAGGCAAATCCATTGCATGTAAATGTAGATTAGTGTTGTAGAATAGACTGAAACAAGGTAGAAACCCCTTTTTTCTAGGTTGCCTTGCTGAGTAATTAGCAGGATAAAATGTCAGTTTTGGCGCTTTTTATTTTATTGTTGAACCCCGGAATAGAAAGTTGCATGGAGTTGGGAGTTGTGCTAAAGGCTGCAAATAAATATTCAAAATGCTTTTCTCACCACTAGAGGCTCTGGTGAACACCTACTGGGTCTAATGGCGCTATTTCCACTGCATGGAACCGAACGGTTCGGCTCGCTTTTGTGCTTTTCCACTGCTGGTACCGCATGGTACGGTGTAGGAACGGTTCGGTACGGTACGGCGGCGCTTTTCCACTACATGGAACCGAACGGTACGGCTCTCTAAAACAGTACCACCTTGATTGTGGTTCCAAGAGGTACCATACCGGTACCTAGGGTTGCCACCACATCCCTTTAACCACTTAAGCCCCGGAAGATTTTACCCCCTTCCTGACCAGGGGGTATTTTGCGATTCAGCACTGCGTGACTTTAACGGACAATTGCGCGGTCGTGCGACGCTGTACCTAAACTAATTTGACGTCCTTTTTTTCCCACAAACAGAGCTTTCTTTTGGTGGTATTTGATCACCTGTGCGATTTTTTGATCATGCGCTATAAACAAAAAAAGAGCGTCAATTTTGCAAAAATAACAATATTTTTCACATTTTTTATATGAAATTCCCCCCAAAAAAAAGTAAAAATCAAAATTTTTTAAAATTTTCGGCCAATTTGTTTTATGCTACATATGTTTGGTAAAAAAAATCGCAAAAAGCGTATTTTGATTGGTTTGCGCAAAAAGTTATCGCGTTTACTAACAAAGGGAAAGATTTTTGTCATTTTTGTTGTTTTTTTTTTTAACGCGTCATGGCGGCGATCTGTGATTTTTTTTTTTGCGGTACTGCGACATTGCGGCGGACAGATCGGACCCTTGACTGACATTTTTGACAGTTTCGGGGTTACCAGTGACATTTCTACAGTAATCAGTGCTAAAAATATGCACTGTTACTGTAAAAATACACTGGCAGTGAAGGGGTTAACTTTATTTGAGAGGGAGGGGCTGTGTGTGTCCCTAGGGGCGTGATTCTAACTGTGATTGGCTGTGGCTTGAGGTGTAGGAACACTGATCAACGGTTCTACGTAGTAGAACCTTATGATAAGTGTTTCTACACAGGGAGAACTGACAGGCAGCTTGTTTACACAAGCTGCCTGCCTTTCTCCCTCTCCCCCGCCGATCGCCGAGTGACCAGCGGACATCGGGTCCGCCAGTCACACGCGTGGGGGGGTCCGTGACCGCACGGGAGCGCGCCGCCGGCGGCGCGCTCGCTCCCCAGACCCTCCCAGGCTAGTGACGTACCGATACGTCACTCTGCCTGTGAGGGGCTGACCGCCGCCGTATATAGTCGTGCGGCGGTCGGCAAGTGGTTAAAACAGAACACATTAACCACTTAAGCCCCGGAGGATTTGGCTGCTAAAGGACCAGGGGTTTTTTTGCGATTTTTTACTGCGTGACTTTAACGGACAATTGCGCGGTCGTGAGACGCTGTACCTAAACGAATTTGGCGTCCTTTTTTTCCCACAAACAGAGCTTTCTTTTGGTGGTATTTGATCACCTGTGCGATTTTTTGATCACGCGCTATAAACAAAAAAAGAGCGTAAATTTTGCAAAAATAACAATATTTTTCACATTTTTTTATATGAAATTCCCCAAAAAAAAAAGTAAAAATCAAAATTTTTTAACATTTTTCGGCCAATTTGTTTTATGCTACCTATGTTTGGTAAAAAAAAATCGCAAAAAGCGTATTTTGATTGGTTTGCGCAAAAGTTATCGCGTTTACTAACAAAGAGAAAGATTTTTGTCATTTTTGGTGTTTTTTTTTTTAACGCGTAATGGCGGCGATCTGCGATTTTTTTTTCGGTACTGCGACATTGCGGCGGACAGATCGGACCCTTGACTGACATTTTTGACACTTTTGGGGTTACCAGTGACATTACTGCAGTAATCAGTGCTATACATATGCACTGTTACTGCAAAAATGACACTGGCAGGGAAGGGGTTAACTTTATTGGGAAGGGAGGGGTTAAGTGTGTCCTAGGGGCGTGCTTTCTACTGTGTAGGGACATTCATTGCTATTGGTGTAAAAGCAAAGATCAACCGTTCTACATAGTAGAATGGTCAGATCTTTACTTTTACACAGGGAGAACTGACAGGCAGCTTGTTTACACAAGCTGCTCTGTCTTTCTCCCTTCACAGGAGCGATCGTAGTGTGACTGGCGGACATCGAGTCCGCCGGTCACACGCACTGACTTGCCTGTGAACGAGCCGCGGCGGGCGCGCGCCTCGGCGGGCGCGCGCCCGCTCGCTATAGGCTCGCAAGTCAGTGACAGGCGAGTGACGTACCGATACGTCACTCTGCCTGGCCGGGGCTGACCGCCGCAGTATATAGTCGTGCGGCGGTCGGCAACCGGTTAATTACACAGGTTCTGTGGCTGATTAAGGTGGTAATTAAACTCACTTGGAGCCTTCTCTGCATTAAATTAGCCTCAGAACCTGTGTAATTAGTTTGTGTTCTGTTTTAAAGGGATGAGGTGGCAACTCTACCGGTACCATATCCCACAATCCTTTGCATGCAGTCACTACTAGCCACTGATTGGTCAGAGAATCGTTGTTATCCCACCCACTTAACTTTAGTACTACTTTAGTGGAAAAGCAAACCGTACCGAACCGTTCCAACACCGTACCATGCGGTACCAGCAGTGGAAAAGCAAACCGGGCCAAGCAGGGCCGAGCCGGTACTTTCAGTGGAAAAGTGCCATTAAACTCCACACCCTGGGGAATCTTGGGCTCACGTTCCAGTCCATCCGCAGCAGTCAGCTACTGGGTTCACTACCTTGCGGTGCACCCCTGCCTCCAACAGGGTGCAGTCGTCACCTGGCCACAGGTGACCTGACGCCAATCAAGTTGTAGAAACATCTCAAGGATGATCAGTGGAAATAGGGTGCACCTGAGCTCAATTTTGA
Organism: Pelophylax lessonae; assembly: GCF_965119305.1. NCBI lineage: Eukaryota > Metazoa > Chordata > Amphibia > Anura > Ranidae > Pelophylax > Pelophylax lessonae. Next base: position 540,215,000 of record NC_138772.1, read on the forward strand.
GTGCCATGGCAAAGGCTGTGAATACTTCTGTACATGGGATTTTTTTCCTTTTTTTTTTTTTTATAAATTTGCAAAGATTAAAAAACAAACTTCTTTCACGTTGTCATTATGAGGGATTGTTTGTAGTATTTGAAGGAAAATAATGAATTTATTCAATTTTGGAATAAGGCTGTAACAACAAAATATGGAAAAAGTGAAGCTCTCTGAATACTTTCCAGGTGCACTCTAAATAAAGACATGCTACATTTTTATGCAACATACACCACCGCATATGGCACATGGAGAATAGTTGTGCCTTTGCACACACACGTTATACATAAAAAATGGAGACATGCGGCATTTTTTGCAACATTCAGCACTGCATACGTAGGGTGTGATCAGGGCACATATGGCGCTTTTACACTGCATGGAACCGAACGGTTCGGCTCGCTTTTGCGCTTTTCCACTGCATGGTGTTGGAACGGTTCGGTACGGCAACACTTTTCCACTACATGGGACCGAACGGCAGGGCCGCTGATAGGGGGGGACCACCAGCCCTCTTGTAGGGGGCCCGAGCACACAGGGGGGCCCACACAGAGAGGGGGATTAGTGATGGACAGCAAATACAGAAATCTTCCCCCGGCACCTGAATCTGATCTGTCCCTCTCCCTGCTATCAGCTTTTATCTGTTGAGAAAGAGACAGTCGTCCCTCACTAATCCCCCTCCCTTGTGTGGTTCCCCCCTCCCAGCACTTATCTCTGCTCAGGAGTTTATTTGTAACTTTGTTTCTCTCTCTCTCTGTCTCTCTGATCACTGAGCTCCAACTGCCCAGCCTGTATATTTTTCTCATCTCATCTTCTTTTTTATTTAACATGGTTTTTTTTTTTTAGATTAAGACTCCGTTCACACTATGTCAGATCTGACTAGGGGGCGACCTGTGAAGTCGAGTGCAGCGCGACTTGCACGGACTTCATAAAATTAATGTCTATGCGAGTAGCTCCGAGGTCGCCCAGAAGTAGTACAGGACCCTTTTTCTAAGTCGGAGCGACTTGTGTCGCTCCTATTAGAACCGTTCCTGTACTACACTATGGGACGCGACGGTGCACGACTTGTCAGGCTGACCAAGTCGTCTGACAAGTCGTACCAGTGTGAATGGAGACTTAGCAGGAATTATGCGGGTTATGTTATATTTGTGTCTGCTAATAGTGATTTTGTTGTAATTTTAGCTAAATATATCTTTAATATTTTCGTGGGGGGGCCCTGCCAGGTAGTCTGTACCCGCGATTTCTAACAGCAGCCCTGCTGAACGGAATGGCTCGCTTAAACAGTACCACCTCGGTTGTGGTTCCAAGAGGGCCGTACCGGTACCTTATCCCACAATCCTTTGCATGCAGCCTTGACTGTTTGTCACTACTAGCCACTGATTGGTCAGAGAATCGTTGTTATCCCACCCACTTACTATTAGTGGAAAAGCAAACCGTACCAAACGGTACAGAACCGTTCCAACACCGTACGTACCATGCAGTGGAAAACCAAACCGAGCCAAGCAGGGCCGAGTGGAGCCGAGCCGGTACTTGCAGTGGAAAAGTGCCAATAGTGAACAGTTGTGTACTTGCGTCGATCAGCGTAGATCAGGGGTGTCCGAATTATGGCCCTCCCGCTGTTCAGGAACTACAATTCCCATGAGGCATTGTAAAATCTCTGACATTCAAAGACATAACTAGGCACTAGGCATGATTGGAATTGTAGTTCCTGAACAGCAAGAGGGCCATAGTTTGGACACCCCTGGCTTAGATCAATGCACCTAGTGTGATCAAGCCCTTGAAGTTGGCATCCATGTGTGCACATGGCACTATCGGTGAGTCAAGGCACCACGCCATTAATCACCATTAAGGCCCTGTTCACACCTGAGCGTTTTTCAGCTTGTAAATCGCTCATCTCTGAGGCTCCATTACACCTGAGCGTAGCATTTTCAGGTGTTTTTTCTGGCTTTTTTTCAGGCTTTCTTTGCAGGTGTTTGGAGGCAGGCACTGACATCGAAGGCCCCTTTCACACAGGCAATCCGATCCGATCCGCCTGTCAGTTTATCAGGCGGACCAGATCGGATGCTCCATGCATCCCTATGGGGAAGCGGGTATCAGCGGAGACATTTCCTCTGACACCCGCTGCAATCCGATCCGATCCTGTCCGTGAAATCCAGACGGATGGAAACCCTATTTTCCATCCGTCTGGAGGATCGAAACGGATGGGATCCGATCTCCCCATAGAGGAGAGCGGGGATCTGACAGCTCTGTCTCTGCACACAGATCGATCCTCCGCTGAGCAGAACAGACTCCGTCGGGCGGTGCACTCATGTGAAAGGGGCCTTACAAAAACGCCGGTAATCTGCCAAAAAAAGAAGCTCATGTACCTTTCTGAGCTTCAGGCATTTTACTCCAGGCGACAAAACGCTCATATGTAAACAGAAGCCATTGAAATGAATGGGATTTTGCTTGCTGGGCGTTTTGAGACTTCAGAGATGAGCGTTTAACGAGCTGAAAAATGCTCAGGTGTGAACAGGGCCTGAAGTTTCAAAACGCCCAACAAGCAAAATCCCATTCATTTCAATGGCCCCCTGTTCACATATGAGCGTTTTGTCGCCTGAAGCAAAACGCCTGAAGCTCAAAAAAGTACATGAGCTTCTTTTGTTGGCAGATTACAAGCGTTTTTGTTAAGATGTCAATGCCTGCCTCCAAACACCTGCAAAAAAACGCCTAAACACCCAAAAAAATCCAAAAAAAACTATACGCTCAGGTGTGAATGGAGCCTAACACTGGGAGATTCTGCATGTCTCTCCGAGAAGATGCAATGGCCGCAGATTGATGGCTGCAGATTGTGATAGCGAGCTCACGTCACCATCAGCCCGGTGTCAGGTGCACAGGCAGCGTGGGGGGGGGGCATGGCTCCAACACCTGAAGCGGATCACCTTGGCATGACTGCGCGGCCCTCCTATGAGCGCACCCTTCCTGAAGCAAAGCCCTCGCCCCCCCCCTTCCATCACACAGATGCAGAGGATAGAACAGATGAGGGTTTGGTAATCAGATTACCGGCCAGACAAATGTTCCTGTTAGCTGCGTTAACGGAATTAATCAATCGTCGGCGGTAGGATCGCTTGAAGGTGAATTTGGTTACTATTTTGCCCCCTAGCAACCAATTATCTGCAAACAATTGTTTCGTCCTGATAATAATTGTTCCAGCAGATCTATATTCCAATGTAACATAAATCTGTGTTAGCGGTCTTGCCGGGATGGACAAATGAAGAGTAATAGGCTGCAACAATACCTGTCCTGGGCATCTGATCATGTGACCTTGCTTAAAGAGACACTGCTCATTTTTTCCCATGCAGAATAGCGGCAGAGTCTCTGCAAGAAGCCTGTGTCCCCCCCCCCCCACCATGGCAGCCGGTGACGCTAAGGCTCCGTTCACACTACGGTGATCCGACTTCGGGGGCGACCTGTGAAGTCGTGTGCAGCGCGACTTCGGCACGACTTGCACGGACTTCATAAAATTAATGTCTATGCAAGTCGCTCCGAGGTCGCCCCGAAGTAGTACAGGACCCTTTTTCTAAGTCGGAGCGACTTGTGTCGTTCCTATTAGAACCGGTCCTGTAGCAGTCAATGGACCGCGACTTGTCAGGCTGACCAAGTCTCCTGACAAGTTGTGCTGGTGTGAATGGACACTAACAGGAGCTGTTGGCTATGGGGGAGCATGTGACCCAGGCACAAGAATGTCTGGAGGTCAAGTGGTTAGGTAGGGGGTTGGGGGGGGGGGGTCGGTTTGGCTAATTGACCCTTTCAGCAGAGGTCATTGCATTAAACACCAACGCTATTGGTCATGTGACCCATAGGAACCTGGAGCAGCATTTTCTCCAGGAAAGGTCATTTAGCGCTGTCACCCTGATTGTGATTGTCTCTCTACTTCCACCGCAAAGTCAATATCTTACATCTGCGCTGCGGCTAATAAGATAATTACATTGGCTGATTGCAGAAATTATACCATGGCTGCTGAAGAAATATGGAGTGCGGACATCGCTCTAACCTCGGCCACCTGCAGATAAACACATTATCTACTTTACCAGATCAGTCAGTAAATACAACTCGCCTTCCAACTGAGAGCGCTCATCACTGGTCCAAAGTAAAGCTCTGACCAAGCTATGCATATTCAAGTATTAAAGCAGGATGACCCTGACACCTTCTCCCCCCTCCAAGCAGTATATCAGCAGTTAAGCTCCCCCTCCCAACAGTGACACACCTCAGCTCCCCCTCCCAACAGTGACACAGCACCTCAGCTCTCCCTCCCAACAGTGACACAGCACTTCAGCTCCCCATCCCAACAGTGACACAGCACCTCAGCTCCCCCTCCCAACAGTGACACAGCACCTCAGCTCCCCCTCCCAACAGCGACACAGCACTTCAGCTCCCCATACCAACAGTGACACAGCACCTCAGCTCCCCCCCAACAGTGACACAGCACCTCAGCTCCCCATCCCAACAGTGACACAGCACCTCAGCTCCCCATCCCAACAGTGACACAACACCTCAGCTCCCCCTTCCAGCAGTGACACAGCACCTCAGCTCCCCCTTCCAGCAGTGACACAGCACCTCAGCTCCACCTCCCAACAGTGACACAGCACCTCAGCTCCCCCTTCCAGCAGTGACACAGCACCTCAGCATCGCCTCCCAACAGTGACACAGCACCTCAGCTCCGCCTCCCAACAGTGACACAGCACCTCAGCTCCGCCTCCCAACAGTGACACAGCACCTTAGCTTCCGCTACCCTCCACTTCCCAAAAGTGACTCAACAGCTCTCACTGCACCCCCTCCCAGCAGTGACTCAGCAGCGGAATCACTGCTGTGAAGCAGCAGTGGGGGGAACTGAGCTGCTCAGTTCACCCAGCTTCCTGCTCCCCTCTCCCAGCAATGACTTGGCAGCAGGGCCTTTCAGCAGTGACTAAGCAACACATCTCTTCCTGCTACTATCCGAGCAATGAATTGGCAGCAGGGCTCCTTCTGCTTCCCCTCCCAGCAGTGACTAAGCAATGCAACTCTTCCTTCTACTGTCCCAAAAATGACTTAGTAAAAGGACTCCTTCTGCTTCCCCTCCCAGCAGTGACTAAGCAACACAACTCTTCCTGCTACTGTCCCAGCAATGACTTGGCAGCAGGGCTCCTTCTGTTTCCGCTCTCAGCAGCTCAGCTCTCTCTTCCCATCAGGACTCAGCAGCCTGCTAGCAGCTCAGCTCTCCCTACCCAGCATGACTCAGCAGCATTTCAGCCTTCTCCTCCCAGCAGCTCAGCTCTCCCTTCCAAGCATGACTCAGCAGCCTTCCAGCCTTCCCCACCCAGCAGCTCAGCTCTCCCTTCCCAGCATGACTCCGCAGCCTTCCCCTCCCAGCAGCTCAGCTTTCCCTACCCAGCATGACTCAGCAGCCTTCCCCTCCCAGCAGCTCAGCTCTCCCTTCCCAGCATGACTCGGCAGCCTTTCCCTCCCAGCAGCTCAGCTCTCCCTACCCAGCATTACTCGGCAGCCTTCCAGCCTTCCCCTCCCAGCAGCTCAGCTCTCCCTTCCCAGCATGACTCAGCAGCCTTCCAGTCTCCCCCTGCTTCCCCTCCCAGCAGCTCAGCTCTCCCTTCCCAGCATGACTCAGCAGCCTTCCAGCCTCCCACTGCTTCCCCTCCCAGCAGTGATTTATAAGAGGAAAGCAGGACCAGCTTAGCTGCGGACAGAATGACATGGTGATCTGATCTTTGAAGGCTGTGATCTTTGGGGGACCAATTGCTCCACATTACCTGCAGCTACAGAGATCAGTGAAGGTATATTTTAAAGCACCCATACTGCCTATTGACAGCATACAAATACTTGAATCTCCGCAGCCTGGCCACAAATCCCCTTCAAACCTAAATGCAATCTTACAGGAGTTGGGTGTGAATACCAATACCCATTAAAAAAAAGAACTATAGGCAAAATTATTATTAAAATTAATCGCTGTCAGATTTAATTACATTACAAAACAGGAAGTGAGAGGAAATCCCTGCAAATTAAGGGAATCCCAGGTCACCAGAACTAGTGTCCCCATTGGAAGAGTTCAACTCTATTACTTTTTGAAGGACAACCAAAAATGTGGGATTTTCTTTTACTTTCACTTTCAATGATAAACATTAGAAAAAGAGACGGTGAATCTCTTTAACCAGTTCTGGACCGGAAGATTTTTCCCCCTTAATGACCAGGCCATATTTTGCAATTCGGCACTGCGTTGCTTTAACTGACAATTGCGCGGTCGTGCGACGCTGTACCCAAATAAAATTGATGTCCTTTTTTCCCACAAATAGAGCTTTCTTTTGGTGGTATTTGATCACCTCTGCGGTTTTTATTTTTTGCACTATAAACAAAAAAAGAGCCACAATTCTAAATAAAAAAAAAATATATATATTTTTCACATTCTGTTATAGAACATTCCCCAAAAAAAATTAAAAATCAAATTTTTTCATCATTTTAGGCCAATTTGTTTTCTGCTACATATTTTTGATTTACAAAAAATCCCAATAAACGTATTTTGATTGGTTTGTGAAAAAGTTATCCCATCTACAAACTAGGGGAAAGATTTGTCATTTTTATTTATTTTTTTACTAGTAATGGTGGCGATCTGCGATTTTTAGCGGGACTGCGACATTGCGGCGGACAGATCGGACCTTTTTGACACTTTTGGGGGAAACAGTGACATTACTACAGTAATCAGTGCTAAAAATATGCACCGTTACTGTAATAATGACACTGGCAGGAAAGGGGTTAACCCAGGGGTGATCAAAGGGTTAAGTGTGAGCCTAGGGGGGTGTTTCTAACTGTATGGGGGCATGGCTTGTGAAACGATAACAGAGACCTGTGATCGCTTCTCCAACACCGATCCCCCCCTCCCTGTTCTGCCTGCTTCTGATCCCCTCCCCTCACCGTGTGCTCCCTTTTTCACTGTGCCATCCCCCCACCCCCTCCCTTCCACAGCCCTGTCCTGGAAAAAAAAAATCACAAATTGTAAAAAAAATTAATCATTATAATTAATAATTTAAAAAAATATATAAAATATAAGAATTGTAAACTTTTTAACATTAAAGAAAAAAAAAAACTTTACATTTTTTTAAAATGTAAAAAACTATTTAGCAAGGGCGAATTCACACAGGGTCGGGGGGGGGGGTGTGGCCTGAGCAACACAGGCACAGGGCATCATTGCTTCTCCGACACAGATCCCCCTTCCCTGTTCTGCCTGCTTCTGATTCCTCCCCCCCCCCCCCTTCCGCAGCCCTGTCCTGTAACTAAAAATAAAAAAATTGTAAAAGAAAATTATTAATTAAAAATTGTAATAAATAATTTAAAAAAATTATAAAATAAAAGAATTGTAAACTTAACATTAAAAAAAAAGAAAAAAACTTTACATTTTTTAAAATGTTAAAAAACGATTTAGAAAGGGTGAATTCACATGGGTTCTCTGTTTTGTTGTGTCTGCTAATAATAATTTTAGTGTATTTTTAGTGAAAATATTGTCTTGATAAATTCGGGGGGGGGGGGGAGCCTGAGAAACACAGGCATGGGGCATCATTCCTGTAATTGCTTCTCCGACACCGATCCCCCTCCCTGTTCTCCCTGCTTCTGATCCACCCCCCTTCTTGTGTGCCCCCTTTCACTGTGCCCCTCCCCCCCAGCAGCACTGCAGGCTTCCCTGTCCTGTAAAAAAATTGTAAAAAAAAAAAAAATGAATAAACATTGTAATAAATCATTTAAAAAAAATTATAAAATAAAAGAATTGTAGACTTTATAACATTTACAAAAATAAAAAATATGAGTGTTGATTTTAGTGTATTTTTTGTGAAAATATTGTTTTGAAAAATTCGGGGGGGGGGGGGGGCTGAGAAGCACAGGGCATCATTCCTGTAATTGCCGCTCCAACATCGATCCCCCTCCCTGTTCTGCCTGCTTCTGATCCCCCCATTCCATATGTATCCCCTTTTCACTGTGCCCCCCCCCCCTGCAGCACTGCAGGCTTCCCTGTCGTGTAAAAAAAAAAAAAAAGTTGTAAAAAAAATGTGTAAACATTGAAATAAATAATTTAAAAAAAATTATAAAATAAAAGAATTGTAAACTTTTTGGCTTAAAAAAAACAACAAAAACTACATTTTTTTAATGTAAAAAAACAATTTGGAAAGGGCGAATTCACACAAATTCTCGATTATGTTTGAGTTCACTAATAATGATTTTAGTGAAAATATTGTCTTGATAAATTCGGGGGGGGGGGGCGCCCTAAGAAGCCCAGGGCATCATTCCCACAGGTTCTATGTTATGTTTGTATACGCTAATAATGATTTTAGTGCATTTTTAGTGACAATATTGTCTTGATGAATTTGAGGGGGGGGGGGGCTGAGTAGCACAGGGCATCATTCCTGTAATTGCCTCTCCAACATCGATCCCCCTCCCTGTTCTGCCTGCTTCTGATCCCCCCATTCCATATATATCCCCTTTTCACTGTGCCCCCGCCCCCCCCTGCAGCACTGCAGGCTTCCCTGTCGTGTAAAAAAAAAAACAAGTTGTAAAAAAAATTAATAAACATTGAAATAAATAATTTAAAAAAATTATAAAATAAAAGAATTGTAAACTTTTTGGCATAAAAAAAAAAACAACAAAATCTACCTTTTTTGTTTTTAATGTAAAAAACTATTTAGAAAGGGCAAATTCACACAAATTCTCGGTTATGTTTGAGTTCACTAATAATGATTTTAGTGTATTTTTTGTGAAAATATTGTCTTGATAAATGCGGGGGGGGGGGGGGGTCCCTGAGAAGCACAGGGCATCATTCCTGTAATTGCTTCTCCAACTTCGATCCCCATCCCCGTTCTGCCTGCTTCTGATCCCCCCATTCCCCGTGTATCCCCTTTTCACTGTGCCCCCCCCTCCCTGCAGCACTGCAGGCTTCCCTGTCATGTAAAAAAAAACAAAAAAAACAAGTTGTAAAATAAATTAATAAACATTGTAGTAAATAATTAAAAAAAAATTATAAAATAAAAGAACTCTAAACTTTTAAACATTTAAAAAAAAACCTACATTTTTTTTATGTAAAAAACTATTTTGAAAGGGCGAATTCACACAGATTCTCCGGTATGTTTGTGTCCACTAATAATGATTTTAGTGTATTTTTAGTGAAAATATTGTCTTGATAAATTTGGGGGGGGGGGGGGGCTGAGAAGCACAGACACAGGGCATCATTCCTGTAATTGCTTCTCCAACTTCGATCCCGCTCCCTGTTCTGCCTGCTTCTGATCCCCCCCCCCCTTCTCCATGTACCCCCTTTTCCCACCCCCTGCAGCGCTGCAGGCTTCCCTGTCCTGTAATAAAATAAAAAAATTGTAAAAAAAAAAAAAAATAACAATAATAATAAAACATTGTAATAAATAATTTTAAAAAAGTATGAAAAAATTATAAAAATAACAATTTGTAAAAAAAAAAATAATAATAATTAAACATTGTAATAAATAATTTAAAAAAATTATTAAAAAAACTTTTAACATTAAAAAGAAAAAAAAAACTTTTTTTTTTTTTAGATGTAAAAAACATTTTATGGAAAGGGAGAATTCACACGGGTTCTTTGTTTTGTTTGTGTCCGCTAATAATGATTTTAGTCTATTTTTAGTGATAAATTCGGGGGGGGGGGGGCCTGAGGTAGGCTGTACGGGGGGGCCCATGGGGGGGCTGAGGTAGGCTGTACGGGGGGCCCATGATTTCTAACAGCAGCCCTGCATGTGTTTTACAGCAATGATCATTTGTGGGACCTGGCGTTGAAGATATAAGGACTCCTCATCACTAAGCTGCACTTTCCCTTTAACAGAAGAAAAGTCGCATAGAAGTATAAAGATGAATATCCCCGGATCATAGATTTGATGTAAGTGGTTACATTGGCCGGCGTGGACCTTGGGGACAGATCATCGCCCTGTACCTCTCTGATGTCAGCAGTGCCTGACATGGAACAAGTGTGACAGCGCTGGCTATTTTGGGAAACCTCTTTTTTGCCCCTCTTTACCCCCCGCTGGAACGCGAGAGGCGACTTGTCTTTAAAAATGAATCCATCTGGCAGAGGAGAATGACTTCCTGAAGAGAGAGCCAGCAGGCATCATGCCGTAGCGAGCGGCTAACTAATTATAGTTTTGTTTTGTGTTGTGTCATTAGATCGCGAGATTTGGATACTGCGGACAATGACAATTATTACCCTCCGAAGGGAGCAGAGATGTAAAAATAGATCGTTACAGTCCACTAGCTTCCGAGGTCTTCCGGCAATTTCAGGAGAAGGTGGATAAAAAAAATTCCGTTCCAGAAACAAAAGACACAAATGGCAAAACGAGTCCTTCAATGGGACAGAAATAGCTGCGTGCACGCGTCACGGATGGAGATTTGATATATACGAGCCAATAAATGATACTCTCTGTGCTGCCCATTGTATTTTGTTTGCGGCCCATGGGACAATAATATAAAAAAATAATATATACACACTAAAATAACACACTAAAATACAATTATAGACTGATCTTTTCTTTGTCAGTGGGCAAACGTACAAAATCAGCAGGGGATCAAATACTTTTATTCCCTCACTGTATATACAGTATCTCACAAAACTAAGTACACCCCTCACATTTTCATAAATATTTTATTCTATCTTTTCATGTGACAACACTGAAGAAATGACACTTTGCTACAATGTAAAGTAGTGAGTGTACAGCTTGTATAACAGTGTAAATTTGCTGTCCCCTCAAAATAACTCAACACGCAGCCATTAATGTCTAAACCATGGGCAACAAAAGTGAGTACACCCCTAAGTGAAAATGTCCAAATTGGGCCCAAAGTGTCAATATTTTGTGTGGCCACCATTATTTTCCAGCACTGCCTTAACCCTCTTGGGCATGGAGTTCACCAGAGCTTCACAGATTGCCACTGCAGTCCTCTTCCCCTCCTCCATGAAGTCATCACTGAGCTGGTGGATGTTAGAGACCTTGCGCTCCTCCACCTTCTCTTTGAGGATGCCCCACAGATGCTCAATAGGGTTTAGGTCTGAGATAAACGTATTTGGTTTGGATGGTGTCAAACGTGTGTGGCAGCAACCAGGTGAGGAGTACAAAGACAAGTGTGTCTTGCCTACAGTCAAGCATGGTGGTGGGAGTGTCATGGTCTGGGGCTGCATGAGTGCTGCCGGCACTGGGGAGCTACAGTTCATTGAGGGAACCATGAACGCCAACATGTACTGTGACATACTGAAGCAGAGCATGATCTCCTCCCTTCGGAGACTGGGCGGCAGGGCAGTATTCCAACATGATAACGATCTCCAAGGCGACCACTGCCTTGGTAAAGAAGCTGAGGGTAAAGGTGATGGACTGGCCAAGCATGTCTCCAGACCTAGACCCTATTGAGCATCTGTGGGGCATCCTCAAATGGAAGGTGGAGGAGCGCAAGGTCTCTAACATCCACCAGCTCCGTGATGTCATCATGGAGGAGTGGAAGAGGACTCCAGTGGCAACCTGTGAAGCTCTGGTGAACTCCATGCCCAAAAGGGTTAAGGCAGTGCTGGAAAATAATGGTGGCCACACAAAATATTGACACTTTGGGCATTGGGCGTGGATGGGTATTCCAGCATGACAATGACCCAAAACACATGGCCAAGGCAACAAAGGAGTGGCTCTAAAAGAAGCACATTAAGGTCCTAGAGTGGCCTAGCCAGTCTCCAGACCTTAATCCCATAGAAAATATGTGGAGGGAGCTGAAGGTTTGAGTTACCAAAGGTCAGCATTGAAACCTTAATGACTTGGAGAGGATCTGCAAAGAAGAGTGGGACAAAATCCCTCCTGGGATGTCTGCAAACCCGGTGACCAACTACAAGAAACGTCTGACCTCTGATTGCCAGCAAGAGTTTTTTTCCCCCCAAGTACAAAGTCGTGTTTTGCGAAGGGGTCAAATACTTATTTCACTCATTAACCACTTGACGACTGCCCGCCGCAGATTTGCTGCGGCAGGCAGCCGCTCCTGGGCAAAGGGACGTAGCTCTACGTTGCTCCCTCAGGAGGCTAGGGGACGAGCGCGCGCCACCGGCGGCGCGCTCCCGCCCCCGATCGTCAGCCGGAAAGCCAGTGTGATCTCTCCCCGCTGACAGAGAAAGACGGACTGCTGATGTAAACACAGCCGTCCGTCCTTCTCCCTGAGATGATCACGGAGACTACGTGATCCTGCTATATAGGATCACATGTCTCTATGGTCATTTCACAAGCCCAACCCCCCCCCCCCCCCCCACAGTTAAAATCACTCCCCTAGGGTCACATTTAACCCTTTGATCACCCCTGTAATAACCCCTTCCCTGCCAATGGCATTACTACAGTAACAGTGCATATTTTTAGCACTGATTACTGTAGTAATGTCACTGGTTCTCCCAAAAGTGTCAAAAATGTCAGTTAGGGGTCCCATCTGTCTGCCGCAATGTCACAGTCCCGCTAAAATTCTTAGATCAACGCCATTACTAGTAAAAAAAATAAAAAATAAAAATGACATAAATCTATCCTGTAGTTGGTAGACACAATAACTTTTGCGCAAACCAATCAAAATACGCTTATTGCGATTTTTTATTACCAAAAATATGTATCAGAAAACAAATTGGCCTAAAATGTTAAAAAATTTTGATTTTTACATTTTTTGGGGGAATGTGATATAGCAGAATGTGAAAAATATTGTTTTGTTTTTTTTCAAAATTGTCGCTCTTTTTTTGTTTATAGCGCAAAAAAAAAAAAAAAAAATCGCACAGGTGATCAAATACCACCAAAAGAAAGCTTTGTTTGTGGGGAAAAAAGGACGTCAATTTTATTTGGGTACAGCGTCGCACGACCGCGCAATTGTCCCTTAAATTGACGCAGTGCTGAATCGCAAAATAGGGCCTGGTCATTAAGCAGGAAAATCTTCCGGTCTTAAAGTGGTTAAAATGCAAATCGATTTATAACTTTTTTGAAATGCGTTTTTCTGGATATTTTTGTTATTCTGGCCCTCACTAGTAATATAAATCTAAAATTAAAATTATAGATTGATTATTTCTTTGTCAGTGGGCAAACATACAAAATCAGCAGGGGATCAAATATTTTATTACCTCACTATATGTATATATAAATATATATATATATATATATATATATATATATATATACATACTTACACACACAGTGCTATATATACACAGTGCTGTGAAAAAGTATTTGTCCTCTTCCTGATTTGTTTTGTCACACTTCAATGATTCAAATCATCAAACAAATTTTAATATAACACAAAGGTAACCCGAGTAAATACAAAATGCAGTTTTTAAATGTTGATTTAATTTATTAACCACTTGCCGCATACTGACGTAGGGGTACGTCGGTAAACTTTGCGGGGTTATACCGGGATGATGCCTCTAGTTAGAGGCATCATCCCGGTACCGTGGTTTAGAGCCGACGGTTGGCATTCCGTTGGTACCGACCGATGCGGCTCGGGAGCCGCTCGATCGGTACCCGGGGGGGCGGGAGGGGACGTCCCCCCCCTCCCGCCGCCTTCCATGGCTGTTACTGGGGCTCCTGTCCCACCGGGAGCCCCAAACACCCAGCCGGCACGTCCGCCGGCTGGATGGAATCCCGATCAAAGCCGGAAACGGCTTCGATCAGGTCTCCGATGACGTAACCCGGAGGCGGCGTCCATGACGTCACTTCCGGGTTACTGTGCTGCAAAAGGCGGCAAATTTGAAAAACGGCTGTATGCAAAAACGCAGTTTTTGGCGTTTTGCATACAGGAAAGTGCAGTGGAGAGGTTTGGGGTCTTTTAGACCCTCGATCCCTCCATAAAGAGTACCTGTCACTGCATATTGGTGTCACAAGGGATGTTTACATTGCTTGTGACAGCAATAAAAGTGATCAGATTTTTTTTTTTTTTTAAACTGTAATAAAGTTAAAAAAATAAATAAAATAAATGGGGAAAAAAAATAAAAATTTAGCCGCCCCCGTCACCGTTAGCTCGCGCACAAAAAAAAAACGTATACGGAAGTCGAGCCGCAAATTAAATCGCTGTTCAAACCACACATGTGAGGTATCGCCGCGATCGCCAGAGCGTGAGCAATAATTAAAAAAAAAGAGATACACTCTAACTCTAAACTGGTAACCGTTAAATAAATTTAAAACGTCGCCTATTGAGATCTCTATTGACCGTAGTTTGTCGCCATCCCACGGGGGGGCGCAATTTTAAATGGTAACATGTTGGGTATCTATTTACTCGGCGTGATATGTTCTTTCACAATATACAAAAAAAATGGGCTAACTTTACTGTTTAGTATTTTTTAAATGCAGTGAAATGTGATTTTTCAAAATTTTTCCAAAAAAATAGTGCTTTAAAGACCGCTGCGCAAATACCGCGTGACAAAAAATATTGCAATGACCGACATTTTATTCTCCAGAGTCTTTGCTAAAAAAATATATATAATGTTTGGGGGTTCTAAGTAGTTTTCTAGGAAAAAATACTGATTTTAACACGTGAACAAAAAGTGTCCGAAATAGGGCTGGGGCTTAAGTGGTTAAGGGAAAAAAGCTGTCCAAACCTGTGAAAAAGTAATTGCCCCCTAAACCCAATTACTGATTGTGCCACCCTTGGCGGCAAGAACTGCAATCAGTCATTTGGGATAACTGGTAATAAGGCTTTCACATCGATGTGGAGGAATTTTGGCCCGTTCCTTTTTGCAGATTTGCTTTAATTCAGCCACATTGGAGGGTTTTCCAGCATGGAAGGCCTATTTAAGATCATAGGAATGAAGACAACCTGCCTCTCCAGGTAAGACAATAGAGCCTAATGAAATGTGGATGTGGGTGCCCGCCCCAGCTCACCTCCACATATAGCAATGAATGAAGAAATGGCTGCACACCACAGTTGATTAAGCACCACCATGATTAGGCACATATTCCGTGTATGAAATACGTCAACCTTGCAGCCAGTCAGTGTCCTGTTGTGTTACGTTGGGAGCTCCAATAAAGGATTTTGGAACGAGCTGTAGTGTGCAGCCATTCCTTCATTCACTGTTTAAGGTCATGCCACAGCATCTCAATTGGATTTAAGTCCAGACTTTGACTAGGCGACTCCAAAACCTTAATTTTGCTTTTATTTTTTATTTTTTTTTATGTGTTTCTGGTGTGTTTCGGATCATCAAGAACTGATGGCCGGGCATTCTCCTTCAGGATTTTCTGGTAGGGAGCAGAATTCATGGTTCCATCAATTATGGCAAGTTATCCAGGTCCTGAAGCTGCAAAGCAGCCCCAGACCATCACACTACCACCACCATGTTAGTTTGACTGTTGGTATGATGTTCTTTTATGAAATGCTGTGTTAGTTTTACACCAGACGCTCCACACGGAGAACGGAAAGTGGAGCTGATCGAGCAGGCTGGCGTCCCCGTCCCTCTCCCCCACGAGAGGGGATTTGCAATAGTTTTTTCCCCGGGATAACCAGGAGAAATGCACACAAGCAAAACTTTTTAAAGAGGAAGTAAACCCTCCTCTGCAAGTTGTACCTATAGGTAAGCCTATGATAAGGCTTACCTATAGGTACTGTAAATATCTCCTAAACTTGTACTGTTTAGGAGATATTTACCTTACATGCAGCCAGTGACGTCACTGGCGCATGCGCTCTGAAGGAACGGCCGCTCGTGCCGTTCCTTCAGAGCCCCGTGCCGTGTGCGCGGGAGTGACGTCACCGCGGCTCCGGCCAATCAGATGGCCGAATGCCGCGATCCCGGAAGACGGGCGACTGGAAAGTATTTCATAATGAGCTAGTATGCGATACTAGCTCATTATGTGTTTCTCTTTCAGGGTGAAGAAAAAAAAAATATGTGGGTTTACAACCTCTTTAATACTCTTGCATTGACGAATATTTGATCTTTGCTAAGAGGAACAATTTGGAGGACAACACTGCCCAAAGTTCCTTGTGTGCGCTAGAGAGGATAGGTGAAGCATGCACAAACAGCCCTGGGGAAGTGTTCCAATGCTCTAATTTGAAAGTGGTAAACATACTCCCTGAAGAAGACAATATGTTGAAACGCGTTGGAATGTCCAGTATTAGTGTACCATCCATTGTATCTAATGCAATATGGATGAATAACCTCTACAATAACTGGAAATACCACACTGGGATAAGTCATCTTACTTAGAATGAAATAGGGCTCTATAAAAGTTTCACTCATTTAATGTAAGTGTTGCAAATGTTCATTTACGGCTGTGATACATAGTGACATGTTGGATCCTTTGTATATCAGACCTGGAGGGGTCTTTTTATATGAACAAAAAAAAGAATTATTGTTTTTTTTTAAAATTATAGTATCGTATTTGCCGGCTTCTAAGACGACCCCCCTATTTTTCAAGTTAAAACATAGGTTTTGGGCTATACTCGCCGTATAAGACTCCCCCCTTCCAAGGCAAGTAGGTGTATTTTCTCAAATATCTCCATGGTTAGTAAGTAGGTGTAAATCTCTCAAAGCGCTGGCTGGATGTGCGGGAATACTGTACCAGTATGTACCGTAGGTTCGGATGCATACAGTATACCACGCTGAGCCAATCATGGTGAGCAATGTATTCTATTATTGAATACAAAGCCTGCTGGGATTGGTGGAGCCAGAGAGGCGGGCTGATGTTAATCTCTCTCACTCGGCCAATCCGAGCTGGCTTTGTATTCAATAATAGAAATACATCGCTCACCGTGATTGGCTCAGTGCGGTACACTGTATGTAGCTGAAGCTACGGTACATACCGGTACAGTATTCCCACACATCCAGCCAGCGCTTTGAGAGATTACACCTACTTACTTACCTTGGAGATATTTGAGAGATTACACCTACTTATGGTACTTACCTTGGAGATTAATAGGGTACATACCGGTACATAGGGTAATAGGGTACATACCAGTACAGTATTCCCGCACATCCAGCCAGCGCTTTGAGAGATTACACCTACTTACTTACCTTGGAGATATTTGAGAGATTACACATACTTACAGTACTTACCTTGGAGATTAATAGGGTACATACCGGTACATAGGGAAATAGGGTACATACCGGTACATAGGGTACGTACCAGTACATAGGGTAATAGGGTACATACCGGTACATAGGATAATAGGGTACATACCAGTACATAGGGTAATAGGGTACATACCGGTACATAGAGTAATAGGGTACATACCGGTACAGTATTCCCGCACATACAGCCAGCGCTTTGAGAGATTACACCTACTTACGGTACTTACCTTGGAGATTAATAGGGTACATACCGATACATAGGGTAATAGGGTACATACCAGTACAGTATTCCCGCACATTCAGCCAGCGCTTTGAGAGATTACACCTACTTACTTACCTTGGAGATATTTAAGAGATTACACCTACTTACAGTTCTTACCCTGGAGATTAATAGGGTACATACCAGTACATAGGGTAATAGGGTACATACCGGTACATAGGGTAATAGGGTACATACCGGATCAGTATTCCCACACATCCAGCCAGCGCTTTGAGAGATTACACCTACTTACTTACCTTGGAGATATTTGAGAGATTACACCTACTTACGGTACTTACCTTGGAGATTAATAGGGTACATGCCGGTACATAGGGTACATACCGGTACATCGGGTAACAGGGTACATAGGGTAATAGGGTACATACCGGTACATCGGGTAACAGGGTACATAGGGTACATACCGGTACATAGGGTAATAGGGTACATGCCGGTACATAGGGAAATAGGGTACATACCGGTACATAGGGTACGTACCAGTACATAGGGTAATAGGGTACATACCGGTACATAGGATAATAGGGTACATACCAGTACATAGGGTAATAGGGTACATACCAGTACATAGGGTAATAGGGTACATACCGGTACATAGGGTAATAGGGTACATACCGGTACATAGGGTAATAGGGTACATACCAGTACAGTAGTCCCGCACATCCAGACAGCACTTTGAGAGATTACACCCACTTACTTACCTTGGAGATTTTTATACTCTCCGTATAAGATGACCCCCCCATTTTTGGGTGATGTTTTTAAGGTTAAAAAGTCATCTTATACGCTGGAAAATACGATACTTAAATTTCCTTATTGTAATTAATAGTTGCTTTTAAAATCCCACAAAATAGAGGATGAAAAAAATATGTTACCGTAATTATGTCTACGGGATGATGGCAAAAAATACTCAGAGCTTAAAAGAGAGTGATTCCCTTCATAAGACGTCCGTTTCCCATTCCCCTGCTGTGATTAGGAAGTGGTACCATTTCGGAGCCTCTCCTATTTTTGTATTCGTATATGATTTGGTGATAGGAAGGTGCAGTATACAAAATTTACCGGCTTTTATGCCATTTCCTTACAACCCCTAATCCAATGCAGGCCAAGTGTAAATGAACCCGGCTTTTATTTCTCGACTTGATCAAGCGGCAATACTTTTTTTTTTTTGTTTCACTTTACACATTCACATGCCCTGGAATTCACTGCATCCTGGCGCTGCATTTTAGACTCTTTATACGGAAGCGCCCCGTTGCCGGGAACTTGTAAAGAACAAGCGTGGACTGGCAGGATTATGTAAAACACAAGGGGGGTTTGATATGAAAATCAGAGCCATTTTCTATTTTATCCTTCAAGGCGAGTAGCTTTCAGCGGCACTTCCCAGCCGCCCTCATTGCACTCGGAACTGAGCGTTCTAAGTGCCTGTGAAGTGCAGATAGGCTCACATCAATGTGCGCTCATCAATGAGTGTCACACTGCGTCTGATCTGGGATCTTTATCGGTCCGCACGTTCGTCCTTTGTGAGAACAAGAGAGATTGCGCTGAGCTTAAAGAGGGAGCGAATGCACAAAGCCTGCCCCCCCAAAAGGCTCTGCTGTGATCAAATAGAGTTGAGCATGCTGCCGCAGAAGGTGCAAGAGGTGCAAAGGCATCCAGGAAAGTCTAATGATGTGGCCCATGTCTGCAAAGCAGTGCAGTTAAAGGGAAACTCTACTCTTTGCCTATTCAGGTATTTGGCAGGCGTATCAACCAGAGCATATCTGTGAATTGAACTTCCTGGTCTCCCTCTCTGCAGTGTTCTTCCAATATATTGCTTTTCTAGCTTCTGACTGGGGGCACGTGTCCCTAAGCTAAGGCCCTCCAGTTGTTCAGGAACTACAATTCCTATCATGCCTAGTCATGTCTGTGAATGTCAGAGTTTTACAATGCATCATGGGACGTGTAGTTCCACAACAAATGGAGGGCCGTAGTTGGGATATCCCTGAACTAGGGATATCCCAACTACGGCCCTCCAGCTGTTGACAGTTTATACCACCAAAAGAAAGCTCTATTTGTGGGGGAAAAAAAAGGACATCAATTTTATTTGGGTACAGCGTCGCACGACCGCACAATTGTCCGTTAAAGTAACGCAGTGCTAAATCGCAAAAAATGGCCCTGGTCTTTAGGGGGCAAATCCTTCCGGTCCAGAAG
This sequence comes from Pelophylax lessonae, assembly GCF_965119305.1. NCBI lineage: Eukaryota > Metazoa > Chordata > Amphibia > Anura > Ranidae > Pelophylax > Pelophylax lessonae. The sequence goes on from NC_138772.1 coordinate 540,234,559, forward strand.
TTGTTAATGGGCGAGTTTAATAAAGACACAAGAAATTAGAACTGTTTGTGTGTTATCATACCACCCCCCCCCCCCCGACCACTGGCTATCCATGGACATCTCAGGTATTTCCTCTTTTCCAGAGATGAGCTTGGGTTTGGTCCGGTACTTGATTTTCAATTAGGATGGCATATTATAATAAAAGACCCCTACTGAGGAAGTTGAGCATCCTATGACGGATGACGCAACGCGTATAGGGGGGCGGAGACTTCCAGAGGAACCAGGAACCCGGCAGCCAGCTCCGAGCGAGCGGTGAGAAAAGCGCCTAGAGTCTGCACTGCTCAAGTGCCAACCCATGTATGTGCATACATGCTAATTCCCCAATAAAATAATTTTAAATGGAGAGCACTAGATCTCTTTGCCTCTCTTTTATATATCAAACTGGATATACGCTGAGAGTGACCTGAAGCCAATATCATATCCAAGCCATAGAGCAACCCCTATGGAAACCAGCTTGAGGAGAGAGATAGTTAACTTTAGCTAACTGATAGTTCCTTAGAGGAACTGCTCATTTGACCTAGTGGTAAAACACAGGTCAGAGTTTCAGATGAGAGGCTATCTTTTGGGTGCTGGTGGCGGAAGCACTAGCACTTTTCAAGCACTGGTCAAGCACCTTCTCCTACTTGTTTTTTGCACAAGGGCAAAAGAAGCTCCATATGGACTATGAATTTTTTGGATAATGATTTGCACCTCATGAATGCTTAATGCACCATGTGATATACTTTGGCACATTGTCACTTTACAATTTGTCTTAAGCACTTTACTTTGTTAATTTGCACTAGCCTTTGCACCTTTGTGCACTGTGTCACTTTTTTATATTTTTTAGGCACCTTAGCCAGCTAGTATATACTGGCATTTGATGTCGAGCTTTCAATAGCGCTGTACCTTATTTTTGATTACAATTTTCTGACTTTGCAGTGGTAAGCATAGATGGTATAGCTGCTGTTTTGCACACATTATTATTTAATAGTTTGCACTCATTTATAAACTTTTTTCACATGTGGCCATATTAGGTTGATGTCCCAAGCATCCCCGCTCCTGTATGTATATGCAGCTGTGGAGCAGGGAAGGTCCTAGCTGCAGTTAACTGAGCAGCACAGCTTCCTTTCTGATTCACTCCGTAACCTAATTTTGGGCCAATCCTGAGCTCACGCCCACTATTCTCCCCTAGCGCCAATGGTGGGTGATCCTACCTCCTCCACTGTGCTCATGCAATGACATGTAAGTTCCATGTGGTCCAGTAAGCACAGGCTGCGTGATGACGCCGCATCAAGGGGTGGGCCCATGCCTGGACACTGAGGAAGTGAGCTGAATGATATTTCTAACACACCTCATGGGCATACTTAGAATTACACCTCAAAACACATTCTGCTACTCCTCCAGCGTTTGGGGATCCCTCATGTGTGAGGCTTTTTCACAGCCTAGCCACACACAGGGGCTAGTATCGTACTCCGTTCCCCCAGTGATAACATCCCAAAGGATGAAACGCATCGGGCGGAAAAACAGTGGTGACGTCATCACGCCTGCTGAGGCGTCGATCGAGTTTTGTAGTCAGTGGAATGCAGTTACACTTTTTTATGCTTGTAAGTACCTTCCTTCTCTTACAGAACATTAATTTTACATACTACACATTGAAGATCTTCTTCCTCTAGCATGTTATGGGCTGGCGTATTTTCCTAAAAATGCTGTTGCTGGGAGAACGTGCTGTGAGTGTTAGGCTGGCAAGTTAACATCCATCCATCCCTGTGGGATTTCTCACCCATAGCGCCGTCAGGCCTCCTTCTTTTGAGGTCAGAGGATATGGTAAGCAGTTTAGTATTACGGGTAAATACAGTGGTGGAGAATCTTTTCCCTTGTTGGAGGATCTGAGTGGCTATATTACTTATTTCGCTTTATGGACTTTGGCACACAGCACTTTAATACTATTTGGAAGTTCAAAAAAGTCCAAGCCTTATTAATCAAAAACTCCCTGCAGGAGGTTGATCATTGGGACACTGGAAAATTCACACTATAACAGTCCTTTTGCTGCCGATCCCAAGCATGGGATGCAAATGCAATGGAATGAAACACTAAAAAAGGGACAGCGCACAGGAGTGTCAATCAGGTGTCAAAAGAGAATGTAAAAAGGTTTAGCTTACTGGATAAATAAAACCAAGAAAAGGCTGACACATTACCACTAGTATGCGGTTGGCGCAGATGGCATTAGATATGGTGAATGCCAATGGTCACTGCGAGGTAATCCAACGCTAAGCCTCTCGGGTTGTGGGGGTGTCCGAAAAACTGGGATCTCTATGGAGGAAGGGAAGATCCTAGCCAGTCGCCGCCTGCACGAACCAGCCGCGTTGTGGAACCGCCGAGGGTTATGTGATGCCTGGAAGTGACGTCACTTGATAGAACGAGGCCCGATGCAGGAACCAACGTGGAACGCAAGCCAATCCATTGCCGTGACTACGCGTTTCGCGCGCATGCGCTTTGTCAAGTCACTTGTTCCTGCATCGGGCTTCATTCCACCAAGTGACGTCACTTCCAGGCATCACGCAACCCTCTGCAGTTCCACAACGCGGTTGGTTCACACCGGCGGTGACTGGCTAGGATGTTCCCTTCCTCCATAGGCATCCCAGTGTGTTGGAAAGCCCCACAACTCCGAGAGGCTTAGCGTTAGATTACCTCGCAGTGACCATTGGCATTCACCATCCTATAATGCCCTCACCGCCACCCGCATACTAGTGGTAATGTGTCAGCCTTTCTTGGTTTTATTCATCCAATAAACTAAACCTTTTTACATGGTTTACTGACTGGGGATTCTCTTTTGATACCTGATTGACACTCCTGTACGCTGTCCCTTTTTTAGTGTTTAATATTATTTGGGCCTCTTTTTTTATGAACACATGTATTATATTGGACTGTTTTTGAGTTTATATATATATATTTTTTTGCAGCGACATTGTATTGCACATCATATAACAGGAAGTGACCTTCATTGCCAAATCATCAGATTTTATTTTAATGGAGGATTTTAGGAAAATTGAAAAATTCAATCAACATGTTAAAGCATATATGAGATTTTAGTGAATGGGCTTTCATCTACTCGAGATCCATTGGCCAAAGCAATGATGCACACAGATAGCTGCGCTCCATGCTCTTCAATGTCCGGACTTCCCCTGCCCTCCTCCGCCTCCCATGTGTCACTTTCCTCGCTCTGGGGTGACAAGGCTCGAGGTGACCAGGACCTCGCCGGCTTTCAAAGGCAAACGTGACGTAAGTAGTTCCAGCGAGTGTATCTGCGGGCCGGTTCACGTGAGGTGGAGATCACTTCACCGACTTTCCACTCTGTTAATATTGTTTCCTCTGCGTGGTGTCATTTACAGAGAGATCCCAGAACGCAGAGATGTGGACGGAGGTTTCCATGCAGCTAATCTGCTGCGACAAGCACCCCTGCCGGGGGCCATATCAAACACAGATGCATGTCTTTTGAAGAACTTTGGGCTAAACAGCGAGATTCACAGTTTCCATAGACACGTTTGCTCTCCTTCCTGCTGAAATATTTTGTAATTCTGTTCAGCCAGTTCTGTGGTCTAGGTACCCCATCAGAGGGCATAGCTAGGCTGCTCCCTTTACTTTGCACCATTGAATGAATAAAAAAAAAAAAAAAACAGCCAGTTCATTGACCTGTGCCAGCTGCAGAAGGAGCATCAGCACACCACTGAGGTCATTTCATCCTTTCACAAGCCTTGTGCATTGCGTAATACCTACATTCCTTTACAGTGCTGCCCAACTCTCTAAGACAGTGGTTCTCCACCAGGGTTCAGTGGAACCCTAGGGTTTCTCCTGAGGTTGCTAGGGGTTCCTTGAGCAATGATCAATTTCTGCCTCTCAGATAAGTTCCCCTGACACCATTGATCTTTTTAGCTATCTGGAAGAAGGTAATTAGCCTGCTGTCGGCTGAATCTGGATCATAGGAGTGCAGAACTAAGTGCACTCCTGTGACCCACAGGAGAATTATGGCCAATAGAGCTTTGGCCATACTTCTCGGAATGAAGAAAAACAGCTGCACTCTTCTAGGACTTTAGCTGGACGTCATAAAATGGGGTACAGCAGCATAACGGCTTGACGTGTTTTTTGCTGTATCAGTGCTTAGTCATAACCTGCAGGTTGTGAGTTTATAATGTCCTAGAAGAGTGCAGCTGATTTGCTTCCTTCCGGTTTTCCTATGTATGACTAAGAGGCTGAACAAGCACCTTACAGATCACCTAGAGCGGCTTTCATACATGGTCATACTTATCCTTCAATGGACTCAAAAATGCTCCTTTAGCAGACTAATCTGCATTGAGATGTAAATAAAAGAATTCAGGGTGGCTAGTTAATGAATGTACCAGTGTCAACAACCATTTGGCCATTTGTTTTGCGCTCCTATTAGTCTGTGTACATATGGATACCCAATATTGGTGATTCACTTTTCCAAGGGGACCCCTGTTATGTGTCAAGTTGCCAAACCGGAGCCAATGGGCCAAGGTGATGACTCTACCTACCTATTGAAAGTTTATTTCCAGCACCTTGCGTCAACCTTTTCTTGCAATGACGCAAAGAACAGAGGTGATTGACTTTTACACCTGTCCTCTCCTGAGTGTGCATAACAGCATCGCAGTGCTCTAGGTTCAATAGAGTTATTACTACCTGGGAGCTGGAAGACAGTGAGTGTAATCTGCATAAGTTCAGTTGGCATTTTATATAGGGCTTGTCCACACGCAAGGTTGGGAGCAGTAAAAAATAGCAGTTGAACCATGTTTTTACCATTACCCCAACCATGATCCTCTTTAGCTGCTGAGGCAGCAGGCCAGGAGTGACAACATGCTGCAGTTATGATGCTTTGTTGGAATTAGGCTAGGTTCAAGTTACTGCTTATTTGGAACGTATCTAAAATTGCATGCTGCCCTTTAGCAGACGCATGGTGGTGCCGTTATTGGCACTCCCACCCATCTGCTAGCATGTGCCAAAGTGCACGGTGGCATAGTACCTTGCGGTTCAATGCTTTTGGAAACGGGTTATTTTCTGCATTCTTTGCACATAAGGAAGCTCATTAAATCTCGTCTCGATTACTGCAACTCCATTCTCATTGGCTTACCTTTAAAAAGACTATCCCCCCCTTCAGTCCATCATGAACGCTCCTGCCAGGCTCATCCACCTTGCAAACCGCTCTGTGTCTGCTACCCCTCTTTCCAATCCCTCCATTGGCTGCCACTCAACCAACAAATTAAATTCAAGTTACTAACCATAAACTACAAAGCCATCCATAACTTGGCGCCCAGCTACATCACTAATCTGGTCTCAAAATACCAACCAACTCGTTCTCTTCATTCCTCCCAGGACCTCCTGCTATCCAGCTCCCTTGTAACCACTTCCCATGCTCGCCTCCAGGACTTCTCCCGAGCTTCTCCCATCCTCTGGAATGCTCTACCCCCATCTGTCCGACTATCTCCAACTTTGTCTACTTTCAGATGATCCCTGAAAACACATCTCTTCAGAGAAACCTATCTGGCAACCACCTAACAACTGTGCTCTTATTTTCTCCATCAGCCCATCCCCCACAGTTATTAGCTCTTGTATCTCTTGACCGTCCCTCTTAGATTGTAAGCTCTAACGAGCAGGGTCCTCTGATTCCTACTGTATTAAAGTGTATTGTATTTGCACTGTTTACCCTCAAGTTGTAAAGCGCTGCGTAAACTGTCGGCGCTATATAAATACTATATAATAATAATAATAATAAAATGAATGAGCTGTCCTACATGTAGCGCACATACTCAATCACACCTGTAGGTGTGAACCTAGGCTTATACCCCCTGTTGTGACCCATTTAAGTGAATCGCACATGGTTGTGGCATGCTAGTGCTGCAATCAAGGGACTAAAGCACAGGTGTCAAACACAAGGCCCGCGGGCCGAATGCGGCCCCCCAGGCCATTTCATGTGGCCCTCACACCTCTCCTTCAGTTGCGGCACCCCCCTTGTCTCTGCCCCCACCTCGTCTCTGTAGTCGGCAGAGAGAGGACAGAACTCTTTTGCCAGGTCCTGCACTCCTCTGTGCAGCTGCAGAAAGGCTTGTCTTTGCCCAATCTCCCCCACCCCCCACCTTGTCAGCAGTCCGCATCAGAGAGGAGGGCAGAACTCCTTCTGCAGATCCCCCACCTCTATGTGCAGGCGCAACACCACCTTGCCTCTGCCTCCCCTGCTCTCAGCATTCAGCAGACTCTGGAAGCTGACTCCAGCCCTTCTCTGGTTCTCCTCCAGACCCTGCACTTCTTCCCAGATCCACCCGCATCTTTTTTCCTGGCAGCAGCACAAGGTAAGGGGGTGCGTTGTGATATAAGGAAGGGTGGGTGACTCTTGACTTCTGATGGTCGGGGGGGCTCTTGACATCTCATGTAAGGGTGTAAGGGGACGTGGGGCGCTCTGGACATCTAATCTTACAGATATAACCGGCCCTTTGAGGGCAACCATAATGCTGATGTGGCCCGAGATGAAATTGAGTTTAACACCCCTGGACTAAAGCATGTGATGTAGAATGCAGACCACAGCTTGTGTGAATGAACCCCCTAAGCATCATCCAAGCCAAGTGAAGGTAAAGGTTTTATTATAAAAATCTTTCAGGTCACCCAGCAAAGTTATTGTTTAAGACTACATGCTGGAATTCTTGAGCTGAACTGTGACTGGTTCTCTTTAAAGGCTCAGTACACTCAAATATTAATTATAGATGAAGTCTGCAGAAGTCTCACCACTGGAGCCTCTTTGACGTAAACCATCCTGTTAGAGTAGACTGACCCTTTAACCGAATTAGCCGGCCTTTCTCCTCCTGTACCAGCTCGGGAGATCCTGCAGAGTTTTCAGTTTTCAGAGGTAAAATGTAATCTCATGACAAAGTTAATGGTGGCTCAGCAGTATTGGCTTTCGTGTAAATATTCATACGGTGCAATGCAGTTATTGTTCTGTGCTGCTGAGAAGGACACAATGGTGACACAAAGGTCAATATGGATTTCCATTATCCTAGCCTACGTGGCCAGCCTAAGGAACAAACGCCATGTGTAAACGGAGACCATGGGACACATTCGCCCTGGTCTACCTTGTCCTACAATGGTCAGCCTTCACTATTAATCATGTAAAACATTTGAAAATTATAGAATTTCCTGGTTGAAAGTGGACAGGACGAAGGCCAAAGACATTTTTTTAAAGTGAACCTGTGCTTTAATAACAATTACAGAAAAGGGAAGAAATAGTGATGCATCATAAAGATTTTGATCTGGGTTCAGAGGTAGCTGATGAGGGCTGCGCTTTGTGGACCACTAGAATACATCAAGGGATACTTAATACGACCGTATTAGAGGCAAACTACAAGGCCCTGTCTCCTTAGTATCTAGTACCGGCTAGGATTGTCAAGATCTACTCTGATGAAGCTTCTTTTTGATGTAAAGGTTGTGGACTAGAAGGAACAATGCATCAAATCTGGTGGGCTTGCTCTCAAGTTAAACATGTTGGACTAGGGAGCATACTCCGATTCAGTCGGTTACTGTATCCAGAAACACTAAAACAGTGCTCTTGAATGAACTGATTGCGGATATTCCTAGACACACCCAGACTCACATTTTTATATATATTTCTTTTTTTGACAGCAAAAATGTCTGATGCAAAACCATGGAAGTCTTCTTCTTTCAACCCATCAGCAACTAAAAACAAAATTTCTTGGACAATGCTTGAAGACCAGTAGAAAAGCATTCTTCTACACAAGCAAACCAGATCTGAAAAGATCTGGAATCCTTAAGTATGATATATACCATCACTAGCATTAGGATCGGGGCTAGAGCGGGGTGGCAGCAGGCCGGGTACCAGGCCGAAGAGGGCAACTTCATTCTTTCCCTTTTCTCTCTCTCCCTTTTTTATTTTTCATTTCCTTCTTTCTTCACTTAGTCCCTTGTAATAGGGATTGTTGGTTTCATTCTGAATGCTCTGGCTCATTCATACACATTGATTAATGGCCATTGGTCGGTGGTTATTTTGGCCTAGGACCTCAGACTCTAGTGGGCTACGATGGAGCTTCCCATCACCATTTTGCCCCAGATGTCTGGGCAGCAGGTGATACCTTGAGTCTGGAGCCCTACAACAAGTGCTCTATTGGATTGTCTCTGTACATTCTGTACATATATTGCTTATGTTTCATGACCCGCTGCTCACAGAAGTCCATTTTCTGATAACTTAACCAACAAATGTTTGTACTTCTTTCTTTCTAAAAATGTTGAAAAAGATTGATCCTTAAAAAATTACGTTACCATCCATCACAAAGCAACTCATCACCTATTAAATGTATCCCCACTTTCAAACATCACATGGTGGGGCATAAACCCTAAACTCATATTAGCTCTATATGTGGGCAATCACGGTGTCTCCATGAATCACGACTGCTGTGGGCCTGCTGCAACAATTGGAGGGAAGCATTGAGCTATCATTATGGGGGAAAAGATATCTAAAGCCCAGAATAATCCCCACAGGAGGCGCTCCAACGTATTTATAGTTGGATAAATACGTCCATATAGTTGGACTATTCATTCATCTTCTCATATGTCAGATAATAGAAAATATAAGTTACAATTTACTGGATTGCCTAAAGCATATCTACAGCCAAAACTATTTTTTTTAGTTTTGAAAAGGACAGGGAAGGGCTGGAATCCTTGTCAGCTGTTTTGTCACTTGCATCATACATTGGGTAGATTTCCCTTCCCTTCCCATAGACACAACGGGAAGTAAAGGAAATATTTCCAAAGTAGGGGGAAATTCTCTTCAATGGCCCATTCAAACCTTGGCATCCTGGTACGTTGCCTTACTGCACATTTGTTAACATGCATTATTTTGCACGTTACCATGCTTTGTGAGCTTGACTACTCTGTCATCTCCAGGCTAGTTAACCACATTCTCATCACTGATCCAGACGGACTACTCTCTACGTGCTGCCTGCCAAGACCCCTGCCTAAAAATGGCTACTCAATTATCTCCAGGCTTATTAACCACCCACTCGTTGCTAACCCAGACTGTCTGACTACTCTCTGCCCAGTAAGACCCCTACTTGAGCCCAACTATGCACCAAATCCCTCCAGTACCTGCTACCACCTGGTAGGGCAACTCCAGAGACCAGGACCTGATGCCAGTTACAACAAAGAATTCCAGGATCCAAAAGGGTTTCTGACCCATCTCCGCCATTAGGAGCTCTGGTGAAGACCAACAGGTATTTAGATTCCACATCCTGGGAGAGCCAGAAGGTGCTCTGGTCAGATGAAACCAAAATCAAACTTTTTGGCAACAATGCAAAAAGTTATGTTAGGCGTAAAAGCAACACAGCTCATCACCCTGAACACACCATCCCCACTGTCAAACATGGTGGTGTTAGCATCATGGTTTGGGCCTGCTTTTCTTCAGCAGGGACAGGGAAGATGGTTAAAATTGATGGGAAATGGATGGAACCAAATACAGGACCATTCTGGAAGAAAACCAGAGATTTGTCTTCCAACAAGACAATGATCCAAAACATAAAGCAAAATCTACAATGGAATGGTTCACAAATAAACATATCCAGGTGTTAGAATGGCCAAGTCAAAGTCCAGACCTGAATCCAATCGAGAATCTGTGGAAAGAACTGAAAACTGCTGTTCACAAACGCTCTCCATCCAACCTCACTGAGCTCGAGCTGTTTTGCAGGGAGGAATGGGCAAAAATTTCAATCTCTCGATGTGCAAAACTGATAGAGACATACCCCAAGCGACTTACAGCTGTAATCGCAGCAAAAGGTGGCGCTACAAAGTATTAACTTAAGGGGGCTGAATAATTTTGCACGCCCAATTTTTCAGTTTTTTATTTGTTAAAGAAGTTTGAAATATCCAATAAATTTCATTCTACTTCATGATTGTGTCCCACTTGTTGATTCTTCACAAAAAAATTACAGTTTTATATCTTAAAGTTTGAAGCCTGAAATGTGGCAAAAGGTCGCAAAGTTCAAGGGGGCCAAATACTTTCGCAATGCACTGTATATAGTACGTTAAAATCCATAATGGTCTTACATTAGCTGGTATTGTCTAAAATTCTGAGGATTTAAAGCACCATAGTCCCACAACATAACCAATCATTCTAATGCAGGTAAAGGACAGCTGCTTAGCTTAAAAGCTATAAGGCTCAGATCCCGTTCCAAAGGTCTGTCTTATAGTGACTCTGTATGTCATCCAAATTCTATATACAGATACCGATCAGCATTTTGATGTTTTACATGCTTAGGGATCATGCATTCCCTTGTAAAGTCTGATTAGTGTAAAAAATGACTATCGTTTCAGACAGGGTCTTTCAAGTATGGGGTTGAAACGCATAGTCTTTTTTTTTCCGGGGATTTATACTAGTCAGCAGCTGACAAGGGAATACATGATCCCCAGGCATGCAAAACATCAAAATGAGGAGAAGTATCTGTACATAGCATTTGGATGACATGCAGAGTTTGCATAGGATTTTTGGAACAGGATCTGAGCCTTGTAGCTATTGAACTAAGCAGCTGCCCTTTACCTGCATTGGAATGATTGGTTTTGTTGCAAGGCTATGGTGCTTTCAATCCTCTGGAATTTTAGATGGTATAAGCTAATGTAGGACTGGTATGACTATTAACTAATGATATATTATAAAATATGGACTTATTCTTTGCGAGGTGCTTTGTTTGATTGGTACCGTAAAGTCTAACTGAAGCCAAAACCTATTTTTTCTTTTCTCTAATTTGGATATCCATTTTAGAATATAGAGGGGTTACACCCGCTACCATTTTATTTTCCTCCCACTGGGGAGATTTATTCTTCTATCTGTCCAGGCGAGCATTGTCATTGCAAAGAAAGAGTCCGGAAAGAGTCGCCAAGAGTAAAAGAAAATCCCAAATTTTATGTTCTCCCCGTGAACCCGAATAGAAAGGAAATCTTCCAACGAGGACATTAGTTCTGGTGACAACTCACTTTGGAGGGATTTCCTCTTACTTCTTGCTGGCAATCAGGACAGGAAGTGAAGAGAAATCTCCCAGATAGGACAGAGATGGGAAAACAATGACAGATGTTCCAATCCTTCTCCACGCTATCCAAAACTAAAGAAAATCATTGGCCTTTAGCTGACAGGGGTTATAACCCCCCCCCCACTATATCCAAAAAGAAAAAATGTTTGCCTTTAGTTCTACTTTAATCTAAGTGCCGGCTAACACTACCGCGGCAGGACTTCGGCATGACTTGCACGGACTTCATATAATGAATGTCAATGCAAGTCACTCCGATGTCGCCCCAAAGTAGTACAGGAACTATTTTCTAAGTCGGAGTGACTTGAGTCTCTCCTATTACAACGGTAACCGTAGCACTGCATGGACTTGCGGTAGTGTGAATGGGCACTTAAAGTGATACGAAAGCTTTGATTATTTTTGTTTTTTATCCACTTTAAAGCGGAGTTCCGGCCACAGAATATTTTTTTTTTTTTTTAATGTCCCCCAAACAGTGACCCTCCGACCTCTATATATCCGCTAATCCTGTTTTATACATTGGAATAATAGTTTTGCAAGCATAAAATCTTACTTTATAAAATTTCTGCTGAGCGCCGCCATCTTTGTGCTGGTTTGTCGAGTCCGCTGTGGGGAAATGTCTGCCCTGCTTCCTGATTGTAGTGGGTGGAGGTCGGTGAATCCAGCGCGAAATCTCGCGTATGCGCAGTACTATGCGATCGGCATAGTATTTGTTTCCATAGGGAAATATGCACTGTTACTGTTATAATGACACTCGCAGGGAAGGGGTTAACAGTATAGGTGATCAAGGGGTTGGATAAAAGAAATTAAATGCAGCCCAACCCCCGGGCTTAAACGAAAATGTCAGCTATCGCCCCTTCTTGGAGGGCTTTGTATCTGGAAAAACGGACTGAGGATACAAATAGACACCCCAATATATGACGGAGAACATTTATTTATTTATTTATTTATTTACTTTTAACAAACCTCCTCATATAAATAACAAGGTAGAGGATAGAACCACCGAAAACAACCCTCCCTTTATGGACCCCCCATACCTCTCTAGCCCACCAAACTCCCTGCCCGGGTTGAACACCCCTTGCCCAAATCGAGACTTCTATGCCTTTCTCATATCACACATGTACAGATAAAATTGAATTGCTGCTAATTGCATTTATTCTATATCTACTATATGTCTTAATATTATGTCCATATATTATATATATATATATATATATATATATATATATATATATATATATATAGTTTCAAACTACTCCCTCCTTGGATTAAACAGCCCCAAGCGGCCCCCAAAATGGAATGTTGTTCAAGGATAAAAATTGTGCTGTATACACACTTTTTTTGCCTGGAGGAATAATTAAAGCCTGTCTATGCCTCCAAAAATCCTCATCCGGCACAGGTAGCCCCGGTTGAACAAACCGGGGATTAAGGAGTTAAGTAGACTCGTTCCATCATCTGCCAATAGGACCCAGCATCGGGATCCGAGCTCCACCCCCTGTGTCGGCGGCCGCTATTGAAAAACACCGCCGCAACAATGACAGGATGCGCGCGCACCCACGCTGCGTCATCCGGCAAAGGTCACTGTTTATGTAATCGCGCACCTATTGCGCATGCGCGAACGGCGTATAAAAAGGCCGGGAATCAGAATAGAGCGCCACTTCCCTCAAGCTGAGGGACTGTGAGGACGCTCGGACCACGCTACCAGGATCTCTCCATCTCCTCAAAACCTATGGACCATAGGAAACTGTAAGTATACCACAATGCAAACACATGCATTGATGGTATCTTAAACTATTTGGATATATAGTAACAAGGCTTCTCCTGTTCATTATTACTTGAAACAGGAACAGCCGGACCAGCACCCCCTAGTGGAGACCACTGGAACTGTTTATGACCACAGGACCAGCTGGAGTAACACTCCCTCTAGTGGATGATATTGGAAACACATACTAAAGTATACTTTGCCAAGTAAGTGCAAAACAAGTATAGATTACAGGGAAGCAAAATTATGCTCCAAACTCTATATCAATATACGTTTCTTGTATATACAGATTTGACCAGACACGGGAAGAGTTAATGTGTTTTCTACTCCCAAACTGGCCCAAGCATAAATATAACCAGTAAGTACATAAAAATACAACTGGCATATGTACCAATATAAAGTTAACCTCAATAACCTGATTTTACACTTTATATATATCCCAGTAGCGACACCCAGTTGATTCTTATGAGGACCCGAGGACTATAAGCAGGCCCAGGCACAACACGGTACTAACCTCTAAAGTATGTACTATATGACCACATGAGAAACAAATGTCTCAAAATGGTCAAAAACAAAGCAAATACCTGATTATCATTTAATATACCCACAGAGATATCTGACATAATTCCTTGATAAAGGCTTCCCCGCCGAAACGCGTAGGAATAGAAACTCTCTCATACCAAGATCCAACGCCAATTCAAGACGTTTGGACCTCAAGAGAGAGACCAATGTCACTTCACCACAATGTCACTTCTTTCATATTCCTCTTAACTCTCACCTATGGGTCTTTAACCCATACACTATATGTACCATATCAGCTGTAACCTGAAACGCATGATATTTACTTTATATGTTATTTTGGAATAAATATTATATTATTTTTCTTTTAAAATATCCTCTTGTGTACTAGCCCTTTAAAAAGTCCCACACACCTTGACTTGAGGCATCAAACCTCCCCCTTTTCAAAGATACATAGGGATGACGGCTAAAACCGAACTAAAAAACTCTCAGGGAATCGCATACCTATAATACTTCTTGCTGGCAATCAGGACAGGAAGTGAAGAGAAATCTCCCAAATAGGACAGAGATGGGAAAACAATGACAGATGTTCCAATCCTTCTCCACGCTATCCAAAACTAAAGAAAATCATTGGCCTTTAGCTGACAGGGGTTATAACCCCCCCCCCCCCCCACTATATCCAAAAAGAAAAAATGTTTGCCTTTAGTTCTACTTTAATCTAAGTGCCGGCTAACACTACCGCGGCAGGACTTCGGCATGACTTGCACGGACTTCATATAATGAATGTCAATGCAAGTCACTCCGATGTCGCCCCGAAGTAGTACAGGAACTATTTTCTAAGTCGGAGTGACTTGAGTCTCTCCTATTACAACGGTAACCGTAGCACTGCATGGACCGCGACTTGTCAGGCTGACCAGTCGCCTGACAAGTTGCGGTAGTGTGAATGGGCACTTAAAGTGATACGAAAGCTTTGATTATTTTTGTTTTTTATCCACTTTAAAGCGGAGTTCCGGCCACAGAATATTTTTTTTTTTTTTAATGTCCCCCAAACAGTGACCCTCCGACCTCTATATATCCGCTAATCCTGTTTTATACATTGGAATAATAGTTTTGCAAGCATAAAATCTTTGTGCTGGTTTGTCGAGTCCGCTGTGGGGAAATGTCTGCCCTGCTTCCTGATTGTAGTGGGCGGAGGTCGGTGAATCCAGCGCGAAATCTCGCGTATGCGCAGTACTATGCGATCGGCATAGTATTTGTTTCCATAGGGAAATATGCACTGTTACTGTTATAATGACACTCGCAGGGAAGGGGTTAACAGTATAGGTGATCAAGGGGTTAGATGTGACCCTAGGGGAGTGATTCTAACTGTGGGGGGGACGTGGCTTCTGAGATGACCACAGAGACATGTGATCCTATATAGAAGAATCACATGAGCTCTGGGATCATTTCAGGGAGAAGGACGGTCGGCTGTGTTTACAACAGCCGACCGTCCTGCTCTCTCAGCGGGTGTCAGGCGGCAATCGGAGCTGCCCGACACCCGCATCGGCTTCCCCGCTGACGATCGCTTGCCCCCTAGTTCCTCCCAGGTGAGCAACGTAGATCTACGTTGTTTTGCCTGTACGAGCCACCCTGCTGCAGTAAAAAGGCGGCGGGTGGTCGAGAACTGGTTAAATAACAAACATGTTATATTTGACAGAGCAGCCCCGATCCTCTTCTTTTCGGGTCCCCTGCTGGAACTCCTGGCTCCTCCCCCTAAGGCAATGCCTCCCAGAGAAAGCCACCTGCCCTGGGGGCACCACTGTGTGCTTGCTCCTGTCCAAAAGACACATAGAGCCGTGGCTTGACCCCACCCCAGCTCTCTTCCCATTGGCTCACTGGCTGTGTGTGACTGACAGCAGTGGAAGCAAATGTCTCAGCCAATGAGGAGGGACAGTCTCCATACAGCTGAAGCTATCATGAACATCACTGGATCAGAGGGGAATCAGGTAAGGATGTGGGGGCTGGGGGGAGCTGCCACAAACAAAGTTTTTTTACCTTCCTGCATAGAATGCATGACGGTAAAAAACCTTCAGCGTTAAGAACCACTTTAAAGGGACACCCTTTGTGGAGGAGGAAATTTCCTCACTTTGGAGAAATTTTCTCTCACTTCCTGTTGGCCATCAGGATAAGAAGTGAAAGAAAAGCCAATAAGGGAAACAAAAAGGACGTGTTTAACCCTTCCCTATTACTATGGAAAATTTACAAAAATGATGGCTATACTCGAACACTTTATATCCTTTCTAATAAAGTATTTTTATTAGTATATTTTATATTTTATTTTAGTATATTTAATACAGTTCACCTCCTAACACAATAAAACGTTGTGTTTTTGCCAACCCCCAATTACAAAAGCAGGGTGATGAGAAGTTTCCAAAATAAATATAATTAAAGTGGCTGGGAAAAAAAATAAAAAATGTGTTAACTTTTGGTGGTTATGGAAAACCATGGCCATCTACACACTAGAACAAAAAACATGTTCAGTTACGTTAAATGATAAAAAAATGTTCTGTTCCAATCACATACGTCTTCCTTTTGAAAGTCCTTGACATAAGTTTGTTGACTCTGTTTTGTGCTGAAGAGCCCTTGTCCCAAAAGTGTTTCCAAATTCTAATTTGTAGCACGATGGAAAGAAGCCATAAAAGCGAAAGCATTTACACGTGAATGCGAAATCCGCTTGGTTGACATTCAGCAACAAACGTGCGGCTTTGTGTATTCCGGCCCTTTTCATAAGCGGCATTTTTTACACTCTTTCATCGGCTTTGGAAATTAACAAAGCGTTTTATACAATCAGCTCTTTCACGCTTCGCGGCCTCCTCGTGTTAGACCTGACTCAACGTTCACTCGCTAAATAACTGAACATTTATTTTCCCTTTCACTTAACAAGACGGGGTTTTGTCATTTTAGAGGCACCTGTTTAGACTTAATTACAGTCCGGGGATCGAAGACTGAGCATCAAAGGCTTGTGCAAGGGAGGGGGGGGGGGGGGGTGGGGCTCTTTTGCTTAAACTTAAAGACAAATTATTTTTCAAAGGTATGTTTTAAAGAGGACCGGTACTCAAATGAATACCCATCAGTCTTGCTGATGTGCTCCCCAACTGCTTTACAGGCAACAAAGGTGTGTACACAAGGATCCTTTCACATGGGTGCGCTCCACTCCGTTCAACAGAGGATCGGTGAGTTGATTCCCCCGCTGAATTAGAGTTAAATAGAGCAGATGTCACATCAGTGCCCATTCAGTTTCTTTTTCCCCATTTTGACAAATGGACTGTGGAGGATCCATGTTGGGTCTATGGTACCATTGTGACATTCTGATAGTAGCTGAGATCAGATGAGAGGAGGGAGAAGGGCCCGCTGAGGGGATGAGGAGCCCCAGGGGCAGCACAGGTCCGTGACACGCTATGCGATCCCCACTGAGGAAGTCCCGCCCATTCTGGACGTAACGCGCATGGGGAACGTCACGTGCCCTGCGGCCATCTTCAGATTCCTCCCTGCTTGGACACGGATATGCACGCACGCTTGCAGGCTCTGCATTAACGTGGTTTATGATTATACAAAACGTGAGTGTATTACCTTATTTGAATAAAGCATATGTTTGAGTACATACAGGGAGCATTAGATTGTTTTCTCTCTTATATACACCACGGGGATACTTCTTGGAGAATCCATGTATTCATATTGAAGTCTCCAGGTATTAAGGAGGATCTGAAGTATATACACTTTGCATATTGTGATTTGAGGAGAGAAGGAGTGGAGGTGGTTCACACTGATTCCTGTGGATATTTCTTGCTGTTTGACCCTGTAGGGTCACAAGGATAAGGTGAGAGGTAGAGAGTGATAGGTGGCGGGATCTTTTGAGCACCTGTTCGGATTGTCGTTGAATTGATAGCTGCTCTAGGACCATTGACCACTGGGAGTCACCTCTTCCTTTTTCTACACTGGCACCTGAGTTCTTGGGACTTTCTTTCTGGGGCATGTTAATATATAATTTATGATGCATCATTAGGATTGCGCTGCACTATTGTATAACATATTTCAGGAGGTGTTTGTTTGGATTGCCCTTGAGTGTTCAGCTGCTAGTCCATCTATATGGTGTTATAGGCCCAGCGCTGAATATAATTTTATGTTGGGTCTATGGGCCACCAGAAATAAACAGACTTGCACCCATTAATATCAGGCTACCTCCAATCCATCACATTTATGCCTGGAAAGGGTCCATTTTTGCCAAATCTAGACAATCTCAGAGGGAGACTTGCATGGAACCCATTGCCCTTCCCACAGACCTTCAAGGAGCTCCTGACCAGATCCACCTGGTAAATAGCCAGGCAAACCTGATGAGAAAGCTCATATGAAAGAGGCCTTATGGTGTCTTCATGCACTTCAATCCATTTAGCAAGAAGTAGTTAGTCACGTTTAACTGGACTTGTTTTAAAAAGTTGAAGACATTTTGTACCTTCCCCAAGCCACCTATTCAGTTCTAATGAGTGTCAGGAAGATACCCCAACATTTATATCTATACAGGAAGAACAGACATCTTAATTCAATCACCATGAAATGTGTGAAGATACAAGACTGTCCAAGAACAGGATGCGAGATGTGTACATGGTGGAGCCACCCTGTTCTAGATACATCATCCCATCATTTGTGGCAATGCCTCCTCACTGCCTGTCAAAAGCAATTGTCAATGAACTCTAAGGTCAGCCATAGACAGTTCGAATCTCGGCCAGTTCAGCAGGAACCGGCTGAGATTCAAACCATTAATGGGCAGGCTGAATGTACCAAGTTGAATGATTGATCAACTTGGGTACAACCAGCCTGCCGCATTCCCTTGCGTTTTTTTGTAAGCGGCTGCAAGCCATAATCACTCTCTGCCCCCACTGGGAGAAGACAGGTGCTTGGCAGGAGGGATTCCCCTGTCAGCACTGTCTGTGTTGATGGGGAAATCATGAGAATTTATTTTCTGCATCCTGTGGTTACAGGAAAGAAATTTGCACCGTCTATGGCCTGCCTAAAGCTACATGTCGGATACATTTCGGCATGACCATGTGAACAACACTGTCAGCAGCATAACAGAGATGGGTAGGTATATGGGTAAGAGGTGAGACGCCAACTTATAGTATCATGTTCTCATTGGCATCATCCCGGTGTAAAGTAGACGGAAAGGAGCACAGAAAAAGTGGGACTTTTGTCAGTGGCAATGCACATGATTGACACAGAGCATTAAGAGGCATTCGTAAAGCTTTAAAAACGAAGATGAAACACCTTCTTATGACATTAAGTTAGATGTATAATATGTGAATAGGACAGTATAAGACTTCCATAACACTACAAGATTGGAAGGATCAGTTTGCACACTGGGTGTCCACCATTATGTTTAGTGTAATGGTTATGTAGTGCCCGGCCGCCTCGTTACCAGTCCATCCATCATACATGATTTCAGCTCCTTGTAGCGCAGCGCTTGGACAACAGTCAGAATGAATCTATATTAAATGCCGCTGTTCGCCACAAGTCACACGCTGTCAGTATGCCGCGCACCGTCCTCGGGGAGAAGCTTGCTCTAGCTACAATAACGGAGCTAAAAATAGCTCACTGCTACAAAAAACAGAGATTAACACAGGCCCCCGTGTCTGCCCCTCCCGCCATGCGGCGAGCAATTAACTTCTAATAATAAAACCTATTCTATGGCAATGTAATCCTTTTTATTTATCGACTCGCAGGTTCACATCTGTACACGGACACGATCGCGGATTACTTGTGACAGGTTGTCAAAAGGCATAGCTATGCTGAGGGCCTGGATCCGCTGGGGGGCTACATGTTCCAGAAGGCCGATGTGTGGCAGGGCAAGAGCTGTAGGTACTCAAGAGATGTCAAAAATGAAAAAATTCATCCAAATATTTTTGATTGGTCCTTAACTACATCTTTCTTTCTATGCTTATTGTTACACCCACATTTGGGTTGTAACATAAGGCAAAGTCTGCAGCCCCCCATTCTTAACCCGCCCTGTCCCCTATAGGAGTCAGGGGTTCTTTCCTCCATTTTGAAATTGGCGTGGTTGTGTTTGGCTCTGCACAGGAAGTGGTTCTCAACAGAACACAAGCACAATGATGTCACCATCCATAGTCCATTGTCACTTCCTGCAGACCTGTAACCGAAGGTCCATATCTTAGTACTGACCAATGGCTGTGGATAGAATCTGTAAATCCAATCCTCTGTCATATGGAGGCAGACCAATGGAACTCAATTAATTGCACTTTTAAATTCATGTTGCCCCCCCAAACCGTGAAACTGACCAAACAAAATTAACTGCTAGCAATTTGACAGTTAGTATGCCCCTAGTAATATTATTATTATTATTATACAAAAATATATTACATGCCTTCATCTTTTTCATAAAAATAATAAATAATCATAAGCGATGCAATATATTATTATTATAATTATTATTATTAATAATAATAATAATACTGAAGAGATGTAATATATTATTAATGATAACACTACAACTAATATTAGTTATGATATTACCAATGGCAATAATAATATATTGCATACCTTCAGTTTTTTCATTGTATTATTTTTATTTTTACAATGAAAACACTGAAGGGATTTAAAAAAATACCCATAATGGTGTCCTGCTGGACCTTTGGAGGAGATTACTAAAAAAAAAATTGAAAGCATGGGAGCGTCACACTAGTTTGTACAGTCCATAAAACTTTTATTCTGCAGCAAAACCCAACGCATTTTAGGGGCCCAACACTCTGCCTTCATCAGGGCTTGTAGAGCCATAACCATAGGGTGAGGGATACTGTCCTTGACTATAAGTTGTAACCGAAGTAGAAGTCTACAGATCATAAAGACACTTAGATAATGACAGCATTTCTGATCTGTACACTCCTTCTGGGGTTCCAGCTTAGGACAGTATCCCTCTCCCTATGGGTATTATGCTACAAGCGCTGATAGAGTGTTGAGCCCCTGAAACACGTTAGGTTTTTTTTGCAGAATAGAATCCTTTATGGACTGTACAAACTAGTGTGCCACTCCCATCCTTTCAATCTTTTTTTTAGGTAATCTCCTCTGAGGGTCCAGCAGGACACCACCATTGTTGGTGAGAAGCCCCCAGGACTGTAGACTACATATAACATTATTATTAATATTATTACTACTATACAGGATTTATATAGCGCCAACAGTTTGCGCATCGCTTTACAACGTTAGGGCAGACAATACACTTACAATACAATTTAATACAAGAGGACTCATAGGGCCCTGCTCGTTAGAGCTTACAATCTTAGAGGGAGGGTCAAGTGATACAAAAGGTAAAAACTGTGGGGGATGAGCTGATGAAGAAAAAAAAATGTACAGCTGTTAGGTGAGGTCAGGATAGGCCTCTCTAAAGAGCAACATTTTTCAGGGACTGCCTAAAAGTGAATAGAGTTGGAGATAGTCGGACAGATTGGGGTAAGGAGTTCCAAAGGATGGAAGAGGCTTGGGAGAAGTCCTGGAGGCGAGTATGGAAGGAGGTGATGAGGGAGCTAGAGAGAACGAGGTCTTGGGAGGAAAGAGGAGGACGATTTGGATGGTATTTGGAGACTAGGCTAGTGATGAGCTGAGGGCTGAGTTGTGGGTGGCTTTGTAGGTTATTGTTAGTATTTTAAAGCGGAGTTCCACCCAAAAGTGGAACTTCCGCTTGAGGTAGTTCTAATCCCCTGACATGCCACATTTGGCATGTCATTTTTTTGGGGAGGGGGGCGGGTACCTAGTTTTGACAGGTAGCCGCTCCCATTTCCGCTCGGAACGACGCCGCGCCCTGAGCGGAAGTTCTCCTCTCCCCCTCCCTCCCTGCAATCTTCTGGGACATGTCAGAGGTCCCAGAAGAATGTCGGCCAATCACGACGCGTAGCGCAACTCGTGCATGCGCAGTGTGTACCCGGCTGTGAAGCCGCAAACTGTCACAGCCCGGTGCCCACACCAGTGATGCGGGCGCCACAGAGCAGAGAGGGAGAAGAGTGAGGCTTCGGGCGGCCGCATCGCTGGACCGTTGGACAGGTGAGTGTGTGCGTCTAGAACTCCACTTTAAATTAAATTTGTTGGCTGAGTGGAAGCGAATGGAGGAATTGGCAGAGATAAGTAGCAGATGCTGAGCAGTTTGTAAGGTGGTGAGTCTGGCAGCAGCATCCATGATGGACTGAAGGATAGCCTATTTAAAGGTAAGTCAATGAGGAGGGAATTGCAGTAGTCGGGGTGAGAAATAACCAGGTAGTAAATCAGGAGCTTTGTGGTTACAATCAAACACCATAATCAATCACCACATTACATTACAATCAATCACCACAAGAGTCAGCGCTTCTGTAACACAAAAAGGGACCTGTAAATGGGAAGACCACATGTCCCATCTGCCACTGCGGCTGAGGGACTCCCAGATCCTGCCAGAACAAGCTTAGTGACATCACCACACTTGTAGTCCATTGTTTCTGTCCTTCAGTCTCATAACAGAAGGTCCGTACCTCTGTATAGGACCAATGCAGGATCCTGTGCACTGCACCTGTGATTCACTGAATGCAGTTGAAGGCTTGAATGAAAAAGATGGACCTTGACCTAAGAAATGGCATCCCTTTGATATAAAACTTTTTTCTAGGGTTTTGTCTTTAGATATTAGCAACAATCATGCAGAAAGTTCCAAAGCTCTCCATAAACTGTAGTTATCAAACTTTACTGAGGATTTTATATGAACTCTGGAAGCTGTTCCCAAAAAAGAAAAAGGAAAGGACAAGTCCCCAATATTGCTTGTGGTCTCCCTGAAGAGCAGCCCCTTATCTTTTCCAATTACTGACTTACAATGCTTTTTTTCTGCATTGTGCGGAGGTGGCCATCTTGGTAGAGGCAGAGCTTTGCTTCCTCATGTCAGAACCTCCAGCAAGGAAAACCGTGAGCAAAAGAGTAGTAAACTATCCAAATATTATTTTAAATCTCATGAGACCAGCATTGCTTGTGGTCTCCCTGAAGAGCATCCCCCGATCTTTTCCAATTACTGACTTACAACGCTTTTTTCTGCATTGTGAGGAGGTGGCCATCTTGGTAGAGGCAGAGCTTTGCTTCCTCGTGCCAGAACCTCCAGCAAGGAAAACCGTGAGCAAAAGAGTAGTATACAATCCAAATCATATTTTAAATCTCATGAGACCAGCAGTCAGTGGTGCCCTAGATCTCACACTACAGACATATAGCTAAAAGGACGTAGACGCAGGACGATCACATACCAGGAAGAGCTCCGTAAAGCCTCGTACACACGCAACGAATTTCTGCCGACCGGTCGTCCGTCTTTTGTCCAGAGTCGTGTCTGTTGGTTGGAATGTGCTCTAGACTGCGCACGAATTTTCCCGCACGACAGAATTCTACTTCAGAAGTGATGTCATGTGTTGGATTGCTTTCTATGTGTTCTTTCATCTCTTAGCATGCCTAGTCTTCCCCATAGAAATCGGTACTAATGAGACGAAAATCGGACGTGTTTTGACGGTCGACAAAAATTATATAGCCTGCACACCAGGATTTTTTCAGGCGAAAAGTCGGAGTCGGTTGTCGGAAGCAGCATACGAACAAGCCGAAAATCGGCAGATTGGTCGTCGGACGAAATTTCCTGGCCAAATTTCGACTCATGTGTACGGGGCTTTAGTTTCAAGTGGAACTCAAGGCATATGGTACATTTTCAGGTCACTCATTAATATTTACAGATGTTCCCTATAACATAGCAAGCCTTCTCTTTTTTAGTGCAGTTTTATTTAAAATTATAATGTATGTCAACCTTTTAGGAGGACTTATGCAAATATCAAAATGCCTAGGCAGACTGCATGCAGAGCGCCCTACGTAGCGTCCACATGTGATGCTGCGCCTTCACGAAAACTGAAATCCAATCAATGAAAGGGGCAGGCCAGGGACAGTCAGGCTGAGGAGGACAAGGCTAGATGTGCCATCT
This sequence comes from Pelophylax lessonae, assembly GCF_965119305.1. NCBI lineage: Eukaryota > Metazoa > Chordata > Amphibia > Anura > Ranidae > Pelophylax > Pelophylax lessonae. Next base: position 540,257,945 of record NC_138772.1, read on the forward strand.
GGATGTCCTCCACCAATAAATGAGGCAAAGTCTATCTGACTTGCTGGAGCTTCTAATGGACATGATGAGAAGCTCGCAGTGTGCAGTGAAATCAGAGTAAGCCATTTCAGTCCAGGAGAGGAGCCGGTACAACTGTGCAAGGCGGAAGTTCAGCTTTAAATACCAGGCAGTAAATATTAGATAAAATGTCATCTCCCCAAGATATCGTTGAGAAGATTTTTACTGCTGTACAACCCAAAATGGATTTTGTTTCAGCTCTCATCATTTAAACTGTAAAAGTGTCGCCTGCGGGGACTGCTGAGTCCGCACTGTGACAGAGTGCCCGGGAAGCAGTCCGTTATCCGCTACTCGCTTTGATGTCTCAGATCAGACCGCTCGTCCCTTGGATCACCAGTAATGGGGGATGAATTGCGCTGATATTTATTCACATTGACCTACAGCCTAGTGTCACTTACTCGGGGAGAAATAGATCCACCAGGAAGGCTGAGGCTGCAGAGCTGCTAAGAATTTTGCTAAGCAACACTTCTACCTTAAAAAAATAAATAATAAAAACCTAATATCTTTTGTTTTAGAAAAATCTCATCTTCTGAATGAGTGTGGAAGGGTTAGAACTCCGCTCATGTTTTCATTGCTGTTTGCATCCCATCTGACACCAGTTTCCAGGACAGGGAGTTAGGAGGAATTGCTTTTATGGGAACACCAACATAAAAACTTGGCAAAGATTCCAAACCTTGCTGGCTGTACTAGAAACTTTGTCTTTGATAGCTGTGTGATATCCTGTGTGATTCCTATCTGATCATAGGGATGGCTATTACTGGCAAATTCCTTGAACAAATATGGCGTTTGCTGTGTTTGGGTGCGGCCCAGACAGGGGCGGCAATGTTATGTCTTGCTCGTTAGCCTATGTACATATAAGTGGTGAGTCAGCACGCTGCCCGTGTCCCCAGGAAGATGTCATCTATGACAAAACGCGTCGGGAAGGCGTGCTGACGTCACCACGTGATACCCGGAAGTCGGGCGGCTGCGTCCTGTGGATTCTGCCAATATTAGCGCTGATTGTTTTGGTACACATGTGAGTTTTTTACCTTATTTAATAAACTGTTTTACTACGTACTTAACTATTGTGGCCTCTATCTCTTTATGGTTAATGCCGGAGAGGTTATATTGTTCGGGCTGTTTCCATACCGTGGTTCACATCATATGGCTTGGCTGGCAGGAGAGATTAGAGGGATATTCACTGGAACTGACTGGAGCCCTTACCCTCTGAGTTTATATTGAAAGGCCTAATTATATCTTCCATCTGGTAAGCGCATAAGCGTGAATTTGGCACTTGTCACCGTGGAGGAAGAGTCACATTATTGTGGTAGAGGATTTCTGTTTCCCTGCACATTTGCACATATTATTTGGATTGTTTATTTACATTTGTGTGTGTCTATTTATGATTTGATCTATTAATCACCTACACATAGGGGTTTCATTTATTGACACTGTGGCTTTGATTCTTTGGAACTTGATAGTTCACTGTATGATTTCTATATGTTGTAATAACATTTATCATTTTTAGCGCAGCTTTATTTTTGATTTTGATAGCTGTACATGTTTTAATGGCAGAAAGCGGTCTATGGCTTTAAAGTATGTGCAGTACTGTCAGAAGCCTGGAGCACCATTTTCCCCTGAAAAGGCAAGTGTCCCAGCAAGACTGGACTCATAGATGTTAACCTTTGACAGGAATTGAGGAGAATTCTCAGACACAATTACCCATCTCAATACCGGGCACTTTCACCCCCTTCCTGCCCAGACCAATTTTCAGCTTTTAATGCTGTTGCACTTTCAATGAAAATTGCGCGGTCACGCAAAACTGTACCCAAATTAGTTTTGTAAAATTTTCATTACACAAATAGAGCTTTCTTTTGATGGTATTTAATAACCGCTGGGTTATTTATTTTTTGCTAAGAAAAAAATAAAAACGGAAAAAGAGCAAAAATTAAAAAAACAAAGTTTTTCTTAGTTTCTGTCAAAAAATGTTTTAAATAGGTAATTTTTCCCCTTCACTGATGTGTGCTGATGAGGCGGTACTGATGGGCACTGATAAGCACTGAGGGGCACTGGTAGGCTGCACTTATGGCCCGCACTAATTGGCACAGATTGGTGTCACTGATGGGCACTGTTAGGGCTGCATTGAAATCAGGGCACTGATTACCGTCACACGTCTCCCCTGTGAGGAGATACCGCTGATGGACTCTCCTTTCCTCACACTCTGTCTGGACACAGCCGACCACATGGGAAAAGAGCCGCAGCTCCTTGCCAGGATCGGGGAAGCCCTAAATCCCAGAGACGTGGCGCACCCATGATCGCTGTGCTATGCACGAATGCAGCTACACTGGGCGCTATCATATGACGTCATCCCAAAACAAGAACCGCCCCGCTCCGTCACCACGTGTCTGTACAGAGGACGGGACGCAATTGAAAGCCTCATGGGTATTCTAATTCTTTCCTACTCTATCCAAAACTTGGTATGTCTTTTCTGCAGTATTTGTAAATATTTCATTATATCTTTTCACGTGGCAACAATGAAGAAATGACACTTTGCTACAATGTAAAGTAGTGAGTGTACAGTTTGTATAGCAACAAAAGTTAGTACAACCCTAAGTGCCAATGTCCAAATTGGGCCCAATTAGCCATTTTCCCTCATTTGACTCAGTCTTAGAAGGTCTCAGGTGTGAATGGGGAACAGGTGTGTTAAATGTGGTGTTATCGCTCTCACTCTCTCATACTGGTCACTGGAAGCTCAACATAGCACCTCATGGCAAAGAACTCTCTGGATCTGAAAAAAAGAATTGTTGCTCTACATAAAGATGGCCTAGGCTATAAGAAGATTGCCAAGACCCTGAAACTGAGCTGCAGCATGGGGGCCAAGACCATACAGCAGTTTAACAGGACAGGTTCCACTCAGAACAGGCCTCGCCATGGTCGACCAAAAAAGTTGAGTGCGCGTGCTGAGTTTTTTATATCCAGAGGTTGTCTTTGGGAAATAGATGTATGAGTGCTTCCAGCATTGCTACAGAGGTTGAAAGGGTGGGGAGTCAGCCTGTCAGTGCTCAGACCATACGCCACACACTGCATCAAATTGGTCTGCATGGCTGTTGTCCCAGAAGGAAGCCTCTTCTAAAGATGATGCACAAGAAAGCTCACAAACAGTTTGCTGAAAACAAGCAGACTAAAGTCATGGATTACTGGAACTATATCCCATGGTCTGATGAGACCAAGATAAATTTATTTGGTTCAGATGGTGTCAAGTGTGTGTGGCGGCAACCAGGTGAGGAGTACAAAGACAAGTGTGTATTGCCTACAATCAAGCATGGTGGTGGGAGTGTCATGGTCTGGGCCTGCATGAGTGTTGCCGACACTGGGGAGCTACAATTCATTGAGGGAACCATGAATGCCAACATGTACTGTGACATACTGAAGCAGAGCATGATCCCCTCCCTTCGGAGACTGGGCCACAGGGCAGTATTCCAACATGATAACCACACCAAACACACCTCCAAGACGACCACTGCCTTGCTAAAGAAGCTGAGGGTAAAGGTGATGGACTGACCAAGCATGTCTCCAGACCTAAACCCTATTGAGCATCTGTGGGGCATCCTCAAACAGAAGGTGGAGGAGCGCAAGGTCTCTAACATCCACCAGCTCTGTGATGTCGTCATGGAGGAGTGGAAGAGGACTCCAGTGGCAACCTGTGAAGCTCTGGTGAACTCCATGCCCAAGAGGGTTAAGGCAGCGCTGGAAAATAATGGTGGCCACACAAAATATTGACATTTTGGGGACAATTTGGACATGTTTACTTAGGGGTGTACTCACTTTTGTTGCCAGCGGTTTAGACATTAATGGCTGTGTGTTGAGTTATTTTGGGGGGACAGAAAATTTACACTGTTATACAAGCTGTACACTCACTACTTTACATTGTAGCAAAATGTCATT